>NC_060278.1:50027079-50692269 GCF_021613505.1 Equus quagga
GATTTCAAAACATACTACAAAGCTACAGTGATCAAAACAGCATGGTACTGGTACAAAAACAGGTCCACAGATCAATGGAACAGAATTGAAAGCCCAGAGATAAAACCACACATCTACGGACAGCTAATCTTCGACAAAGGAGCAGAGGGCCTACAATGGAGAAAAGAAAGTCTCTTCAACAAATGGTGCTGGGAAAACTGGACAGCCACATGCAAAAGATTGAAAATCGACCGTTCTTTTTCACCACACACCAAAATAAACTCAAAATGGATCAAAGACCTAAAGATTAGGCCTGAGACAATAAGTCTTTTGGAAGAGAATATAGGCAGTACACTCTTTGACATCAGTTTCAAAAGAATCTTTTCGGACACTGTAACTCCTCAGTTGAGGGAAACAATAGAAAGAATAAACAAATGGGACTTCATCAGACTAAAGAGCTTCTTCAAGGCAAGGGAAAACAGAATTGAAACAAAAAAACAGCTCACTAATTGGGAAAAAATATTTACAAGCCACTTATCCGACAAAGGGTTAATCTCCATAATATACAAAGAACTCACACTGCTTAACAACAAAAAAACAAACAACCCGATCAAAAAATGGGCAGAGGACATGAACAGACATTTCTCAAAAGAAGATATGAATATGGCCAATAGACACATGAAAAGATGTTCATCATCGCTAATCATCAGGGAAATGCAAATCAAAACTACACTAAGATATCACCTTACCCCCGTTAGATTGGCAAAAACATCCAAAACCAAGAACGACAAATGTTGGAGAGGTTGTGGAGAAAGAGGAACCCTCATACACTGTTGGTGGGAATGCAAACTGGTACAGCCACTATGGAAAACAGTATGGAGATTTCTCAAAAAGTTAAAAATAGAAATACCCTATGACCCAGCCATCCCATTACTGGGTATCTATCCTAAGAACCTGATATCAGATATCTCAAGAGTCTGTTCCACCCCTATGTTCACCGCAGCATTATTTACAATAGCCAAGACGTGGAACCAGCCTACATGCCCAGAAACTGATGATTGGATAAAGAAGATGTGGTATATATACACAATGGAATACTACTCAGCCATAAAAAAAGACGAAATTGGCCCATTCACAACAATGTGGATGGACCTCGAGGGCATTATGTTAAGCGAAATAAGTCAGTCAGAGAAAGACGAAGTCTATATGACTCCACTCATAGGTGGAAATTAGTATATTGAGAAGGAGGTCTGATGGGTGGTTACCAGGGAAAAGGGGAGGTGGGGGGAGGGTACGGAGGGGGAAGTGGTGTACCCACAACATGACTAACAAAAATGTACAACTGAAATTTCACAAGCTTGTAATCCATCATAACTTTAAAAAAAAAAAAAAAATATAATGATTGAGGGGCCAGCCCAGTGGCGTAGTGGTTAAGTTCATGTGTTCCGTTTCAGTGGCCCGCGGTTCTGGGGTTCGGATCCTGGGGCAGGGACCTACACAACACTCATCAAGCTACACTGTGGGGGCATCCCACATACAAAATAGAGGAAGATTGGCACAGATGTTACTCAGGGCCAATCTTTCTCACAAAATAAAAAGTATAATGATTGAAAATTTCACTGATCTATTAATTATTTTGCTAAGATTTGTTTCTTTTCTTATTTTGTGATCTTTATATCCTCTCAAGCAATATTTTCTTGATTAGAGAAAGAGGTTGTTACAGTCTTACAAATTTTCCCTGGGGTGCTCTTTTTTTTACTGAACACATTAATAAGGATTACTTGTGTTAAGAAGTCCATTTTTTTACAACACACATGAGGAAAGAAAAGGGTCTCTTGGCAAAAGCAGGCTATAATTGCTTAAACATTCCAACCCCAGGAGAGCCATTATGTTAAGTGTAGTGTAAGTTAAACTTATTTTTGTTGCTTTTTCTTTTCTAGTAAATACCCTATCTAGTTAGTCACATAAAGCATATGGGAAAATATATTTCAACCTTGAAATTAATTTTCTATGTAGAAATTTTGAGCATTGCATCTATCTCCATATAGTAAGTTTGTAAATCATGTTTCTGAAACATTCTTATTGTAAAGTCTTCAGAGCATGTGGAAAATAGTTGGAAGTTCCTACCTTAGCCTTGGTATATTACCTTAAATTAATCCCCATTTATGACTGCTGGAGATATATGTTTACCCAATCTAATTAATCATTCTACATAATTAAAGATTCTTCATACCCTTTCCAGTAGTCAAACTCAGTGATGCATTACCTGACAATGAAATAATAATCTGTGACTTAAAAACAACCAGAATTTTGTAAACAGAAAATTGAGACAGCATCTTAATTTTGTCACTCAAGTTTCACATTATTTTCAAAAATGCCACTCTACTTTGTTTTAAATGCTGTCTTTTGGTACCATTTAATCATTACATCAATAAATAGTCTCTAAGAGACTGAACTGGCTGTTGTTTCATTATTCTGACAGCAAACACTGAAAAAATAATTGGGCCAATTAAATTAAACTGTTTGATTAGATCAGATGTGTATTTCACTGTTGATCAAATATATTTGACTCTTTCCTAAATATCTGACTTCTAACAATGACATTTTCTAACCAGTTAGAGTAGACTCAGGGTTAAAAACTCAGTGGTATCGTTTCCAGAAAATTAAATCACTTGCAAAGAGGTTTTTTTGTTTTGTTTTTTTTGGGAGGGAAGATTAGCCCTGAGCTAACTACTGCCAGTCATCCTCTTTTTGCTGAGGAAGCCTGGCCCTGAGCTAACATCTGTGCCCATCTTCCTCTACTTTATATGTGGGATGCCTAACACAGCATGGCATGCCAAATGGTGCCATGTCCGTACCCGGCATCCCAACGGGCGAACCCTGGGCCCCGAAAAGCAGAACGTGGGAACTTAACCCCTGCGCCACTGGGCCGGCCCCAAAGAGTTTTTTTAAAGTTGCCCATAAAAAAGTTGCAAATATATAAAAAAAGTTTCCTCACTCTTACATTTCCTCAGTGTCATGGCTGTTAGTTTTTTTTTTTTTTTTTTTTAAACAGTGCTTTTTATTTGTTTTTTTTTTTTTTTTATAGGTTTTTTTTTTTTCCTTTTTTTGACCAAAAGCCCCCCGGTACATAGTTGTGTATTCTTCGTTGTGGGTTCCTCTAGTTGTGGCATGTGGGACGCTGCCTCAGCGTGGTCTGACGAGCAGTGCCATGTCCGCGCCCAGGATTCGAACCGACGAAACACTGGGCCGCCTGCAGCGGAGCGCGGGGAACTTAACCACTCGGCCACGGGGCCAGCCCCATGGCTGTTAGTTTTAATGCTATTATTTTTATCATAGTTAAAAAAATAAATGTATCCTTAC
This sequence comes from Equus quagga, assembly GCF_021613505.1. Lineage (NCBI taxonomy): Eukaryota > Metazoa > Chordata > Mammalia > Perissodactyla > Equidae > Equus > Equus quagga. The sequence goes on from NC_060278.1 coordinate 50,030,422, forward strand.
ACAATTAAATTATTTAAAGCTGATTACATTATATAAATTTTCTCATTTCTCTAATTTAGTGATATTCCAATTGACTAAGCTTATATTATTTTGAAATGTACTATCTATAGATTATCTTCAAGATCACTGTCTTATATTTTTCTTTGTTTTATTTAAATTCTTTTTTTAAAAAAGATTACTTCCAGCTTTGTTGGGGCATAATGGATATATAATCCATTTCACATATTTAGTGTAAAAAGGGATAATTCTAAGCATGAAGCCGTTACTACAATGAAGTAATGATGGTGTCCATCATGGCCTTCGTAATTTTTCCATCCTGCCCCTCTCCCTTCTCTCCAGGTCATAATTGAACTGATTTTCCCCGTTCTGCATTTATTTGCATAAATGAAATTGAACATTATGTATTCATTTTGTTTTGTTTCCTTTATTCGGCATAACTGATATTTATCCATCCATAGTGTTGATCAGTTTGTCATTTCTCTTTATTGCTTAGAAGCAATTTGATTATCCATTAACTTGCGAATTATATTTTCAGTTTGGGGCTATTCCACATAAAGTCATTAAGGACTCTGGGGTACAAGTCTTTGAATAGCTGTGTGCTTTCCTTCTCTCTTTGGTAAATGCCCAAGAGTAAAATACTAGGTCAAATTGTCGATGTACATTTAAAATATTAACATAACCACCAAGATGTTTTCCAAAATTTTAGTACCATTATAAAATCCCACAAGCATGTGTTCTATACCCTTGACAAGACTTCAAAGGGTCACACTTTTTAAATTTTTGCCATTCTGTTAGGTGTGTATTGGTATCTTGTTGTTTTAATGTGCATTTCACTAATGACTAATAATGTTTAGAATCTTTTCTGTGCTTTTGTGTCACCTTTAAATCTTTTTTGGAGAAATGTATACTCAAATCATTTTGTGAGGGAGGGAGTCATTTGCCTTATTATTGAGTTGTAAGAATTCTGTGATCTAGAGAAAAGGTCTTTTTCAAACATAGTTTGTGTATTTTGCAAATATTCTGTCCCAATCTGCGGTTTGTGTGTAAATTTTTTACCACTATCTTTTGAAAAGCAACATTTTTAATAGTTATGAAGTTCAATTTATTTTTATTTTATTTTATGTGCTTTTTGTGTCTTCTTAAGAAAATCTGCCAAAGCTCAATTCACTACAATTCCCTTGTATTTTCTTAATTATTTTTAGCTCTTACTTTTAGTTTTGTGATGAATAACGTGAGGTAAAGATTGAGATTAATTTTTTGCATATTATTATCAAATTATTCATTTGAAGAAAATATTGTCTTTTGCTGATGGAATTGCACTGGTGCTGATGTTGACATCAATATATATCTCTATATAGGGACTCTCTACTCCATTTCATTTGACGTGTTAATTTAACTTTACGTCCATACCATACTGTTTAGATAATAGCAGATCTGTAAAAAGTCTTGAAATCACGTATTTAAATTTTCTAATTTTGTTTTTTCTGCCCAAGTTTTTTGGCTATCCTACATCTTTGTATGTCCATGTATAGTATAGAATCAGCTTGTCATATACTACAAAAAAAAAGTCTGCTGGAACTTTGACTAAAATTTAGTTGAATCTCTAGATAATTTGGAGAAAATTTACATCAAAATAGCTGTGAGTCTTGGAATGTATTAACACAGTATATGTCACCATATATTTCGTTCTTTATTTTTTGATTCAATTTGCTAACATATCTTAAGAATTTGATATTCATGAGGGCTATGATCTGAGTTTGTTTTTTGTAATGCCATTGTGTAGATTTGTTTTAAGGGTAATGATGGATGCACAGAATGAGTTGGGAAGTATCTTATTTCTTCATTAAGCGCTCAGTAGAATTCCCCTTGAAGGCATCAGAGTCTAAAGTTTCCATGGTGGGAAGGTTTTAAACTACATGTTCACTTCATCTAATAGTTACAGGGCTATTCAGATTACCTGTATTTTCTTCAATGGCTTTGGGTTGCTTGTATCTGTCAAAGATTCAAGATGCAAAATCTATTGACATAAATGTTTTATAATAATCTCTTACTATCCATTTAATATCCACTGATGTCACCCTTATGATTCCTAACATAATTTTTGTCCTTTCTTCATTCCTGATCAGTCTGGCTAGAGGTTATCAATTTTATTGATCTGCTTAAAGGGTTGGATTTTGATTTTTTCTGTTACATTTCACAATAATAGATTTCTGTTCATATGAATATTTCTTTTCATCTACTTACTTTCATTATAATTTGATTTTCATTCCCAGTTTCTTATGTTGAAAGCTGAATCCTATAGTTTGCGACTTTTCATCTTTTCTAATATGGGTGCTAAGTACCATATACTTCTCTCTAAGGACTAGGTGCATCCCACAAATTTTTATCTGTTGCATTTTCATTTCATTCAGTGTAATACATTTTCACATTTTTCTTTTGTTTTGACGTTTGATCTTTTAGTTACTTAGAAAAGTGTTTATTTTCAAAATATTTGGGGATGTTATAAACATTTTTCTATTAATAAAGCCTAGTTTAATAGCATTTCAGAGAACTACTATGAGTACATAGTACAGAATGAATCATTATAAATGTATTGATATTCATTATATGGCCTAGAATTCAGTGTAGCTTAGTACATGTCTCATATTTAATTGAAAAGAATGTAAAATCTTCTGTTGTAGCCTGTCGAGTTCTCTAAATGTCAATGAGGTCAAATCGAATTTCTGTCTACTTGATCTATCAATTATTTAGAGAGTGTTGAATTTGTCAAATGTAATTTCGGATTTGTCTATTTCTCCTTACAGTTTTATTAGTTTTTTTCTTCACTTATTTTGAAGCCTGACATTAGGTGTCTATATTTTGGGAATGTGTATATTTTGTTTTCCTTTTCCTCTTTGTCTGCCTTCTTTGGAATTGAGTATTTTTATGATTCCATTTAATATTTCTATTGCTTCATCAAATGTTACCCTCTGTTTTGCTTTTGGTACTACTTTGTATGTCTTGGTGTATAACAATATTAACTTATTCTTGTACCATTTCATGTATATAGAAGAACTTTACAACAGTGTACTTCCATTTCCCCCCTCTTAGTGTTTAGGCAATTACTCTCATTCCTTTTACCCTCATGTATATCATATACTCCAAAATACATAGTGATTTTTTCCATAAACATTTATATTTAAATTATATTATTTAAACAGGAATAATATTTTGCATTTACCTATATATTTACATTTCTTGTGCTCTAATTCCTTTGAATCAATCTAGTTTACATTTGGTAACATTATTGCGCTGCTTCAAGGAATTTCTTTTTTTTTTTCTTGACAGATTGGCACCTGAGCTAACAATTGTTGCCAATCTTTTTTTCTTGTTTTCTGCTTTATCTCCCCAAATCCCCCGCAGTACATAGTTGTATATCTTAGTTGCAGGTCCTCCTAGTTGTGGGATGTGGGATGCTGCCTCAACGTGGCCTGATGAGCAGTGCCATGTCCGCACCCAGGATCCGAACCTGCGAAACCCTGGGCCGCCACAGCGGAACACGCGAACTTAACGACTCCGCCACGGGGCTGGTTCCCAGGAATTTCTTTAACAGTTCTTGCAATGTAGTTCTGTCGATAGTGACTTTAGTCAACTTTTGTAAAAAGTCTGTAAAACTCTTTATTTTGCTTTAATTTCTTTTTTCTTTAAAGATTGGCACCTGGGCTAACAACTGTTGCCAATCTTTTTTTTCTGCTTTGTCTCCCCAAACCACCCCTGTACACAGTTGTATATCTTCGTTGCCGGTCCTTCTAGTTGTGGGATGTGGGACACTGCCTCAACGTGGCCTGATGAGCGGTGCCATGTCTGCGCCCAGGATCCGAACCCTGGGCGCCCGCAGCAGAGCACGCAAAGTTAACCACTGGGCCACGGAGCCGGTCCCCATTTTGCTTTAATTTTTAAAGAATATTTCCACAATAATTTTTGACTTACAGCTTTCCATTCATGTCTATATTTCCATCAATGTCATTTCACTGCTCCAGAATCCAATCCAGCTTCCTACGTTTCATAGGTTTTTATGTCTCTTTAATCTCTTCCAATCTGTGACAGTTCCTTAGTCTTTCCTTGTCTTTCTTTACCTTGATATTTTAAAGAGTATCCATCTTTAATTGTGTAAAGAATTATTCAATTTGGATTTGACTGATATTTTTTCATGATCAGATAGGAATAATATATTTCTGTCAGTAATACCACAGTGATGAAGTGCCTTTCTCAGCACATAATATCAGGGGCATATTATAGTGATATGACTTACTACTCTTTGTGTTAAACTGCATCACTTGTTAGATGGTATCTGTTGGATTTTTCTACTGCATATTTACTATTTTTCCTTTTGTAATTAATAAATATATTGGGGAGATACTTTGAGATTTCTCAAATAATGTTTCTTTTCTAACTTTTGCCTCCTAATTTTAGTATCTATCAGGGGTTCTTGCCTGCAGTAATTATTTCTGTGATGTTGTAATGGTGATTTTCTATTTTTCTCATTCCATGTATATTTACTAATGAGAATGGTTCTATAAATAGAATTATCTCTTCTCCTCTTTTATTTATACAATATTTAGTTATATTAGTATGGACTCATAGACATATATTTCAATCTTGGAGTTATAATCCAAGTGTATATTTTTTGCTGCTCAAGTTACTCCAGCTTTGACCATTGGGAGCTTTCCCAAGCTGACTTCTTGTTCCTTCTAATATGCCCCCAATATTATATTTATTTTTAAATTAGTGTAATGCTTTCTTACTTTCCAGGACCACAAAGTGCTCCAGGTTGACCTTGTTATTTCCCTGTCCCAGCCCTAGAATCAATCATTTCTCCAAAGAACACTGGATGCCTTTTTTGAAAATGCTATATAGAAACTAAGATTATTATACTAGACATGTGCTTTGCTGCTGGATTCCAATGTTTCTAGGCCCTCTCAGTGGATTTAGAAAGGATATGTCTATGGTGTCTGTAGTGATGTCCCTCTTTAATTTCAGACATTGATATGTGTTTTCTCTCTTTTCTTATATGTCTGACTGATTTATCCATTTTAATGATCTTTTCAAAGAATCGTATTTTTATCTCTGCAGTTTTTTTGTTTTCAACTCATGTGTATCTGATATTATCTTTATTTTTTGCTTCCTGATGCTTGCTTTAGGCATAATTTGTTCTTTTCTGGTTCTTTAGGGTGTTGTTTGAGATGAGTGATTTGACACTTCTTTTCTTGCTCAATACTAAAATTTTACTGTATATGCTGTATTATTGGCATCCCACATTTTATGGGTTGTAATTTCATTTTTATTCAGTTCAAAAAAATTTTATATTTCCTTTGAGCTTTCCTCCTTGATTCACAGGGTATTTAGAAATGTTTCAGTTTGTACATATGTTTGATCTCTTTCTGTTACTTATTTGGAGTTTAATCCCATTATAAGGTGAGAGTATCCTTTGTAGGATTTATATTCTGTTTTAAGTCCTGTTTTATGGCCCAGAATATGGTCTATCTTGTTGAACAATCCATGTGTATTTGGAAGGCATGTGTGTTCCATTGTTCTTATTGGAATGTTCTATATATAGTGCAATCAAAATTATGTAGTTGATAGTGCTATTTAGGGCATCTATATCATGACTGATTTTCTATTTTTTCCATCAGGTTTGAGAGAACAACATTAAAACCTTGAAATATAATTGTGGATTTCTGGATTTCCTCTTGCAAGTCTTCCAGGTTTTACTTTAAGTATTTTATATTCCGCAGATAGTTGCATACCTATTTAAGATAGGCATGTAATCTTGCAGAAGATCCTTTTCTCACTATAAAACGACTCCTTTCATCTCCTTTCTTATTCTTTGATCTGAAGTCTACTTTATGTGAGATTAATATAGCTCCTCCTGCTTTCTTTGTTTATTTGCTAAATTTTACTTTTAACACATCCCTTTATTTATATTTAAAGCAGTTTTCTTGTAGTTAGAACATAGTTAAGTCTTGCTATTTGCTCCTATCTGACAACCTCTGTATTTTTATTTGTGTCTTTAGACTGTTTACATTTAATGTGATTTCTTGACATGATTAGATTAAAATTTATTATCTTGGAAGTTGTTATCTGTTTGTTTTATCTAGTGTGTTTTATGTTTCTGTCTTGTCAGCTTATTTTTCAAATGATTCAATCGTATTTTCTTTATTGATTTTATATTTATAATTTTTAAATTTTCAATGACTGATTAGGATTTTAGTATACATCTTTGATTAATGAGTCTATCTTTCCATATGTTAGAGCATTAGATATTGTTCCACAAGTCATAGATGATCTTTATTTTCCACTCTTTCTAAAATTATTTCATTTGTCAGTGTAAGTTATTAATATTGATCTATTTCAAATTTACTGTCTTTGGCTGTATAAAGTCTGCTTATGCACGTCTAGAAGGCAATTTTTATTGGTGTTACTATGTTTTTCATCTCTAGTATATTTAGTTAATTCTTACTTTTGTTTTTCATTTCTCCGCTGAAATTACTTATCTGATTTGGAATGTTGTCCATCTTTTCCATTAGAGGTTTCAACGTAATACCAAATACCCTGTTACGTAGTTCCAGTATCTATGTCATATCTCTGTCTTGTTCTTTTGACTGTTCATTTGTCATAGGGTTTTTCTCAGTGTTCACTCCACTTTCAGCTTTATCTCTTCCATTAGGACTGTATGTCAGAAAGGCTCTCTCTCCATGATTTGCAACTCTCCCACCAGTACTCCACTGTTGCTTACTAGTTAATGCTTGTTAATCTGGTAGATAGGGATGATAGTGTTCACTGTTTTAGGCACCCTGTCCTTGGATCCCATGAATGTGGCATTCTCATTGCTCTGGTGTCTCTATCAGCTTTAGTTCTGGGCCCAGCACATCAGTGCATCTTCCTGCCCCTTACATAATGTTAGAAGTTTTCTGTTTGTCTTTTAATTGAGTTCTTTTATTCCCTTTCCTCAGCAGCAGTGGGTTTTTACAGGAATGAAAAGGTCAACAAAATCTGTATCTCTTTTCCCAACAGATTGTGGATTTGTCCTGTAGATGAGATAAGCCAAGGCTGACTCTCTTATACCCTGCACAGTACCTGCAATTCCATTCCTCCCGGCTGAACAACAAAGGACCCTTTCTCTGGAGTTTCACCAATCATTCATGAACTCCCAGGTCAATAGGTAGAGAAAAAGTCTGCAAGAGTGTATACATTACCCTTGTATCTGCAACCTGCACTCTCTCACCAGCCCACAGTTGACTTTCACCAATTAGTTAATTAGTATAGTTGAATTTTATTCTAGTATTTGACTGTGCCTGTCGCCATAGGCATGTGTCTTTCCTATAAATTTGGAAAGTTTGTGAACCTGAAGCTTTTCCAGCATGTGTGTGTGTGAGTGTGTGTGTGTTTTAAAGCCAGAAGTGGTGCTTTTTCCAGTTCTCTGCACTCCCAAGTGGAAACTAAGATAAATTGCCTTCATTTGTTAAAGCTATTTCTACTGTATAAAGAATTCTAGATTATCACTTCAACCCACAGACACAGGCACACATACACACACACACACACACACGTTTTACCATTTTAATTCTTTAAAGATGTTGCTTGACTGACTTCTGAATTTCCTTATTTCTGGATTGAAGTCTGCTGATGTACTTATCTTTGTTCCTCTGTATATACATTCCTCCCCTATCTTCACTGGATGCTTTTACAATTTTCAATTTATCACTGGTTCTAAATAATTCAATTATGCTGTGTTTTGCGTAGTATGTCTGATGTTTCTTGTACTTCAGATTTTCTTTTTAGTTTTGATTAGATTCTTAAATCTGTGAATTTATACTTTTACTCAAAGTTGGAAAATATTTAGCCACCATATAGTCAAATATTATCCTTCCTCCCCACTCGGTACCTCTTCTTCTTTTTGGATACTATATACACATATATTTGGCTGCTGGATCATGTGTCACTGCACACAGATGCTCTATTGTTCTTGTCCAATCTTTTTTCTCCTTCTGTTATTTTGAATAACTTTTATTGAAACATATTCAAGCTTGCTGATTTTATCTGCTGAAATGTCTAATCTAACCTTAATCTTATCCAGTAGATTTTCATTTCATACGTTATAGTTTTCACCTCTAGAAATTTGATTTGGGTCTTTATTGCATTTTCAATGTCTCTACTTATTATGTTCAATCTTTCCTTGATCTTCTTGAATATGTGGAATACAGAATTAGCAACTACGTTAATGTCTCTGTCTACTAATTCTATTATCTATTCCATTTTGGATCTGTTTCAATTGATTGATTCCCTCTTCATTGTTTTCCTGCTTCTTCTCATGTCTGATCATTTTGTTGAATGCCAGAGATTGTGAAATTTACCTATTTAGCACTGGATATCTTTACAAACCTATAAATATTCTTAAATTTCCTTGTGTTGCAGTTAAACTAATTGGGAACAGATTGACTCTTTCAAGGCTTGCTTTAAGCTTTGTGTGTGGCACTGTAGCTGCCTTTAGTTTGGAGCTAGTTTGACTTCACTTTTAATCTCAGAACCTTATGATTACTTTAGTAGTTGCCCAGTAAATCATAAGGTTTTCCACTTTGGCTTATGGGAATATGATCTATTCCTTTCTCTTAGTGTGCTCTGGAGATTGTCCTGTCTGTTCCTTTTGTGTGGTCCTTTCCCTAGCTTTCAGGAATTTCATCTCTTGCCTGCACTCATTAGCACTCAGATGAAGATATGAAGGGGTCTTCTGCAGGTCTTCAGAGCAGAGCACCCTCACTTTCCCTGTGCATCTCTCTCCTCTCCAGTACTCTTGCAACCTCCATCTTCCTTGGCCTCCTCAGACTCCCAGGCCCATCTTCTTCACTCATGAAGATCACAGGGCTTTATCTGGGCTTCCTTTTCTTATATTGCAGTCTCAAAACTCAAGTGAGTAAAGAGGAGCGATTTTAGGGCTCACTTCAATTGTGGCCTCTCACTGAAGGACCACTGTCCCGTGTTTCTTGATGTCTAAAGCTGGAACACTGTTCTTTCATATATTTTTCACAAGTGTTTTAGTTTCTTCAACTGAGGCAGTAAATCCCCTTATTTCAACTTGGCTCAAAAATGTCCCTGATTCATTCTTAAATTGTGTTTTAAAATTATTCATTTATTCAATGAGAAATGTATTTTTTTAGAAAAAGATATATTAGTTATCATGTTTCATATTTCATATATCTTCTAATATCCTTTTGCATTGTAAAAACATCTTATGTTTTCAGTATGTTTTTCTGAGAGAATTCATGTGTATTTCTGAAGGAAATTTGGAAATCTCTTAAAAATGGAAAGCTACATTTTGGAAAAAGAAAACGAACATGATCTTTCCTACTTTGGGGGAGGGTTTTAATTCTTGAGTTTCTTAAACAGAAGCAAATGAAAACTATTGAGTCAACTCTCAAATGTCCTTGAATTTATCTTTTCTTTTGTAAAAATTTGATTCTCATAACACACTAGAATAATGGGCAAAGAACCAATCAAGTGTTATTTTTTCTTACAATCTCCCTTTATCAGTTGATAACATCTTTACAGTGCAAAAAAATCTATACAGACAGGCAGGCATTAGGAAGCAAGATTATTTGAGAGTGCAAATACTGAAAGCACATTGTGGTAAATTTTCTTGTGTGTATTCTAGCTTTATAACTTGCAATTCAGTCTATAAGCCTATAGTTAACAACAACACACTTATGAGCTATCAGCAAAACCTATAGTCTATACATTTTATCATGCAAAAAATGAACAAGCTAACTTAAATCTGACCCTTTGGCAGTCAGCTACTTTCAGAGTACACAGAAAAAAGCATGAAGGCTCTATGTCTGCTCTTTATGGACGATCCCAGTCTCGCTTCATTATACAGACCACCTCTCAGTCTATCAGCTTTGATTCGTACACCATTTAGCTCAAAACCACGATAAAGTTGCAATAATGTTAAAATAAAATCTAACATTAAAAACAACAAAAACTTAAAAACATTATTAAACACTGTATTAGACTACTAGGTCGTTTTACTCTTTCCTGTACTTTTACAGAACGATACGCAGTGATGCAAATGCCCATTGCATTTTATAATCCTCTAAGTAGGTATTTATGTATATCTATAGAAACCAATATTTTGATTAAAACACTTGCATAGAAATATTAATTACGCTAACTTGTAGAATTAGTCAATGACAATATGTTAATAACTATATCAGTGAAATCTGTATGGAATTTTACACTTTAACATTTCTGCATTTTAACACTTGAAATGAAACATTTATAACTGCTATTTAATAGCTGATATGTTTCTATTCCTCCTAATAGAATAATAAAAATAATTGGAGAGTCTTTTTTTCCCTATAGTGTACATAATCATTTAAACACCATTTGCCGTGCTTTCCATTTTGAAGGGCTTAAAAATATTGTAGGATTTAATAGAAAACTAATGAACTCGAAAAATTAGTGTTAATTTTACTTGTGGTGTTTCCAATTAGGTTTGCAGGAATCTTTTATTAGCAGTTCTGAATCTCTATGACCAAGCCTATGTAATGGTTGGTAAATTCAGTGAGTTAGATTTCTAATCTGAACAGTACATTTGATTGTATCATCATGTTATCTTACAATTATATATGCCCGTCTTTTTCTAAAATCCAGAGTGAAGTGATGTGACAAGCATTTTAAAGTGGATGGCTCATGTGCAGAGTCAGCTCTAAGTAAAATTATACAGCATTCTAAGTTTCGTTGCAGCATCTTCAGTCTTTATTTTCATGACCTTCTCTCCTTCTATGAGACACTCGTGCTTTTTCTGCTCGAAGTTCAGGTTCTGTTCTCTTATTTTCTCTCTATCAGAATTGCATGTCGTAAACACCCAGAAAATAACACTAACCCAGAATACATCTTTGGGTGCAATAAATAAGTAGGGAAAGATAAAAGGAAAAAAGAGATAAGGAAAGAAGAGAAGACAAACTTTTCCTTAATTATAGGAATTCAAGTTTTTAAGCCAAAAGGAATGACACTTTTATTAAGAGATCTTAAAATATCAGAAAATTAGCAAAGGAGTTTGTGTTTGTGATATCATGTAAATGCCAAGCTGGTTGATTTAGCCAAGAATTCCTCTTCCTATATCTTGTGTTTTTTTAAATAATTCAATAATTATTTTCAAGCATATGCATGCACACAAGCAATTGGAAGGCAAAAAGATGTAAAAAATATCCTTAGAAAGACTTTTGTTATAAGTTTCAAAGTATGCCGGTGACTTTTCATGATCATCTTGGATTGACAACTTCTTATGGGTCTTATTGTCATTGACCTTATTAAGGAAAATGACCAAAAAGTTGCTTATTGCTGTACCACTGCTAATGTGATTTGAAAGATTTACCCTTAAAATATAACAAAGTATTTACCAAAAATAATTAATGTTATCCCTTCTAAGGGTTTTATTGGAATGCATTACAAACTTTGCAAATATTTCTACTAAAATCACATCAAGTGAAGAAGATAATTTAATTAGTGTCATATATTTTTTTAATTGTACAGTTATTGCCTCTTACTGTGTCCAGAAATTGGAGATGCTGCTTCCTTGGCATTTTCTACCAGAATAGACGGTAAAAAGTTGACATTAAGAACAAAACAAATAACAAGCTAGATAAGTCAAAATTTCTTAAAAACAAAAGAATAAATAAGCTACTTAACATTTTAATCCTTGTGTAGAATTTTGACCAATATTTTTTTACCACACATTGTTTTCATAGCGAAAGCCTGTTGTTGATTTCTTATATGTCTAAGCAACTTTAAAAATAACATCAAATACAATGCTTGTGACAAGAAAATATTTTTATTATGAGAAGATGCAAATATCAGCAAATCAAATCCACCAATCTATGAAAGAGTAAAATCTTATGACCAAGTAATGTTAACTTCAGGAATACAAGTGTAGTTCAATATTCAAGTATCAATTAATTTAATTTGCTAAAGCAACAAACTAAAAAAAACACAAAATACATACAATCATCTCCATTGATGTAAACAAAGGCATTTGGCAGTATTCAACATCTTCTCACGATAAAAATTCTCAACTAACAAGGAAGATAATGAACTTCCTCCGCTTGGGCACAAAAATGCTAACCACTAAAGCTATTTAGGCTTATCATTATATATCATATTTTCTTGTCAGTTGGTGAGCTGTCTGTGAAGGTCTTTGGCTCATTTTGTAATCAAGTTGTTTGTTTTCTTATTGTTTTAAGTGTTTGTGTATTTTAAATCACAGCCCTTTATCAGATGTGTCTCTGGAAAATAACCTCTTTCTGTCTGTGGCTTGTCTTTTCATTCTGTTTCCGTTGTCTTTCAGAGAGAAGTTGTTTGTAATTTTAATGAAGTCCAGCTTGTCAATTTTTCTATCATAATGATGTCTTTGGTGTTGTTACTAAAAAGACATCACCATACCCAAGGTCACCTAGAATTTCTCCTATGTTATCTTCTTAAAGTTTTACAGTTTTGCTCTTGACATTTAGATTGATGATTTTTGGCTAATTTTTGGGAAGGGTGTCAGATCCACGTCTAGATGCATTATGTTGCGTTTGGACATCCAGCACCATTTGTTGAAAAACTATTTTGCTCCGTTGTATTGCCTTTGCTCCTATGTCAAATATCACTAGACTATATTTATGATGGTCTATCTCTGGGCTCTCTATTCTGTTCCATAGATCTATTGTCTATTTTTTCTCAAATATCATACTGTCTTGATTACTGGAGCTTTAGAGTAAGCCTTGAAATCAATTAGTGTCAGTCCTCCAACTTTGTTCTTCTCCTTCAATATTGTGTTGGCTATATTTGGGTCTTTGCCTCTCTCTATAAACTTTAGAAGGAGTTTGTTGATATCATCAAAATAACTTTTGATGGAGAAGGCACTGAATCTACAGATCAATTTGGGAAGAACCAACATCTTGCCAATATTTAACATGGAATTCTTTCCGTTTGTTTAATTCTTGTTTGATTTTATTTATCAGAATTTTGTAGTTTTCATCATGCAGATCTTATACATACTTTGTTAGATTTATAGCTAAGTATTTTAATTTGGGGAGTGTCATTGTAAATGATATTGAGCATTTAATTTCAAGTTCCACTTGTTCGTTGTTGGCATATAGGAAAGCAATTGATTTTTGTATCTTTCAGCCATGCTATGATTGCTTATGAGTTCCAGAGTTTTTGTTGATCCTTTTGGATTTTATACATGGATGATCATGTCATTTGTAAACAAAGACAGTCTTATGTCATCCATCCCAATTTGTACACCTTTTCTTACCTTATTGCATTAACAAAGAGTTCAAGGTGTTGAAAGGGAGATGAGAAGGGACATCTTTGCCTTGTACCTGATCTTATTGAGGAAGGTGGTAGTTTCTCACTCTTGAGTATGATGTTACCTGCAGGTTTTTTGTAGATAATCTTTATGATTTTGAGAAAGTTCCTTTCTATTCTTAGTATACTGCGAGTCTTTAGTTATGAATGAATGTTGGTATATTATATTGAAACTGGATTTCTTCTAGATAACACAAAAAAGAAGATTGCCCTCATTGTAAAATCTCCTCTAACAATCTCTTTTAATTCCTGTATTTAGAGCATTCATATTTAAAGTGGTTATTGATATAATTGGGTTAATATCTACCATGTTTGTCACTGTCTTCTACTTGGTGCACTTGTTCTTTTCTTCCTTCCCCACCCACCACACACACACTTTTTTATGCCTTTTCTGGCTTTAATTATCTTATAAAATTCAATTCTCTCTTTCTCTCTTAGCATATAATTTTTATATAAATGTGTGTGTGTATTTTAATGGCTGTCCTAGAGTTTACAGTATGTGCTTACAAAAAATCTAAGTCCATCTTCAAATATCATTCGACCCTCCACCCAGCAGAGCCACTAAGAAATCTTTCCTGGCTCTTCACTATGGCAACCTGATAGGGTTCCTGGAGGCAAAAACCCATGAATGTGTGAGGGCCCATCCAAAAGTATCACCCTCAGTTTTTTCTAATTCTCATTCTAGTCCACACTTTAGCATCTATACTCATCAAAATTTCTATTAAAGTGTTTTTACCAGTATATGACTCCTGCAGCTTCTGCTCCATTGAGGCAGATTTGGGCTGTGATGCTCTGGATTCACCTGTCTTTCCAGATTTGGGGGTGACTGCGTGCTTTGTAAGATCAGTGTTCTTCGAAGGGTCCAGCTAAGTCATTGATTTTTAGTTGTTCAGATTTTTTCTTGTTGCAAGGACGAGAGTGGTCACTTGCAAGCTTTTAACATGTCGGAACTGAAACCAGAAGTTAACTTCACCTTTTAATGTTTGGCTGACATTAATGTGCCAGATACTATAGTGATGAATATGACAACTAGAAACTTTCCTAACTCTAGTCATTTATAAAGAGAGCATTTTTCAATTTCACTTGTAATTTAAAAATAAAAGATCTTTTTCAGATAATAAGATTTTCTAGTTTCAAGAAATACCACAGTGTACATAATAATACACTACTCTGTCTTGAGCTAATGATAAAATAATTAGATTTGTAACACATGAAGGCAAAATTATGTCATGGTTTCCTATATAATAGAAAATTATACATTAGTTTAAACTTATAAGTATTGAAAGTATAAAATCATCACAGAACATGCAGGGTAATAATAATTATTAATTCAAAGGACAAATGCTGTTACTCATGTTACACGTGTATTGTGAGCAGTGATTCAGTTTCAGCATCAAAACACATCTGCTATGATAAATTATGTTGTAGATATTAAATTAATGCTTTTATAGTCTTTTTAAGTTAGAAATGTTTTTGGGTCATAAAGTTATATATGACCGTAAAATATAAATGTGTCTGTTTATAATAAACAATAAAAATAATTGATGTCAATATTAATACTCCCCAAAATTTTATGTACCTCTTAAAGGGTATCACACATAATTTAATTTTTGAGACATACTAATTTAGGTGATCGAAATTTTCAGTGGACAGCCGTTAATATTCTGAGCAGGAAATAGAAGAATGCCTCATTTTTTGACCTATCCACCCAAACACTTTTTCTGTGTTCATTTATATAATTTTATAATTTTTCTTCCTTAGCTGGTTAATATGATAGATGACATCAATTGATTTGCTAATATTGAGCCAATGTTGCATCCTTCAATTGTTCTTATGATTTGTCCAAGCAAATGTCTGCATGGACAAATCGTTAGATATAGCAACTCTCCATCATCAAGGAAGAGAGCTTCTATTTTTTCTCTGCCATTCTTAACACATACTTCATATTTTGCTTCAGGATGGTTGTTCTAACTTCTACCAATATTTTTTCTTTATTTTATATTTTATCACATATTTAGATATCATACATTTGGACTTGTCACCATACAGCCCTTTCAAAGTGAAAATTTCACTTGAATCTCATAACTTCCCTCTAAGGGGCAGATGAGAAAATAAAGTTCAGAGAGCTTAAGGGACTGTCTCTCTACCGTGCAAGATATAGCCAAGAATCTGGCACATTTAGATGGCTAAGCTATTTTAGCCTCTAATAATTATTCATTGTATACAATATGATAATCCTTCAATAGCTATGCCCTTTTAAAAAAATATGTGAACCAAAGAGTTATTGTAAAATAGCTAAATTTACATTCAGAGACAAATTAACTCAGCTCATTAGATGTCTGTGCATTTTTCACCACAATACCGAATAAAGAGATCAGGAAGATAACGAATCTTTCCCTAACTTGACATAATAAGGGTTATCATTCACAGAATATTCTTACATTCACACAATAAATACTTTGCATTTTAAAAGCCTGATTGACCTTTAAAATCTTGGAAACTTTAACTGATGGAAAAGCTGATTCTAAAATTTAGCAAAACATGTTATGATGCATTTAACAAGTGTGGATATTTATGAATTATAATACCTTAATGTCCCCAATAATATTAACTTAAAGTTTTGAATTTCACAGTCCACTTTTATATATATACGTTTTTCCTTTTCCTTTGTTTTTCTTTGAGGAAGATTGGCCCTAAGCTAATATCTGTTGCCAATTCTCCTCTTTTTGCTTGAGGAATATTGTTGCTCAGCTAACACCTGTGTTAATCTTCCTCTATTTTGCATGTGGGTCACTACCACAGCATGGCTTGATGAGCGGTGCGTAGGTTCACACCAAGGAGCCAAATTCATGAACCCCAGGCTACTGAAGCAGATCATGCAAACTTAGCCACTGTGCCACCAGGCTGGCCCCTATATTTTTAAAGTTCATTTGCAGCTAGTAAAAATATAGCAACTTAAATAGGGCAAGCACTGTTTTGTTATCGTCATCCTTTAACAGATGGACTCTAGATTTCACCATAAAAATCCTCTGTGCTTTGCCTATTCATCCCTACCTCCAGCTCTTGGCAACCACTGGTCTTTTTATTACCTCCATAGCTTTGTTTTTTCCAATGTGTCTCATTGTTGAATCATACAATATATGACATTTTCAGATTGGCCTCTTCCACTTAGTAATATACATTTGACATTCCTCCATGTCACTTTATGCCTTGATAGCTCACTTCATTTTAGTGCTAAATAATATTCCATTGTCTAGATTACTAGAGTGTAT
Source organism: Equus quagga (assembly GCF_021613505.1). Taxonomy (NCBI): domain Eukaryota; kingdom Metazoa; phylum Chordata; class Mammalia; order Perissodactyla; family Equidae; genus Equus; species Equus quagga. Next base: position 50,047,080 of record NC_060278.1, read on the forward strand.
TTATTCATTCACCTACTCAAGAACATCTTGGTTGCTTCCAAGTTTTGGCAATGATGAATAAAGCTGCGATAATATCTGTAAATAGCTGTGTCAGGTCATTGTGTAGACATAGTTTTTTACTCATACCAAGTAGTATGTTTGCTGGATCAAATGGTAAGAGTATGTTTAGTTTGGTAAGAAACAGTCAAACAGTCTTCTGAAGTGACTGTACCATTTCATAGTCCCACCAGTAATGGATGAGAGTTCTTGCTCCACATCCTTGCTAGCATTTTCTTGTCAGTGTTTTGGATACTTCCCATGCGAATAGGTGTGTAATGACATTTCGTTGTTGTTTTAAGTTGTAATTCTCTAATGGCGCATGACGTTGATCATCCTTTCCTGTGCTTATTTGTCATCTGTATATCTTCTTTGGTGAGGTGTCTCTTCATATCTTTGCCTATGTATTAATAATGTTTTGTTCTACTAATATTATCAAGTTTTGAGAATCTTTGTATATTTTGGATAATAGTCCTTTTCTAGATACTTCTTTTGCAAATTTTTTTTTTCCCACTTTCTAGTTTGTCATATTCTCTGTGTGTGTGGGTTTCATTTTTTGTGTGTGTGAGGAAGATTGGCCCTCAGCTAACATCTGTTGCCAATCTTCCTCTTTTTGGTTGAGGAAGATTGTTGCTGAGCTGACATCTGTGCCAATCGTCCTTTATTTTGTGTGGGATCCTGCCACAGAGTGGCTTGACAAGTGGTGCTAAGTCTGCACCTGGGATCCGAACATGCAAACCTTGGGCCTCCAGAGAGGAGCACACTAACTTAACCACTACGCCACCGGGCTGGCCCCTGTCTGTGTGTTTTTAATAGTGAATCAGTAGAGATTACAAGAAGTACAGGTACACATATTTCATAATGATAGGAATAACGAAATGATGAAAACAAGTCATTATTTTTATTAAATTATGTTTGCTGTTTAAAAGGTGATTATTTCTTGATAATTTTCCATGATAGAAAACGAGAAGTTGGAGAAAGATTTCAAGCTTTTAGTGCATAGAATAGTGAAAGTGACATGGAAAAGTGATGAGAGGGAGTATATGCTTCTATTTGAGAATTTTCTGTGAAAGAAAGCAGGCGGAAGGAAGGAAGGAAGGAAGAAATGAAGGGGAAAAAGAAGAAAGGAAGGAGGGAAGGAAGAGAAAGCAAAAGATAATTTGAAAGCATTAGCAGAGAGAGGCAATACTGGAACAAATTTTAAATTATGAAGGAGTTTGGAAAAGTTTAGGTGAAATGTTCACTAAATGATGTCGGGGCAGCCAGAAGTAATTTGAGAAGCAAATTCTGAATACCTACCTCATTATTCACATTAAAAAATTACAAATATCAGAGAAAAAAGTTAAACAACCATTACATTACTACAAAACTTTATAACAATGAAATATCATGATTGAGAAAATTTTTCAAAGTATGATTCCTGATTTAGAAACTATAAATGATTATTGATTTTATTCCATAAGATTTCAAAAAAAAATCTACACAAAAATAAAGGAAATAAATGTAAAGGCAAATCAATATTTATGGAGGGAGACCCAATATTGTAAACGTGTCAGTCTATTATGTATAAATTTAATACAATCCGAATACAAATTTTTCTTTTTATTTTCAAAAAGACTACAAGGCTCTGGAATTTATTGTTTGAAAATTAAAATAGTCATAAAAATGTGTAAAATAAATGTAATGTTATGGAGTAGCATTACCCTTTTTTAAAAGATGAATAAACAAGCTTTAATTTTTAAAACTTCTTTTGTCACATACATAGATTAAAAAAAACAAACAATGGAATAGAATAAAAAATTTCCTGAGCAGACTCAAATAATTAGAAGAGTTAGTATGGCACAAATTTATTAATGCAAACCAGTTGGAAATTTTAGTATTTAAATATGGTGTTGGGACAGCCACAAAGACATTAAAGAATAAATATTTATTTGGATTCATACCTCTTACCATAATCAAGAAAAGTTCCAATTGATCAAAATTAAAACATAAAACAATAATAAACCATACAAATTTTAGAACAAAATAAGGAGGTTTTCTATTATTAATTTGGAATGAAGAGGACATTTCTAAGTATCACTCAAAATCCAGGAAACATGAAGGGAAAAAAAGTTTCAACACAGAAAACAAACACTTTTGCACAGAAAAGGGGAGAAAAAGTGGACTCAAAAGACAAAATAATAAAGGATAAATTGGGCAAAAAAAATTGCAATTCATGCTTTAGGAAAAGTCCTTGATTCCACAGTATATAAAGTTTCTGAAAGTCAACATAGAAAAAATAAACCACCAAATAGAAAATAATCAAAAACAGTCAATGATATAAACACACAGTTGACAGAAAAGTAAATTTAAAGGCTACTTAAATATATGAAAAGATGCTGAGCTTCATTCATAAAAGAGAATTTCAAACGAGATCATACTAAGAATTTCAATTCTGCATTGTGTCTGAAATGGAGAGGCTTGTATTAGACTAACTCTCCCACAGAGAAAATCTTTACAGTCTGGATTAAATTAAAACAATCAACAACAACAACAATTTAGCATTACTTGAAGGTATGGAAAGCAGACAAAGCATTGTGGACTTGACAGGACAAGATCCCGGAAAGAGGAAAACTTACTGAGATGAGCCAGCCCTTTCCAGTTGTATTCCCTTCTTTGAGCAATTTGTAAATTTGCAGCTTATGGGTTGCTAGAAGAAAGAAACAACCTAGAGTTTTCCTCATTCCCATAAATCTGAATTGACAGAAATTGGATTTCTTTCTTATTTTCAGCCAAATGTTGGAAAATCCTATGCTTCTATTAAATAGGTACTCTCCGGGCCGGCCCGGTGGCACAGCGGTTAAGTGCACACGTTCCGCTTCTTGGTGGCAAGGGGTCACTGGTTGGGATCCCGGCTGAGGACATGGCACCACTTGGTGCACCATGCTGTGGTAGGTGTCCCACATATAAAGTAGAGGAAGATGGGCACGATGTTAGCTCAGGACCAGGCTTCCTCAGCAAAAAGAGGAGGACTGGCAGTAGTTAGCTCAGGGCTAATCTTTCTAAAAAAAAAAAAAAAAAATAGGTACTCTCTGTATAATGTATAACATCTACTTCTAAAATTAGTGGGCTCTCCCACTTGGTATATAGAATGAGATGTTTTTGCTGGGACGAGAACTCATTCATGTGGTATGCCTTGAATAATTAGTCTTCCTGCTCAGGTTTCAGAACTCTCAGATTCTCTTAGAGACATCTCTGGATTGCCAAATATAGAAACTACTGTGCAATACCTTTGAAAATGACTTGTGTTTACAAGCTCTTCTCTTCCAAAAATGATCAGGGCATTTTTATGGTGCAGCTGGTTCTAGATGTTCTGTCATCTTTCCAGGGATTCTAGATTCTTCCAGTAATAAGGAGCTAATAGTTGCCCACACCACCCACTCCACATGTATACAATGCTAAATTCTTACAACGCCTGTGTCTCAGGCCAGTTATGAGCTATAGCATTAATAGTTTTCATTAAAGAGAAATCAGAAGATTCTCCTTCATTCTAGGAAGCCAAAACTTTGTTTGGATTATACAATATTTTCTTTGTTAGCTAATCATTCTCAAACTAGTCCTAGTGATTGCTGTAAACAATATGAGATAAATACTGAGCTGGTTTAAACACCAAGAATGATAGAATCATCAAGTTTCCTGGTGTAAGCCATGACCAAACTAATTTGGCCTACTGAAGAGAGTTAAACTTTCAGTATGATGTTATAATCTTAATAAGTTGAGCTCTTTTTCTCTTGTTTAACATCCTGAAATTATGTCTGGGTTAAGTTCTGATTTTCCTCCTCTGATATGGACGTGAGCAGGAGGTCATAAACACACTGGGGAACTCTCACCTTATGCTACCTTTATGGCTCCCTGCTTACTTGAATGCAGTTCTGTAATAATTTATCTCTTTCAGTTGAAATGATAATGCATGCATTAGTAATATCAAAGAGTGCAAAGAATTTTGCCCAAGGCCTAAACTTTGGTAACAACTCAGGGTCACCCCACGCATAATTGGTGTTGAGATATTTAACTCTCGGAAATAATTTTAAACCTTCAAGTCACACGTATCTTTCAAACAGGCCATATGGGAGCATCACAGACTTCATATATGGGGCACATAAATTCCTGCTCTGACAAAACTGAGCTTCCTGTTACATCTGTCACTACTGTATCGGATACATGCCATGGTTTGCAATTTGGTGGAGGACCTTGTGGCAGCTCCATCTATGTGGGAGCACACCCGTAATGTAATTTCTCTTGGGCTCAGACATCTATATCTTTCTCTTCATCATTATCTCTCTTGGATTCTCAAGAGTTTAATAAACTTATCATACATGCTTTGTGTAGAATTGACCTTTATGAATTGCTGGGTGTAGTGGCCAATTGGCTCCATCTATGACAACCTTTACATCAGTCAGAATTTCACTAGCTATTATGTTAAAAGGGTCTGGCAGGTCCAATCAATTGTCTTCTTCTTCCTTCTCATATTAAAATCAACCTGTGAAAACTAGAAACATTTGTGTACTTGCTGTGATCTACAAAAATTTTATTACCTCAATGTCTATATTCAGATCCACGAGATATTTATTCATGCTAACTAAATTTAGATATTAATAATGATTTCCTGATGATCCTATTGGCCAGCCCTCCCTTGGATTACATACTGGCTGTCCCAGCGCTGGCTAAGATGTGTACCTAATATTGCTTCTCTCTTTCAGTGGTGAAGTGTGAAGCGGGACCCTTGATCTGTCCTGCTAATCAAGTTTGTCTGCTGTTATAAGATGTCTCTTAACGAATTCTATAGACTCTGCTTTTTCCTCACGGTGGAGTAACTTACCTTGATAGCACGCAATTCTGCTGGCAAAAAAGTAAGGTCTTTCATTTTAGCAAAATTCATGGCCTTTCTTTGTGGTAAAATTCATAACCTTATATTTTGTAAAAATAGTGTCTGACATCATTCAGCCATAACTAATTGGCTTCAATTTTCCCTGCTTCTAAACTATTGTCAACATCCTTCCACCTGGCTTCTGGATATTTATGTTTATACCCTCAAGTCTATATATCTGTTTATTTTCCAGATATTTAGGCATCTATTTCTCCTCTAAATGTTCAGATACATACCTTCATCTTTATCATGTACTTTTCCAGATTTACCTCCTATGTTAGAGTGTGAATGAGATATTTCACAGAGCATCTCATCTCTGTGTTGCTCGTATTATATCACTAGAGTCTCTAATCATTGTCATTTACTTTAACTGAGAAACATATGCGATACAGTGGACATCACCACTGGTTGTAATTTGTAACGGGAAGAAAATAGGTAAAATTTCAGCCTTGGGCATAGTGTAACTTTAAAATTATTTTCATTATATACCCCTTCTGGAGTCTTTTTGCATCGAGTGATTGTCTGCTCACCAGCAGTAGCAGGAAAATGGATAAAGGAGAAGTAGGTGGTGTTAGGGGCAAGGATTTAATAAGTTGAGCAGCAGTAGCCATGATCCTGATCACAATTTCACTTAATGGTTAGTTCCAATAGCAGCAGAGAAGAAAAAAATGGCCAATGTAAGGAGTAATGTTTTCCCCTCTTTTCCTTTTTAAGATGAAAATATTTCTACTAAAGACAAATTCCTGGTGTCATTTTTGTTCTCACCTTCATCTTCTACATAAAAGAGGAATGAATTATTTGGTTGATGTGTGACTCAACTGGCTAGACCTAACATAGTAACCATTTATAAGCACAAACTGGGCAGACAAGGATCAATACATCCCAGCTCTGCTTCCTGCAGCATTTCAATATGGCCAAATGGAATCCAGAGGCTTCAGCTGGTTGGATACAATGGAATAAATACTCAATCCCAGTTATCCCTGTGATAATCTCATGTTCAGAGATGTTGAATCAAGTGGAGACTTGAGCAGATTTTTTTCTTCTCTCTTTGACTTGTTCCAGTGTGAAACAGTTTTCCTGAGTAGGTGTTTTGGCTCTTCAGACACAAACTTTCTCATAGAATATCTGATCTAAGTTCTAGAGGCTATGTGGAAATGGGGGGTGAGTGGTATGAGGTTGGTAGAAAACATTAGAAAGCCAGTTTGGGCGTCTTGTTGAACCATATATTTTTCAGCAGTATCATCAGCAAGAAAATGCCTCTATTTAAATTCTAGTAATCTAACAAATAAGTTAGCAAAGGATTTCTGAAACTTTCTATTCATGCGCTTGTATTAGCACATTACTAATTTACGTATCACTGGAGTCTGCCAGAATTCCTATTTAGACACCAAAAGAATGGGTTGCCATGTATGGCTTAGCCTATTGCGTGTCTCCTGCACTTGTACGTCCCTGCATGAAAATTTCTAAAATTTTCAGGAATAACATCTAGTTTTCAGTGAATAGCCAGTGCTACTGCCTTGAATTGATCATGTAAATATAATTTAATTGTTTTCAACTTCACTTGTTTTATTTTGTCTAAGTGTGGGATAATGGCTATTTTCACCAACAGTAATTTGTCCAATAAACTTCAGAATAATGAGATATTAAGTCATGTGTGGCAGTTCAGATAAGATTCATGTCCCTAGTAGAAAAGGGATTTACTTTTATACAATGCATGTACATTGACATGCCACTGCTGTGTTTGTATGTCTGTGCTGAAACATGAAGTGACAATGGGTACAGTTGATAGCACATAATGGGTCACAATCAAGTAGCCTTGAAAATTACAGACCCCCATCAAATATCCAGGCAGAAAAGGACACTTAGCTACTTTTTCTTCTCTGGAAATTATTAACCATATAGTCATTTACAATCGGGTAAATTCCAGCTCATAGGTTATAATGTATATGTGAGCCTGTGAGTGTATAGTCCCTATGCGTCTTGTTATTCATTTGTAGCATATGTAAAGACATGCATAGGGAATGTTCAGTAAGTCCCTGCCAGTAAATTTCATTCAATACTCAGATTATTGCCGAGATAAAAACTGTGTTATCATTTCAGTGTCCTAGTCTTCTGGAGACTCTCTTGACTTTCAGCTTTAAATTTTATTGAGATTCAGCTTATAATTTCTGTCATCCAGACATATATTACTATCCCATTAGGTTTTCCTGGCAGCAACATTGATTTGCATTCAACGCAGTTCATATTCAAAATAGCATAATTTTATATTCTTAATGCTAAAGGGTACAAAAACTAAACAGTGCATTTTTGCCTCATGTCCAACATTAATATAGCATGATAATAGAGGATTACTCTCATGAAGACTGCATCGTATGGAGGACAATGCAATTTTTCCTTTCCTTGTGTTTGAAGGAATAAAAACTGTTTATATATTATTAAAAAGTGAAATACATTAATAATACAAAAATACCATTAAAACAACATCTCGATGTTTATTAAGGATAGATATTCATGTAAATTTGGCATCTTTTTTTTTCTTTTCCAAAACCTTCATTCATTAAAAAAGTGGTACTCGACATTCAAGGGATATTTTAATGAAGGAGACCATCAGGAGGCTGGTATAAAGTTTATTTCTGTTGGTGGGTTTCAGTCTTAACTACGTTTTATGAAATAAGCAATGGAGAAGGATTTCTTGATAACATCTCATGAGCTCATTCCCACACCAATGCTTTCCACAACCTGGAGAGTTTTACCGTGGTCTTCTGGTTCTGGTTATGTTCCAATCTGGGTAATTAAACTCTACCTACATGTCTGACTTCTTACCGTTTTCAGCCCTTTTTGTAATCTTCTGTTATTTCCTGTTTTGAATTGATGACTGCTGTGCCCCGTGGAAGTGAGGCTGCATAATGGCACAGGAAATTATTCACCTTCCTTCTGTTACAGTGGTGGGAGCATACCATCTCTAGCTCCATTTTTCATTTCATTTTAATGTTTGTGAAATAGAATCACTTTTGCTTCTTTCTGGTCTGCTAGGAAAAACAAATTTCATGGAAATCTGTACTTATTGAATTTCTATTAAAATATGTACTCATCCAACTGAAAGTTAAAGGGTGGAGGGTGCGCACAAGAGGTGAAGGGGAGCACTTATGTGGTGACAGAAAAGGCATAATGTACAACTGAAATCTCACAATGATGTATACTATTATGAATCTCAATTAAAATATATTTAAAAAGTAAATTGAATATATAGTGTACTTTTAGAGATTTTAAGCAAAACTTGCAAAATTGATTCTGATTAAAATAAATCTTGATTCATTAACCTCAAATAGCAGCCTGTTTTTTGTAATTGGAATGCCCACTATTAAGCTGCCCGGTATAAAATTCTTCCTATAATGTGTACTTAGTAAATAATATATATTATGGATCTGACTGAAAACTCAGAATTGTCATACAGTCCATCTTTGGGTGAGACGCCCATTTTTGTCCTCGACAAATTTCAGTGGTTCCGGTACCAGCTCATTCTCTTCAGCTCATCCTGAAGAGAAAGTGGCATTTCATTCCCATTGTTGACACTACACCCCTCCCCCAACTCTGCCCTCATTTTCTAGCCCCAGAAAATCTCTAATTCCCACTCCACCAAGGTCAGAAGTAACGTGGAGTGCATATTAATAAAGTGTAATAATACAAGCTCTGCTTTTCCTTTTCATACAAGGTAAACCATACTTTATATCCTGCTCTAAAACGAAAAATATACTACTTTTAGGTTTATTACTCAATTTCAAACATATAAATAAATGTGAAATACCAAGGAGTTTAGAGGAAAGGTAACAATATCAAAGAAATATATGTACTCCAGCAATGGTTAACATTTCACCATCAAAAAATACAGAACATGGTATTAAAATGAGTACTTTGAAGTAAATAATAATATGTATTTTAAGGAAATACAGGTATACAGGTTACATGGACTTAAATTTACTGTCTAACGGGATTTTCTTCAGTGAATATATGTGTGTACATATGCACATTATATTGGATCAAAATACTGAGTAATCCATAATATTCTCATTCTTTATTTGATAAAACCATTCTCATAATTCATCTTATATTAGTCAACCCAAGATAGAAATAAAAATTGTAGATTTCTCATAACTTTAAATTTGAAAATGCTATAAAAAATAGAGTTCTCTTCCAAATGAAGATATGTCTGTGTAATCCTAGAGAAAAATTTAACAGTGTGCATGTGTGTGCTGCTTCACACCACTCTGAGAAGGGGAAGCATGTATCCAAATTTTGGCCTCTTTGGAAACCTTAAGCCTTTCCCCCTCCCTTAGAGGAACATACAATGTGAGTCAAGGAAAGAATGGTATTATTAAGGAGAAAGTGGTGTCACTGTACTAATAAAAGAAAAAAATTTAAAGCAGTAACTGATGACACTCTATTTTTTTTTCACTTTTTTTCTCTCCTGTATGTAATAAAATAAGCTGAGTCTGTAGGCATCACCCAGTTGGGAGGTGTCTCTGCCCTAGTAAAACCAAGTGAAAATCGGAATAGGATGCAAAGGAGAAGACATATCACAGGCTTTTGCTTATACTTATATCTAAAGGGTACAAGGACACCATCAAGAGTCACAGCCAATCCTAATGCAACTGACCAGAATAAAATATTATTGTGTTTCTTGAATACCAGGAATGCATATATTTCAAAAATCAACCACAAGTGATAGTGACCATGGTAGATGCCTTGTAAGGGTATAATAACCTAACATATTAATTAGTAATGTAATCTATTAACCTAACATATTGATTATTCTCTCTTGCACATAATTGACAGTAGCTCTTATGCCATGATACCATGATCTCTTATCCTTAATTCTTCTTATTTGAAAAAGCAATTACATTTTCGGACCTGAGTTAATGACTTAACATTATCAAATTAGATCTTTTAATATATGTGGTGGTGTATTTGTAGCAGGTCTGTGTAGCAAGCCTAAGAACAAATCCTCGAGTCAGACGGAACTCACATCTAAAGCCCAGTTCCACCATATATTTAACCGCTCAGTCTTAGCTTTGTTACAAGTAAAATTTAGATAGTGTGTAATTCACAATATTGCTACAAGATAATACATCTAAAGTATTTGGCATAATAAATGGTCATGAAAAAATCGGTGATTCCGGAACAGAACTCATACTTGGAACATAATGAAAAATCCTTACATCATGTTCACCACCCGAACACTAATTACAGTGCATCCCCTCACATGTGACCCTAATCACCCCTTTTGCCCTCCCCCACCCCCCTTCCCAAATGGTAACCACCAGTCCAATCTCCAATGCTATGTGTTTTTCTTTTGTCGTTTTTATCTTCTACTTATGAGTGAGATCATATGGTATTTGACTTTCTCCCTCTGACTTATTTCACTCAGCATATGTATCCAGAATTTGAAATATGATGTATATCCGAAAAAAAAAAAATACAGTTGCTACCTGAAAAAAAAAAAAGAAAAAAAGAAAGAAAAAGAAGATAAATGGAAAAATGTCCTCTGCCCTTAGTTCTGTATTCAGTTGTTTAAATATTGGAATAAATAATCCTTGAAATTTAAAAAAAAAAATCCTTAAGTAAATGGAATTAATACCAAAGGGGAAAAAAAGCTAGTTATATTTTCTTAATATACTGGCTAAATTTTCTCACTATGTTCTCAGACGAGACATTGAAAATTGGTTATGGAAGTAGATCATCACTGTAACCTCTCAAGATTTTACTGCGTGTACCCAATGACTAAACGAGATAACCTGCATAAAACACTCAGAAAATTAGGTGGCATATAGTAAATATTTAAAATACTTTTATTATCAGCATATGCATAGGCAAGAGAGTTTTATGATAAACTATATTTGGTTCTTATACTATAATGCAGTTTCAATGTTTCTCAATAAATCTTTTCATCATGGCAACATTGTCAGTTTAAGAACTATTTGAATTATTTTTATGTAGGTGCTACGTTGGCTAAATTATACCTGGCTGGGTCTATCAAGATACCATTTCCAGAGTGGGCAAAAACAGGTGAGAAGCCCTTTGGGCAGAACTCTGCTTTCAAAAGATTTAAATCTGTCTAAACATAGGAAATAGAGATAGACTAATCTGGAAAAGATAGGTTGTGACTATTACAGAAAATTTGTATTTATGTCCTTATAATTGGGATGAAAGAGAAATCTTAATAAAGTACTTATGACAGCTTAAAAACATATAAATGTAGATTTATGTATTGCTTTTCCCTTTGGACAGGTCTCCAGGTGGCTTGTAACGTCTCCGCCTATGTCTTTGCAGCTATAAAATAATCATCAATATCACTCTTTCTAAAGCAGTATAAACAAACCTGACTTTATTTTTTTTACTAAGAAAAAGTTTACTTGTATATCCTAATTCTTATGAGAGTAGAATCGTATCATAAATAAATAATTTAGTTCTTAGTCTGAAATATCAATAGCCAATTTTTCCCGCTACACTTAAGGTTCCTTTAGGTGATGAAATCACTTCTATTTCCCCTCTAAGCAGGCAAAATCAGATACACGTTTTGATGTTAGACAGAATTCTTTACTTTTTTTTTCTATGAACTTTATAATCCTATGGCTTTGGGCACTGTGTAGATTAAAATATACACATATAGAATTTTACTGATGGCTCTTTTCCAAAGGATGTTTTTAATAATTTGCTGTCTTGAATTTGATTTATTCTGTTTTTTACAAAATTGAAAAGAAACATGTCACTTGAATTTTAAAACACCTGCATATAGCACAACCAGTACTATCAATCAGGACCAGCAAAATAAATTCTGGGGGTACTTGTTAAAAAATTATTAAGAATTTCAAGCCGGTGACAACAAACCATTAAACCAAGCATAAGGCCCTTCTTGCAAAAGGGTCTTATGAATCTGCCCGGGTCACACAGCCATGAAACTGGCTCTGCTTTAAAGATAAGGTGAATTTTGGAAAATAATTTTCTTCTCTTTGATATCAAGGTCAAGAGTTTCCATCTTGAGGTGATCTGCTATTATATGTATATTTTACATGGATAACTGGTTCTTACCAGTACAAATGTGATGACATGTCAAAAAATGCATTTTCTTTCAAAAACCAGAAATCATACTGAGAAAAATATATTTTATTGTCTTTAGTTTCCTAAAGTGAATTCAACAGCTGAATAAATACGTTTCTTTATATGCTTACTTCTCTCTCAAATTTATTATAGATTATTTGAAAATTATTTTATCCAATGTTCCCTTGTATCTAGCCAGTATTAATTCTTACTGGAAATGTTTGTGTGATATAGTAATATACTTAATTCACATACACTCTCTTAAAAATATCTACCTTTTTTTGTAAACAGCTATGCACTTTTAAATTAAAATCGAGTGAATTTCATAATTTTTAATAAATGAAGAATAAATCCCATGTTTATTTTTCAACCTACATGAAGCTTTGACCATATATATATATATATATATATACCAGAAATTTTTATGTTTAAGAAATTCTGAAGAACATTGTCTGAAATTTTGGGAATTTAGATACATAGTTTCAAAGACCGGTACCGCACATATACGTATATGCATATGATGAATAAAACATAAAAATCTTCAAAAGATATCTCTCTATTTTTTCTTCTTTGTGAGACACAAGGACCCATGGAAAGCCCACAACCTTTAAATCAATAATTTGTTCTTTTTCTCAGCATTATTTAAAAATAAAACTGATGCATGAAAAGAAATAAAAGGAAACAATATAAAGGTTTTAAGATAATTTCAGATTAATGTGCATGATGATTCTATAACATATACTGAATCAACCAAATGGAAAATTATGGGAATAAAATATGCTAGCATTCCACTTCCTTGAATAAACTAGGTAGGCCTCACACTTCGTAGGATACCTGACATGACCAAGCGTGAGAGAAATACCCAGAATTTACTCTGACAACTCTAATTTATTCTCTTTGTATGATAATAATTATAATGATAAGACTAATGATTAATGTATATTGAACATCTTTAATCCTTAAAGCATGTACTATCCACTATGCTTCATAATTATTATACCATTCAATCTGCACTAACACAGTTTGAGGTATTCTTCTTCATTTTGACAGCAGAGATGAGGACACGCCGACCTAGAAAGTCAAGTTAACTTTCCCAAAGCACAAAATTTACAAGAGTTACTGTCAGGGCACAAACCTATGTCTACAGAGTTTTAAAACCCTTGCATCGTCCAATCTACTATGAACAATGATCTATTTCATTGACTTATGATCTATTTCAGTTCTCTTTTTCAATGTCACATGCATAAGAGAGCTTTGTTCTTAAAACTGTGACTGTTTCAAAAGCTGTAATATGTGTAATAATATGTAATAATATATGTAAGAATAGTGGAACTGGAAAAAATGATTTGCATTTGATTGATGCAGTAGAAGAAACATTAGTATTAATTTTAAAATAAAACATTGATTTGAATACGTATTTGTCTTCTGTCTTAAGCAAGTAGCTTCAGTTCTCTGAGTAAAGTTCAAATAATTAGGGTTTAATAAGTTAATGATCCGCCTACATTAGCTCATGGTCTGCACCTGCGTGTTAGTTTATACGATTATGGGCTCAATTTCATTAGGATAAAAAAGCATTTTGCCTGGTTGCGATCATTTTCTCCTTATCTACTATTACCGTTTTATTTGAATTCAAGGATAATATTTATTTTTAGAAGCTATATTTGTATTTTTAAAATATTTGAATTTTCCTTGTGAAGGACACTGGAAGTCATTGTGGATTATCATAATAGAAAATGGTTAGTGAAATTGTGAAATTGCTTTTCTGGATAGGGAGTCAGAGAGTTGCATCTTTATATCGAACTTTGTTGAAAGACCTTGAAGCAGGGACTTCTTTTTCTCATTTGTGCAAATAGGAGTTAGGTCAAGTCATTTGATTCAGATTGAACAGGATTTCAGGATGTATCTCATTACTTCCTAGCTACATAATCAAAAGAAAATTAACAACTTTGAATTTAAGACCATCATTTCCAAAATGGGCAGAGTCATAACCCTACCTCACAAGATTTCTGTGAAGACTACATGAGAGAATGCATATAAGATGATTTAGCCTTGTGCTTAATCTGTGTTTAGAATTTTTAAAATATTAACTATTACACATGGCTCTCCCTGGCCATCCACCAGGAGGAACGTTACCAGTTGAAGAGAATTCTCCAAATTGTGAAGAATGATAATGTGCTATCCGGTACTTAACCTTGTTAGAAAGCACTTTGTTTTTCTATGTGGGAATTTGTATACCTCCAAAGATTTTTCATAAATCCTAGTTTTATCAGCTTGCAGCTTTAGAGCATTCCACATAGAAGACTATCTTAAATTACTACTGTTTAATTTATTGTTGTATTATTTATATTTTAACATGTACCTCATATTCTTATTTTTGCTTTCTGATTCTTTAGGAGTATCCTTAGTTCACTTTTGTGCAGTAACCTTCTCCTGTTTGTTAAGAGTTTTTTTTTTTTTTTTAAGGAAGATTAGCCCTGAACTAACATCTGCAACCACTCCTCCTCTTTTTGCTGAGGAAGACTGGCCCTGAGCTAATCTCCATGCCCATCTTCCTCTACTTTATATGTGAGACGCCAGCCACAGCATGGCTTACCAAGCAATGCCATATCTGCACCCGGGATCCAAACCGGTGAACCCCAGGCTGCCGAAGCGGGATGTGTGAACTTAACCGCTGCGCCACTGGACCAGCCCATGTTTGTTAGAGCTTGATGGAACTGTCCATCGGAGTGAAAATCCAGTGCCTACCCCTCCCACTCTCCTCAGGCCTGTGAATCAACTGAGACATTCAGATGCTCTCTACCTGGAATGTAAATCTCATTTAAGTGAAAAAGATTTAAAAGATTGCCAGAGTTGAGTGGGCCACTTTCTTCCCAAAGGTAGTACAGGGAGCAGACTTCTGTTAGTCATTGAAAGCTTGATATCTTGTTTTCACTGCTTCTTGATGTTTCTGATATATATGATGTTAGATCTAGTGTGTGTGTGTATATATATATATAATCTTTATTATTCCATGATGGAATCAATATTTTTTAATAAATTTATTTTTTGCTTATGTTTTTCAGAGGTTTCTTTTTTGGCTCTTACCTACAATCAAATGCAAAAAGTATGCAACCATTATTTAATGTTTGCACTTGAATTTATATTTCTCATTTTTTTATCCATAGTTTTAGTTTTTATTCAATTTTTCACCCTTATAAATAAACAATGTGGTAAAAACATTTGAGTCATGTAGATTCTTCTCCATTTTCTATAGTTTACACAGGCACACCTATCTATAACATATCACGTATTGTTATATTTTATATAGCAATATAATCATAATGATATGATTGTAATAATTATTTAGGATGAAGGCACTAAATAATGAGGTGGGTAAAATGTGGCCAAAATTGAAACATTATATAGATAATCATGGAGTCCTAGAAGAATTTAGGTAATCTTATAGGCAATAAGAATCACTATGATATCTTCAGAAGGGAAACACTTTGCTGAGAAAGTAATTTAATTTTTCCATAAAGCAGGCTGGTGATCTGAAACTATGAACAGGAAGTTATTGCTATAGTTAAGCCTGGAATTGTTGCTGAACAAGCAACAAGAAAGGAAGAGGTAAATTAAAAAGTTGTAGCTGCAGAGACGAAAACAAAAATCATGCTCTTAGCATCTAATAAATTTGATTTGAGAAGTGGTCATATCTTGACTATTCCTTATACTTATGATTATATTCCCTTCACTTTTAAATGATCATTTTATTTATTTTTCCAAAGAGTAGTCAATGCAATGTGATACATATGAGCAAAAATCATGTAAACTATACATAAAATACATAAATATGCATTATAGGAATATAATGTCTTGCTTCTGCTAACCAAGATACCATAATTACTATCATAGTGAATTATTCCAAAATTAGAATCTAAATGTGTGTGTATATATAAATATACATATATATGTAAAATCTTTCATGATTAAGTACAAAGATCTATCTACACAAGTAAATTAAAATTGCTCTGATAGTCAAAAGGATTTAGACACTCAAGCTTCTGAATATTATAATTATTGGACTTTGCTTTTATTCAAATCCTATTTCCAACAGTCATTCCCACTGCCCACGTGCACTGTGAAGACATTTTAATTCTGATTCATACCACCTTTCATATTTGCTTTCTGTCAGAAAAATACATGCCCTGTCATCATAAATTTTCGCCGGCAAACCTTTTTCTTCGCTGCACTCATCCCACTCAGAGCCATGCTACTCACCACTTGACAGGATGCAAAATGTAATGGTCATAAAAGTAAAGTCTGCTAGCTTTCCCTCCTGACAATTTGTCAAAAGGCACATTAAAAAATAATTGGAGAGAAACTGCACAGATTTTTTAAATGTATTGAGTCATTTTTCTTCAATGCTTGACTGGTCAGCTTGCAAGATACCATTCTCTCCATTATTAACAAGCCAACACTACTGCTTTAACAAAAAAAATAGCACTATACGGCACTCATCTTGCTCTCGGGCTTTGTTACCATAGACCTCTGATTTATCTGGAAAGTCAACAAGTAAAACTGTCCTTTAGCACATGACTAGTTTATGTTTCCAATTTTACCTTTCATTAAAATTGTGGCTTTTTTCCCCACAAGCCTACAAGGAGTATGATAAATACCATCTAAGTAGAAATAATAAACCCAGAATAATTTTTTCTTCTTTATTGTTTCATTAACAGTTTAATGTCTTAATAAAATTTTAGAGAATTCAATTGTTATATATATTCTATGCTTAGTCTGTCATACACAAACCATTTGAACCATCGTAAGTTTCAGTGACTCATTGTTACATGGTTGTACTCTTCTCATGAGAGTAAACAAAATGCAACAAAAGGCATAAATTTATGAATTCCATTAAGAGATAAAATTATTATCCTTTGGAATTTCAACAGAGAAAGAGACAAAACTTCTGCTTTAGAGATTGAGAACCTAGAAATAAGAAATCAGTAGTGAAAAGAAGAGGAAATTTGAATGTTAGTTACTGTGCTGGCTAAAAAGGTGGAATCAGTGTTATATACTCTCTTTTTTAAAAAAAGAATATTAATGTAGAGTAAAGATGATTTCTGTATTACAATGATTAAATTGTATCTAGATAAAATGTGCCTTACTAATAATCAACAAGATTTTTCATAGTCAACAGGATTGTTAATACTCTACAGAATTTCTGTGGCTGCAAAATAATACTATTAAACTAAAGCGATAATTACCGAAGTCGTGTTCATTCTTGCCAAACTTATCATGCCATGTGTGTGTTTTTAGAAATAAAAAATAGAGGGTCCAGCCCAGTGGCATAGTGGTTAAGTTCAGCACGCTCCTCTTCCATAGCCTGGGGTCTGAGTGTATATGATCGGAGTGTTCAGATCCCAGGTGCAGACCTACACCACTCATCAAGCCATGTTGTGGCAGCATCCCACATACAAAATAGAGGAAGATGGGCGCAGATGTTAGCTCAGGGACAATCTTCCCTAAGCAAAAAGAGGAAGATTGGCAACTGGTGTTAGCTCAAGGCCAATCTTCCTCACCTAAATAACTAAGTAAATAAAAATAAAAAATAGAAAATTCCTTCTTAATATTCTAAGAGGGTAGCTGGTCAAAACTTCAAGAGTTTTCACAGATAATTTTGGGAAAAAAATATAGCAGTGTTAAGAAAGAACTCCAGTGACATGTATCATTGGTGAAAATGTACAGTTTCCCGTAAAGTATTAATATTCATGATAAAAGAGAGATAATGTCCTCTTTGCCTTTTGTTTCATGAATCCTTCTTCTTCTAATTCATTAAGTAAATTAAATCTACATGCTTTTAAAATGCTTTTTGGCAGGTCCAATCTGTCTTTAAAAGACCATTTCAGGAAAACAACAATTTCTCACTTGAAATTATTACTATGGATTAAAGTCCTATATTCAAAGAATACTGAGCGTTTCTGAAGAAGATTCTCATTTTCTTTTCCATCCTCAAACAAATTAAATAGTTAACTTGATAAGTCAATAAAGAAAACAAATTTAAAACTCCCAGAGTCAGGCATGTATCAGAGGGGCTTTTCCACAATATCACTTAATTTTCAAGAAAGACTAGGTAATGACCAGTTATTAAGCACATTGCTTTCATAAGCCATTTACACACATTTAAAGAAGCATCATCACATAATAAATGCAACATATTACTTAGTCCACCTCAGGCAGGACTGTCTAAAGCCTTCTGACATTGTGCTTGATTTGTTTGTCAGTTTATTAACTATTTATATATTGCCTCTTTTATTCAACTCACCACAATGGCCTAAAAGTTGTAGGAAGAACACACTGAAAAGTAAATTAATAAAAAATTGTTGGTATTTTCCTACAAAACTACACATACTCTTTCCATATGATCCAGTAATCACATTTGTTGGTATTTACCCAAAGGAGTTAAAAACTTATTTCCGTGCAAAAACCTGAACACTGATGTTTATAGCAGTTTTATCTGTAATTGCCTAAACTTGTAAGCAACCAAGATGCCCTTCAGTAGGTGAATGGATAAATAAAATGTGGTGCATCCAGACAATGGAATATTATTCAGCACTGCAAAGAAATAAGCTATTAAGCCATGAAAAGATGTGGAGGAACATTGAATACATATTACCAAGTGAAAGAAGCCAATCTGAAAAGGCTACATATGTTATGATTCCAACTATACGACATTCTGGAAAAGGCAAAGTTATAAATAGTAAAAAGATCACCTAGGAGTTGAGGTGGGGGTGGCATGAATAGGCAGGTGGAACATAGAGGATTTTTATAGCAGTGCAAATACTTTGTATGATATTATAATGGTGGATACACACCATTATACATTCATGCAAACCCATATAGAATGTACAGCACCAAGAGTGAACCTTAAAGTAAGCTATGGACTTTGAATGACTATGATGTGTCCATGTAGGTTCGTCAGGTGTAACAAATGTACCACTCTGGTGGGGGATGTTGATAATGAGGGAGGGTATACATGTATGGGCGCAGGGGGTCGATGGGACATCTTTATACCTTCCTTTCAGTTTTGCTGTGAACCTAAAATGACTGTAAAAAATAAAGTCCTTAAAAATTCTTTAAAAATAAGTTATCACAGTGGGGCTGGCCCCGTGGCTGACTGGTTAAGTTCGCGCGCTCCGCTGCAGGCGGCCCAGTGTTTCGTTGGTTCGAATCCTGGGCGCGGACATGGCACTGCTCATCAAACCACGCTGAGGCAGCGTCCCACATGCCACAACTAGAAGGACCCACAACGAAGAATATACAACTATGTACCTGGGGGGCTTTGGGGAGAAAAAGGAAAAAAATAAAATCTTTAAAAAAAAAAAATAAGTTATCACAGTAAGAAGAATATACCATATTAGAATTTTTCAAGGTCTTCTTGAAAAATATGTCTATTACACGTCACCTATTTTATAAGGTCTTATACTTTTGTATTTCGCATATCCTTAATTTCAGTTTTTGATTGGAACCAACTTAGATGCTATAGCTAGTTCTTTATTTCATAATTGTAGATAGGTCAGAAGATGCAAAAAGCAAAATAAATGATCTATGATGACAGTGAGTTCTAAATAAATAGTTCTGAGGCTGAGAACAATTATTATTTCCATCCTTTTTCTTTTCAGCAGATATATTTTATTCTGTAATGTTTCTAAGTGATGATTTTTAGGGTTTATAGAAAAGCTTACTGAGAATAAAGATTACTTAGAACTCTTGTCCTAGAAGTCATGTTCATGCTGTGCTACAACTATAATATCATATAGTGTAAGCTATAAGATGACATTTTAGAAACATCATGTCTTTCATGTTATAAAAGTAACAGACATGTATTTCTACAGGTTTTGGGTATCTCTTCATGAAATTATCCACACGTTTGAGATTAGTATCTAATGCTCTTTTTCTAGTGGTAGTGTTATGAAAAATCACTCTGTGAATACTTTTGTCCTCTTAGCTTGAGACATATGTATAATGAAGTACATTTTCAGAATGGAGCTTAATGAGAGTGGCAAAATGGAGGCCTTTGATTGAGAAAGTCAGTTTGGATATATAAATGGAAAGAAATATCTTCCTTTTAGCTGTGGTACACTGCAGAAGCTCACTTTTGCTGATTTGAATTCTCTTTCTGATACTCATTGATCTCTTGTACCCGTCACGGTGGGTAATAGTTCCTCACAGGAATCTGCCGGTCGTTCTCAAAGATAGGAATACGTAGGTATTCATCGTACATCCTTGCATTATGTAACACAATGGCGATTCTATTTTAATCACATTTTATCTTAAAAGTTACCACTTAATGTAAAATTAATACATTTAGGATTTGAATATAATAATCGACTTTTTTTTCGTCTCGTGTCTCATTTCTCCTTCATATTAGACTTAGGTAGTATTTAAGTGCCAAACAATAAAAAGAAATCATATGTAAAATACTACCTACTAGCATAAAGATTTCTAATATTTTTAATATCACTTAAAATTAGCATTTGTATTTTATGAAATAAAGGGCCATAGATATAGAAAAGTCTATACTTTTGTTTTGTTTTTCTTTCAAGCACCATGCTCATGGAAACATACTTCAAAGTTCAAATACACTGCCTCATTACAGTTTCTTTTTCAAGAGAATTTTAGGAGATCATTTTCCTGGTGTTTTTAATTCTTAAAAATTTTTTGATGAACTTCATCTTGTATGTAGCCATCCTTCTACAATTTACTCAACTACTTTCTGTCTTCATCTGATTTCTTATAGCTGAGTGCATAATTTGGATCTGTTCCATAAGTAATTACATATTATATTAATCTTCAAACTAGTTAAAATTACTTGAGTTATGATAGCCATTAAAAGATGGACTTGCCTCCAACAGCTTTCTCCTTTAGCACAAAAAAAAAAAAAAACCCTGCAGAAACTCCAACCATTAGGAAAAATTGATTAATTGGCCAATGGCAAGATAGCCTGAACACATCTGTAAGACAGTACAGAAATTTTAGATTAGCTAGCGTTTCAAAATACCTTGGGTAAGGTTTTCAATAATTAAAGCATTTCATGTGAAAACAAACTACTCTTCATTCTTGTGTCTATAAACGGGTTTGTATTCCATTGCTGAAACCCTAGAAAATTTGGGAGGAGACAAATCTTTGCAATGCAAGAAATTAATCCAATTTCTGCTTGTAACTACCTCCTCACTTAGACCCAGATCAATTTCTTATAGCGCAGCTCTATGAGGCTTTGTTCCATTTTCATTTTCATTTATTTACAAAGATTTCTTGAGCATTTTCTTAGGATGATATCCTTTCAGAGTTCTTGCATTTTCAAAATGTATTCACGTTGTGCTGCCATTTAAACACTTCTCTTGGATCCTGGCTCCTTCCCCTTGATAAGTAGCCCATATCATTCCACGTCTTCTAACTTTCAACATTGCAGTTAAGTCCATACTTCTCCTGTTTCCATTCTTTTTATTTAACAACTTTATATTGTTGAAGTACTTATAAGATATTTTTATACTCAGACTGAAGAAACTTCATGAAACTTTAGGCTGAAATTCTACCATTTTTGTTAATTTTGCTAAGTTCTTTATGCCCTTACATATACATTTAAACTAGCCCTCAGATCAGAGAAATTTGCTCATTTATAACTTTTATAAATCTTGGCCTCTTGTACTCAAAAAGTAATTAGGATTCTCAAGGCTGTCTTCATAATGTCATTAACTTTTGAAATATTCTTTTTTCACCAGAAAATCATATCTCAGCTTCCAAGGTGAGTTTTATGATGACCCATTTTGAGAATCATTGCAATAGCTTTTTGATAAGATTTCTTGGTTCAGCAGGTGCCATATTTGATATTTTATAGATGTGTAGATTTGACTTGCTATTTTTTAAAGAAATCTAAATGAGTTCCCATCAAGATGGTGCAGTGACCAGAAGTGGAAAGGCCCTGTGATAGATGATGTTATCACTTATAATTATTTATTACTCCCAGAGCATGCATGCCTTTCCTATTGGCCAAGTGTAGCTCCCTGTGTGATGTCATTTTGCTTGGCCATGTGACTTGCTTTTTCCAAAGAAATGCGGATGAAAAATGAATGCCAAGTATATTCATCCATATTGTTGATTTTACGGAATGCATCCCCAAGATGTTCTTTAGCATGCTCCTCTCTCCCTTGTTTTTCCTATAAACACATAGTTAGATTTAGAGATTTGACCAGATTCCAGTTCAGTTTTTTAGCAAGACCACTTCCCAGGTGATGGTGTGTGTTTCTTGTTGTTTTGTTGTTTCTGTGATAGTAATTTGTTGTAAAGTTAATGATCAGTGATGACCATTGCTTGGGTCCATTGTTTCATTTGATGTTGCAAATGGTGCTTTTCTTATTCCATGATTCACTTCCTCCTCGTTTATTAGCTGGAGTACTTTCAGAATGAGAAATTTTATGTCAGCAAATATTTAAACTATCAGGGTACAGTTGACACATGAAAAGCGTGCTAAATATTTGATTCTTTCTTAAATTTATTGAACAATTTTCAAAATAATAGATTTATTCTCTAGCATCCTCCAATGGAGACCAATAAGAATTTATATTTTTTAATTCTTAATTTTTAAATTTTATTTTTGATGTCATTAAGAACACATTTGATGTTTTTCAACCCACGTCAATTACATATGTCTTAGTGGTGTTTAAATTGTCCAATTTTGGCCAGTGGAAAATTCTTCAAATCGGTGCACATTAGCCCTTACTTAACTTTAACAACTATCTCTAATTCTGAACTGTTTTTCCCTATAATAGCAGTCGCTGATAGTTTCCTTTTACTGTACTATGATAACATAATGCCAGTCTCATTTTGTACTTTTTCTGCCTCGGTTCTGAAATTAGTCATTACATCAAAAAATGCTTTCGGCAGTAGATTATAGAGCCAAAAATTATACGTGTGTGTGTGTACTATAATATCTGGTGAGTTTAAATAATATTTGAAATTCAAATAAGAATTCAGGATTTTTTTTGTTTTTTTACTCAAATTACTTGTTTTATATTTGCATCTATGTGACCTTAAGGTAAAAAATTTTTGTTTCTAAAAACGTTGCTGTGATGAATTACTTGTTTCATCCTCTTGATATAAATATATACATATATGTTCATTGTTTTAGAAGAAAACATTATTAATAACACTAATTACTTATAATAGCTTCAAATTTTTTATCAGATTCTTTAGGACCTTATCAGAATAGCTCACTAGGAAAGTATAATCAAATTTTTGAGTTTAAAGTCAACTTTTATAATTCTTCACTGTGTAGAATGGGCAGTACAACCAGCTCGAAAAAGTTGGGTTTATTTCTTTTATTTGCCTTTTGATTTTTAGGAATTATTTTATAAATTTTAATATTGAGTAATTATTATGTAAAACATTTACCTGTTATAAAATTAAATCTACAAAATGTGATGCATTCGGAGAAGTCTAGTTTCTATTCTTTCCTTGCCATTCTTCTCATAGGTAATTGTATATTTAATTTCATTTTTCCACTTTTAAAAAGCACATATATTTACGTGCATCTTCTTTTCTTTCTTAAACTGTATTTCAATGCAATTATAACTTGCATTACCTTTATTTTTGGTGCGGTTGAACAACATTTGATATGCTTATAAGCCATTTGCTATTCTTTTTTGTATGTACATGCACACACATACATAAATGCACGTAAAAGAAGTAGTCATCAGTCTCTGTGGTTTTAGGTTAATGTCTACTCTTGAATTCTTGAAGAATATGATTGCTCTGAAGTTACGAATCCTTTTGTGCCCAGATCAAAACATTAAGCCTGCACCTATATTACCCTCTTTGAATATGAAAATGTATAAGTACACAGTTATAAGTTGACAGGGTAATAATAACGGCATTAGCAGCTACACAGCTGTATTTAAATAAGCAACGTCTTTGAAAAAATATGATAATGTTCACAAAACTAAATGAAGCTCAGACTTTGAGAGCTGGCATTTCATAATATTAGCTTATACAAATACAGTATCTTTAGTTAGTTCATTTTTGCCAATATTCTCTTTTGTTGATTTCAGTTTTAAAATTTAGTCATTGCAATGATTGAATTTCACAATATTCAGTATATTCATTTGGCATTTCTTGTAATTATAAACTAAATACATGATATTTATATAAAAGAAAGTGTTAATATTAAACATTTTTTAGTTCTATTTATACAACATTAAACATTTTGGAAAGCATATGGGTTGTATAAAAATAGAATACTATATTTTTTGAATGATATACTGACTAGTGTTAGCTGGCAATTACGTTGCTTGAAATTCCCCAAACTCATCAATTCTGACTGTATGGTTTTTGTATTTGCTTAAAGGTAAATAAATCTGATTATTATTCTGAAATCATGATGTGACTATTTCTTTTTCAACGTAAACAAATCTTGAAAAATATTTAGATTTTTCCAGTTTTGTTGGCCATTACGGAAATGTCCTTCTGGGAAAGTACAAACCCCAAAGTCATCCCACAATAGTTAGTGACCTTTTCTTTGCTCTTTTGGAGCTGTTAATGCCTATTCATAAAATGCCATAATGGCATTTCTCTCTCTCCTTTTTGCTTGTCCTCCACCTGTATCTCTAGTCACTTATTCATCTAATCTCCGTTAAATTCAATTCACTTCTTTTGTTATTAAATAATTAGTCTGTCTTTGAAAAACTCAGGAAAAAACCCATTGACTCAAAATCAAATAAGGACATTACTTTGTAAATACTTCACAGAAATAACACTAGTGGTCTCTGACCATTGCACTTCAGATCTTAGTACTCTCTTCTTTCCTTGTATGAAATCCAGTGAAGACTTTTAATAGTTTGATCATCATCTCTCTTATTATTTCATAAACACAAACTTAAATATCTTGACATTTGGATAAGGAAATAAGGAAATTTTTAAAAAATATTTATTTATTTATTTATTATTTATTTTTGGTGGAGAAGATTGGCATTGAGCTAACAACTGTGTCAATCTTCTTCTATTTTGTATGTGGGATGGCACCCAGCATGGCTTGATGAGCAGTGCATAGGTCTACACCAGGGATCCAAACTCACAAATCTCAGCCTGCCCAAGGAGATTGCGCAAACTTAACCACTATGCCATCGGGCCAGCCCCAGGCAAATTTTATTAGTGAAATAATTAATCAAATATGCAAATCTTTAATCTACGTACAAAAGAAGCATCATAAGCAAAATAATGTATTATTGGGGGTTCGCCGGGGTTGGATCCCGGGTGTGGACGTGGCACCACTTGGTAAACCATGCTGTTGTAGACGTCCCACATATAAAGTAGGGGAAGATGGGCACAGATGTTAGCTCAGGGCCAGTCTTCCTCAGCATAAAAGGAGGATTGGCAGCAGATGTTAGCTCAGGGCTAATCTTCCTCAAAAACAAGAAGAGTGGTTCACAGATACTCTCTTTTCCTGCTTCCTTGTGTCTTATCTAAGTAAACTAGTTTTGTCTCCTATTTAGTTCATTAAAAACAAATTTTAATATTTTAGAATTATATTTAAGGAAGAATTCAAAATCCAATTCGTGCCTGTAGTTCTGTAATCAATATGTTTTTCACTAAAGGGAGAAAGTGCTAAGTAAACACATTATTAACCATTCCCACTTCCCCTATTGTCATAACATTTTCTACTAAGTTGTCCATCAAATAAGTGACAGGAAACTGGAAGTTGACATGGCAATGTAGGATGCTGGGAAAAGAGAAAAAATAACACTGCAAATTTCTATTCTGTGAGGAGGTTTGAAACTTCTAAGCAAAGTACATTTGAAAAATGTTTTTGTGTCAATGACAAATCTGAATGTTTGAAAAAGTTTATAGTAAAGTTGGCTGTAACGATATAGACACAAAACGTGATGTGTTGTAACTAGGTAGATTATACAGTCCCGTTTGCCTGGGTAAGTCCCAATTTAACCGTATTGTCCTGTCATAACTCTTAAGAATGCTCTCTCTAATTTCCACAAATATCTTAGTTTGAACAAGGAATAACATGATACACCTAATAATACTTTGAGTTTATAGTGGTTTGCTGGAGAGTATAGTCTGGAAGACACGCTGGAAAAGAGAAGCTGGCAAACATGGGGGTGAGCTAGCTACAGAGATTGCCTCTGAAGAATAGTCTGACAGTGTAAATAAAAGGGCCCAAAGCAAATATTTTGAACTTCTGATTATTTGTACTAGCATTCATCTCTAGTGACACTGGTCTATTGGGATCTTTTTAAAAACTAGTCATAATTAATGATGTGTCATAGCATCATCATTTTGGGAGGCTGCCAAATTGGAACACAGCCAATAGCCAAATTAGAGTTCTAGGGGAAGACAATGCACATGGCTACATTTTAGGATTAAAGGATGGGTTCCCATTCTGATGGAAACTAAGGTGCATTTAGACAAAATGGAAAACACAATAAAATTTAGGGGAGAAAGATGATAGGTCTTATGTTAGAGCATTACCAAGCCTTCCTGAAACCAATGCTTTAGCTAGAGTGTTTCTTCAACTTATCATTTATTCGCTTTCTCCAAATGTGAACCTCTAGTCTGTCCAGCATAAGAATAAGAAAACTGACTCTAGACTTTTTGCACAGTGGAGATAAGAATCCTAAGAACGTCAAGTAGTTCCGAATTAACTCACCATGCATATCAAACTTAACCTGCTGAGTCTTTCAATATCTATAACTTGGTAGTGATGACAAAGAAGTCCTACTATTATTAACAGCAACAATATTAGTATTTTATGCAAATAATGTATTAGATTTACTTACATGCTTATTCATTTATTATTCAATCTGAGAAAATGAGATAGACTAAATGCAGATAAATTTGGTGAAAATCTTTTTCTCGTTTTAAGGTATGCTTTTTGGTGAGGAAGATTAACCCTGAGCTAACAATTCAATCTTCCTCTCTCTTTTTTTTCAGCCAAAGCCCCAGTACATAGCTGCATATCCTACTTGTAAGCCGTTCTAGTTCTTCTACGTGGGATGCCACCACAGCATGGCTTGATGAGCCATGTATAGGTCTGCCCCCAGGGTCTGAACTGGTGAACGCTGGGCTGCCAAGCAGAACACATGAAATTTACCACTCAGTCACAGGGCCAGCCCCTAATGCAAATCTATTTTTTCTGACTATTTTTTTTGAGAAAGATTAGCCCTGAGCTAACATCTGCTGCCAATCTTCCTCTTTTTGTGGAGGAAGATTGGCCCTGAGCTAACATTCATGCCCATTTTCCTCTCCTTTATATGTGGGATGCCTACCACAGCATGGCTTGCCAAGCAGTGCCATGACTGCACCTGGGATCCCAAGAGGCAAACCCCAGGCCGCCAAAGCGGAATATGCACACTTAACTACTGTGCCACTGGGCTAGCCTGCTCTTGCAAATCTTAATTAAGATCAAAATCGGCGTTAAAATATTTGTTAAGTGGGCAGGCTTGGTGGTGCAGTGGTTAAGCTCACACATTCCGCTTCTCGGCGGCCTGGGGTTCGCTGATTTGGATCTCGGGTGAGGACATGGCACTTCTTGGCAAAAAGCCATGCTGTGGTAGGCATCCCACATATAAAGTAGAGGAAGATGGGCATGGATGTTAGCTCAGGGCCAGTCTTCCTCAGGAAAAAAGAGGAGGATTGGCAGCAGTTAGCTCAGGGCTAATCTTCCTCAAAAAATAAAAATGTGTTTGTTATTATGTCTCATGATGGTTCTTTTCCTACTGCTTTTCATGTTGTATAATTATATAAAGTTAGAATAAACATAGAAATATATCTCATAAAAATATGGCAAAGAAAGAAATTTAAAATTTTGAATAAAAGCTCTACAAATAATATGACTTAAATGGAATATAGGGCCACATTGTTTCAATAATAGTAGGATGAGGTGTGAGGTAGATTTGGGTAACAGAAGCCAGAAAGAGAAAGTTACTCATTTAAAAACACTGAAATGAAGAAACCAGAATATGCAAAGATTAAACCTAATTTGTGTCCTAAAAAAAAGAAAAGGAATCAGCCAATTCTTGCTGCTATGCGTAGGGAATTTTTGGCATACTGTTGATAGTGTAAATTCTGCTCAGTATTTCGTATGATTCAGTCAGTTTCATCTCCAAGTTATACTTGCAGTGACTCCTTTCCCGAGCTGTCATAACCCCTCATGGTAGTTTCTAAAATGTACTACCCTTAAATTCTATATGCACATGTATTATACATCATTTATGTGTGTAAGTTATAATGTATCACATTCTATAAGACCTAGATTTATTCAAATAGCTTTTGATATCATGAAAAATTTACTTTTATGTTTTGTGTGTAGACGATTTTGTCCATGATATTTGTATCAGAAATCCACTTTAGCTTATTCAAGAAATGTTGCTAGTATATCTTAGTGATTTCTTGGCCACCGAGTAAATGGCAGATGCAGGCCATTGTCAGGAAAATGTGTTCCAAGAGTAAAGATGAATGCACCATATGTGTATAAAACCCTTTTTAAGACCTTGTAAAGATTTCAGATCATGTCTCAAAAATATTTTCAAACAGGCAAAAGATCGTCTGTAATTCTTGTCATGCTTTGTAAATCCACTTTGCCAAACAAGAGAGCTTCTACAAATCTTAAGGGCTATGTTCCAGAGAAGCTTCAAAGGAGATCAAGATAGAGAAGGAACTATCGCCAATGGTTTGTATGAGTGACTTCTGTCTAATGGAGTCTGACACGAGAAACTCACACCATTTTTATAAGAATATTATCAGCTTGGACCAAAAGAAGACATTTTGTCAAATTGAAAAAGAGCTTTCTTGCTTCTTTTGGCAGAAGGCAGGCTGAGACATTTCAATCCCTTTTGTGCTAGATTCCATTTAATGATAAAATTATTAGAAAAGGAGGTACAAGCACTCAAAATATGCATTCCCCATATATTCCGGGTTTATATATATAAACGTAGATGTTGGAAAGCTATTTCTTTAAATGGAAATATTTATGGCTAAAAATTTGGGGATTTGTAATAATTTGTAGTCACTTAAATCTTCATTGATTTTTGTCTCTACAAATACTGCAAACACAGGCTAGTTCTTGTAGAAAGGAAAGAGTGACACAGATGTTGGAAAACAAGAGCCATGGAGAATCATTCCAGTGAAGATTAACGGTCTTTAAATAAGACGGAGGCAATCTGTGCCTGGCTGTATAAGAATTTCTTTGGGCTTTTAGTCTCATGGGCAGGTGTCTGGTGTGTGCCTCCTCTTTTCCCCATGTCTGTTACAGTCATCCTACGCCTGTCCCACAGTTGTATATTGGGCATGAAGAGGGCAAATCTTGTGTCTTTGGTTTATAGATGTACAGATCACAATGAACTGTACTTGAAAATCTGAACCATAGGAGCCTTATCTGCACTTGGGCCTGACTTAGATGATGAGATCCTGAACCCTCAGCCTGAGCTTGATACTATAATTTTATGAGACAATTTGAGGTCTACAGAAGGGCAAGCACACTTTTCATTTGGGAAGACTATAAATAATTTTTGGCCAGAAGGTGTACTGTGATAGTTTTAAAATTTAACTAGACTTTCTTTGACACTCTTCTAATAAAGAGGTAGGATTTATGGCTACTCTTGTTAAATCTGGCCAGACTTGTGACTCCTTTTACCAATATAGTGGAAATGACTCTAACAGACTTCCCTAACTAGGTCATAAGTGGTTGTACAGTGTCTGCCTTTTTCACTGGGAATATTTGTTCTTGGAGCTCTGAGTGACCATGTTGGAAGTCTGATTACCCTGAAACCATCCCACTGGTTAGTCCTTTCACCATCCTAGCTCAGGCACTAGTTATGTGTGTGAAAAATCCATAAGAAAAATGGGTGCTTGAGGGGCTGGCCCGGTGGTACAGTGGTTAAGTTCACACATTGCTCTTCTCAGCGGCCCGGGGTTTGCCGGTTCGGATCCTGGGTACAGACATGGCACTGCTTGGCAAGCTATGCTGTGGTAGGCATCCCACATATAAAGTAGAGGCAGATGGGCACAGATGTTAGCTCAGGGCCAGTCTTCCTCAGGAAAAAGAGGAGGATCGGCAGCAGTTAGCTCAGGGTTAATCTTCCTCAACAAAAAAATGGGTTCTAAAGACCCAGCAGTTCCAATCTTCAACCATGCAGAGCACCTGCAGCTGTTCAAATCATCTCAAATGAAGCCCGAGATATCATAAATTATATAATATATATTTCTGCTTTGTACGTTTTGAATTCTTGAACCAAGAATCTCCGAGCATAATAAAATGGTGACTGTTTTATACCACTATGTTGTCGGATGATGTTTTATGCAGAAATAGATGACTTGGAACAGCAATGTGTGGAAATCGTGAACTATTTTAATCAGAGAATTGCGTGACCTTTTCTTTTTAGAAAAGATCACTCTGGCTGCTTTACAGAGAATGATTGAAGAGAGGATAAGTGAAAATGGTATCACCAAATAGATTCAATTGAATTAAATCAAGTAAGATGTGACGATGGTTTCTCAAAAAAACTTTGACATGGTAATAGAGAGAAAGAGGAGGATATAAAGTCCATCTTGCAGGTGGAAACGCGATCATTAGTCATTATTTGCTTGCCAAATTTGTAGAACCACAGGATATCCTAGGTCTATCTTCTTTAACTTTATTATGCAAACAAACCACTTGGCTATCTTGCTAAAATACAGATTCTGATTTAATAGGTCTGAGCTGAGGCCTGATATTCTGCATTTTTAACAAATTCGCTAATGCTACCGATGCTGCTCATCTCTGATCTACATTTTGAGTGGCATGTTTCTAAGCTATGCTTAAGCCTCAATCACCAGGACTACTGTCTCGTTCCCTAAATATTTGAGGTAAGAAACTATACGGAGGAGTGAAAGATTCTCTGCTTTCTCATCCTTTTAGATAACCTTTAAAGAAACAAATTTATTCATTTAGGCTACTAAGAAATTGAAATGTGTTTTTTTCTAAGCACGGAAATATTCTATTCAACATGCTAAGCGTGTCCATAAGCATTTAAAAATCAATCTAAGGGTGGGCCTGTGGCTGAGTGGTTAAAGTTCCATGCTCTCTGCTTCAGCAGCCTGGTGTTTGCAGGTTCAGATCCTGGGTGCAGACCTGCTCCACTCATCAGCCATGCTGTGGAGGCAGCCCACATACAAAGTAGAGGAAGACTGGAAGAGATGTTAGCTCTGGGCTAATCTTCCTCAAGCAAAGAGAAAGAAAGAAAAACTCAATCTATCAAAACAAACAAAAAGACAAAAGTCCAACAGAATTTGCTCTTTTCATCCTGCATTCCCTACTTCTAGTGATGAAACCCCATCAACTCATTCAGTTATTTATTCAACAAATCCTTATTTAAAGCTTTTTCTTTAATTTGCTAATCAAAATTATGGTGATCAGTCAACAGCTAACAGACTTCATCTAATATAATATATTGATTAAAATAGACATGGTTCTTGTTCCATGGAACTTACGTTCTAGTACTAAAGTCAGTCACTGAACAAGAAAAAATCATAAAACTTTTTTAAAGTACATATTTCAAAAAATGCTATGAAGGATATAATCAGGGAGCTATATTTTAGGTTGAATGTTCAGGAAAAGAGACTGTAAGAAAGTGATTTAATTTTAAATCACTTTAATTTGAGACACGAAGAACAAAATTTAAGATAAGAGGAGCAAACATAATAGGGATTTTCAAGGTATTAATAGGATAAGGTTTATTTTTTTCAGGTTTTGAAGTAAGCTAGTGTAGCTAGTAAGTTGTTACATGTCGAGAATAGAGTTGCAGTATCT
Organism: Equus quagga; assembly: GCF_021613505.1. Classification (NCBI taxonomy): domain Eukaryota; kingdom Metazoa; phylum Chordata; class Mammalia; order Perissodactyla; family Equidae; genus Equus; species Equus quagga. Next base: position 50,078,945 of record NC_060278.1, read on the forward strand.
GGAAATAAGATCAGGCTCAGATCATGCATGGTGATGTATGACAATAGTCAAATCTTGCATGTACATTTTAAGCAAACCAGAATTTGCCACATTGTAAACCCTATCATAATCTTTTATATATAAATTGAAAAATACCCAAACCACAGACTTATTAGGTTTAATTGTGTCTCTCTTTACACCAACACACACACATATCCTTTAATATTGAACAGCTAGCAATTGTCTGACACTTCATAAATTTTCAATAATTATAATTGCCTCAATAAGCTTTCCATTATGATTTCACCTATTTTGTGTTTTTCTTCTTTTTCACTGATTTTTAATTTCTTTTTATGTTTCTATTTATTGACATAAAAATGAATGACCTAAATAAAAATAAGTATAACAGAGAAATTATACTATATTATATTATGCATTTATTTAAATTATCATACATTATAAATTTATATTTTTAGTGTACAGTTCCATAACTATATTATATTATGTATTTATTTAAATTATCATACATTATAAATTTATATTTTTGGTGTACAGTTCCATAGATTTTAACTCATGTATAGATTTGTGTAACTAACATCATAGTCAGGATATGGAAGAGGGCCATCATCACAAAACTCCCTTGTCCTGTCCCTTGATAATCTTACCTTCTCTCCAGTCCTCTAGCAACCACTGATCTGATCTCCATCAGTATAGCTTTGTCATTTTGAAAATGTAATATAAATGGAATCACTCAGAATGTAATATTTTTCACTCAGCATAATAATAATTTAACTAAAGCTGATTGACTGAAAAATATATATATGTATATCATTCTTTTAAAAGTTTTGATAATAATGATTTTGGAGCAAGGCTGAATTTTTTTCTATCTTTGGCCAATTTTATTAAATCTTATTTTCTAGACGTGTGTTGAGAGTAGATTTTAGGAGTAGTTTGGGGAATATGAGACAAAACATCTACATTTATGAAATGCAACTAAAGGACTTATAACAACAATCAAAAGAAAAAATCTAAACTAAAATTAATTGAGAAAGAAATTCAGCAGACTCTAGCCCGTACTTACCAGTCCAAAAATTGTCAAAGGAAAATAACCTGAATACATAATAACCACACTGAATCTTACATATACATGATATTTATAGTGATATATTCAAGTGATTGTATATGTCTTTGTATTTGAGTACAATCCTTATAATTTTTTTGAAAATATTTCATCAAATTTTTGTCTTGATCCACCATAAGTAATTTAGATCTGGGGTTTTCCATCTTTGAATCAAGTGGATGATGCTTCAAGGAAGACAATACTAATGACTAGAATTACTAGCTCACTGTTGCGCTTTGAAAATCAGTTATTATTTGTTTGTATGAGATCATAATTTTGAATGTTAGATTTTGCAATGTATATAGAAGCTAATTCTACATATCTAGACATTCTCTGTATGTCTAGTAAACTCAGATCAGAGAATTTTTCTGATTCATAGAGGAAGAGAAGCAAGGATGTATCAAAAGAATATTCCCACTATATTGATATAGTAGCATTCTACCACGTGGACGGCATGGTGATGATAGTTGGTGTAGCCACCCCTGATGCAGGAAGGGTTAATAATCACTGGAAAAGGCTTGCCAACAAACTGTGACCCAGAGGTGAGAAGGCTGGTTAGCCAATGACGGGTTAGACCTCCAGGGGGAGACAACCTAAGCCAGGCATGGTCGCCTGGGGGCACAGATGGAGACACGATATAGGGAACAGTAGGGGCTGTTGCCTAGGAGGGCTTGCATGCTCCGAGATAAAAATATAGGAGCACAGCAATAACATGATAATATCAAAACAGAGGCCGAGGGAGGGTTCCTTGAGAAATCACCAAGAATTCTTGGCGTTCGCTAATTACATTGTCCAGAACACCTGTGTATGTTTAACAGATGTAAGCTATGTATATATTGAAATGCTGGTTATAATAAACTCAGAGTGGCCATCAGCCCTCTCTGCATCTATCCTGATGTGTACATTGGATTGCGACACCGACAGTCAGACTTAAAGTAGGAGAAAGCAGAAAGGAAAGAATAAGAGGGAGAGAAAGAGATTTTTTTTCCATGTAATTTGCCAGTTTTTTCTATTTATTTACATCTAAACCTTTTTTTCAAAAAACACAGACTTACCAAAACTAAGCATTACTTTCAGATCTTTATTTTAAGGCATGTTATTTTGAGCTTACCTGAGAAACAAGTCAAAGACCAGCAATACAAAGAAGGAACAAGAAATCATTAATGAACAGTTATATCAACTGGTGCAGGAAATAAGCAATTAGAACTTGCATGAAAAAAAATCTATACCCACAGGTAACTTTTTCCAAGGACAAATTTCAGAGCAATAAAATTGGGTTTTACTTTATTAACGAAAGCTAGATAACCAAAGCTGAAATGCTAAATAGAACAAGATAGGGACAATTTCTGGATATAAAGCAATAACTATAAAATTTAGGTAGATATAGTCATATTTTAAAATATTCATATTTGAATTCATTTTTACTGAATCTATATAGAATATATATCAATTTTTTGAACACTTTTATCATTTTGGTATAATATTTTTCAACTAAATTATATGTTAATCTTTAAATTGAGTATTTTTGATCATTGAAGTTAAATATTATTTTATAACTCACCTAGTACAATTAGGATACACAGACACACACACAACATATGTCTGAGGGAGAGATAAATCTCTATGGGATCCTACAGTTTACTGCAAGCTACAGCTCTCCTGCTTCTTAGTTCAAGAGTGGTTATTCAAAACATAGCCAAAATATAACTTCACATTATCTTCATTAGTTACCTAATTATCTCATTATACCTTGCTTTTAAAAAATATCTCACAAACATGCTTAACATCCGTAGTCAACATTGTAAACATAGTGCTTTCCAAATGATTATGGAACATTGAAGAAAGAGATATTTTACAAGACACAGGAAATCTAAATAATTTAATGAGGATCTGAGACTCTTATTCTAGGATAGCAGAATTATAGCTTTCATGTTCAATGAGCTTTTTTAGCTCAAATAAATTCCATCATTGTATATTTTACTCTAAGAATTCACATAGCTATCACATTCCTCTAAGAACTATAGTTTACTGATATCTAACATAAACTGAGTTACTATGAGGGAACACCTTCTTAGCTGTACAAGCACAGCTAAGAAAATATCAGAGTCCTCAAAGCACTTGAAATCAAGCTGAAAAAACAAAATACTTAAGGAGATGACAAATATCTATTCATAAACATTGCCTAGGTATTTGGTTAAAATCTATGCTCTTTAAGTATCAATATTTTTTCAATTTTTTGTGGTTTTTATTTTCTTTTTTCCATAATAATTATTTGCTACTATTGTGTATTTATTGTGTATTGTGTTTTTATTGTGTATTATGTACTATTTGTGTATTGTGTATACACAATGTAGCAAAAAGTGATAGAAATAAAGGTAGATTTGAACAAAACCTCATAATAGATGGAGTTTTTTAACAATCCTCTCAGTAATTGATTGAATAAATAAACAAATATGTTTTAATTATTTAGGAAATCATACTAGCAAGATTTTGATATTTGTAAAATATTGTACACAACCACCGAAAAATACATAATTTTTCAAGTGCAGGAATAGTATTTACCAGGATAGGCAATATGCTGTGCCATAAAACAGTCTAAACAAATTTTAAAATTTTGAAATACTACAAATATTTTTGAAATACCAAAAATTATTTGTTAGAAATCAATAAAAACGTCTGAAACCCCCCAAATATATGAAGACTAAATAACACATATCCCATGGGTAATAAAAAATGTATAATATATTTAGATTCTATTTTGAAGTGAATTGTGGTATAAAAAACAACGTCCCGCAAATTGTGGGATAGAGATAAAAGTGTACTACAGGGAAATTTATAATTTTAAATACATACATTGGAATGAAGAAAATTTTTAAATAAATCATCTAAGTTTTCCTCTTAGGAAGTTGAAAACAAAGAACAAATAAGAAACCCAATTATTTAGAAGATAAAACATAAAAAAGGTAATGAGGAAATGAAAGGAATAGAAAAGAGAAAAGCAAGAGGAAAAAGTCAATGAAACAAAGAGTGTTATTTAACAAAAGCTATATAAAGATAAACTCTCAGCTAGAGTGCTCAATGAAAAGAGAGGGAAAATATAAATTACCCAAATTGGTAATGAAAGAGATGCTGTCTTACTTATCACACAATAAAATATTTACTAGAGACTCTCATAAACTGTATGCCAATGAATTGGGCATCTTAAATGAAAAGGATAATTTCCTTTAAAGATAAAATTGACCAAATATTCCTCAGGAATAATATAAAATATGAATAGTCCTATATCTATGAAAGAAATTAATAATAATAATAATCACTATTACAATCCTCATAGAAAACTCTTTCCCCAAATACCTTTCTAAGTACTTCTCTCATAGAATCTTCTTAGAAAATAGAGGGGAAAGGAACACATTTATACTAACTGTACAAAGTCAGCAAATCATCGATGTGAAAATATTAACGAATATTACCAAAAAAAGATAATTACAAAACAATATTTTTGGTGAAAACATAAAAATTCTTGACAAAACTCATCAAATTATTTCCAGAAATATATAAAAGTGGAATGAAAAGACAGGTAATTTAAAATGTTGATGAAGATGTGAAGAAAGGAAAACACTCATGCATTGCTGGTGGGAATGTAAAAGGATGCAGACACTTGGGAAAACATTTTGGCAGCTTCTAAAAACATTAAGCACAAATTTTTCAAATATGACCTAGCAATTCAACTCCTAGATATCTATCTAAGAGAAATAGATATCCACACAAAGACTTACATATGAATATTCTTTGAGCACTAGTCATAATAGCAAAAAATTGAAAACAATCTAAATGGCATTCAGCTCGTGAATGGATAGACAAAATGCGGTATATCCATCAAACTGAATGGTACTGAGCAGTAAAAAGGAGTTAACTACAGACACTTGCTATGATGTGGAGGAACTTCAAAAACATCATACTCAGTAAAAGAAGCCAGACATAAATGGCCATATATTGCATTATTCTTTTTTGTATATGAAATGTCCAGAAAACGCAAATATGTAGAAACAGAAAAGTAGATTAGTAGTTGTCTGAAATGGATCAGGGGCTTAACAGAAAATGTGAATGAAGGATTTTATTATAGTGATGAAATATTTTAAAATTTATTTATGGTAATGGTCGCACCACTTGATAAATTTATTAAACTGTCATTGATTTGTACACAGGAAATGCATGTAGTATATGATATATGAAATGTCTCAAATTAATTTTTAAAATGGAAAGGAAAGTTTGGTTTCATATTAAAAAATCAACTAATATAACAACTAACAGAATGAAGGAGTAAAATAGTGCCATCTCAATACTAAAGGAAAAGTTTTTAACAAAATTCAACACACATTCAAGCTAAAAGAAACAAACAATTAGAAAAGTGAGTTCTTCAATCAGATCATCAGCAACTACGAAAATAGCCTCAGAAAAATGTCTTAATTTTCAGGGACTACATGATTTCAACTTAAACTTGAGAACGAGGAGCAATGTGTACTCCTATCTCTTGATACTGGAGATGTTAAATAATTAAGAAATAAAGAATTTGATAAGAATTAGAAGGTAAAAGTAAAACTATTTCTATTTGTAGTTGTTATGGTGTGTTTGTAGAAAATCCTAAATTATCAACAAAAAAGGACCTATAAAAACGAAGAAATTATTTCATTAAAGTTTTTGCATATGTAGTCAACATATAATTTTATCTTTATATAACTACAAAATTGCTTGTTTCAGAATAATAATTAAATAGGAATTCCATTTAAAATAATACCCCAAAATAACACATGTGGGGTTAAGTTTACCAAAAGTTGTATAAGTTCCCTACAGTTAAAACCTCACAAAACTACTACAAGAAAGAAGACAAACAAATGAATAAAATGAAACAGTCTTCATAAATAGAAAGACCAAAATTGTAAAGATGCCATTTTTCTCAAAATATTCACCTCAAAATTCCAATAGTGTTTTTGCAGAAATTGACAAGATAAATTTAAAATATATTTCACATTTGGCCATCCAAATGATCATTTAAAAGAAGAATCAATGAAAAGACGTATGTTGGGCCAACCCCAGTGGCCTAGTGGTTAAGTTCGGCACACTCCACTTTGGTGGCCTGGGTTTGGTTCCCAGGTGCAGACCTGTACCGTTCTGTTAGCAGTCATGCTGTGCTGGTGGCCCACACACTAAAACATAGAGGAAGATTGGTGTGGATGTTAGCTCAGGGCAAATCTTCTTCAGCAAAAGGAAAAAAAGATGTTAATTGATATTAAGACGTATTTTATTTCTATAATAACAAAGAGAGTGTGTTATTGATGTAAGGATAGAAAAAGTAGAGAAAGCACTTACATGGACAGACACTTCAATAATACTTTAGAAAACAAATCTCAAAGCTAATCAAAGGAAAAAAGAAAATCCCAGAAGCAAAAGACTGGAACAATTGATAAACATGTTTAAAAAATTGAAATGCCACTAATCTCACAGCATATATCAAAATTAATTTCAGATGAACCATTGAGGTAAATATAAATGCAAGTATTATAAAGTTTGTGGAAGAAAACATGGGAGAATATTTTCTCAAATTTTGTGTGGACAGATTTCTTAAGTTGGATGCATAAAGCACCAAATGAAAAAGCATAAATTCTATTCCATCAAAGTTAAAGCTTTCTGTATATCAAAAGATACCAAAATGAATTGGCAAACCACAGATGGGAAAATATAATCACTATATATATAGTGAATAAATGCATTCATATATTCACTATAAATAATGTATTCATATCCATGTATTCATATATTCACTATATATATAGTGAAGAAAAAATATATACAAGTTATGAACTGAATTGTGTCTCCCCCAAATTCACATGTTGATGCTCTCACTCCCCCAATATGACTGTATTTGGAGATGGGATTTTAGGCAGATAATTAAGGTTAAAGGACAACATAAGGATGCGGCTCAATTCAGTAGGACTGGCGTCCTTATTAGAAGAGAGACACCAAGCATGTGTGTCCTTAGGGAAAAGGCCATGTGAGGACACAGCAATAAGGCAACAGTCTGCGAGCCAAGGAGAGTGGCCTCAGGAGAAACTGAAACTGCTGACCCCTTGATCTGGAACTTCTAGCCTCCAGAACTGTGAGAAATAAATATCTGTTGTTTTAAGCTACCCAGTCTGAGGTATTTCGTTATGGAAACCATAGCAGACGATAATAATAATTATAATATAACTCCAAGAACTCCTCATATGACGATATTCAGATATCCTATAAATTAAAAATAGACAAAAACTCCAATAAAATAAAACTCCGATAAAAAATAAAACTCCAATAAAAAAGTGACAATAAACAGTTTTGACAAGAATGTGGAGCAACAGGAGCTCACCGTGCATTGCTAGCAGAGGTGTAAAATGGTATCACTTTAGAAAAAAAAAGTTGGCAATGCCTTCCTTAGCTAAACTATAATAACTCGATGAGCTAGCAATTCCACGCTTAAGTATTTACAGAGGAGAAATGAAAACAGAAGTCCAAAGGCATGTACAAGTATATTTATAGCATTTTTACATGTAATAACGAATAATTGGAAACTATCCTAATCTCAATTAACAGCAGAATGGACAAAGTGTGGTATATTCATACAATATAATAATTACTCAGAAATATAAATAAATAAATAGATGCACTAATACATATATAAATACATAAATAAACTGTTAATCAATGTAATAATAATGGATTAATATCCAAACATTATGAGGAATGAAAGAAGCAAATACAGATAAATACATGCTATAAGATTCCATTTTTGTGAAACACTGGAACATGTCAAACAAATCTATTTTGATAGAAATTCACACGGTAGAAGTTTCATTCGGAAGAAGATACAAAGAGAAGTTTCATGAGGGACCTTTGTAGGCCAATAGGTATTTTCTCTATTTTCATAGCAATTTGATTTAAACAGTTGAATAAATTTGTTAAAACTCATCACAGTGGACATCAAGAGTAATTAACACTGAACGAAAAGACAGATATTACTGTTGGAGTTGAGTGGAATGAAAGAAAATAGCCAGCTTAGAATTTACAGGACAACACAGCAATGGTTACTTACCTAAATACTAATCTCATTTGACACACTGTCTTCTATGTCAAAGGACTAGCAAAACAGAACCATTGATAAGAGCAACTGTCTACCTTCATCATTGACCTATTCACTGCTAAATAAAAAATTTTCACAACGTCTATAAATTTACTCTCCATGATTACCTATAATCACCACACACTCCAAAATCTTATTTCATTAGGCTTTTCACCTATCTCTTCCTTTCTCCTCTCAAATTCCCAAATCCTTCCACTTTCATTTCATCCTTTCCACAAATATGGCCAATAATTGAGCTGCCATGTTTTCATAGAAAATTCCAAACATACTGAAAAAACTTTATTTGTTTTTAGTTTCCTGCCGTTAAATACACAAACCCACACCTAATTGAAGCCGCTCGCTCCTACTTCTTATTGGTTATGGTGGAATAAAGTTCTCTTCTCCTAATTCCAGGTTTACTATCCGTGCATTTGTTCAAATTCCAGTCTGTCCTCTCATCGACCTCCACATTTCAACTATCTTCTTTTCTACTTATGTGTTCCACATATTTCCGTTTATGGCACTTCCCTCAGCATCCCCACAGCCTCCAGTCTCTCCCATTGTCCTTGTAACAGGCATATTTCATCAAAAACTGTTGGCATTTACTTTTCCCCCTTCCTCAACTATCTCTAATCAACTCTCAACATTCTGGCTTTCATTCTCTTTATTTAAAGAAAACTGGTTTGACTAAATCCAGGACAAGGCATTCATTGGACAATTTTAATCCATACATATCCGACCCCCAGAATATTAGAACTGTTGACCTCCTCCTCAAAACATTCATTTCCTTTTGTCCTGGAAATTTGTACTTATCTGGGTTTCCATCTGTCTCTGGTTACCAACCACACTCCTTCACAGGCCTCTCTTCCTTTTCTTTACGGTTCATTTTGAGGGTACATCAGTTTTACAACCAAGGCCTTTGATTTTTCCCTCTCTAAACCTTCCACAGATGATGGCATCTACTCCCACGTAGCTTACTGTCATTTTATATAGAAGTCTCACACATCTATCTCTGTAGCCCGGATCTAATTCTTGAGCCACATGCCCTAGAGTCAACTATTTCTTAGAACTAACCAATGGGTATTTCACCAGCACCTCAAAACACAACCTGGCCCAAATGACACACATAGGTCTAAGGTTACCCCTTCCAATTAAGCTTCTCTCTTTTTACATCAGCCAGGAAATGTGTCTTATTCAGCCATTTTCTCAATCAGGTTTCTCAGCTCCCAATCTTGCTTCTTTTAATAATCGTCTTCATTCTTCGCTAACTTCCTCAGTTTTCTACTTTCCTCCCAACATCTGTACTAGTTCTGTTTCCTTCCATTATAGCCAAAAGCATCCTGCCCTTTTCTCTTTACAGGTTGCATATTTCTTTAATTACTTGACTTATATCCATATATTCTAAGTTTAATTTTAATGGTGATTCACTATCAACTCTACCCACTTCTCTAGCCTCACATCTTATGTAGGTTCTTGTCCCATAGCAGGACTTCAATAAGTATATATTGAATGAATTAATTAATAAATTCATGACTTTTTAATATCCTTTTGTCTAAGAGACTAGAAGGAAATATAATCCAATATGTGCACTAAACTCAATGTTTGTTGAATTTGGTTTGCGACAGATAACCATTTATCCTGCCCTCTGCATATCAGCAATAATATATAGAGAGAGAATTGTTAGTTAATAGTAGCATTACAGCATTGACAGTTTTTGGGAGAACAAGTTAAGTATGATGATAGGTTCAAAATCCATGGTGCATGATGGTAAAATTATGTGGTTGGTAAGTCAGAGGAAGCAATTGGTAATTATGAAATTTTGAGAAATATGATGGTGAAAAGCATTGAAGAAATAAGATGGAAACTTAAATAGCAGACCTAGAAAGCTATTTATTGAACCACATATATTTGATGGTAGTATGTTTCACACGTTTTACAATGAGCTAGTAACATAATGATGAAAAAGGCAGTCTTGTCTTCTACGAGTTTACTGTCTATATGCATAAAAGACAAGTGAATTGGCAATTATAATATTGTGTCATAAGTGCTAAGCTAAAGTATACACATGGTTACAAGAAAAGTTGCTCAGAAGTTATAATTTCAGAAAGGGAAAATGCTAACGACAAGAAGAATAGTCTTGAAAGATTTGCAGTAATTCAAGAGTGAATAATAATGACCTGAGATAGACAGTAGCAATTAGAATAGAAATAGTTCTGGGCTTGGACTGAGGACTAGAGAACACCAAGAACTCTATCCCAGAGTCAGCAAGAACACCAGAGGCTTCTGGTGTCATCGGCCAAGGGAAGAGAGCTCTAAGGAAAGGAAGGAGTAATCCACAGAAGGGGATCTTGCAGATGTCATATATTTGGCATTATTTGACAACAATGTGATTATTTGTAACCAATTTTGAGGATATAAGAACATAAAAATACTTTTTTCCCCTTTTGAAAATACCTTTTTGGTATATTGGGTGTTGGATAAGAATATGAGAATGAAAATGCAACAAGTTGTAGAACAGGTCTTGCTAGCAAGAGGTGACAAGATGAGGAACCCAAGAGTACTGAAACTGGAGAAGATTGACCAGGGAAGGTGGAGACAAACGATTACGTAATGGATACTTTGCAAACTAGATAATTTATATATAAATTAGCAGACATTGAGAACTTTAATTTCTTTCCTCAAATGGTACCTTGAGATTTGTACAAGTATTTTCCAAGTGGAAAATAAAAAATCTTCAATATGAGCAATTGATTTCTGTTACCTCAGTCGCTTGAGTGAAGGCTCAATAGAAACCTGAGGCGTATATGGAAGGCATGGGAAATGAAGCCTAAGTCTTAGACCAGTGTCGAGACATACTGACCAAGAGTTACTGTGGCCATGTTACATAAAAGAACAACTTTACCCTAGAAAAAATTTGATTGTTTTCTCAGTTGAAATAGGCAGACCTTACATTAAAAATATGTAGAATTTCAAATTTTCTTTTCATTAAGTCATGTAATTCCTACCTTCAAGCTCATTACCAACACAACACTATACAAAATAATATGAACAAACAAGATGGAGTTGTCCCATAAATGAATATGGAATTATTTTCACATGTCTCTGTATGAAACTTTGGCTAAATAAGGGCATATATATCAACTTATTCAGTAATGTAAATTTCTTTAATACTTCCTTTAAGAAGTTCTCCAAACAAATGCTAGCGTTCAGAAATGTAATTGCTATACAGCAATGTGACTTTAGGGATTTTTTGTTTTTACATTTATTGAGCAAATTCGCTAAATATTAAACCTTGTTTGTAATTATGATGCAAAACCACAGCTGAGAAACTAAACACATAATTTGGGTTCTGTCATATGCACAAATATATGCAGCTTTAAATATACAGAGCGTACACAGAATGCTCATGTAGGGTAAACAAAAATGTAATGAATCTGGCTGAAGCTACTGCAAATATTGTGATACTCAATTCCATTTATAATCCAACTAGAATAGAGTGAGGATGATTTCCGTCTCTCAGGGTTGTCTATACTATGTAGAGTTAGAGAATTTTCTTGCATAGCTTTGTTTCCTAGTTTTTACTTTTGTTTTTGAGTAAGAATTCAATTGCAAACATTCTTGACTCTAGAAAAATAAGAATGTACCTGACACACCAGCATTAGAGGTTGGTCGAGAATGCTTGAACAAAGTGACAGAAGACTTTTAATTAGCATCTTCTTCTAAAACAGATTATAGTCTGGTAAAATTGGAATCTAGTAAAAAATGCTTTATTATCATCCACAGTGTTTTTAGAAAATAGTCAAGGTTATTTTTGATGCCCTCTAAAGTAAGTGGATAAAATAAATAACATATAACAACATGAAATTGTTAGCTCTTACTTGATCAAGACAATACATTTATATATTGTACTGTTTTCTTTTGGGGGGGTAGTGGGGGAAGATTAGCCCCGAGCTAACATCTGCTGCCAATCCTCTTCTTTTTGCTGAGGAAGACTGGCCCTGAGCTAACACCTGTGCCCATCTTCCTCTATTTTATATGTGGGACGCCTACGACAGTGTGGCTTGCCAAGCGGTGCCATGTCCACACCCGGGATTACAGCCAGCGAACCCCAGACTACTGACGCGGAATGTGCGCACTTTACCATTGCGCCAGCAGGCCAGCCCCTTTACTGCTTTCTTTAATGTGGGTTGTTCACCCACATGCATTATTCTTCAAAAGTATAGGATAAAAAACAAAAGGTTTTTTTTTTTTAAGGAAGATTAACCCTGAGCTAACGTCTGCCACCAATCGTTCTCTTTTTGCTGTGGAAGATTGGCCTTGAGCTAACATATGTGCCCATCCTCCTCTATTTTATATGTGGGATGCCTGCCACAGCATGGCTTGGTAATCGGTGTGTAGGTCTGCACCCAGGTTCCGAGCCAAACCCCAGGCGGCCAAAGTGGATGGCACAAACTCAGTCACTGTGCCACCAGGCTGGCCCCGACAAAAATTTTGATATATAATGTAAACACTATTTATGCAAATATAGGGAGAATAGAAATATAAGATTCATTTTGAAAGTAAAATGCCAATAAATATGTAGGCTGAGTAAATTTGTTAAAACTATTATTGAATCAATATTTTTCTATTAAGATCATGAGATTATCAGAATTATGAGAATAATAATGAGAAATCATTAACAACAAACACCATATTAATATTTAGATAACCAACTGTGACTCTCACAATGTCATAGCTATTTAGGATAAAATTTGGATAGATATAAAAAGAGAAAAATTGAAATAAATTATATGTGATATCCTAGGAAACACAGAATTATTTCTTTTTTTTTTTGTTTTTTTTTTTGTTTTTGGAGGAAGATTAGCCCTCAGCTCACTACTGCCAGTCCTCCTCTTTTTGCTGAGGAAGCCTGGATCTGAGCTAACATCCGTGCCCATCTTCCTCTAGTTTATACGTGGGACGCCTACCACAGCATGGCTGCCAAGCAGTGCCATGTCCACACCCGGGATCCGAACCAGCGAACCCCGGGCTGCCGAGAAGCTGAACGTGCGAACTTAACCGCTGCGCCACCGGGCCGGCCCCCACAGAATTATTTCTTAAAGAAAAATTTCTATAAAGCAAAAGTTTATATGTGATGACTATAGATTTTTTTTAATTTAGAAACATAATAAGAAAAATATTTTTAAGGATAACAATTTCTTCTAATTTTTCTTAAAACTTGATGATATAAACAATTTTGTTTTGCAAGTGGCATTTCTACTTTTTGCTATTCTTTTTTTTGTGTGTGTGAGGAAGATTGGCCCTGATCTAGCATCTGTTGTCAATAGTCCTCTTTTTACTTGAGGAAGATTGCCCCTGAGCTAACATCTGTGCCAGTCTCCCTCTATTTTGTATGTGGGATGCTGTCACAGCATAGCTTGATGAGCGGTGTGTAGGTTCACACCTGGGATCTGAACAGGTGAACCCTGGGCCATTGAAGCAGAGCGCACAAACTTCAGCACTATGCCTCTGGACTGGCCCCAGTCGTATTTCTACTTTTTTCTAATCACATACTATTAGATTTGGTAATTTTTCCACGAAAAACTCAATAGAAATCTCTATAAATATTTTGTCATAGGTGATTTCTGGCTACTTGTGAGATTTTAAAAAAATTTCTTTGTTTCTACATTGAGTATAATTTGTTCTTCAGACAATCAGGAATTGGTGCTGTGTTGTAGATTTTGCAGTAATTTACAGTTTCTTGTGACAATAATTATGAGAAAACTTTAGGAGACTGAGAAGTCTTTATTGATCTCTCAATCCTAAAGATTTGAAATTGTTCTAAGAACACTGTGAGAAAATCTAAATACTGTGCTAAGTAATACAATACAGCATGAATATGATATAATACTTTGATATTCCCTAGCCAATCTTTTATCTGGTGAAAGAGACAGACATGTAAATAAAATATATTATAAGCTAGTGTACCTTGGTGTAACTGCTTGAAAAGCTTTTAGGAAAAATTAAGAAGACTTAATTCCATCTAGAAAAATTAAGAACACTTAATATAGCCAAAATGCATTTTATTTTTGTGAGAAGGTCAAACTTGAGTAAATATGTCTCTATCTGGGGTTGAATATCACTTTATGAGGTTTTGCCCATAGTGAATTTTAGGCAATATAAAATTTTCTCTCTCTCCCATTCCACAGCAAGTATCCCCTCTCATATGAATTAGTGGTACTATAAATCATATATAGTAATGTACTAATTGTCAAGTTTATCTTTTCCACATATTGTGAGCCCCTTTTCATATTAGCTTTCGTATCTAACTCACTTTTATACCCCAGTACTGGTACCTGGTTATTTCTCCAAAAACACTTGTTGGCATATTACTGACTGAAACTCTGGTATCTGGTATCTGTTACAGCAAAATTTCAGTCTGTAGCTTGCAGTTTCCATTTTAGATCCAAGTTTCACATAAGAAGAAACAGACAACCAGTCATAGCATGCTTTAGCAGCCGTATTCAGACATGGAGTAGGATAATTAGCCTACTTTAGGAGCATACGTTTTCCTGATCTAGTATATATCACTTTGTGTGATTTATTACTATAATATATAAATGCACGCACACACACTTCAGAACCTTCTGAATACATATGATAAAATAAGATTAAAATAGTTTCAATGAAATCTTTTTTAGAATCATATTTGTACTAAATATCTGTAATAAGTAAAATATAATCCATTTAGAGTTTGACAGTTCTTATAAAAGCAAATATATGTGAAATATGTTTTTGACAGTTTGAACAGTTCTTACAAGTGAATTTCACAATCTTTGCATTTTCTGAGATCCAACGCTTCTAATTCAATAGGAAGTGTATGTCATTCAGAGGCACACTGAGCACATTCAGCTAGGGACTGTACCGTTCTCTGAACTGAAGTCACAATTGAATGATACAGGTCTCCATGGCAATAAGGCAAGCAAAGCCTTACCAAATGCCAAAATCAAAAGCCAAAAATGAATAATAATATATATATGTATATAATATACCTACATTATATCATTTGGATTTGAATTTTACTAAGTGTATGCATTCATGAAAATGCTGGTTATAGGCTATTTAGTTCAAAAGATTAGCTCACAAATACTTACCACATGATACCTTGTTCTAGGAAATGTGCTAAATACTGTGAATTCAGTAATAAAATTCTGTAAGGAAGTGGGGTTCAATGAGCAACATCAACTTTAAAAAGGCATATAGTAAATTAATTTGCATATATACAAACATGTACAATAAAATTTGTGTAATTATTTAAATAATGTTTTAGAATCAGAAAGAACACTTAATCTGGCCTCAAAAGACCTCCAGAGGGAAAAGTAGGCTGAGTCATAGAGGCTGAATAAGAGTTGACCTGATAATGATAGGTGAGGTCCATTCTAGATAAAGTGACAGACATGACCACAGTCATGGAACTGTGACACATGTTGATTTACGGGGTTATTATTATAAGTTACCGGATCATAATGCAACATAAATTACAGATCAAAGAGTGAAATAAATAAGTCTGAATATGTTGGTAGGGAACAATTTTTGGATAACTTTTATGCCACGCTTACGGTATGAGAATTTATCAGTGGTTCTGAAACCTTAGTATGGATAAGATTTCCATCCATACTAAGGGCTGTCTATTACAAACATGGATTCCCATTATCTCCTTTCAGAGATTTTAATGTCCTTTAATGTAAGTCATGGTGGAGTCCAGTAATTTATATCTTTAAAAGGTAAGAAAGATGATCCCTAGGTAGTTTGTGGACCAAGTTTGGAGAACATCACTGATTCGAGTTATCAAAGGATTTTAAACAGGAGAAGAGGTATTTAGATAGATCATTCTGATTGTAACGTGAAGGATGGATGTGAGAAGAGAAACTTTTAGGAGAGAAACTAGAAATTAGTAATATAATGCAAGAATTTAGATGAGACATGAAGACTTAGATTATGGTTGTGTACTGGAAATGGAGATAATGAATTTCATAAATATTGAGAAATGTATATTTGTGAATTATAAACATAGCTTGAATTCAACAGGTGGGAAAAAAAGGGTTGGTTTAGAAAGCCTGTTAGTCCTCTGGCTCGTGTGACTGGCTAGTTAGTCATGACATTAAATTACATAAGGCATATTGCAAATTTCTGGTTTTAACTTGGTGGATTAGGAATATAGTCCAATCTCTTCATCTCATATGAAATACAAGAGATATTGAAAAGAACGAAGTAAATAAAAAAACACATAGCAACACTAAAGCATTTAAGCAAATCATCTGTTAATCAGAAAGTGGCGGAATTTTCTGAAAGGTAGACAGCAGCAGATATATATGCAGGAGAATTTTATTCTATAGGACGGGAAGAGCATCACGGTGCTCCAAGGACAGATACAGATGAAGCTAGGAGCAGAATTTCCTATGGGGCAAACCTCAGACTAACTAGTTGGGGTAGGTATTTCATCGTATCAAGTTAGGGAGCTCAATCCAGATCCAGTCCTCCTTTCTCACCCACAACCTCTGTATCTTGTATGAGACAGTGACATACAGGTCTTCATGTGGACCAGAGAAGAATAAGTGTGTTTTGGTGCTAAGGAGACACAGAACACCAGCAACCGGATCATTTTCCACTGAAGTTACCTCTCTTATGGCAGGTCTTCTAACCACCCACTCTCCATGAAAAGGATAACAAACTATAGCATCACCTTCATTATCTCCCAAGTAACCTGCATGAAGAAGAAGCAAGAGATTCATCAAATATGACTGCAAGATAAAGATAGCTCATATTTGAGTAAAAGTAACACCTTACAGGAGAGTTAGCAGATTCAAAAGAAGGAACGCAACCTAGAGATAAAATGAAGAGAAAATTTTATTTTGAGTATATTGTGTTTCAGGTGAATGTAGAATTGAAAATTGAACACATGGATTTAAATATCAAGAAAAAGAACAGGGCTTGACATATTGATTAATAAATACTCATACAGGTGATGGATAAAAATATTAATACTCATGTAGACCATAAATTATTGAGTGAAACTGTCGAAGAAGAATGTATATTAGAAAAGAATCACGGGCCTGAATAAAATTGGGAGTAATCCTGAGATATAACATCTGTCTTTCCTTTGAGACAAGGATTGGAGAACCGTCTATCTGGGAAGTGACCCCAGGATACACCAGCCACAAAGTAGTGGGGAAGGATAGGCTTTGTTATCAAGCAAGTACTGGTACCAGGGCTTGATTCTCCTGAGAAACTCTGGAAGATTGGGAAATTATCCATCAACTCCAATAGATAACATTTTGGAATATCTTTTAACACAAATATTTTGCCAATTCACATTCAGAGGTGGTCAGAGAACTACTCATAATTTTATAACTTGAAGAACAAAGGAACAAGAAAGTGGATATACCTTTTCTAAGCATTTTAATAATGTTTTACAATTTTACAACATGTTAATAATATTAACAATAGCATTAATACATTTTCTTACAGAATTTCTTATGCATTTTAGGAATAGTTTCATGTGTTCATAAATATTCTTTAAAATAATTAGCAAAATCAAAATTTTTTAATTTTAGTTCAGTAAGCTGTGTGCTATACTAGCCTCACTATATAACATTGCTTATTTATCCATTTCCTTTATGTTGAAGATTTTGTTTCATTTTATATATTTATATGATGGATATATCTAAGAAGTTTATTTCATTTGCTTCATTTTCCCCCGAGTGTGATTATAAATAGCCTCACAATGAACATTGTTAAGCATAGTTCCTATGCTTATCTCTGATTATCCCCTTAAATACATTCCCCAAATGAGAGGTATTGGCCATTGATACAAATATTTTAAGGTAGTTGATTCCGGCACATATTTATAATAGCAGTATATGAAAACACCCATATCAGAACTTTGTAGGTTTTTTTTTTTCCCAATTTTATTGAGAAATAAGAGACAAACATCCCTGTGTAAGTTTATGGTGAACAGCACGGTTGTTTGATTTATATATATTGTGAAATGATTACCACAATTGTTCACCTAAAACCCGTCTTCTCATATAGATACAACAAAGAGAAAAAAACAAGAGAAAAACTTTCCTCTTTGTGATGACAACTCTTAGGATTTACTCTCTTAACAACTTTCCTGTATATCATACAGCGGTGTTAGCTATAGCAATTATGCCGTACATTACATCCCAGATCCTCATTTATCTTATAAGTGGAAGTTTGTAGCTTTTGACTACCTTCCTCCAATTCTCCTACCCCTCACCCTCCACTTCTGGTAACCACAAGTCTGATCTCTTTTGCTATAACTTTTTTTTTTTTAAGATTCCACATATAAGTGAGATAATACAGTATTTGTCTTTCTCCGTCTGACATTTAATTTGGCATAATGCCTTTAAAGTCCATTCGTGTGGTCATAAATGGTGGAATTTGCTCGTTTTTCATGGCTGAATAATATTCCATTACATATATATAGCCCAACTTCTTTATCCATTCATCCATTGCTAGACGCTTAGGTTGTTCCCATGTCTTGGTTGTTGTAAATAACGTTTCTACGAATAGGGGGCGGGGCAGGTATCTATCGAGTTAGTGTTCTTATTTCCTTTAGATATATTCCCAGAAGTGGAATTGCTGGACACATGGTAGTTCTGTTTTTAATTTTTTGAGGAATCTTCCTAGTATTTTCCATAGTGGCTGTACCAATTTACAGTCCTACCAACAGTGCATGAGGGTTCCCTTTTCTCCACATCCATTCCAGCATTTATCTCTTGTCTTTTTGACGATGGTTATTCTAACATTTGTGAGGTGAGCTCTCATCGTGGTTTTAGTTTGTGTTTCCATAATGACTGGTGATGTTGAGCATCTTTTCATGTACCTGTTGGGCTTCTATATATCTTCTTTGGGGACATATCTATTCAGGTCCTTTGCTCACTTTTTGACTGGGTTATTCGTTTTTTTGTAATTCTTTAAGTCATTGTGATCTGCAAACATTTTTTATCACACACACCCTTTGAGAAAGAAAAGTTATGAGCAATCACAGCCACTTATGAATTATATGCATTTATTACTATATAAATCCCGTGTCTAAATAAAATTGTAGAAAAATAAAGGGATTTATATAAAATAAATATGATAAGTTTAATATTTTTCTCAAACGCACTTGGTATCATCTCAGACCTTGTCTCTTCCGTGTTTTTTATTTACACTACTGAGTGTCACTTTCATTAATGAGCAGTCGAGTTATTTCTATGCTGAAGCATGAGAAAAATTAGTGAATAGGGATGTCACTTTGGGGGAAACTATTTATAGGCTTGGTTTCTTGATATTAATCATAAGATTAATACAGTTGAGATTCAGGGAGCCTAAGTGTCTTTCTTGGAAGATATAGAAATATCTTTTATTAGTAAAAAGATCTTGCAGGTGCTGAATATTTGACTGGAATCTGGGTACTCTGAGTGATAGAAGCACAATGAAAATGTAACCACAGGATTGGGCTGGTCGTGGTGAAGAACAGGGAACTTACAGCCGGGGGTCACGGGGACCTGGGTCAGGAAGCAGATCCACAGTCCTGGTGATGGAACCTAGAGCATGAAGATGCAGGCAACAATGTGGCAGGCAATACAGAGTGAGGAACCAAGTACAGAACTTCTCTGTGCAGGTGGTTGATAAGTTTTTATATATAATTATATGTGTGCGTGTGCATGCACGTATATGTGTATGTTTTGACAGGAAACATGTAATCTCTGGATTAGAAAACAGTCTGTCACAGAGAATTTTGCTGCTGTTTCCTCGAGTCCTAATCCCCATGGAGCAACACAGTGACAACGGAATTTTCACTTGTTCCTCAATCTTGATGTTACGTGATTCAGAGCTTATGGAGGGCAGTTAGTATATGTTCCCAATTTCCCCTTTGTTGAAAGAAAGCCCTTTACTTTAGAATAAAATAAAATAATAAAAGAACTTCTCGAGAGAGGGTATGAGGAAGCTGGAGGGATTTTTACGGTCCTGGGATCTCAGCAAATGTCTCTAGGTCAGATAAGTCTAAATCTTATAGTCTCTCTGGAGCCATACACAGTCTGTCTTCTGAGGCAATCATCTTTCATTCAAGTTTGCCAGAGCTCTTAGGTCGGAAAGTCTGGACCTTGAAGAAATGTGAAAATACTCATGAAGAATTGTTTTCCAAAATTGGTGTTCACAGCTGCAAGAGAGGAGAAAAAAGCTATACAGTCATGGGACTGTACAGGATTTCCTAAATTGCTTGTAAAGCTTTTCAGCCACAAATATTGTCCCTGTATTTCATTCTATTCTTCTAATATTGTTGTTTTCTCTCTCTTTTTTATCCTTCTCTCTTAAATATTTCTTTTTCAATTGCATTTCCATAACGTTTTCATTTCTTCTGCTGTAAAGTTTCTTGTAGTCATAATTACCACATTGAAAATGCACCCTTCACCTCCTGCTACTTGAGCCAAACTACTGACTGTCCATTTTTCATATACTTGTGTGGGACCGGCAGCAATGGGACCACTTCCGAGATGCTGTGGTCTGGTTTTCTGATGTGACCCAGGGATGAGGGAGCACCTGAGAGGAGGTATGATAAAAAGGGACCAGTCACCATAGGGTGGCTCTATATTTTAATACCGTATTTTATTAAAAGAATATTTGTCTTTCCCTTTAAAAAGTTTAGACCAATTACAATAGCTTCAAATATCATGGGAATCCACTCACATCCAAAATACAATAACCCATCAATGAATATGATGAATCAGTCGTACATCCAAGACCACAAAGTCATTACTACTTAAAAATTACAAAATACATCATGTTTTGACATAAAAGGCTATATAAAGCCTTATTAATAAAAGTACTCTTTTACTTATCAAAGTTGAGTGGTAGTTTTGACAAGTTACTTTCCACAAAAGCTTTAACAAGATGCATGGACTTACAGCACTGTCAGATACAGCTAAGAAAAACACAAGAATAACTGACTAAGAAAAAGGCCCAAGAGACATTTTCCATTCATCCTCCCCACCACAAACGCTGTCTGACAACACAGGTAGTTTCTCTGATGTTCAGCACAAGAGATCACGTATCTGACACTGGATTTTTAAAGGTAAATACAAGAGTTGCTTGTTATAAAGTGGCCTCTTGAGAAGTTTCCAATACCTCACCATCACTTTCAAGAAGAAACAAGGTCTCAAAAATATAACTACAACTATATATATTCTTCCACTCTCTTGCCTCTTAACTTTAGAATTTGTAAAAACTAAAATACAGGATACTTTTTATCCTGTTATGGTTGTTTATAGCTTTATGCATATGACAACACTGGGAAAAATAATTGTGTAAAAATAGATTTAATGATTTCCCAAATAAAACTTTAGATCAATTTTTAACATATGAACAAACTAAAATATACCTTATTTGCACAATTGTGTTTTGTCAAACAGCGTTTTAGAAATATCTGCCCAGATATTTTAAGGGATGAAAATAGAGGAATTTGAATGAATTCACCATGATCAAAAATCAATGGCTTTTTATTGATTTTAATTGTTCATTAACCAAATAATTTATTAATTTTGTACAAAATAAAGAGGCTTCATAGAAAGTTTTAATGACTTTGCTGTTTGTTTATACCATGTTAAGCGTATATAAAGTTTTCAATAAATGTTAGTGATCGTTATCATAATTAGGATGAATCTATTTCTTTCACTGGTGCTCTGCATCTCATGCCATCCTCCATATCCAGAGAATTTTCAATATTGATATACTGTGTCACATATTTTTTTCTCCTCTCCTCTCTTGATTACATTTCATCACTACTAGTATTTAATAAGGATTAATTTTTACAGTGAAGTGATTGACATTCTCAACTCAAATGCTTGTGACTCTCCACAGGTCTCCTTGGCAGCATTCTCCTGTGCCACACTTTGCTCAGGCAATGTCCAGGGCAGTACAGAAACACATGAGATTTAAGTTATTCATGAAAATTCCCAATAACAGAGGGACAAGAGCAGTAGATCAATGCCCAAGCTTCCTAGTCCCTCTGTCAGACCATTCCGAGGCATAATCTCCAGGATATCTCAGAGGGTCCCATTCTGGAGTAAGCCCCTGTTGTCCACGATGATAATCCCCACTTTAAACCACACTTCTTCCCCTGTCTCAATTTGCCCCTTCCCTAACTAGAACATTCTTGCATCACAGCCCAAATCAACTATCTACCCCAAAGTCTTTATCTCAGTGTCTGCTTTTGGGAGGAACTCAATTCAGGAGAACCTTCATGACACTCAATTCAACATTCATCTTTTATCTCTTTGAGTTATATTTGAAGTTCTTGACCACCTCCATCTTTGGGAACACTATTTCCTCTTGCTTTATAGACAGCATATTGTTCTGGTTTTCCTTCTGTAACTCTGATCAGTGTCTTTCTTGTTTATCTTCTGACTGAAGGGCTGTTTGTTATGCCCTCTTCTTACTACTCACCCTTCAAGGCCTTATGATTAGCTCTGTTTCTTATAATATTATTTTAGATTTATGAGTACTGATTTTCTACCTTTATACTAAAAATCCCTTTTAGGCTCTTTACACAGATTATCAACATGCTACTGGTCCTTTATACTTAGTTGTCTTAGAGAAACATCCATCTTTATAATACAGTTTTGGGTTCTTTTTTACTTGCAATCTTACCATCCCCCAATATTTTTTGTTTATCTCAAAAGTTTGCACCACCGTGCATCCCTGTATTCTCAATAGCAAATTAGTAGCCATTATTATTATCTCCTTTCCTTTTACCTTTCACATTTAATGGAATATCAAATTCTGTACAGCAAAACTTCCGTATGTTTCTTAATTCCTCTTCATATCTCCACTTTTAGCTTCTAATCTGAATTGAGGCCAACATCACCTTAATTCAACTACTGAAGATGCATCCTAAATTTTATTCTTTCCTCTATTGCCCTAGCCTGATCCATTCTTTCCACTTGAAAAAACAAATGGAATGTTTTATATGATTGCCCATTATCTATTTCCATCCCGTCTACCCCATAGCTCAATTAGCATTAGCCACATCTTGGAATCATTCATCCTATAGGCCCTTGAACATCCCATGTCTTTCACTTCTTTGTCTCTTTGTAGCTTCTGGGGGTTGCTGGCAATCCTTGATGTTCCTTGGCTTCAATGTGCAGCTCTGGCATCCCAGTACGTGGTCTTCTCTCCTCCTGTGTCTGCATCTTTTCCTCTTCTTACAAGGACACCAGTCCCACGGACTAGAGACCATCTTAATTCAGTATGACCCCATATTAACTTTGTTACATTTGTAAAGACCCTATTTCCAAATAAGGTCACATTCACAGGTACTGGGAATGAGGAATTCAATGTATCTTTTGGGGGGACACAATTCAATCCATAATATTCTCGTTTTCATATCAGTGTTATTCTGCCTTTATAAAATGAGTTGAGAAGTTTTCTTCATTACTTTGTGAAGGATACAGCTTATGATTGCTATTAATTCTTCCATAAATGTTTGAGAGACTCAGCTGTGAAAGCATATGCATCTCAAGTTTTCTTTGCGGTGATGTTTCTGAAAACAAATTTAATTTCTTTAATTGGTAGAGGCCTATACTGTGTCAAATATGGTAAGTTGTGTTTTTTTTTTTTTTTTCCAAGGAGGTTGTAAAATTTCTTGGCATACACTTCTTCATGAAAATCTTTTTGTTGTATTTTATTGTATGTGGCATAATCGGTATCAATATCCCTTCTTTCATTTCTGATACAGGTAATTTTCGCTCACTCACTCTCTCTCTCATTCCCTTTATCTTGTTAATGTGTCTGTCCCAACAATCGACTTTCTGCTTTATTATTTCTCTTATTATTGTCCTATTTTCTCTTTCACTTATTTGTGCTCTTATCATTATTATTTATGTCTTTCTAGAGATCATGTCAGATTTAAATTGCTCAAATTCTTTTTTTGTGATAGTTTTTTTACTTTTTCCTTTTAAATGTGAGTATTATATCTATAAGCTTCCTTTTAATCACTACTTTAGCTCCATTCCACAAATTTAGGCATGTGGTGATTTTACTATAATTAATTTTATAATATTTCTGTGATTACTTCCTCGACCCATGAGTTATTTACAAATGAGTTTTATTTTCATATATTTGAGGTATTTCTAAGTGCCTTTTATAAATAGCATTTTAATACTAGTATTTTTAGAAAATAAACTCTCTAACATTTCTATGTTTGACATTATTGAGACTGATGTAATGGTCTATTTTGGTCAATACTTCAAATGCAGAAAGAATTTTCTGTAATTATTGAGTATCACATTTTATAAAAGTCAGTCACAGTAATGATGCGCTGCATTGACGCCTTCCATATGCTTAGTGCTTTCTAGTCTAGGTATCAATTCCAGGGAGATGTTTGTTAAAATCTCCAGCTATGCTTTTGGATTGAACTCTGTTATCTTATGTTCTGTGAGGTGTTAATTCATTTGTTTTCAAGTTCTGTTATTAGGTAAATAACTAGGAATTCATATCTTCCTGAAATTTGAAACGTTTATCATCTCTAGTAACAGTCCTTGTCTTGATACCTAATACTTCCTCTATTTTTATAACCATCACATTTTCTTATATTGGCTGTTACTTGGTGAATCTCCTTTTACATCATTTTTCTTTTATTCTATCAGTGGTTTATATTCAAATTATAACCCTGTAGAGAGCATATACTTGGGTTTTGTTTTAATCAAGTCTAACTGCCTCTTATTTGGAGTACTTAAATCATTAAAAGTAAGCAAAATTAATATAAATTGTTGGATTAAGGTCTATTTTACTGTTGCTATTTGCCCAATCCTCACTATCTGATCCTTCTGTCCTGCTTTTGGGTGCTTTTCTGGGTTATCTAGTGGTTTTTGGAAAACTGTTATTGTTTATTTCCTCTATTGATTTTTTAGCTATACCTCTTTGCATTGTTTTTTTAAGTGATTTCTCTAGGAATTAAAAAATGTGTCCTTAACCTATCACCGTCACCCTTGACTTATTAAATAAAATGTAAGACTTTGCTACAGATATATTCAATCACCCCATACTTTGTGCAATGGTTTCCCTGTATATTACATATGTATCCATTACAAACCACAAACACAGGGGTGTATTTACCATTTTTCATGCCCCTCTTTTTTTCCTATATTTAACTTTCTATCCAGTGCCATTTCTCTTTATCTCAAGTAACCTATTTACTGTTATTGGCAGTTCAGCTCTGATGGCTGCAAATCTACTCAAGTTTTACTTATCTACAGAAGGTTTTCTTTTCTCTTCACATGAAGGATAATTTTACTATATATTGAATTCTGGGTTAAGAATTTTGTTTGTTTGTTTGATAAACTGGATTTCATCAAAATTAAAAACTTCCGTCTAATGAAATATCCTGTTAAATAGATAATAAGACAAATTACATACTGGGAACAATGTTTTCAAACTGCAGTTCTACAGGAGAATTGTTTATGGAATATATAAAAACTCAAAACTCAACAGTTGAGCAATTAGGAAATGGGCAGAATACAGCTATTTCACTGAAGAGGATTGCATTAGATGATTGTATTCGTCAGGGTTCTCCAGAAACACTGAAACAATAGGAGATATATATAGCGAGAGAGAGGCAGAGGACTATTTTAAGGAATTATCCCACGTGATTTTAGGGCCTGCCAAGTCCAAAATCAATCTGCAGGACAGGATGGCAGGTTAGAGACCCAAGAAAGAGTTGATGTTGCAAGTCAAGTGGAAAGGCATTCTAGAGGCAGACTTCTGTCTTTCTCAGGGAACTTCAACTAAATAGAAGAGGTCCACTCACATTTTATGGAGGATGATCTGCTTTTTTCAGCATCAAAAGATTTAAATCTTAATCTTATCTACAAATACCTTCACTGTGACATCTTGACTGGTCTTTGATCAAATATCTTGGCACTGTGGCTTAGCCAAGTTGATACATAAAATTAACAATCACACGTATATGTACGTGGCAAATAAACACTTCAAAATATTCAACATCAGTCATTAGAGAAATACAAATTAAAACCACAACTAAATATAACTACACACCTTTCTAATCAGAGGGCTAATATTTTTTTAAAAAGTGATACAAAATGCTGGCCAGGATGCAAAGAAATTGCATCATTTGTACACCACATGTGGGAATGTAAAATAGTGTAGCCACAGTGGCAAACAGTTTGATGGTTTCTTAAAAACTGAACATGTAACTGTCATATGATCTGGCCGTTGCATTTTTATGCTGGATAAATGAAAATTTATGTTCACACAAAAATATATTCATGAATATTTATAGTATATTTATTTGTAATAGCCAAAATCAAGAATCAGTTCAAATATCCTTCAAGAAATAAATGTTTAAAAAAATTATGGGGGCCAGCCCTGTGGCCGAGTGATTAAGTTAGTGTGTTCCATTTCAGTGGCCTGGGATTCACCAGTTCAGATCCTGGGCACAGACATACACACCCTTCATCAAGCCATGTTGTGACAGCATCCTACGTAGAAGAATTAGAATGATCTACAACTAGGATGTACAACTATGTACTGTGGAGTTGGGGAGGCAAAAAAAGAGGAAGATTCGCAATAGATGTTACCTCAGAGCCAATCTTCCTCACCAAAAATCATACCTTGAAAAAAAATTTCTGGCACATGCATACCTTGGAAACTCTTTCACAATTTGAGACAAGGCTCTGGCCCAATCTCCAGAGAACTATTCTGAATTTAAAAAATAATAATTCTAAACAGTTAAATACTGTATTTGTTTCATTTATACATAAGATTTTTGAAATGATAAAATTATAGAATGGAGAAGAAATTCCAGGCTGCCAGGGTTTAAGGAAGGAGTTGGGGCAGGAGTGAAGTGAGGTGTGTGTGGCTATAGAAAAGTAGCCTGAGGGATCCTTGTGGTGATGGAAATGTTCTCTTCCTTTTCCTTTTCTAGAGCAATGTCAATGCCCTGGTTGTGAGACTGCTATCATAGTTTTGCAAGATGTTACCTTTGGGAAAAATTATATGAACGGCAGAGATATCTGTATTATTTCTTACAAATGCATGTGAATCTGCAATCGTTTCAAAATAAAATGTTTAATTAAAAAATTAGCAAGGAAGACTAATGATAATCTGCCTTAACAAGAAATAAAATTAATTACAAAAGCAATTTTGGAAATAGATCTATATGTATTGATATAGAAACCATATTATAAAACCTATCAACAAATCATTTGTGCAGGAAAAAGAAGCCTCATGAATCTTTATACGTAACATCACACTTTTAATTAAAACATAAGTAAAATATGTGATAATATTTTGAAAGGGGGCTAAAAGTTTACACAGAAAATTGTAGAGCATGGTAACCTTAGGAAGGAGAGTTTTTTGTGTTTATGTCTAGGTTTGTGTGGTGTGGGAGACAATTTGTATTATTTTGTGAAAAACAAATAAGATCCAGGAAATGTTACACATTTATGCTTAGTTCTTTCAATTTTACGCTTTTTGTGTTTGTTAGACAGTTGGTTGTTACATTTGGTTTTACCTTGTGAACCTCTGCAGGCTTTTACATGTTGATCTGTTCAGTCTCTGTTTCTGGAGCAGCAAGTTTGGTGTCTGTGCCAGGGACCAGTCAGTCTATTTTCTTGCATTCTTTCTTGCCCCTTCTTTACACAGTGCCACCTTCATTCCTAACTTCTGTTACAATTGAGTATTGATGGGAAAGAGTATATGTGTTTTACCTTGAGTCCACATTACATGATGCAGCTCAAACTTACCAGACTGCCAAGAAATTCTGAATATACAGACTGAACTCGTAATTAAGTGATGCTTTGTTTTCAAATTTAACATTTCTCCTTGAATGGTAGAAGTTGTGCATCCCATATTTTTGGACCAAGACATTAAAAAACATATCAGTAAGAGTAGAAAATTGTAATAAAAAGTCTGACTCCAATGTTCTGTTTTACTGTTGACAGCTTTCAAGCCCCATCTCTCCCTCTTTCCCTTTCATTTCATAACTGGGAAAATCAATACGAAAACTGGAGAATTTCCTCTTTTGATGCTGGTGAGAAGTTCAAACCATGAAAGTCTAGGAACACTGCCTAATCAGGCACCTAACCGCAATAAATTCCCAGCTATTTACTCATCCTTGCTCTCTCACGGAATTTCTGACCATCTTAGGAGCCTGATTGACTCTATCCACTATGTAAGGCATACACATCCTCTTGGCGGGAGCATGGGGTCCTCAATCCAAAACAATTTTTCTGCACAAGGAGATGGTCTTACTTCCATGGGGCAGCCATACAACAATTGGTACAGAAAGCAGGGTATTTAGAAAATCTCCACCTTGACCAGAATCTTCCTATTTTGCTTTTGGCTAGCCAACTGGCTGTGTAGTCAGCTGATGAGCATGTACTCTGAACTGCCAAGTGCTGGTTATCTAGTACTTTGTGCTGTGCTGTGCATTTACTGAGTCCTACTGAGCTCCTGCTATAGATTTAACCAAGAATGTTGAAAGTTTTATGGCTTTCATGGGCAGTCCAGACACTTCAGGAAGAAGGAAAGGAGATTGTTAAAATTTCTAAAGTTAAGGAGTTTTTGTTGGGTCCTAATGGATGTGCATCATAACAGATGAAACTGTAAAACTCCTAGAAGAAAGCATAGGGGAAACCCTTCATAACATTAGGCTTTGCAATGATTTCTTGGATAAGATGCCAAAAATATAAGCAATACAAACAAAATTAGACGTGCCACACATTTTGATTTAAATTAGTTTTATTGACATTTAGCTTTTCTAGATATATAGTTGATCATTAATCAAAAATGCTGTCATAATTGACTAATTTATATGATACCATATTCCTTCATGAGTTAAGAGTGATGGCACATCATTATTTTGTAGTTAAAGTTGCTAGAATATTCTGTGAGGTCCTGGTGATAAGATGGTGTGGTAGGCAGAATAAACCTATGAATATGTTTACTTACAAGGCAAAGGGACTTTGCAGATATGACTAAGTTAATGACCTAGAGATGGAAGGATTATTTTGGATTATTCCAGTGAGCCCAAAATAATCACAGGCCTCTTTATCAAAGGAGGCAGGACTTTATAGTCAAAGTTAGTAATAGAAATGTGAGAGCCTTTAGAATCTGGAAAAGCTGGGAAATGTTTTCTCTCCTACAACATACAGAAGGAGCCCCATCATGCCAACACCTTGTGTTGTTATAAGTCATTCAGTTTCACGTCACCGACTTTGTGGTAATTTATTACAGCAGCAAGAGGAAATTAAAACATATGGTAAATCAAAATCATTTTGATAGACTAAGAGCATAGATCCTCCCACTCTATAGATATCAGAACAGGAAAAACAAATAATAAAAGCATTTGAGCTTGTACACTTGAGTTTTTAGGGTTTTTTTTTTTTGCTTTTGAGAGAAACTTTTCTTGGCTAAAATTTCTTTTTCACTTGTTTTCCACTATGTATTTGTCATTGATATTTTAGTCCTAACAGGATTTTATTTTAGCAATATCTTGCCTTTCCTTTAGAGACTTGAAAAAGGTCACTGGATGCTTGCACTGTGCTTGAGTATTCTTTCTACAATTCCCTTCGCAATTACTATTTATTCAACGAGTGCATTTCTGAGCTGTTCAGTTGATTGATGTCTTGTTTTGCTAAAAATATGAGAACAAGATATTCTCCTTCAGGAATAGAGCTCAATATTAGACAGGTATTGTTTTTATAACCCTAATTGCAGTGTGGTTTGCTCAGTGTAACTCTAGATTAGGATCCAAGACTTCTATACTCATTGATCAAAAAAGAAAGATTTTCTTTAGAGAAGTTAGAAACAATAATGCAAATGAACACTATTCTTTATAAGACAAAAACATTTTGATTATCCTCTCATTCAAACAAATATGGAGGAAGTATGGAGATTTAATACAAAAATAATGGCAACATTTTCTCTCTTTTGTGAATAAAAATTGTTTCCAGGCAAAGTCAAATTGCTTATGGCAACACTGTTTAGTAACAATTTAATGTAACCAATATATATAATTTAAAATTTTCTAGTAGG
The DNA here is from genome assembly GCF_021613505.1 of Equus quagga. NCBI lineage: Eukaryota > Metazoa > Chordata > Mammalia > Perissodactyla > Equidae > Equus > Equus quagga. The sequence continues at coordinate 50,109,298 of NC_060278.1, forward strand.
CATTTAAAAAAAGTAAAAAGAAGTGATTAGAAACAATTTTAATATACACTTTATTTTGCCTGCTATAGCCAAAGTATTGTCATTTAACAATCAATCTATAAGACTATTATTGATGTATTTTACTTTGTTTTTGCAAAGTCTTCAAGATCTGATGTGCATTTTATACTTACAGAGCATCTCCATTTCAGCTTGCCATGTTTCAAGTTCTCAGTAGCTAATAAGCACGGTATTGGATGACACACGTGTAGGGATAGTAACTCAAAAAAAGAACACAACTAAAATGATTTTAATGAATATAACTGAAAGTCTGGATGTTTGAGGAATATTAGGGTTGATCCACAGAGTATAAAATACTCCAAATGTCGTCTTCATTGGTTTAATTCATTTTTATCCTAGAAAGCAATTAGGAAGATATGTTTTATGCAAGGACTTGACAGGCTATGTCAGGGCTATGTCATGTTAAAGAACATAGAACACAAGAAACCATAACACAGATTCAGTGTAATAAAAACCAAGAGACAGAAAAAAATAATAAAGATCAGGTAATTGGAAAAAGTAGCATTCCTGTAGCAATGAGTAAATAGTAGCAAATATTTTGCACAGATTAATGTAATGATCTATTTTTATTCAAATACCATTATAATTTTTATGGGTTTAATTAGATAATTTCAAAAACAGAGTTAGTGTATTTTCTATGAAAAGAAAAAAAGAGATAATCTTGTTATTAGGATATCACTTTTCTACCACAGAGAGGCATGATCCAAAAGAAGAATACATATTAAACAAAAGATCATTAACATTATTTGAAAAGAACAAAACAGAAATCTGTTCTGCTGCAAATAATCCTAGATGTGAAATTGTTTGTTTTTAATATTTCGAAATGGTAAACAATTTGACTCCACCGTCTTGAAGGAAAGAAAGATGTCAAATCCATGCCATGGATATGAAAATTCCCATTGAAATTTTAACAATATTCACATACTTTTGTTGAAAAGGTCCTATTGTTAGCACCCGAGGGGGCTCCTCTGCTCACTGCAAGACATGCCAATAGTCAGGAGGCAAGGTGGTAAGAGAGAAAGGTTTCTTTATTGCAACTTGCTAGCAAGAGGGAAGATGGCCAACTCACATCCAAAAGAACCATCTCCCAGAACAAACCCTACAGGCCAGTTATATAGGGCCCGGTCTCCAGTTGGGGGAGGTGGCTGGTCTGTAGGTGGGGCAGACATCTGGTCCCAGTTCCTGATAGTCCTTTGTTTTACTGGATATGTTTTACTAGATATCAGAGAATGGAGCAACACCTTATAACCTGATCTTTCAGTTGTCATTGATGAAGGCGGTTAGCATAGGCTCTCTGCCCCCCAGGGTTCATCACAATCCTAAGGAACTCAAAAGAACAAAGTTATCATCTTAAAGCAGCTGGGAGGGGCCAGAAATTCTAAAGCACAAGCTTGGGCTAGTTAATCAGCGGTCATTCAAAGTTACAATATGGTTTCTTTCCTACAATTTGGCTTCCCTTATGTCAACCTTGTGTTGAGTGGGTATCACTATCTAGAAAAAAGTCCATTAAAGTAATTCATTAATACCTATCTTCATTGACATAATTTTTGATATGAATTTTCCCATTTAAAAATAAAATTAAATCTAATTGATTTCTTATTCAATCTACATCATATTTTACTTATAACTTCTTTTATTGTGATTTTTATCGGAGCTATTATGACCACAAAGCCCAAACGTATAGGACAAATTTCATCAAAAGAATTGGCACTTTCTTCAGTTTTTAAAAAAATAATATTCGAATCTCAATATGTTGTCATTTCAATTTATGTTGATGGTTACTAGTAAATGATATTTCTGAGAGAATGTTTATTGTTTAAATGTTACTGCACTATCTGTGACAGTCCAGCAGGGGTTAATTGCTTACCAACCTCCAACTTAATACAGGAAAAGAGTACAATATGGTAATTGAATGAAAATAAGGATATACATCACAGCCACATGTTATCACAGAGCAAGGACTCATGACATCAAGCATTGCCTCCTATTGGCCTTTCTCTTTTACGGTCTTGGCAAGATGCACTTTCTCTTGTGGAGCAGCATCCACTCATGTTCATGGAACACCCAGGCACCAGGAACACCAAAATGGAGTTTCTGCCAGATGTTTTTATATTTTGCCAGTTATGCAGGCATATTTCTACTCTGCAACCAGTTCAATGGCAGAGCCCTCTGGGGAAGGGGGAAGGTGGTCATACCCAGACCAGGTACAAATTGTCATCTCCACTGTAATCAATAAACAGTGCTGACCAGTTGGGACAAGCCTCCTCTTAACTCTTCAGAATTATGCTTATAAACAAACACTGTCACTCAGCATTAGCCTTGACCTGGAGTCAGTGTCATACAGGTTCATTTCTTATTTCACCAGAACAGGCCAGGCTAATTCCAGGCCTGTTGAACTTAACCTTCACAGGAGTTACCAATAAGATATGGTAATTTTGTCCATTTGAAAAAATTATGACCGATTTATCAAAGGCAGTTTTGTGCACTGCCAGTTGTTGTTAGTGTAGATTTTTAATGAATTACTGTTCAATAAGAACAAAATAAAAAGTTATTGCTCTTATTTATTTATTGGAGCAAAAAGGAAAGACCACTAGTAAGCAAATGCACATGAGTGAGGACCTGGATATTGGTGTCAAATACCTTTATTAAGAATGATTGTCATTTGTAGTTCATTTTTTGATATAATTATGTTTGTAACCATATAGTAACTTCTAAACCATACTTCTTCCATAGTGTAAATTCTGCCCCTCTCTGTTAATCTCTCTTAGTATTATTTCAAACAGATATTGGAACTTGGTGGACCCCTTATGTGGATGAGTTACATGGTCATCTTAGAAAGCCATGTTAAGGAGAAATACTTTGCACAGTTATGCTCTTAATAGAATACGTTCTTATTTTTGGAATAGACGGATAGTAACACTACCAAACAGTAATTGCCATACAAAGTAACAATACATTAATAAATAATAAAGTGAATAGTGAATGCATGTATAAATAATAAATTATGATAATGAATTTATACATAATGAATTAAATTATACTTAAGAAATAGTTTTAATATGATATAAAATAGTAATTTCTCATTTTTTGAGCTCATGGAGACTGAATTACTAGTAAAGGATTGAGTGCATGGACCATGTACTAGTAAAAAGTTTTGATATTAGATCATATTTCTCTTTCAGGAAGGACTGTTACAAATACCATATTGTTTTAGAAACTAAGGAAAATGCTAAATTTTTCAAGAAACATGTAGCTATTTTAGTTGTTAGAGGTCTTCTGACCCATAAGTCCCAAAATAAAGTAAATCCAGGGAAAATTTATTAGCATTTCTATCCCTTAAATAAAAAGATAGATAGTCTAGAACTCTGAAAGAACAGTGACATAAAATTACGCATATATACATATAATTATTTTTTTAGTTCCACAGGGGTTTATTGCTATTCCATTTAGAAATAATCCTCAGGCAATGAGGAATTGGTTCCTGTGTTTAGTACGTGAAATTGGGAAGGCAGTAAAAGAGATTTGCATTACATTTTTTACACTTTGGAAAGTTTGCTCTCCAGAGATTTTGGTAACAGAATTTATCAAATTTTTACACTGAAGGGTAAAAAGAAAATATATCTTTTTCTTCTCTTTCAAAAAGTACAGGTTTTAAAATCACACAAAAAAAATCCTTCTTGATTTGAAGTTAAGTGAAGAAAATTTATAGACTTTGTCCAGAGGAAAATCGGTTTAAGGTTGCTTCCTCAGTCATTTTGAAGCATCTTTGAAGATGCTCATGAACAATATCACTGAGGAACGCTTGTAATAGGAAAAAAATCCCTGATCTGGAGTAAATGGCATAGGAAAGCTGGGAATCTTCTGGTGTAAATTTCTTGAATCTATATACCAGAGCCACACGTGTGCTTTAGTATGAGTGAGTGTGTGTGTGAGTGTGTGTGTAAGTCCTGCACATGTATGGGATTCAGACTACTTGAACCTATTTCCTGTCAAATTGAGACTGCTGTACTGCTGATGAAGAAAGGAAAATGATGTATGGAAGTGCTTAGATTTTTAGCTCAGTCTATAAGAGTTTGTTTAATTTTTAGTAGAGACAAAAATGAAAATTAAACATTGAACGAGGAAGAAAATTGACTGAATGTATTGAGAGGTAGAAACACTACTGTACGTATTTTTTCAACAACTTGTGACAGTTTGGTATAAACTAGTCAAATATTTAGGAAAAATTCCTTTAAAAGTCTATCTTCCTTCCACAATCAAGTATATAATTATAGATACATGAATATGTGTAACTATATATACATATATATGAATTATTACAGTTTTCTTTAATGATAATTGTAAACAAATGTGAAAATAAAATGTATGCAAACATAAAGTAAAAATTTACAAGCCTTACGGAAAGAAATTCATGACAATTTTGCATTCAAGACAACATCCTTATATCATAAGCCCATATTATTCTTTTGTCCATAACACAAATTACAAAGCTTTTGTTAACCTTGCAATTATTAAGCTCAAATCCGCACGAGTGTTGTTAAATAGGAAACTGAGGATCCGCTAACAAGGTCTGATATTGAGCGAATTCTCTATTTTAAAATTTTCTACTATGTACTAATAAAATAACAAAGATGATTTCAGTCTGTTATTTTGCTCGTGGAAATCCGTGTCAAACCTGGAGTTGAAAATATTTCGTACACTCAGCTTTAATTGCACAATGTCGACCACTTCATCTCTTGTTTCTCGAAAGAGATCTTGATCCAACATTTACTTGCTTTGGTTTCTACTTTGACATTAATATTACGCCCCCGCCAAGTTTAAATAATCAACCCGAATTGCCCCAACCAAAATATTTGTTTTGCCTATTGTTTTATTTTTTTTAAATCATTTCTTGGGATTTGCTTATTTTATGATGAGTTTTTTTGAGATATATTTGTGTTCTAGTGATTTATGAAGTAGACATTATAGCTTTGTTTCTTCTGGTGGTTTCCTTTTTGCATTTCAAGAAATAATATTTAGACTGTAATAACTCAAAGTCAATTATGGAATTGGATTCATTTGTTCATTAATTTGTTAATTCATTCAAAAGCATTTTGACATCTAATATTTGCATGGTATCTTGCTAGACTAATATAAATAAAATATGTCCAAATATTAAGGGTTTTGTTCAATTGTGGGTGATTTAAGAATATAAATAGATTTTTATAATATCGTAATATTAAAATAATAATTAATTCTATTGACAAAAACAAAACTAATCTCCTTCTTTGACCATGCCAATGGAAAATACAAATACTTTGTGAAGTACAAAATCAAGCACAGCTGCAATGACATCCAAATATCAGATATATCTCTTTAGGAACTTAAGTTATAAGGAATTTTCCCACTCTAATGGTTAATTTCTAATAAATAGCTAATATGTTCACTCCAATGATTAATTTCTTACATTAGGATTCTAGTCTTCCTGTCCCTCTTTCTAGAAAATAGTTGGCTTTCACCTCGCGGGTGATTTGAGTCACCCAAAGTCGAAGAGATTGAATAGACACATAATGTTAAAAAGGAGAAATGTCATGATGGAATATTGCCCTCTTGATGTTATCCATATCAACTATTGGAGAGAATTATATTATTCCCAAACTAACTACTTATGAACAGGTTTTAATAGTTTTTTAAAAATATTTGTTTCACCTATGCAAAATAATACTTCATTACAACCTCAAATACCACTTCATGTAGAGAAGTTTTATCCTTCCAGATGTTTTTAGTTATTCCGTAGTCATTTATGATAACACGTTGGCGTGTGGTAGACCAGCACATGCTAATGAACGATACTGTAGAGTGTGAAGAGACAAATTTAATATTTTAATCTTTAAAAATAATTCTTCACCAAAGGCAGTGTGATATTCATGCTTCTTTGCTTTCCCTTTTCTCTGCATACTCACTCTTCAGATCTTTTTAAAATGTTTTCTGGCCACCAAGGATACTATACTCTCTTATCCACACATGCTTACTTTCTTCCTGCATCATCCTCTGCGTTTGTGTGCGTGTGCTGGCAGCAGAGTGTATGGCTGTGTGTATCTTTTGTTTGCCACCAAATTTAGCCTTTCCATCTATTTTCTTAATTTTATTTTTTAAAGATATTTAATTAACAAATTAATACTATTTTTTATTTGTGGCTGATGACAATTTGAAAAGTGATTTTCTTGTCTGACAAATTACTTTAGTTTTAATCAGGTCTTCTTTTCCTTCATTCAAAGGAGTTATAAATTATGCATCTTTTATGCATTCCTACGGGATATTTGGGAAATTGATCCCCAGATCAATATTCTTGAAATCATTAAAACTTTTCTACTTATTTATATATATGGCTACTTGTATATTTGAAGTTGATATTCATGCAAATATTTTCAAAATTAACTTCAGAAAGCCAAAATCATTTTATTAAGCGCTTTTGTCTATGAAAGAAAACAATTCTTTATACTGCATCTTTGTCTAATAAACTATGTGTCTTCTCCCACTAACCAGGAAATGAGTATTCACGGGTGAATTTTACTAATAATAATGTTCATATTGATTTTTTATTATTATCAATGTTTTCATGTTAAGTTCAACGTTTAAAAATTAGAAAATTTTCCAAATTTTACTATCACATACTACTTGAAAATGTATGCTGAATCAACAAAACCAATCAGGGATATAGATGATTCATGTGGCAGTAGAAAACTTTGACGGATTTCAATGGGTATAATGCATAATATTATCTACTGTTTATAAATATATCAGAAACTCTTCCATGAGGTAATAACTTTCAAGCTATGAATTATTTTTTCACTAAAAAAGTATTTAAAAATCATACTGATACTCAAGAAATTACCAAGATAAAAAATTTTGAAACTGTGAATGGTTAAAGGATTTTAATATAAAAATACATTGCACCAATTAGAAATATCACCAAAAACTGAAATATCATTCACCAAAAGAAGTCAATTTGTGCATAGTTCAGAATCACCTAATTATTACGATATTAAACAATCACTTCTAAAATTGATAATGTAAATTAATCAACTTAAAAATCTAAGAGATATTAAATGCAGTAATATACATGAGTACACTTATATAGATACATAATAGAATAAAAGAAAATCACATATCATACTTCTCCCTGATAGCAGCTTGTCTTCCTACCTCAGGGTCCAAGGTAGGTTAATATTAAAAAATACTGTGGTCAAACAATACTCGTTGAGTGTGAAATCCCAAAGTTGCAAGATAATTTTACATGAATCATCATGTCTTTGTAATTTATTAACTTTACATGGGATTTTAATATTACTTTTTAAAAATATCTACTTTAAGATATACTGTATTCAAACTACCTGTGCTTATCTATATGTATGTTATCTTATATTTACTAAAAGTTTCTAATGACAATTTATTTTTCTCCTGGAAAGAATTTAAATTGGACTATTAGTTCCACACGTATCTGTGATTCTTTCAGAATGTCTAATCTTATGCTTAAACATTATGATTGTATTCTTTCCTCTTTTTGCAGAGTGTGGATTTAATTTCTGTTTTTATTCGAATATTTTCATTTGTTTAGGTCTTCCATTTATCACTATATCTTGGTCATGGATCCAATTCAAAAGGATGTTTTCTTTCCAAAGTTGCACCTTTCATTATAGTTTTTCTTTGTTTGCTATTTAGAACTGTACGTTTCAACCGAACACATATCTATCACTCCATTCCAAAATACTCTGGATTGTTTCTTTCTGAATCATTACACTATTTCCACTAATATCAAAAACCGCTTGGCTTTAATTCACATGTTTGTTTTACTCTGAATCACCAGAGATGACTAGCACAGCCCCTTTAGCAAGAAGAAAAGGCATAGAGACCTTTTAGCTCACTGGACTTGAAGATCCTGAAAATGATAATTATCCAACATTTAAATAACTAAAATTACATACAAATGATAAATTGTTAAAGCAAAGCAAATTCTAGTATGCCGCTATTCTTAACAGTGCAAAATCCTCATAATATGACTCAACACGCTTGAATAAAACGTTAAATATTATCTTCCCAAAAAAGTAGGTGTTTTTACTGCTGAAGGAGTCCAAACAAGATGCAGAATGAAATGCCAAACTACCATTGGTATAAATGCTCACAAAATATCACTGAGGATGCTGAATAGTTCCTATTATAACCAACTGAAGAGAGAACTGTTGAAAGTTGACCTCTCTGTCACTTGTAAGATAAACTTATCTGAAAAGGGAGAAGAAATAAAAAGAGTTTACTGAGCTCAGCAACCCATTGCTTGTCTTAGGGTTTCACTTATCTTTTACAGTATGTTTTCACCTTATGTTCCTTTCTTTAATGTAAAAAAGATTCTCTTCACGATAGCACTAGACAAATTAATGTACGTTTTTAGATTGGACAATAGATTCTCACTGGGTTGAACTAGAAATTTTTAACTAATTGATCTGCTATTTAAAAGGATTTCTTGGGCCAGCCTGGTGGTGTATTGATTAAGTTTGTGCATTCTGCTTCTGTGGCCTGGGGTTTGCAGGTTCAGGTCCCCGGCGCAGACCTATACACTTGTTTATCAAGCTATGCTGTTGTGGCATCCCATACATGAAATAGGGGAAGATTGGCACAGATGTTAGCTCAGGGCAAATCTTCCTCACACACATAGAAAAATTTGAAATGATTCCTTAATCCTCTTAAAATGGGGCAAGATGGGAAGTTTTGAGAAACTGTGCACAAAATATAGACAATTGAATAGGAGTCATGATTCTGAAAAAGAGTGAATTCATTCATTATTTTCAAATTGTATTATTTTGTTATCTAAAGTGGATGCCAGGTGCATTCATTAAAAGACTCATAATGCTTGGCCTTTCTCTAAGTGAAATTCACTGTTATTTCCTTCCTTTATGCTCTAGGCAGAATAATGGCCTCCCCTCCAAACGTTCATGTCTTAATCCCTAGAATATGTGAATATGTTATGTTTCATGGCAAGGGAGAATTAAGGTTTCAAAGTCAAGGAATTAAGTTTGCTAATGAGATGACGTTGACATGGGGAGATTATATTATATTTTCCTGGCTGGCCCAACATTATCAAAAGGGTCTTTATAAATGCACAAGAGAGAGACGGGAGAATCAGTGCCAGAGAGTTGAGATGTGAGAAAGACTGGACTGGCTATTGCTGGTTTGGTTCATGACTCTCTTCAGTGGTCAATGTAGGACAATCTTTCATTAATTCAATAAATAATTAATAATGAAACCCCATGAACCCACCATAAACAAAAGAATCAATTACATGTATTGTTTACTTTAAAGTATCTATGCATTTTTTTCTTTCCTATTTCCTTAGTTTCCGCCACTGAAACAACTACCTTTAAATATATATTAAATTTATGTGTGCATTTAAATTTATCTTCATATTTGTAGTCCTCACACTTGTATTTCCTTAAATACATATAGCATGTATATTTCTGTATCTATCTACTTATCTCTCTACTATCTATCTATCTGTCTAGATATGATACAAATAATCTCTTTTATATAACTACCCTTTTGTATACTGGCCCATGCATTATAATTTTTAAATTTTATTTGTTAGTAAATGTTTTTAAGTATGTCATGCTGTATGTGGTTTTTAAGTACTCGCTTTGTCACTCAAAAAGTTGTTTTATGCTTTTTTAAAGATTTGTCTATATTGTTGCAAATAGCTGTAATTAATTCATTCACATTGTTTTCTGTTATTCTATTCTTTTTGCCACACCAAAATTTATTTTTCTATCCACCTATCAACAGGTATTATATTTATGATATTATTTTATAAACTTCACCTAAATTGTATTTGGAAGCATTTTAAAAACATGTGATTATAAAATATTCCATATATACTGTATAAAATATATACATATATTTAAATAAAATAGGAACATATGCATATACTAAAATAAACAACTTCCTTAGTTGTGCCCTAAAATAGTTTGTGTAATATCATTCTTCTCTGTTTTTGAATGATTAGTAAATTCATTTCTAAATTCATTTGGCCCTCATGTTTCATTTTGAGCAAAATTTTAACAGCTCCTGCCTCCAACACACACAGTCTTTCTTTAAAGTTTATATGACAAATTTTAATAACAACCATCTCTCCAAGGTTTTAAGTTAATGGAAATATTCATACTTTCTAGTGTCTTTATGTCAGTTTTGAGAAGTTGCATTTCCTGAGAAATTGTCAATGTCACGTAAGACTTTAATTCTTTTGAATAAATTTGTCCACATAAATTTGTCCAAATTTGACAAATTTGGACAAATTTGTAAATTTGTCCATATCCCCTTATTGTGTATAGTTTCTATCATACTTGTAGTTATGAAATGATTCTGTCTCCCAAATAATATTGATTATTTCTGCCATACCTGTAGTTATGAAATGATTCTCTCTCCCAAATAATGTTGACTATTTTTGTATTTCTGTTTTCGCTTATTTATTTCAAAGAAATATTTGTGTTTATTGATGTTATCTAATTTTCTATTTTTGTCTTTTATTTTCTTAGGAATTATTCTGATATTTCCTCACTTTTTGAGATATTGAGTTCATTAAATTTTGTTCCTTTTTCGTTACTCATTAATAATTTAAAGCTATATATTTCTCAGGATATATCATAAGTTTTGATACTTATTATTATTATTAATCTATACATGTCTTCTAATGAACATATGACATCTCTCATCTTAGGCCCACGTATTAAGTTGTATTTTTAAATATTCACAACTTTTAGCTTTTTTGTTGTGGCTGTAGTTTTTGGTTTCTAACCTAATTATATTATAGTCAGACAACATAATTTTTAGGATACAAAAATCTGGAAACTTGTTGAGATGATTTATGTTTCATTGAATGGCATTGGAGTGATGCGACATCTCTAATTGCTAAGTTAGGTATTGTAAATATGTTCATTAGACTTACATTTTTAAACTACTTCCTATTGTTAACATGTTTAAAGATACTGTTTAAGAACATAAGACTTGCATTTTTAAAACTACGTATTATTGATTTTTTACATGTTTATCTATCATTGTCTGAGAAATATGTCATGTCAGAAGTGGGGCGAGTGGTAGAGGAAAAAGCAAAGTTACCTTTAGCTAATATAGAGTTATTTACTTATAGTTCATATCAGATTAGTGGGATGTACTAGAATGGTCTGGCTCAATAAAACTTGTGCTTTGGGAAGAGAAAGGATGAAAGGGTGAGGGGTGAGGAAACTTTGATCACTGGATGGCTACCTATTCACCCCTAGTATGAAACTGCAGCTACACTCCCATTAGTTATTAAAGGTCAAGGTTACCAGTGAAATTTGGAAATGGTGGTAGACCCAATTTCTGAGAAGCTGGCTCATTGGATACTTACCAAAAACTGTTATGGAGCAAAGGTTCTCCACCCCCTACGCACAGAAGCCGACACTATGGCCCTGGCTTTTAAGAGAAGAAAAGACTTTATTGCAAGGTCAACCAGCAAGGAGACAGGAGACAAAACTCTCAAGTCTGTCTCTCTGACCCAGGGCTTGGAGCAAAATTTAAGAGGTTAGAGGGAACATGCTGGTATGCAGAAGCACGGGCAGGGTAGGTTTTGATTGGAGGGGTTTAAACATTTATGGTAAGCTGTAGAGGGGACTTTAATACCAGATCTTCCTAGATAATGGACACTTCACTTATGATAAGAGTTCAGCTTTCAATTTCCAATCATGTCCCAGTTCTTTGGTTCCTTGAGGGAGAGAATCTTTGGTTCTGGGTGTTATTTCAAGTCAAGATTTTCTCCTCTGCGCACATGCTGGCTACATGACTTGCCTTTTTTGGGCTTGCCCCTGAAAAACAACTTCAACCTGCTGTTGATAAGATGGGGTCAGTTTGAACTGGTCTTAGAGGTCCTGTGGTTACAGAAGGTAAAATAATAAGAACGTTGCTAAACATACAATACCTTGGTTATTGTTATCTGTTAGAACTAAAATGAAAGTAATTGAAAGTTCTGGGTTGGGCTTGATGCTGGACCAAGCTCAGATTTCAGTCAGTCTGAGCTTCAGCCACTGGCCTCAAAGCCACTTATAAAGGGACAAATTAAGCCTGGACAATGAAAAGTACCTCTTAGACCTCTGATCACCAAGAAGGAGTCAATATAGGGGGAGGGCAAAACCAAGAATCTATTGAAACCAGGAAGCATAGGGAATTGTTTTATTTTATAGACAGGTATCATGAGCTTCCAGAAGAATCTTTACTAAAATGGTTCTAAGAGTAAGTACATTTGGGACCCTATCATTTTTGTGAATGACAGAATGGAAGAATGTGTTCAGGTTGATAAAGGTCACATAGCTCACAACTGAACAATCACAGATTGCTATATGTCATCCAGACACACAGGAGGTTATTCTGGAAGGAACAGCCAGCCTGATGGACTGGATTACCCTGAGAAGGGGGACTATCCATCTCCTGCTATAAATGCCAAGTAGACCAACCTAGGTGAAGTGGCTGACATGTTTCGTAACAAGCCTGTGAGACTGCCTTTATGAAGACCCAGACATCTGCTTACTGAATATGCCCACCACCTGGGTCACAGTAAATGCTATGGTTCAGGGGGCCCTTTTCACATGGGCTGCCCATACAACTTTACTGCTGCAAAACTGAGGGAAGTTCTGGAAGTCTTATTAAATTTGCTGGCTCACCTTCTCCTCATGAGTATTACAGATGCTAAAAAAAAAATATTAAGTTAATTAACAAGAGAATGGGGAAAAGCCAAGGGGGTAGTGAAGGGCTGGTCTTAGCAGTATGGAAATTTTTAAAAGATTATTTAAAAATAGATAACTAAAGCAAATATTGATTGGAGTGAAACAAAGAGGAAATGGGAAGGGAGAGTCACAGGAGTCATCCCAGCAGGGTGGGACTCCTTAGATGGTTATTAAATGGGATGAATAAAGCGAGCTCTGATGGCCTAGTGTTTAAAGTTCAGCGTGCTCTGCTTTAGTGGCCCAGCTTTGGTTCCGCAGCTCACATAGAAGGACTTACAACTAGAATATATACCTATGTACTGGGTTTTGGGCTGGGGAAGAAGAGAGGAAGATTGGCAACAGATTTTAGCTCAGGGTGAATCTTTCTCAGAAACAAACAAAAAAAAAGCAGAAAAGAAATAGGATGAATAAAACAGACTGATAGGATTAAAACAAGGTTTTACTAGAGCACTACCAAAGGTTGAGCTGGCCAAAGGGACTCCTACTCATTCCCCAACATTAAAGCACCCCAAACAGGTCCGTTTGCTTTACTGTAGTTTGGAGAAATAAAAAAAGCCAAAAGGCAGAGATTTCAATGAGAAACGACCTGCAATCTCTTGGGGCATTCGTTAGGCAGGTTAATCAAGTAAAGATTGACAAATGAGCCAAACTCCCTCAGGTCACCCCTCTGCTGAGGCCTCCTGCAGAGGCCACAAGGAGGAGTATAGAAAAGAAGTTTCTGGGCTCCTTTACACAGGAGCTCCAGGCTCTGTGGTACCAAAATCTGTTGGTGAAACCCTAACGTGAGCTACAGTTAGATTGAGAGAATATAGAAATGTAAGGGTTACATTGATAAAATTACAGTAAAAGTTTAGATAAAAATTGCAGTGTACACACAGGCTTTATGTAAAGAAGTTGTGTCCTTTACCTGAATGTTTTATGGGAATAGATCTTGTCTCATACTATGGGACTGTGGGGACCTGGAATTTGCCACCCCAAGATATGTCACTTTGGCATCAGGATTATTTGAGGCTGATTGCTTTTGATAAACTGGGACAGGGAAGGAGGCTCTGAGGAATGGAACTTGCCCTTCCTTAGGACACATTTACATTTGTAAGGTAAATCTCTATCTGTAAAAGCTGCCTCCCTCTCTGTACCAGGAAGAAGAAAAGAGATGACCTTCTCTCTAAAAACTCTTAATCAATACCAAAGGCAATGACTTAAAATCTGCATTTTATTGTGCTAGTCTGGTAACCTCCTGTAACTGACTTCCCTCCCCCTCCCAACTTTGGCATTCCTTAAAGATTAAGCATCTTTCTTTAGGCTGGGAACCAATTGCGGCGCTCATCTGTGACACCCCCCAGCCCGAGGCAACACACCTGCCATCCTGCGGCGCTCACTGAGACAGCAGACCTATCTGCCATTTCCATCAAGCGCTGTGCTGACAGAGCAGCCTCGTGACTATTGTAAAAGGGACTTTTCAATCACATGTGAAACACCCCGTTTGGGGGCTATATAACCACCATGTGCACCCCACTTCTTCGGTGCCCTTTCTTCCTTCGGGAAGAAAGGCCCCGGGCCATGGTTCCTCATAAAGCTTTGTTTAATTTTCTCTTGCTATTCTGTCTCATGTGAATTTAATTCGTTCTCCAGCCAGACGAACCCCCATTTGGGGAGAGGACATGTCCTCCTCCCCTACAGGACTCTTCCCCTACTTAGTATTTAAAACCTAAACTTATTGATAAACTCCTAATGTGGGCTACAGTTAGAAATATAAGGGTTGATGAGATTCTGGGGCAAGTTTGGTGGAAAACTGATATGTTTGAATAGGCTTTATGTGAAGGGTTTGCATCTCTTTTACCTGATTGTACCATAGGGATTGACAGTATGTCTGACGGGGAACGTTTCCCATACCTAGCACTGTAAACCAGAGGCATGTAACCCCCCTTCAAGAAATATTAACTGGACGTGATAAACAGGAGCAAATAGGATTGCCCAAGCCTACACGGTGTAGAATAGGTTTGGACCAGTTCTCTGTGTGATAATAGCCCAATGTGAGGTGTAGACTGGAGCTCATGGCAGAAGCCCATGAACACCTCCCAGCAACAACTATTGGGTCTTTGGACCAGAGAATTTCCATTTCAGGGGCAATTACTAGCTTACTATTAGACATTAATTAAAACCAACTCTATGATGGAAAGTCATAAAGTAATCTTGAAACCTAAAACACCCATAATGTCTTGGGTGATGTCACAAAAATATTCTGTGGAGGTGGCAATGCCCGGAAGAGTCCCACAATAAAGTGTACGTGGTTCATACAGGATCACTCTACCTGGTAAATGCAAGGAGTAGACACTCACAGGCAGAGAGCCTCTTTTCTCTTCAGACTGACTTTGAAACTGTGGAGAAGCTGCCAGATTCCATCTTCATTCAAACAGTCTTCAACTGACCAACAAGAGCTGCTTGGTTTTTGGACAGCAGTTCCAAGATGAATGGACAACATCCTGTTTACAAGGCTGCCACTCTGATCCAAGAAGGTGAAAATAGATAAGCCCAGCACGCTGTTTTCCTAGCAATGATGGAAAAATTGAACAGTTGTAAAAGCCTCTATGTTTCAGTTTTTACCAACTCATGGATGATGGCCAACAGCCTGACCATATTGTCAGTCGGCAGGGTGATGGAAACCTAGCCTATTAAAAGGATACCCACATGGAACATGGTTATATGGAAATCACTATTGGAATTTAAGGGTCACATTAAAGTAGAACATATTGATGCTCATCAGAGGAACACCTTCCACATTCAGAGGGTGATCAGAACCACTAAGGAGACCTTTTG
The DNA here is from genome assembly GCF_021613505.1 of Equus quagga. Lineage (NCBI taxonomy): Eukaryota > Metazoa > Chordata > Mammalia > Perissodactyla > Equidae > Equus > Equus quagga. The sequence continues at coordinate 50,124,951 of NC_060278.1, forward strand.
ATGCTCTCCCTTGAGGTGGCTGCCTGCATCCATGAAAAGAATGGACATGAGTGGGGACTGTAGGAATACAGAGATGAGCTGAATAATTTTTACTTTTTGTATCTCTGAACTGAATTTCAGGTAATATATTAAGCTTTATCTTTATTCACTAAATCTCTTTTCAGCTGTATAGGGTATGTTAATGTCATTTACAAAGAGTTTAATTTTTATTTATTGTTAACGATTTTATCTTCAATATTTTATTTATAAAATTTCTATTTTTTTAAAATATCCACGGCTATATTTTGTAGTCTTTTAATAACTTCATATGTTTTCGTTTCTCTCCTTTATCTTTAATTATGATAAACATTAATATATTCTATAACTACTAGTTCCAATATAGGAATTCTTCATGAGTCTGATTCTATTGTTTGATTACTCTTCAGACTCTCAGTCATATTTCCTTGTTCTTGATTTTTCAAAGACTTTGTTGATGAATTCATATTCATTGTTATTTTACATGTTGAATATGATTTGGTTCTAGGGTGGATTTATTGATAGAGAGCTCCATTTGGTTTTCTGAGACACTCAGGAGGGCACTAAGCCACTTGGTAGTACTTTAAACTCATATCTAAGTTTATAATCACATGGACTATGACATGGAATACAACTCAAATCCTAGGTGAAAGCCAACTGGAGTTATAAATTCTCGGAGGTGTCATGCACCCCAGGGAGGACTATCATCTAGATTATGCCTTCACTGAAAGTGTAGACCTTTGGGAATTCAGTTTTATGGTGGGGTCACTCTGCACTGCAGCAATTTCCCATATTGCATGCTCAAGTACATGTATATTGTCCTCTGTAGAAAATGAAAACAAACAGAAAAAGGAATTCTCTGAGTTCCTTGAGATTTTTAAATCTCCTCATAATGACTGCTGACTTTGGTTCGCTTACATTCTGTATTTGTCTTCATCCTACTTTTTGGTCTCATGATTTCCCTTCCTTTCTTGCAAACCCATTCACATATTTTAAAGTATATGCATGCCATATTTTACAAAGTATTTAAGTATTTTGTAGGAGGTAGGTTTATAGGGTAATTAGTCTATATAAGTTTGAGGGAAATTAGTCGGCTGTATTTTGCAGAGTAAAAAACCATGTTCAATTTAGTGACTTAAAAAATGGCCATTTATAAATCTCAGGATTCCATGGATCAGTAGTTTGAGCTGGGCTCCCCTGGGAAGTCCTAAATTTCTCTGCTGACGTATCAATTGATCCCAAGAGCAGTAAGAGAGAGCAAGTCCAAATGAAGAAGAATTTTTCAAGCCATTCTCTCCATCATATTAACTATTATCCCGTTAACCAAAGCAACTCATGTGGTCAAATGCAGGTTCAATAGTTAATTAAAAAACTCCACCCCTTTGATGTAGAGCTGCAGTGTGATATTGAAAAAGTACCAGCAAGCAGAGAAGGGAGAGAATTCATGGCTACACTTGTAATATCTTAAAAAAGTGAATTTCCTGATTATTTATGTAAGTGTAATTTTCCTCTTTATGTGACATTTATGTCACTCCTTTTAATTATTAAAATAGTCATTATTAGTCACTTAATGATCTTGAAAAATTAATATATGCTTCTGAAGCTAGTTAAAACTCTATGGGGTAGGTGACTAGCATATTATCATTGTATTGTCATTTGAATTAAGGAAATGTTTAAATATGTATATGTTTTACATAACTTTTCATTGAAAACTATTTTTTTAAATAGTCATAAGATTCTTTTCTCAACATTTGTCAGACTAGATATTCTAGAAATCATAATAATGATTAAGGAGATAGCATATATGGTAAACTCTAAGGAAAATAAAGGAAGTTATAAATACAAAATTCAGCATAGGAGTTACTTATGAAAGGGTGAAGGAAGAAAAGGTTGGTATCAGAAATAGATACAAAAAGCGTCCAAATTAACGTTAATATGTCTTCTCTTAAACCGGCAAGAGGGTACCTGAAAGCCCATTGTGTGTTTTATGATAAACTACAACACTCCAGTACTGTATGATAATAGGATATTGACTTTGTTCTCAATAAATGTTACTGAATCAAATAGGTAACCATAATTAAAAGTTGGATTCTTATCATCTAATTCAAACCACATATAAAAACCAATTCCAGTAGGATTGTTGATATAAATGTTAAAAGGAAAGTAATAGTGTTGCTAAAGCAAAAGTAAAATAATCTTTTCATGATTTTCGGGTAGGTACATTTTGAAATAAATTTTACTTGACAATGATTTGTCTTTGGTTATTTTTAATGTTTAAATAATCATTATAAATACAATTTGTTTTATTTTAAGGTACATGAGTAGATTTCCTTGTAGTGTCTTACTCATATTTACACATTTTTGAGAGTTACTAAATGATAGTATGTGGAAAGTTGAGTAGAATGATCTGATAGGGCAGGGAATTGCAAGGGAATTTCAATAAGCCTAAGATTAAATTCTATGGGAAAAGAAAGTGAATTATGTAGCAGTAGTGTTGTATGCACCTAAAAAAGGGAGAGTTTAGTGGTCAGGGCAGAAGAAAAAATATAATCTAGTTGGCCACACTAAATACAGGTGACTCAGATTGTGGTTTTGTAATGTTGGAAACCAAAATACTTGATGACTTCAAGAATGTTTGTCATCTTTTCCTGATCAGAGACTACATTCACTTTATCAAACTATATTAGTTTCTTATTACCGCTGTTAACAATTGCCACAAAATTTGTGAATTAAAACAACACAAACTTACTCTTTTACAGTTTCGGGGGCCGGAAGCCAGAAATCAGTAGCAGTGGCCCAAAGTTAGCATGTTGACAGTTTGGTTCCTTTTGGAGCTCTAGAGGGAAAATATGTTTCCTTGCGTTTTCCACCTTCTAGAGGCCACATACACTTCTGGGCTTGTGGCCCCTTCCTCCATCTTCAAAGTGCCTTACTCTAATCTCTGCTTCCATCATCACAGCAGCATCTGGCTCTGAGCCCCTCTTATAAAGATTGTTGTGATTCATCTTCCCACCCTGATAATTCAGGATAATTCTAGATAACTCATCTAAAGACTCTAATCACACATAAAATGCCCCTTTTGTCATATAAAGTAACATTCACAGGACCAGAGATTATGACATGGATATTTTTGCGGGGGCTGGAAATGAGGGAGAAGGAACAGTATTCAGTCTATCACCCCAGCTATCAGTCTGCATATTGCAAATGGAAAACTAGAAACTATTTTGTGTGTGTATGTTGGTTTTTGGCCCAACATTAGTCTTAGTCAATATCAGTAAGTTTCAGTGTCCTGATCTCAACAGACTGAACGTTTTAATGAACTTTCTGCAAGTGTCATTAAAGCTTGTGAAGTAACCACCTTGGTATATGAACACAGGAATAAATCTGTAATGAAAAATAATATTTTTTAATATAATTTACCTTCAAGGCTGCAAACTCACAGATTATCTACTCCGTTCTCAAAACGGAGAAATAGCTCAGAAGTAATAAAGCAGAAAACAAACCAACAAAAAATGTCAATGATGATGACAAAGATAATGAAGGATTTGGCTATGAATGGGGTCATAAAATTGGTGTTATTCACTCTTATTAAGATAGTGATTCCAAGGGCAGCATCCATAAACCCATTATTTAAGAATTTAAAATCCTAATTCCATTTAGAAAATATTTTAGGGACTTCGATAGAAAGAGTGCTGAGATCTGAAGAAGCTGTTAACATCAGCGCCAGCCGAGAAATGTAAAGAAAGAAAGTTACAATCAGCTTTCAAGATGCAATGATTTCACTCACAAATCCTCACTAAATTTAACTACATTTCCAAAGCTTTCTAATTATAGGTCTTAATAGAAAAATCTAACATGTCAGAAAATAAGTTTCTGAAGGCAATAAAAGAGAATAATCTAGGAATAAATATAAAATAACTAAATGTTCAGGACCTGTGTCTGAACAATTATAAAATCCTATATCAGGATTTAAAAATACTTAACTAGAAGGAAGGCAATATTGTTTAGGATTGGATAACAATGTCATAAAGATTTCATCTCTCTAAATTAATCTATAAATACAAAAGGACTTTAATTAAAACTATTATGGGATCTTTGAAAGTTAAGGAAAATATGGTCACAATTCATCTAGACAATGAAAAAGTAAGAGGAGATTGGACAAATACTTCAATGTGACAGAGTGACATTTTCCTATCAGATATTTATGCATAATATCCAGCACACCGTACATTTGCAGAAGTAGAATGACAAATCAAAGTAAAAACAAATTAAAACCAGACTCAGGAATATATGGGAATTTAGTATATAATAAAATATTATTTCAAACCTATAGGAGTATACATAACTCGACGTCTTTAGTGCAATAAGAGAAAAGCAATACCCAGCATCATCTCTTAGACTAAAATACCTTTCATCTGGATCAAATATTTAAATGTTATTAAACTACAAAATTACAACAGGAATGAATGTTTATAAAAACGTATAAAGGAAACTTATTTTCATGAGAGGAAAATAGCCATAACCAAAGACAAATAATGTGATTTTATAAACATATGTAGCTTCTTATACCACAGAAATATGGAATGATACATTTTTACTAAGAAAAGTGCATTGGACTATACTTCCAACATTTATAACAAATTGCTGATTTCTAGAAAATGGTTAGAAACTGTCAAAATTTCTTAGATTTAGTAATCGACATATATTTTTGCATCTAAAGAGTAACAGACTAGATTGGTCATTTATTTCTGAGTTAATTTGCTTTGTCCAATGGAGAATAACTGTATCCAACCTTCGTTGCAAACCTCATCATGATGGTAATTAATATATTGGAAATGCATCATTGAGCTAGCCTATCAAAGAAAAAACTTAATTACCATAAAGTGTTTCATATATTAATGGGCAGGAGGGTCTTGGAAACATTTTATGACTCATAGACAAGAGCACCCAAGTGCAGAAAACTCAAAGAGAATCAAGTGTTTGGCAGTTGAGCAACAGTCAAGCACTCAATAGTATTTATTTAATTAAATTCAAATTACTAGGATTTCCCTGCTTCAAAGCTCAGAACATATTACCTAAGGACAAGTAGAATTTTAATAATTATAACAAATGTATATAAAATAACTATTCTGGAAGATAAGTGGCTAAAAAATAATTCTGTTGATAATCCTACCTGTTGAGGAGTTCAAGAATGTTTTTGTCCACTTCTTTGCAGTAAAAATTATAATAATATCTAACATCCACCCTAAAGTTACCTCTGACTTATCAAAAAATAAAACTTTGCTTATCAATTATGACTCTAAGCCAGAAATGCTATTTCTATTAATTATTCAATTGCATAACAAATTTTAATCTAATTAATTTTAATTGATTAAAATAAATTAGCTATTTTAATTCAGATCATTTAATTGGTCTAAATTGATTTAAATATAATCTGAATAAAGACTACCAGATAAAGACACAGAATATTGAATGTTTCCAGGACACAAGATTGAATAGTTGTACTATACAGCGAATACCCACTAGGCAGAATTAACTACTCTTTCGTGTTCTATCAGCATAGATTACATATTTTTCTTATGTTTCACGTAAATTGAATCTCATATTCTTTTGTCCGTGCCTTCCTTTGGTCATATCTATGTCTGTGAAATTCATCTATACATTTTCATATATCAGCATTTGTTTTTTTCACTTGCTATAAATCATTCCATTATTTTAATATACTACAATGAATATATCTGTTTAGTGCTCATGAACATTTGTGTTAGTTCTAGATCTTGGCAAATGTGAATATTCAGGGTTTTTGTTTATTTGTTTTTGTTTTTTAATTTTCTTTGCACATATACACTCCTCTGCCTTGTATATATACCTAGGAATAGGATTGCTGGGTTGTCGAGTAGAAATGAGTGTTGTTTTATTAATACTGAGAAACTGTTTCCAAAGTGATTTTACAATCATTTCATCCCATTGGCAATCTTTAAAGTCTGTCCATTTTCAATAAGACTGAGAATTTTTTGTTCTCTAATTTTCTTTATTCTATATTTCTGATGGTATCTCATTATGGTTTTAATCTGCATATACAAGAACTCTGATAATATAGAACAAATGTCCTTATGTTTTTTGTCCATTTGGTTATCTTTTTTCACAAAGTGCTTGTTCATTTTTGCTATTTTTTTCCCAACTGGTTTTTTTCTTTGATTTTTTTCTAATTTATTTATAAAGTTTATTATACGTTCTGGATGTGAATTGAATGGCAGAAGTATACTCTATAACAGATATCATGAACGTTTTCATCCATTCTGTGATTTTCCTTATTTATTCTCTACACAGTGTTTTTGAACAATGAAAGTTCTTCTTTTTAATTAAGTTTGGTTACTCACTTAAGTCAAATTTGATGCTTCATTGGCTCTTGTTAAAGAAATCTTCACCTACCATGAGCTCTTGTAAAATTCTATGATTTATATTATCAAAAATTTCTAGTCAACACAAGATTGTATAGATTTGTTTTTCCCTGTGTCCCTCCATTAAGCAAAACTAAAACCTCTGAAAATGCAATAAACAACTAAATGAAAAATCTGAAAAGTTCGATAAGAAAGGTGAATTGGTTTGAGGCCTCAAGACAGGGGAACATCAACACAGCACAGCATCTTGTGCTCTCCTCTCCTCAAAATAGGATGACACCCAGATCCAGTGTTTTCTGACTCTTGACAGAAGGCAATTTAGATAATGGGATTCATTCTATTTCCATTCATTCCATTCCAGGATCAAATCTGAGTCCCTCTGACAGCATTAGGTGTGCCTAGCCTGGCTGACACTGTGGCAAAAAGGATAATTTGGGAACCCCACTAACAATAAGCAGCCAGGGAAAGCACCATTCCTCCCGTCTGTATCTGAGACTCCTCTTTCCTGTTGACAGATGCAAAGGCAGATGAACCAAGAAGGCAGGAGAGACTCAGGTACAGCCAGTGGCATGATCTCTTTCTCCCTGCCGTTCTGACTCTCTTCTTCTACTCAAGACATACCATCAGGACAGTTGAGGGGGGACCCAAGGGGGAATCCCACCATTACCATCCCCCACCTAGAGACTGTGACCCAGCCTGGGGAAACCTGCTCACTCAGGTAGCATCAGTAAGGACCATTGGGACCCACAATGGCATCAGATAAGCTAAGTAGACCAAGATAACACTGCAAGAGATCTGAAAATTAAACTGCCATTGCAACCACAGCCCAAAAACTGCGCCAAGACTAACAGGGTGAACCTAAACAGGTTAACTATTTGCTAATAGAAAGTATTTAAGTAAAACTCAGGGTGTTCTAACACAATAGAGCCGCTAAGATATAATTTTGAAAAACTCATCTGTCATAAAAAGAACCAAGAAAATCACAATTAAGACAATCAAATGACACAAACATCATGATGAATTAGATGTTGCCAGTGTATTACAAGGATTTTTCAAGCAGGGTATGAGTTTTATAAGACTTTAGAAAACTGACATAGTGTGCAAACTATCAAGGAGAAATTCTCAAATTTTTTCCATTTATTTATTTAATCAGTTAAAAACAAAAAAATATATTGAAATCCTTATCTGTCTGCCCAAAACACTGAATGTTATAAATATACTTTATAAATTTTAAATTACCTTTTTCTTCGTTATAAGAGTAAAAACAAAAAGTTAAATTTGCATGATTTCTGGAATATTTTGGCCCCTAAAATTTAGCAATGCAAATGCATTGCAGAAAAAATCTGCATGTTATTTTTATTTTTTTCTCATGAGAAAATTAATTTAAGTAGAACAAATTGAAAGAAAATTCTCTAACTGTTGATGTCTCTAGTTAGTAAGCATTAATAGATTAAATAAATACTTCTGTGATGCTTACATTATGGAAATGCTTTGTTTTTGTTTGGTGAAGCATAACACATGTCCTTGAATGTGTATTCAATGCATAGATGCCATTTTTACTGATTATTTTTGCATTTAATTTCATCTACTTATGCAAACGTTTGGATATGCTGTCTCATTTTTCTTAACTGCTACACTAATCCTAGTTAATCCTATAAATTTAACACAGTTCTTTCTCTGTGGGTTTATTAACATGCCACCATGTATCAGTTCAATATGTGGCCTTGTAATTTTAACACCTACTATTTTCAGACTTTCTTATTCTCACTTAACATAGGCAGCACTAAGTTCTTGAAAAAACTCCAACTATCCTGCTTTGTCTTCTTTTTCTCTCCGTAAATCTCTTCCTTTGCCACTTGGTTCTTTTGTCCGTTTACATAGAACCTTCAAGTTTGAAGTTGTAAACCACACATAATGTGTGTATGTAAGGTTATATAGCATAGTGGTTAGATGAGTGGACTCTTAAAGCGCCTGGAATCCCTGCAATTAAGTCCCAGTTTTATCATTTATCTCCCCATCTCTATGACCTTTGATAAGTTTATTAATCCCCCCTGTTTCCTCATCTATAAAAGAAGGACAATGACATGCCTGCCTTGGTGACAGAAAAGGTAAAGAATTTAGACCAGCATCTAACAAAAAGTGGGTGGTCAATATATATTAGCAATTATTATTATTCAGATTTCACTAGTGCACCCATGGCTGTGGTATAGTAATCTGGAATGATAATCAACACTTGCCTCTCTTCATGGCGTGTCAATTCAAATTCAAAACATCCATATAAAAATTATTATTCTACCAGCTCATTCTCTGGACTTGAGACTTCTATCATTGACATATATATAAAATGATTAAAGTTTTGGAGTTATAATTTGATAGCTCTATCATACTCAGTTGAGTTCGGTGTGCTCCACTTTGGTGGCCTGGTTTTGCAGGTTTGGATCCCAGGCATGGACTTACACTAATCATCAGCCATGCTGTGGTGGTGACCCACATACAAAGTAGAGGAAAACTGGCACAGATGTTAGCTCAGTGTTAATGTTCCTCAAGCAAAAAGCAGAAGATTCACAACAGGCATTAGCTCAGGGCCAATCTTCCTAACCAAAAAAAATATATATACAATAATAATTCAATGGCCAAACCAGAAACTTGAATTTGAAGCAACCTGCTCTGTTACATAAAACTTCATCTAACCCTAATTACAGAACAGTCATATCCAATTGGAATACTTTTTGAAAGAAATTCAGAAGACCATTTGGCCACCACAAATGCAAACAAATGAGAAAAGCTGGATGTGGACTTTTCGAGGAAAATAATTGAAAATAGCACCATTACTTTTATGAATTTAATTAGTGTACTTGGCTTCCTCAATATCTATCAAAAAACCTCAACACTAATTTTAAGATGACCCCTTCTTATAGGTGAGATGAAAACATTGCATCATTGACTCTGAAACGGCTTCCATTATACTACCTGTTCAAATATTCCTTTAGGACATGGCCTGGATTTTCAGGTACTCTATTCCATGACAGCTTTGTTGAGGAAAGGATAGTATATAACCAGTTTTTGTCTGTTCATGTCATCGTTCTCCACTTCTACAATAACTGTCTTCTGGGCACTGAAAAAAGTTAAGTGTTTGATGCTAGGTTTGAGGCAGATGAATCCACACTTTCTGTACATTGGCTTCCTAGTGTCTGGACAAAAGAAGCTGACAGAGAAATTCAGTAAAGTTTCCCCATATGAGAGCTGAGAACCTCTCCTAGGTACTGAAAGAACTATAGGGTGGGAAAAATCTACTGTTTACCATGACATTTTGATTTACAACAGCTGGTCAAGGAAATAGTAGTGGAATGTGGCCAGATTCTATTTTTAGGTTCAAAATGTTTGCTCACATTCAGATATTCTTAAAATGGTAGAGAAAAATTAAATGTCTATATTGAAGAAAAAAACAAGAAAGAAAGAAAAAGACCAGATCTCACATAGACTGACAACTGAACTCAAAATATCTAAATTCCTAATTGGACTGAGGGATTTATGGACCAATTTTATATCATCTCTGAAGAAATGTAACAGAGTTCTACCAGGCTCAAGGTATCTCAAGATTTTTTCTTTTTGCACTTACAAAGTCATAGATTAAATGGAAAAACAAACATGAAAACAAATAAGCATACGTGGACACAGCCAGTATGAAATAAATCCAAGAAAAGAAATTGACACTAATAACAAAATTATTGGGGACCAGATAATGGGGTTATCATGTAGACTTGAAAATAACAACACTTAATATATTCAAGAAGAGTAAAAGAATATAGAGAATTCTGTTAGAGAACTGGGATCTTTACCAAGGAACCAAATACACGTTCTGAAGCTGACAAATACGGTAACAATGGAAGAATCCTAGGGATGGCATTAAACATATATTAGACAAAGATCGAGAATTTTTAAACTGGAGGAAAAGTGATAAAAAAATATATTGACCGAAGTTTTGAGAAAACAACAAAAATGAAAACTAGAAAATCTAAACAAGAGCTTACAAGAAAAGAAACTATAAAAAGTCTAAAAGTTGACCTCTGAAGAGTAAAAAAGAAAACCAGGGGAAAACAAAATACTACCTTCAAATCTCTGAACGAAAATTACTGGCAACATAGGATACGGTGTGCAGTGAAAATATCCTCCAAAATAAAGGTGAAATAAAGGCATTTTAATCAGGGGAAATCTGAGAGATTCAGTACCAGCACATACACACTTAATAAAATACGTGTAAACAGACTACGTAAAGAACTCAAATCACTGAGAAAAAGAGACACCCCAACATTAAATGTATAAAAGACTTGAAGCAGCACATTACAAATAGAAAATCCACCTGGTTAATGAGAAATTCTGATGCGAAAGTTGGTCCAGAACTGACCTGAATAAGGTGGAGTTGCTCATGGAAGAACAGTGGTAAACATTTATGAGACAACTGGTTCTATGCATTCCACACTCAAATTGTCCAGGCTTTCAGAAAAATCTATGATCAATTAAATTGTTTTGTTTGATATCCCTAGTCAGCCAGACAAACTGCCATAATTATCAACATTTATGTTTTCTTGTTATCATCATTATCAACATTTTCTCCCATTCTGAAGGCCTTAAACTTATCGTGTAATCAAGTTATAAGATGTAGTTTAGGACCTAAATCTTGTAATTTATAAAGGTCTCCAGATGGAGAAAAAGTAGATAAAACGCCTTTGGGGAAATGAAGATCTGGTGGCAGCATCATTTCTGAATTTCTTGGGAAAAATTTGGCAAGGAAAGTAGCTCTAAAAAGCTAGTTATGGAAGAAACGCTATTTAACATAAATAAGTAATACAAGAATGTATCAGTTACTAGGGAATTTCAGGAACAATGGTCAAAAACACTATTAACAAAGAGGAAGAATCATTGGCCTTTGGAGATTAACAAAGAAACTGGAGAGGAAAGTGGAAACTCTTCAAAATTGCATATCTTTTAATGATAATAAGGTCCATAAATTGGTCAAAGTCTTAAGCTTTGCTTTTAAAAATTGTCTAATTTTATAAATATAATGAAATTTATGCTTCTAAATTATTGTTACAAAGACTACCCATTATTCGGTCATTAATAACACCATCAGGTATGTTGGCACATGGCTCAAAACAGTTGTGGATATTTAATGGATTATGAAAAGTTTAAATCTTTGCCAATTCTGGATCTTTTGATAATGCTTTGGCTGAAGGCATTTAATGCATACTTAATCTTTTTTTGTAACAGAAAACCAAAACTAATAAATAATATATTATGTTACTAGGTTCATAGAATTGGATTTTAAAATGTTTCAAAAATATAATACTGGATAAAATAAAATTTTTAAAATTTAGTAAAGATTATTAAAAGCCTTAAGTGTATGTTTGAAAACAAGATTACATGAGTAATAGATGAGAGATATGATTAACAACTGAACAGTGGAAAACGATGTCAGGATGTGGTGCTACCACAGTTGTTGGAAAGTTTAATGAGTCAATCATTTAAAGCAGATGCTAAAATAGCAGACATCATCTTGTTTGCATTAATGTAGTGTAAACAGCATCATAGAAAATAATCACATCACAGCAATCCATGTTGCATAAAACAACTCTGGTAGGATTTTGCTCATTAATAGGAAGCATGCTATTTATCTTTAAACACTGAACTTTGCTTAGTCCAGAGTTCATAGTAAAATCACAAAAATTGTGAACTTCAGTCCTAAAGAGCATTTGGAAGTTAATAATGCAAATGATAATAGGTGAGAGATCCATGTCACACAGACGTCATTCAAAATAACCATATGCTTAACCAGACAAAGTTCAAGACAATGCGTGAAAATTATTTGAATGCTGAGCTGACATCCCTTCCTTCCTTCCTTCCTTCCTTCCTTCCTTCCTTCTTCCCTTCCTTGCTTCCACAAATATTCACTGGTTATTGCGCTAATAAGAAGCATGAAGATAGGCATAACCTTTGAGAAGGAGAATAGATTAACACTATGTTGTTTCAAATTGTAAAGCTAAGAAAATTTCAGTGATAAATTAGGTAAAGCTAAATAAATAATAATGGACTAATCTGCTTATTGTTTCCTGAATTGCAAATGTTTATGTATATTTTGAACATCTTTTTGCTGCATATCTTTTGGGAGATAGCTGGTATGGAACTTAATGGCCTCAAATACAACCTTATATGAAGGTTGTATAGTTTGGTAAACTTTCATTACTAGTCACATGTCAAAGAATAATTATGTTTTAATTCCTTGGTTTACCCAGTACTCACTTATCCATCATGAACCATATAATTTTTTCCATATTTGATATGAATTTTGTTTTCCATGATTACTTTGTGATAGGTGTATAACTCTCTTATAAAGATTTTTTTCCAAGGTTCACTTAAAATAATACTGGCTTCATCATGTTTCTTAGACCTCAAAACAGGAAAATGAAAATTCCACTATTGATTTCATGTTATATATTTCATGTTGTGTATATTTTCTACTTTTTAGCCAACTTTATTTTGCCAATTAAAATGTAGTCTTCTTAAATGCAGATTTTTGTCTGAATAACACTGGCAATTATTTAGGAATAGGCAAGAAAACTTTGAGAAGCCTTCTTTTGGGGGGTAGAGGAGGGGTTTTGCAGTGGGGGTACAAGGTGAGACAAGTTTTATTACTTGATGTAAATTAGAATTAAATCCCACAAAAAAATTTTAGCAATCTAGTTGTCTGGTTCACGCCATATTAAAGGACAACTATGCTAAAAGAAAATATAAATTTTTGGTACCTCCATGCCATAATACTGATGCATAAATGAAAAGCAGTAAGATATATTGAGGTACAAGGAAGACACTTGTTATAAAACTAAAATGGCCTGACCCTGGTTTTCCAGAAAGGGTGGCGTAGCCTGTGGAGCATGCATTATACATCTGCTTTAAACAATTACAATGTCCCAAAGCCAAGAACGATGCTTCTAAAGTAGGGCTATATGCCTCTCCCTGTGTCAGTATTTCTTTGAAGATAAGCATATCTCCCCAGGCTTGTTTACTGACCTACTGTGTTCATCTTGTGACCACTGACCTATTGTTCCAGAAAAACATCTTGTAACTGTGGTAGAGGAGATATTCGTGTCGTATATGATATATGTTCCCTGTTCCAAGATGATAATAACCACAATGTACACCCTGCTTCTTCAGAGAGCTTCCTTCCTTCATGAAGGTTCTCTCCTGGGCAACGGTCCTCAAAACTGTCTCCTATAATAAACTCGCCCCAGTTTTGATTTATAGATTTATTATGGGTTATTTGTGTTGACAATACTAAGAATCATGGTGTTTGATTTCTGAAATCTCTATTGTTTCAGCAGTTAACTTGATATATGATTTTGTTGTTTATGTTGGTTTTCTTCATATTCTTTGTATGTTTTCATCATAAATGTTGGTGATAAGTTGTTTGCAGTGTAACTTCTTATTTGGTGTATCTTTTTTATGAATCTGATCCTTTAACATTTTAAAGAATTATATTAATATAGATTGTTTAATAATTTCCAGCTACATTTATATTTCTCTGTCAGGAAGACAGGGTTCCCTCACAACTAATTTTTGTTAACCTTTGCATGTTATATCTTTTTAATTCCTCTTTTCTTCAATCTTACTAAGTTCCTTTATCTTAGATCTATTTTATACACCTTAAAGTCATGTTTTCTTTTGTTATTAAATCATTTAGCCATTTTTTAAATGTGCAAGTTTAGCCCACATCCATATCCACATGTAAATTTGATAGGTCTTATACTAATTCTGTATTTTATATTATTTTATTATGTTCTAGTTCTGTATCTTCTCTATAACTTTAAACACTCAATTAATTCTTTACTATGAACATACGGAAAATTGATCTATTTACTCTCTCTTGATTTATCTCCTTGATTTTTTTTGATTGTAGGATCCTTCTTAGCCTTTTCCTTCATATTCTTAGACATAATTAAGCCTTTTTTTTGTTTTTGTTTTGTTTTGCTTTGTTTTGTGAGGAAGATTAGCCCTGAGCTAACATCTGTGCCAATCTTCCTCCACTTTGTATGTGGGACATCTCCACAGCAAGGCTGATGAGTGGAACAGGTCCACACCTGGGATCCAAACCCATGAACCCTGGGCCACCAGAGTGGAGTGTGCAGAACTTTAACCATGTGGCCATGGGGCCAGCCCCAATTAAGCCTCTTTTTGGTTCTCCATTTTTTAATAAACCATTTATTGAAGTTCAACATATATGCCAACTGTGCATAAAGCATAAATATGCACCAAGTATACATATCTGTGTAAATACCACACAAAATCTCCAACTATGTTTTTAGTACAATATTTTGAAATATTGGTGAAGCGATATTAAAAGAAGTTGTGTAAAATATGCAGTTGAAGTCAAGATTGAAAACATTCTTTTTGCATTAAATTCTCTATCAGCCAACTGTGCAGGCTTCCTGCCCCTGCCCCTAGCCTTACTTCTCCAGATACCAGAGCTTGGCTATGCCTATGGATGCTTGAGGGGCGTGGGATCAATGATTATTGTATATTTTTAACACACAATATGCTAGAATATGCTTCTATGCTAATAGAGACAATCAAGTAAACAGATAGAACTGATAACTTTGGAAAGGTAATCAAAGGTCTATATGTACAATATGTTTAAGAGAAAATTAAGCCTTCTCAATACCACTCTGGTATTATAATCACTAATTGTTTTAATATATTAATTCTATTCTGCATAGTAAAATTATATTTTGAATTAAATTTGTATATTCTAATATTTAATAAGTATTTCATAACCTAGAATAATTTCTAAATGCATGCAATTAGTTGGTGACTTCAGAGCCCACTTTAGGAACTGACTGTGTTTAAAAATAAAAATAAAAAGCAATCAGAAAAAAGCTTTTCACAAGATGCCCACATTAATATCTGACAGAAAGTGAACAAAAATAATGTGTCTATCACCACTTCCATAAATAAGTTTGAAAATGCACATATAATTTAATGCAGTTTTTTCTCTCTTTATAAAATTAATTCATTAACTCTTCTTGAGATAACTTTGATTTTTGTTTCTTTCTTCTCATGTTCTAATTAATATAATCATTTCCCTCGCAAATGATTGTATTGAATATTAGTTGGTTTGGGTATGTTTAAAATTTATATAATGCATATGGGAAGCAGATTTTTTTTCTTCTCCTCAAAGTCCCCCAGTATATAGTTGTATATTCTAGTTGTGATTGCCTCTATGAGGAAGCAAATTTAAAAATACTTGTTGAAATGAATGTATCTCTTTCTCAATTTCAGGCAGAAATATGTTGGTATAGGCATGCTGGTTAGCATCTCAGATTGACCCTAAGAATTTCTTGAGTGATGACCTAATTGTTTCTTTCACTCACTAGACTCTAGTGCCAACGAAAGCTGTAGACCATTTCCTCATCAATGATTGTCCCTGGCACAGACTAGTATTCAATTATTTTTGTATGAATTAAAGTGTAGGCATTAGAATATCTAAATGAATCAACTTCTGATTATCCATGTCTAAATGATGAAAATTGCAGACTGAGGATTTTCTCCAAACAACCACTCTTCACTATTTGAGCGGTCAGTTATCGCTGCTCCATCACTCATCATGGGCTGCCTCGCCTCTGCTGCCTCTCTGCATCAATTATAACCACAGCTACTACCGCATTAAACTTTGCCTTTATTTGCTGATGTGTTCTGATAAGAACATGAATAATCAGGAGTTGACTGGCAGTATAAAGTGAACTTGACAATTTATTTGAGAAAATCAAGTAAATGTGTTTAATCCATTAGGGAAAATCTTACCTCATTCTTTTAAAGCACACTCGCCCACACTCTTTCCAGTATTCATCTATGTCTTCATGATAAATTACAACAAAAATGTTTTCTTTTCCCAATTTTCTTTTTCTCTACTGGTAGACCTGTTATTTTTTATAAAATTGAAGTCACTCTATTATAGTAGTTTTATCATTTTCTCTTCTCTCATATTATAAACAAAATTTACAAAGGAAAATCACTCTTCAATTATTTCCTCCAAGATCCAATTTGTTTTTATTTAAGCAAGTCATTTAAGTTGA
Organism: Equus quagga; assembly: GCF_021613505.1. Lineage (NCBI taxonomy): Eukaryota > Metazoa > Chordata > Mammalia > Perissodactyla > Equidae > Equus > Equus quagga. Next base: position 50,141,491 of record NC_060278.1, read on the forward strand.
CCTCTTTTTTAATCAACATTTTATTACATCAGATTCTCTACCAGTCACATATATTTTTCTTACTCTACTGAATCACGTGTATGATTGTTTCTGCTTAAAATAATTTTTCCCACAAAGAGAATAAATAACACTTGTGATTCATCTATGAAGAAGAAAAAGATCCTGATCTCATAAAGCTTATATTTATGTGAAGAATTATTGTCAGAAATATTCTATGAAGAAAATATAAAATAGGTTAAAAGAAAAGTGTGATGGTTATTCGTTTTTATAATATGGTGAGGTAAGTACATTCTGGTGATGTGAAAAATGAGTGTAAACCTGAGTGAAATGAGAGTGAGAGCCATAGGTATTGGAAGAAAGAGTTAGAGATTGCCTTTAAAGTGACAGAAACAGATTAGAACCCAAGGTAAAAATTCAATATGCATTAGAAGAACAGAAGATCATCAGACCTGTATCCCTGAGTGTGTCATTGAGTCCTAGAAAAGGAGTGTGTCAATAAGGAAGAAGAGATCAACTCTAGAATGGTCTTAAATTTGGGTTGCAAAACCTCCTGCTTTAGCAACACAAAGGTAGTTTTTGACATTGACAAAGTTATCTCTTTGGGGAATTTAAATTACCTTTAGCTTGTAGTCTTTTTTATTTTTATTGTGATCAGTCATTTGTTTCTTTTATTCACTTAGTGATTTGTGTTTCCCTTTTGTTGACTTGCATATAATTTCTTTACTAAAGCTTAGACAGTTAATCCTGTTGCCTAAGAAAACACTGTTCTCAAGTTTGCCATGGACGCTCAACCCAGGTATGTTTAGAGCTCAGAATGAATTCCAAAATGTTAAAGTGTTAGGGGGATTTAGGACTCACTGATCTTTAGCTGACTGGATTTCACAATTTCCAATTAGAAATTGTGTGCATATGTCTAGCTATATTTCAGAATCCTTAAAAGTTTTTCAAAAATAGAGGGAAGTTGAAAATGATTGTTGAGGAGGCAATCCACTCTGTTGGCTGCCAACTGCTCCTCATTTGTCATTCTGCAGTGTGAAAAGGTGACTGAGATACTCCTACATTGCCCTGGGTGCAGGATTTGGTTGAGCCATATAAGACCTTGTTAGCTGGGCTCCCAGGTTGCATAGCATTCTTATTTGCAGTCAATGTCTGCAGATGTGTGTCTTCTGTAGCTATCTACAAAACTTTTCCCAAATTTCACTGTATTTGACAGATTATTTTTTCATAATTTGCATAGTTGTGTCTTTTAATGGAAGACTAAATTTTCCTCTCTGATTTTCCTTTTTTATGTTTAATTTTTTTTAAATTGACTTTGAGGGAAAAGGAATAGATATATCTTTAAAGATTTGCCTTTATCTGGAAATTTTTCTTCATTTTATACTATACTCTGAAAATATTGATACTAAAATATTTGATTTTTTCATTCCAACATAGTTAGCTTTGGCTCAATTAATTTATATGCTAATAATCTTTCTTCATTGTTGACATTGACTGATCGTTCATCAAACATGAGATTATAAAACAGACAAATATGGATAAATGAAGAGAACACTTCAAGTAGTGTCATTTTCTTGAGTGTGTCAAATGTAAATTTTCTTGTACTGCCAAAAGATGGCACCTGTCCTATGCCAAGCGTTCTTTCCAACTATGAGCATTCTCTGCCTTAGTTACATAATGATTCATTCTTAATATAAGATAGCCAACACAAAAGAGAAGAAATCCTCACTTAAGGGGATCTGCTTTGACATTAACACAGAGAGAATAAACCCATATAGTCAATTACAACAGACTTCCTGGCTTTTGGCTCAGACATCTCAATATAAGATGGGCTAAAAAGAAGACGTATGAATGTAAACACATTACATTCATTTCTTACCCTGAAATTGTCTTGATAAAATATCAATGATTTAGCCTTCAGGGGTGTGGTATATTTTCTCTTTTTCCTTACTAAAAATATCATTATCTTTTTCTTTAGATTGATGTAAACATTAATGAGAGAAAATTAAATTTAATTTCTAGCACTCTTGTCTGAAATGACTGATGAATTTAGACTAAAGTGTGTAAGTGTTCTAATAAATTGCACTGTATTTTAAAGAATAAAACATAGTGTTTTTTCTTTTCCTAGTTCTTTGTCATCTTTATAATCTTGTCACCTTCTTTATTTTCTTAAGCTATTTAGGCAACAAACATTAATTAAAAATATTATATATGCCATGGATATACTGACAATAAAAATATAAGTGTGGCCTTCTACCTGGACTCACGGAGCTTATATATTAATGAGAGAGATGATAAGATAATTTAAAATTCAATGCAATGCCATGAGTGCATTGATAAATGTCTTAATGGATCTTCTGGATGATTAAGATAAAAACATATGTTCTTAGCATAGTGATAGCTATTATTAGTTGCTAGTAAATAAGTATTCTCAAACTTAAATAAGCAGTTAGAAATTTCAATCAATATGCAATGGCTAATGTTCTCATTTAGTTTATGAAATTATCTTATTTCAAACACTAATTTCTTCCATTCTCTTTAATCCTCATTTAAAGATCCCCAAATTAATAAACAGTAGCCTTTTTGAGGCAGTCACTTAAAGAGTGGGCCTTAATTGTCATAGCTCACACGTATGCAGACAAGCCAAAGCATAAATACTACAGTTGCTATTTATTTAAAGGACAAAGACAAAAACTCAAAGGTTTGAAACTAATTTATGCTACAGGCACTACATCTTGAATATAAAGCAAAAGAATGTTGCTGAACTTGCTGAATTGTTGTCAATCACTTGTCTCAGCCTTGGTTTTAATACCTGTACTCATAGACTTTTCTAGTGAGTGAAAAACTTTCTGTGATCTACCTATAAGAGATAAAAAATAGCTCATGTGCCCCCAGACTGAAAATAAATTTTTGAATTAAATATCTAGCTTACCCAGGGGCTCACCTGATGATGTAGTGGTTAATTTCATACTCTGCTTCGGTGGCCTGGGGTTCACAGATTCAGATCCTGGTATGGACCTACACACTGCTCATCAAGTCACGCTGTGCTGGCATCCCACATACAAAGTAGGGCGAGACTGGCACAGATGCTAGCTCACGGCCAATCTTCCTCACACACACACACACACACACACACACACACACACACACAGACAAATCTAGCTTACCTGAATTAATCAAATTAAGATCAAGTAAGATCTTCAATTAAATTTATTTTACATTGTTGTGTGAACATGCATTTAGAAAATTTAAACCATTATTAAGAAATCTCTAGTGTTATGCTTTAATAATACATATGAACTTCAAATTATCATACATTGATGATTTTTAATAAATTGAATTCACTTTTTTCTGTTTCTTCTCATCATGTGTATGGTGGAGAAAAAAAAAAGGGATGCATAGAAGAAATTAATCCATAATTTCACCATTCAGAAGTAGCCATTACTTGTGAATTTGTACATTATTTCTTCAGTCCCTTCAATGACACTTTCTCTCTCCCTGCTCCCCACCCCACCATGAGGACACCACAGTGCTTCCTTTCAATGTGTTCCTGAGAATTTTCTGAGAGTCTGTTGCCACTGCCTAATATGTGCCTACAAGAAGGACCCTTGGGACCTGGTGCTTTGGCCTCCTCTTCATGACATTGTCGTTATATTTTTGTGATCCCCAGCCCATGTAAACCTAGCTCTGCTTGGCTGGTGACATCACTATTACCACCACAATGTTTTTTTCTCTTTGTTCCAACAACAGGAAAGATCGTAAAATCTCAATTGATATTAAGAGATATTTGATAGCAATGAAAGCATGTAAGTATTATTCGAATGTCAGCATATTCCAAGGCCCTTTGCTGAGCTAACTCTCTATCTGATGGCAGAATTGCTTCAGCTTGGCCAGGGGAAACTAGTGAAGCCACTTCCTCCCAACTTGCGTTCCAGGCTAGTCCTTGTACAAGAGTTTGAGCCAAATTTCTTCTGTCAAAAAGAGAAAAAGTTTTCCTCCTCCTAAATCTAAAACTCACCTACTGAGTTGTTGTTGTTGTTTTGTATTGGGACTCAACTCGTAATAGAAATGGCACTATTTGTTTGCTTTAGGAAAAGTTCCATGACCATCCACAAGGGTACAATATGGCCATATATCTTTGTAGCCCCATAAACTGTAATATCATAAGCTGAAATCATTAAAGTGTCTGATTTATTCCCTTTTAGATAAAAGTGTTTCTGGATAAGCTATGAAAAATCCAATTGACTAATATTTGTCTCTTTCCATTAAGTATATAATTTGCAGTTTTCCCCCTTCTATCTGTGTTTTTGTCTAAACCCATATATATGAAATACTATTTGATTTGCATTTAAAAAATATATTTCAAAATTATTTACAGGCATTTATGTTAAAATGATTGTCATATCTACTCAAAATAAATGTATATATTCAAAATATCTGTTGAGTGATTCCTCATGTCTTTTATCAATCTCATCCAATATCTTTATTTTATTTTCTTAATAGCTATTTAATATGCTTTCAATATGGACAGGCTATGGTACTTTCAAAAAAGACCATATTATATTTATAAAATTTCTACAAATTTGAGGGATTAAAAAGTTATAAAAATCCTAAATAATGCAATAAGATGAGAAAAGGAAATGAAATATATACGGCTTAGGAAAGAAGAAATAAAACTTTCTTTCTTCACAGATTACATGATCATTTATGCAGAGGATCAAAAAAGGTCAAAAAATCTTCAGGTACTAAAAGCAATTATAACAGTGTTAGAGGATACGGGGATGTGGCTTAGCTCAGTCTTTTGGTCCTGGGTCTCACAAAGCTGCACTTAAGGTGTCAGCAAAGGCTGCAATCATCTTAAGGCTTGAGTGGGAGAGAATCTTCTTTCAAGATCTTTCAAGTGACTGTTAGCAGTTCTTCACGTGTTGTTGGACTGAGGGCCTCAGTTCCTCGCTGGCTGGAGCCCTCCCATAGGACAACTCAGAACATGCCAGCTGATATCCACCAGAGCAAGCAAGTAAGAGAAAAAGAGTGAGTGAGAGACAGCAAGTGATACACAAGTTACAATATCTTAGTAACCTAATGACATCCCACCACTTTCGTTTATTATTCTGCTTAGAAGCAATATGAAGGATAGCACATTTTCAAGAGGAAGAGATTTCATATACATGCACACACACCAGGAGGCAAAGATCGTGGGGAGCTATTTTAGAAGCTGTCTGTCACATAGACCTGTCACAGTCTTGTGTGAATTATTTTGTGTGCACATATACAAGATTGTTTTTTGACTTCTGAATTTTCCCTAGACTTAAAAATTTAATTCACTGCATGTTTTTGCTCAGATATTTGGGAATATAAAAATTTATTTAGCTTATAAAAGAATGTGTTATACATATTACACACGTACTCAAAAATGTCACATAACAAAATAAGTTTAGTAATCGCCATGACAAATTAAAAACTTTCCTGTTAACTTGACTCATGTTTACTATATGTTTTTTCTTTATCTCCTGTTTTTGCAATGTTATGTATACTAAGAGTTTATTTTTAGATGTTATTAGAATGACAAGTGGAGGGGCAGGCCCAGTGGTATAGAGGTTAAGTTTTCCCGCTTCATTTTGGTGGCCAGGGGTTTGCAGGTTTGGATACTGGGCACGGACATACACACTGTTCATCAAGCCATTTATGGTAGTGTGCCATATATAGAATAGAGGAAGATTGGCACAGGTGCTAGCTTGGGGCCAATCTTCCTCACCAAAAAAGAAAAAGAAAAGAAAAATGACAAGTGGAATTATTAACCTGAGTAGAGGAATATTCATTTATGGTTTTTGCTCCCTTCAAGTCTTTCAGGTGTACTTTGCTCAAGTCTCACAAAGCTGTCTTAGTGAAGTTTTAGAACTATTAGGGTCAGAGTTATTCAAACTATATAAAAGCCTGGAAAGAAAAATTATCTTTTTTCTAATTGTGTGTGAATGGGAAAGCAGAAATTTAAGGTGATTAGTTTAGACAAATGAGACTGATTCAAGGCTATAATATCCTTGTTACACTCGTAATATTCTTAAGCTGAAACTATATGCTATTCTTAATATTTTTTATATTTGAATGAAGAAAATGTGTAAAAGCAATTTCAAATAATGATTCCTTTCTACTCTCTTCACACTGATATAGACATTCTGAATTTCCATTTCTAATTACCCATAGAAAGAAGTGCTTTAACCTATCACAACTGGATCATTCATTTCTTTCTTTAATTTTAGAGAAGACACTGTTATCAGAGCATGTGTCATTCCCCTGTTTTCACATTTTTTATGTCAACTATTTGCTTTAAGTCCTAGAGCCTGGGTAGTATTTTTCACTTCTCCTAAAAATCATACTCTATTGAATAATCTCAAAATTATGCTCATATGATGTTTATTTTAAAACCTACAAAACCGTTACCCCTAATTAACTATTACACAATATATACATTTTTAAAAAAATATATGGACCCATCATAATGGGCTGATTGTTGAGTTCACTGCTTACAGTATCCTTCTGTCTAGCCCATGATAGACAGAAGTCATATATCATGCAATAAAATACTCTTTTGACCTAAGTATCAGTACAATCAGTTCAAGGCTTCAAGGCCAAGAGAAATCATCTCACCAGCATATGAGAGTTCATAAAGAAAATGTCAAGATATCAGCATCTCTGTAAGATTCATCATTCTAGTTTATTTTGGTCATATCAGTAGACTTGGTATACCCAGGAGTCATAAATCTTTAACTTTCAAAACAGTGCTCCTAAAGAAACTGATGAATAAATACATAACATAGTTTATGAAGATTTTCATACATAGTCCTAAAACATTATTTTTGCTTTATTTGGATTACCAAATACTCTTCAAAAGAAAAAAGAAGAGAAAAAAAGAAACAGAATTACTGTCTTTGGCTAAGGATGCATCCTTAGATATTCCGTTATTTAGTAATAGTTTTGCAGACATCACATTTTGGTGAACTTTTAGGTTAACAGAGAATTTTTCTTTTTAAAGCTAAGGTTAAACTCTGTATATTTCATACTAGAGAAAGCCAAAAGACTTTCACCCAAAAGAAAAGGTGACATTTCCATTTCTGTACAGTCTGCTAAAAATGCCACACGAGCTAGAGTTTTAATCCATATCAGTGAGTTATGCGCAGATTGATTTTAAATGTAGCATTTTATTGCTATAGAAAGAAAAAAAATAGCATTTCCTTCAAAACGAGATTAAGTAGATATGTAATGGGATTTTAGTTCTAGAGTTGAATTTTTACACATATTTGTTGGTTGTGCTGAATGAAATTTCTTTTCTGCGTTTACTGTCTGCTTAAAATATCAGCTATAAACACCCTGAAGGGCAGGTGCTGAAATGGCAGGCTGAAACCTTATTCCATCTGTGTAAAAGGTTAGTACCGCATTGCAATGCTTAGCATAACCTTAAAAATCCATAATTTAAACTCTGTTTCTAGGCCTATTTCATCCTTAAATGTGGTTTAGTAAAATATATTCTAGCAAGCGAAACATAGAATATGGGGAATCATCTCATTTTCATAAAATAATCACACACTACAAAGTTGTCACAATTTTATAAGCTTAGAGTAGATAAAAAAAATGCACGCATACATTTAATCCTCACAGTTAATGCAAAAAGTAGTTTTTCTGTCATTAATTCTATTTGTACAAAATATATTTATCTTTATAAGTCATTCCAACAACTTACATATATTGAAAACAATAGCGAAAAAGGTAAACAAAGTTTTAGTTATTGCTCAGTTCAGATCAGCTTTACTTCAGATGGAAAGAGTCCAAAAATTCCAAATATGTATATTCTCATATTGTATAGTCCTTGCAGGCAGTTAGATTTTTCATGGTTTGATACCTTCTAATGCAGAGATTTCTCTTGTCAATATGGTGGCATGTCCCTAAGAGATATTATGAAACTGATTCTCGTACTTTCTCTAGATCACACACCATTTCATTTATCCTAAATTAACTTTTCATCATTGACATTCATACCTTTTGCTTAAATGCATCCTGCTAAACTGCTCAATAATATGCACTGGTGATAAACTTCCCTCAGATTTTGAGCCAATCCTGCTCTATCCATCACTCCTCCCACACAAAAAACTTCACAATCCTATTTCCTATACTGTTTTGTTGTCTTCTCTCAGTCTTGTCTCTTCATACTATATTTTTTTATCAAGCCAGACAAAAGCAATCACTTCCAAACTGTTTCACCAGATTTACTCACCTCACTCATTAAATGTTATCTATCCCTTGCAGGAAAAATTAAAAAAAATAATTTCTAGTGGCTGCATGGATGCTTGGAAAAATTATTTTCTCATGTCAAAAATTATCCTTTGCACTTCTGTTAATTCCTCCTTTCTTATTTAAAATGCATATGACATGATTCAAGGAAAGTGAGTAACTATATGTACTACTTCAGATTCAGATTGAGTACAATTTTGTTGGTGACTGACTATTTTAAGATGGAAAGATGCGAAAATATTATGATATATAGTCTAAGGCAGAAGAACTATAATCCATATACAAAATTGCTAAGGAATTAAATCACTTTATACTCAATGTAATTGTTCTCTCTTGAAATCAATTTAAATTTCAATTAAGAAAAGATAATTTTCAAAGACAGTAGCTAAGGAAATTCAAACGTTTAATATATTGATTAATATCTTTAGAGATGCAAAAAAAAGTCTTAAAAAGTGTTAAGGGCAAGGTTTTAAATAATTAAATATGTTAAATTGGCAACATCAGCATCAAGACCATTAATGTAATATTAAAAAAATTCTAGCAGTATTTTAGTATTTGTCATTCTGGCAGAGTCCATCCCAGAATTAACTTCTTCATAATTATAGAAGGCAATCAAAATAACGGATGCTCTGTTGCCCTGTTTCACTGCTATGCTATCACTGCCTCATCCTGTGAACTTCTGAGCCCTGAAATCGTAGCTGTGCATTCATCTTTGAGAGGCCAAGGGCAAAGCAAATGACTATGAGCATTGTAGCATACTTCAAAGTTAAAGTTTAATTTATTAAATTTTATAATTGGCAAAATGCCAATAAATTGTTCTGAAGACCCTAGTCTGAAATGATGTAATATGAATTTTTTTAATATCCTTGATCAAAGACACACAAAAGTCCCAAATAATACACTAGCACATCAAACGCTCAGTAATTAGTAAACACTCTTGGATTTCATTACCATAATGAGGATCCATTTACATTCCTGTAGGTGGGTAATCTAAAAATAGCTGAGGATAAATCAGGGCAAATCTACTAGAAAACAAAAAGTAAGACCCAAAAATGTGCCCCAGACTTAAGACTATTTTGCAAACTTGGAAAACCAAAATTGCGTTGCCTATGGAATTAGTCTCTTTAAGTCATGCCCTAGACAGATACTCTCAAGAGCAGCTTTCTCAAAAAAGTGGTGAGTCTACAAACTAGACCACCCTATCCCTATATGGGTGGGTCACACTCCCAAATTAGTGTTGCCTTGTCTGGCTGTGTGCTTGTGGATTGGCTGGCGGATCTGTGGAGTTCAGTTCAGCTCAGGTGGGCCTTGCTGGGCTCTGCTTCACACGACTTCACATTTCAAGGCTGAGGATGAATTTGTATCCCTATACAAGACATACTTATCTCATTATAGAACGAAGAAACAGCAGAGACTTAGCTAACTCATGCAATTATATTTATAGTTTCTATTTGGACAGTGAAGTCTTCAAACATTCATTGGCCAAAATAAGTCACATGGCCAGGTCTGACCATGAGGGGAAAATGTATGTTATTGTTGGGAGACACTGGAAATGGTGTACACTTACACTTTTCTTATTGGAAAATGATAAATTAATTGAGACCAGTATAGCAATCTATACTGTCACCACTCCCCCTAAAGGGTAATATGGGACACTATTGAATATCTGAGACACAAACTCCTTGCCTTGAATAATTGTCAAGTAAAATAAAATAATCATTTATTCAATCTTTATTGTATGAATTCTATTTCAGGGAAATTGTACTAGTTGATGAGAAAATTTTCTTTTTGTAAATGGACTTTTAGCTAACAATTGTGAAAGGAATAATCCTTTAATGGAATCTTTGATTCTGGAGAGTCCTCAATGTGTAAAGCCAATATAGAAATAAATACTTGGGGAGATCTCAAGTATTAACTCAATCTTAACTTCATCAAATATGCAATAACCAGACATTATGTGTCACTAATATGGTGCAACATGGAGCATCTAACAGCATCTGAACCTGATCAAACTTCTAGACCTAACTTTCATTTGCCAAACAAATGGGGACTAAGAACCAGCTAAATGACAACACTAGCAGGCAGATAAAAGCTCAAAGAATTTAAGACTTTCTACAAGATAACTTGGAGCACTTTTTAATCAATTAATGAAATATAAGAATTGGGATGCATTCGTTCTAAATCAAAGGAGATTTAAGGGACCTAATAGCAAAAGCTATGTGTGGCACTCATTTAAATTCTTACTGGAATAAAACGACTGAAAATATAAGTTTAGTAGACAAACAGGGATATTTCATTTTGGAATAATTAGCTAACACGAAAGAGTCATTAGTTTTGTATTTGTGCAAAAGGTTTGCAATTTTGTAAAAGAATATCTATATTTTCAGATTTGCTTACTAAGTTTATAAGGGTGAAATGAATGACTTTGATATCTGAGAGTTATTTTAATATATGTTGGAAAAGACAAAAATTGTAGCTGGAATAAATATGACTAAATCTTTCTCCTTGATCTGGGTAGTTGGTATATGGCAATTTATTATTAAGTGTTTATTTCTTTCTTAAAATATGCTTAAAATTATTATAATCTATTACTTTTAAATAAAAATCTTGCTGTCTGAATAAGTACAACATTGAAATTGTCCCCTGATCTCCGTTTTAATGATTACTGAATTCATTTTTGTGATTTTTTATGTATTGCAATTATGATTCATGCTAATCTTGGCTTCCATTCCTTTCGTCCCTTCTTTGTAGCAAGTTAAATGTGATCTATAATTTTATAGAATTTCTTTCTGTTTTATCTTTTCAAGTGTGAAATTAATCTCTTGAACTTTCAAATTGTAGTTTCCAATGGTTTCATAACAGTTTCGTAACAGATTATTTACTATATCTTTCATGCAAATGATGTCCAACATTCATCAATTCTGTAAAAGTATTAATAAATATGTGTCAGTCACCAGAATGTGTGTAATATCTAACTTGACACTCCATTCTCCAGTCTAAGAGAGGAAGATTCAATATTATCTAAGAAAGCAATAATTTCTAAAATATAAGCAAAAAAATAGCTTAAACACTTTTATTTACTATTTATAGTTTTGCCTATAATTTCCCAAAGGCAATTTCTCACACATGCATGGAATTAATTTCTGCTTATTTTCACGGTAGGTATGCTAGGACACCTTACAATCTATTAGTGTATTCTGTCATTCACAGATTTAGAAATATCATTGTAAGTCTCCAAAACTAGATATGAAATAATATATTTTTTCTTCTGAAAACTTGTTTAAGGTTTCTAAAGCTGCTGTAACAAATTGCCATAGTGGCTTAAACTACACATGTTTATTATCTTACACTTGCACAGGACAGAAGTGCAAGGTGTCAGTAGGTCTGCGCTCCTTTCTGGATTCTTGAAGGAAGAATCCATTTCCTCGCTCTTTCCAGCCTTCAGCGACGCCCGCATTCCAGGTATCATGGCCCCTTTCCTCTATATTCAAAGGTAGCAACTGTATCTTTCTGTGACCTTCCTCCATAGTTGTATCTTGCTCTGATTATCTCTTCTGCCTCCTCCTCCACTTTTAAGAAGCCTTCTGATTACACCGGGCACACTTGTCTAATTGATAAACTCTAGTTTAGGCTTAGCTGTTTAACCACTTCAGTTACATCTACAACCTTAACTCCTCTTCGCCTTGTAACCTACTGTGTTCACAGGCTCTGGTGGTTAGATCATGGACATCTTTTGGGGGGCAGGCGGTCTGCCTCCTGCAATACTAGTAAGCAATATTTCCTCTTAATTATGAAAATAAGCATGTATTGTTTTCTTTGTAAAATAGTTTTATGGCATGGAAAAAAATAGTTTTTGCCTATAAGTCCATGATAACTTTTCCTTTAGGACCAGATGAAAAATATTTACATATTCTAAATAGCTTCTATGCACTTTTTATTTATACCAATGCTTAGTACATTCTCAAAAATCCAATATATTTATAAAACATGGTTTACCCTTGTGAAAGCTACATATTTCTTAAACTATGTATATGTCCTATTAGGATATTCTTTTTTTTTTTTTTTTTTGAGGAAGGTTAACTCTGAACTAACATCTGCTGTCAATCCTCTTTGGGGTTTTTCTTTGGCTAAGGAAGATTGGCCCTCAGCTAACATCTGTGTCCATCTTCCTGTATTTTATATGTGGGACACCTGTCTCAGCATGGCTTGATAAGAGGTACTTAGGTCAGCGCCCGGGATCTGAACCTGTAAACCCCGGGATGCAGAAGCAGACCGCGTGAACTTAACCACTGCACCACCAGGCCAGCCCCAGGATATTCTTGTTTAAATATTTAGCAATTGTATCACTTATTAAAGACCGAATAGTTTGCAGAGGATGGAAATAGAAGCTGTACTTCTCCACCTCTTTCTCCTTGTGCATTCCCCCTGGCCTCCCCCTTTCTCCTCTCCCCTCCATCCCTCTTCTTTCCCATCCCCTTCCCTTTCTTCTTTATTTCTGGATTTCTATTTTTTTTTCATAGTATTCAGATTCATATCCAGCCAGTTACCTAGAACAGTAAATACTTGTTATTTCTGTTTACACAGTTTGACAACAGTCCTGAGGAAATAAACTTCAAAGCCATATAATACAATCATGATTAACATTGAAACATTTTTGAAATTCAAAGGGAAAAACATAACACTTTATTAGTCTTTGGGATAAAATACTATCTACACTTACTGAAAATATGATACTTTATGAGTTATTTTATGAGATAGTGATCAATACACTTTTTTTTGATAAGATATGTTTCAAAGAACTTCAAATCTATTTTACACTCCCCGCAAAAGTCCAAAATAAATTTTCAATTATTTGTTTGGAATTTTTTGCTGCTGCTTACATTTCTTAGCCTTTTCCTGACTATATGTCCTTGTAAACTTTGTTGACTATAATTGAGAGTGGTATTCCAACATTTTGAATGGACTAATAATGAAGTTTTCATCACAATGGAAGAAGCATTGTATTAGTGTGATGCTGGGTAATATTGGAAAATATAAATTATTCACCACAATGGAGCGTTTTATGTTGTTATAAATCTTTTTCAATAGTAGGAAAAATATAAGAAGAAAAATAAGGATTTGAAACTCTTCTTATGATCTAAATTAATAAACCACTAAAAATGAAAGTTTGTGGAACTCATTAAATATAAAGACTACTTATTACTGTGTCATTTATGATCTTACAAAGTAGATACTGTTATACTGCTCACTTTAAGCATGAAAAAACTGAGTTTTATTATGGTAAATGACACTCTCAAGGTCACATAGTCATGAGATAACGAAGGTAGCTTTCAAAATATGCATGTAGGATTCCAGTCCACTTGATGTATGAGCATCCAAATTATAATGACAAATATGATAGAAGTTTACAAATAATGTTTTGTCAATGAATACAAAGTACAAAATTAGGCAGTCCAAGATGTCAGAAGTTTCATCCATCCTGCTCTTCATCTATCCTCAGACGTCCATTCCATTAGCTCTATTATCAAAGAGTGAAGGGTGAGGGTAAAAGGAGATTTGCCCAAGAAACCTCATTTAAGGAGCTTCCTAAGAAATCCCAGTAAAGGCAGCTTAAATCTCATTGCCACCCCATAAAAAAATTGAAAAAAGAATAAATTAATTACATATTTTTTTTCCTTGCCATTTTGTTTTGTTTCATTTTGACTTAGTTTATTGCTGCCCACAAAGACAGACGTCGTGCTATTAAATAAAGAGAAAGAATGCAGGCCATGAACAGTATATGCCTTGGATTCAATGTGGAGCAATCCACTCTCCTGATAAAGGGGCACCAAGAAATCATTATGAAAGAACTATGCCCTGTTCATGTGTGTGTCCTGCTAGTTTAGAGGGTGTGGTGATAAATTAATTCACTGGCTGCACCCTGTCAGGGGTAACACCATTTTCCATTTTCCATCTGCATTCAAGCCATGGTGGAACGGTGGTAATTGGTACCATTTCATCAATTGATACCCACATTCATATTAAGGGAAAATACATAAATTATGGGAATGTCCTGCTCTGTGGAAACAAAATTGAAGCTCTAAGCGAGGGTAGGCAAGTCATTGATCCATCACTTTGTTTTGTTTCACACACCAAATAAATGAGTCAGTTTACCCTTTGTTAGGAATCTAGTAATAGTAATGATCAATTTGATTAGTAAAGGTATTTGTATCAGAAAGGATTTATAAACCTTTCCCTTAATTCCATTAGTTAATTCAGAGGCTAACTGGAAAAGAAACATCTATTCTGCACGCGCAATTTTCATAACAGATATCATGCTGAAAGTAATCATATTTGAAATAGTCCTTAATTGTGAACATGAAATAAGTAGTGGTTATTGAAGCAAGGATCATCAAGCCTTCTTAAAACTTTGTTGTAAGAGCTTCATAGAGGCAATTTTCTTATTTGAGTGAAAAAAGCACAAGAAATTTGCCAACAGATAACTGAAAGATGTAATATGAGAGTGACCGCTTATATACAGAAAAAAGGTGTGTACACAAAAAACAACATGACTATGTTCTCATGTGATAGTGCATAAAGGGTAGGAGAAAAAGTCAGAAAAATTAAATTTGATCATAAGGAATGGAAAAACAGAAATTAAACCTGTGGGGAAATTCTGCATCCTTTGAAGCGTGGATGAACACCTCAATTTAGATTTTTCAGGTAATTAACCAAAGTTTCCTAGCATGCTTTTTACCATATAAAGTATATGCTTTAAAGAATAAGTTGAATGTCTTTCAGTAATCCTACAATTTTACAGGAATTATGTTTTAAGGAAAAGAATAAGGATAGAAACGTGTTTTATGGGGCTATAATATCATAATGTGAGCTTCTATCTTAAAATTATGATAGCTTGCGTTGGCTCAATACAGCATCTCATATCACATCTAATCACTTTGAAAAAGCACACTTTAATGTAAAAGGTTATGAGTATAACATACAAAATAGAGCTCGTTTGGGAACTATATCCTGTAGGAATATGAAATGACCGTATTTCTGTAAAGTTATATGAAGAACATATGCATACTTTAAATGCAGTACATTTTTCGCTTGGAAATCACATTTAATATGGCCAAAGCAGTGTCAAGTTAGCAGACATTGAGACATAAAAAGTCACTCCTGAGCCAATTCACGTTCATCAAAAATACACTTGATTTTTTTCATTCGTCACAACTTGTTTGAAAGTATCCCACCTTGTCATTATGTTGTCCTGCTCAAGGTTCTTTTAAGCGATAAAGACATTATTTTATGAGCAGTCATTAATCTCAGCTACTTCATGTACTCAGTTGATCTGTGTTGTATATAATGGTTCATAAATTCTTCTGTAGGTTAGCAACTGTTCTAATAGTGAGCAATTGCTTAAAATTCTTGTTTGAGATTTATATTTCCTGAGGATAATATTGAGTTCAGATGATTAAGTTTTCACCCCTTATGCCCTAAACACAACTTCTCATTTCTTCCCATTTCCCACTATATTATTCCCACTAAACATTTTAATCAAAATTATAGGAGCTCCAGGCCATTTATTTCCTTTTTCCTTGTGAATTGTGTCTCATGTTATTTTTTTCCTCTTTCAATTGGTGCAGTTAGACTATTGATAGTCAAAGTGATCATTGATCTACTTGGATTAATATATACCATATTCATTACTGTTTTTTACTTGTTGCCCTTGTTCTTTTTTTCCTGTTTTTGTCTTCCATTCTGTTTCTGTTTTTTGTAGTTTCACGGGGCATTTTATATGATTCTATTTTTCTCTCCTTTCTTAGCATACTGGTTATACTTCTGTTTTGACTTTTTTCAGTGATGGCCTGAAGTGTGTAAAATGCATTTACAGCTAATACAAGTCCACTTTCAAATGATACTATACTACTTCACAGGTAATATGCCTTATAATAACCAAATAATCTTAATTTATCTCTCTTTTTCCTTGTATAATTGATGTCATTCATTCTGCTTATGTACAAGCACACATAAGCATATATATATGTAAACATTAAACATACAAAGCATATATAAGCACAAGCATATATATGATATAGACACAAGCATAGGTAATCGACTACATTGTTGCTATTATTATTTTGCGCAAACTATCATTTGTTAGATCAAGTAAGAATAAGAAAAATAAAAGTTTTTATTTTTACTTGACTTATTCCTTCTTTGCCGTTCCTCCTTGCTTAATGTAAATTCAAGTTTCTGACCTATATTTTTCTTCTCTCTAAAGAACTTCATTTAACATTTCTTGTAAGGCAGGTCTACTGGCAACAAATTCTCTCAATCTTTGTTTGTCTGAGAAAGTTTTTATTTTTCTACTTTTTTTTTTTTTTTGGTGAGGAAGATTCACTCTGAGTTAACACCTATTGCCAATCTTCCTCTTTTTTTTTTTTTTGCTTGAGAAAGATTAGCCCTGAGCTAACATCTGTGCCAATATTCCTCTCTTGTACCTGGATCACCACCACAGAAAGACTTGACAACTGGTGTAGGTCTGCACCTGGGATCCTAACCCTCAGACTGAGCCGCCAAAGTGGAGTGCACCAACCAGAGTTAACTGCTAGGCCATGGGGCCAGTCCCTATTTCTCCTTCACTTTTGAAGGTTAATTTTGCAGGGTACAAAAATCTAAGTTGGTTTTTTCACTCAATGTTTTAAATGTTTCACTCCACTTTGTTCTTGCTTGCAGGGTTTTGAGAAGTTGGTTGTAATTCTCATCTTTGTTCCCCCATATGTAAGGTGGTTTCTCTCCCCTTTTAGTTTCTCTCAGGATTTTTTCTTTATCTTTGATTTTCTATAGTTTGAAAATGATATGCTTAGGTATGGGGGGTTTGGGGCATTTATCTTGCTGTATTTTACCTCTTTATCCAGCTTAGATTTCTTGAGTGACTTTTTAATATAACTCTTTGTCGAACACCAGACTAATTTGTCCTCAGCCTTTCCTTATATTCTTTTAGCAAATCTTTAATCATACATAATATATTACCTTTTGCTTATCATTAGCACTTAGGAAAAATCACATAACCAAAATATTTGTCTCACTAAATAGCCTCAGACAACAATGGCAAGCTAAACTTCAGCATTATAATCTTAATGTTTTTCTCATCAAACGGTTTTCACTTTCTATGAAAACTATTTCAGTTCACTCCCACTGTCTTCAAGCTTCCTAGATTTGATCCTCATCTATAAACCTTAATATTTTCCTCCTCAGAAAAAAATGTCAAAATCACACAATCATGTCCTCAACTCCCTTTGTTTCTACCAAACATTTGCTCTTCTATTTTGTAAAAGTGGTGGAAATGGCATTTCCATTCTTAAAATCTGCCTTCTACAACATATATTCTCTTTCTGCCTTCTTGGGAGAATTACACTTTTGTTTATTCTCCCATTTTCCTATGCATTCCAGGCTCTCTCCTGATTCTGTCGTTGAGAATCGAAGCTAGGAATTGTCTGTTAAACCTATTGGTTTTCCTATCTTGTAGAGTATAATATCTGCAAATAATAGATGTTATCTATTTCATTTCCTTATTTATTAAAATTATCCATTTAATTTATTTCCTTGTCTTATTACATTGATCAGGGAATCTAGTACTGTGCTGAAATATAATTATCATAACATAACATAATCATAATGATGATTGTGGTGATGGTGATGACAAGGAAAATCCTAATTTAGTCATTGTAATGAGGCAAGTATACCCAAAGTATTCTCAGTAAGTAGAAGATAATTGTAGATTTTTGTTGTGCAATTTTATCAAGTTAAGAAAGTTCATTTTTAGTGTTGTTTTCTAAGAGTTTTTATAAAACATAGATTTTGAACTTTTTCAAGTGCTTTTTTCATTCTTTCTTTTTTTTTTTTTAAGCTAACCACATAAGGTTTCTTGGCACGGCCATTGATATGATAAATCACATGGAAAGTGTGTATTTTTTCTTCTTTTTTTGGTTAAATTATCCTAGCATTCCTGAAATAAACCCTATTTATGTTACATTTTCATTAATGTTACAGAAACCCAATAAAGTGAAAGAATTAGATTTCTATATCTTTCTATTTCTTAATTTTGAAACATTATTGAAAATATTCCCATCATGTTATTATACAATTACAAAATAGAACATTTATTGGAAGCTTTCAAGTACTATCAGAAAGGAAGACCTGAATGTAGCTCTCTGGAGTGGTCCATTGTGGTGGCCTTAGATAGACAGCCTTGCTTACATGCTGCATAGTACATTATTTAGTCTGACATTTTGCCTCTTACTTGAAATAAATTCTGGACAACAGCTTCTCTGAAGCTCAAGAACGTTATATGCAATAGTCCCCAGATAACAGGCAAATTTATCCTGAATTTTAGCCATCATCATTCCAGAGTTAATGAGAGGAACTGATGGTTTTCAAGAGACTGAGTTTCAAAAAGAAGTTCAATAGTAACATGATGAAAAACGCTTGCAATATATAGTCTTTTTAATTATAAAACACACAGTATGCAAGGGCAAAGATCAAATGTCATAATTTGTTATTATGCACATAGATTTTCTAACGTTACCTGATTCTCAACACTCATTTATCTATTAAGATATTATGGGATCTCTAACATTCAAAATGTAGTTGGTTGTTCATAAGACTTGGAGCCATCTCCCTTCTGAGGAAATTTTTCTCAGCAGGCTTTTTCTGTCTAAATTTGTATGGTTGTGATAACCCTGATCCCTACTTAGGTAGTAGACTAGACATTGATCCTAGTTAAGGACAACTGCATATGCACAATATGCAAAAGTCTGGCAAACTATCATTTAGATCGCCATCATGCAATACAACTGACGTTTCTGTCATCATGGGAATACACTGTGATCTGTGCTGTCCAATATGGGAGCCACTAGCCACATGTGTTTTTTGATCACTTGGCATGTGGCTAGTTTTGCTGAAGAAAGAAGTTTTACATTTAATTTAATTCAATTTGTTTATAAAATCATACGCAGCCAGTGCTTATTAGATTGGACCGCAAAGATTTTGACTAAAAAATTAGATTTCATTTCTTCATTAATGTAGGCCAATTGCCTAAAGAGTGGCTGGCACATTGCAGACTCTCATAAATTATTGTTGAGTTAGTGAATGCAAGGGTGATATTCTGATATACTTAACATTTTAGCATTCAGTCTAGTATAGGCACTGATCAAGAAGCACTCACTGTTAAAAAATAAAATCTGGTACTTGTAGGTATTGATACATCTTCAGAGATTACTGATTAAAGCAAATATATACATATATGACTGAATTGAGAATCTCCAAAAAATTGCATAAACAGGGTACTGGGCACAAAACCTGATAGCGGTTATCATGGGAGATTGATAGAACGGGAAAGAGAAAGACGATGCCATGTGAAATTTGCCATTACAAAAATTGCATTTAGACCTATGTTGGGAGGAATGCTACAACCCCATTCCTGATGTTTCCTTTGGTTTATGAAAAATTTCCTCACAAAGGAATAATTATTCCGTAGCTACCTTTAGGGGACAGAAATTTGGGATATTTTCAGTTCGGCTCTTTCTCTTTCTCTTTGAGAATCATGCTGCTTACAATAAATACAGATTCTACTTTGCTCCTTCATGTGAGGGGTGGGTTCCATTTGTGAAGGAATCTGGTGTCCTAGAATTAGGACACTTTGATACTGAATATGCATTCAGAGGGTTTAGCTGTAGGGAAACTATTACCCATGCTTCCTAGGTCGGATATATCAATATCACAATTGCTATCTCTGTTGTCCATATGAGGTGTTTGGTTTTTGTTTTTGTTTTATTTTGCATTACCTCCAAGTGGTTCAAGATTGAGGTAGAAAACAAGAATGTTTTATATTGGATCTCTGTAATACTGATTGGTTCCTTCAAATTTTAGTATAAAAAGGAGAAAACACTAAGAGAAAAAAATTAACTTCTTTAGAAGATAAGAATCAAACATTCTGGAAGCTATCTATTTGAATAATAATGAGGCTATGTAGAATAGATTAGATTCCTTTAATTAAAAATTACTACCGCCAGAACTGTTGATTATCATCTATAAAAAGCCTGGCCTTTTAATCAGATCTTAGATTAATTTGTAATCATCTTGAAATATCATTACTTATTTTTCTAGTTTTTTGGCGATTCAAATATGTAATTTTTCCAGATAAACGTATTTCTGTGATATACTTGTGCTCTCTCGAAATTACCAACTTGATGGAGATTAAACAAAGACAGAAATAAATGTGGCAGTGGTAAAAAAGCAGGACAAATACATCAGTGTGTCAGTTTTACATCTGGCTGATATTATGATGACAACAGATCTGTTAAGGCAAATGCTTTCCTGACAAGCTATTTAATTAGAATTACAATCATCTTCCCAGAAATGATCCTTAAAATAAATTGTCTACTGGAAATGGATGAAAATAACTGTTTATCTCTCCCCAAATCTCCTGAGATAAAAGAGCCAAAGACAAAGAGTCTTATAAATACCATCATTTTCAAAATGGAAATGTGGAAGGAGTGGTTAACATTAGATAACAGTAAGTTGGGCTGTGATTGGAAGTGTTTTTTCCTTTTCCACTTTTTTTAATTTAAGTAGATGACAAAGTGATAGTTTCTGTCACAAGCTGTCATTAAGCAGGTACTTTATTCTCAAAGCCTCTACTTCAGTGAAAAATAAAAGTGACTAGAATTTTTTTTAATTAAACGTAATGTAGCACAATTTAAGGCCACGTAAGAAATCCTAAATGGTTTTAAATCCTAATACCTATATTCACTATCAAGGTAACCTTGGAAAGCTCTTTAAATTATAGTCAATACATCATTTTCATAAGATATTTATGAGAATCGTAAAAAGTAGCATGACTTAAAATAATTTCTAGAAAAATATGGACTAGAAATAAAGAAAATATATATTTAAACACAGTGTGTAGCACTAGCTTTTGTTTTTATGGAAAGAAATTTAATTTGGCTTATCAAGGGGCTTAAAGTTTTCAGGTTAAAAGAGATTTAGTGATGCTCATTAAATAAGAATACTTATTTTTGTGGACTAAAGAATCATGCAATCTCAGATTTGTGAAAGACACTATGTGTCATCTTTGCCTAAATACCAATATAATTATAACTTATTTTATAACTGTCAAGGAAAAACTAAAATCTGTGCCTTAAGTTTTTATATATTAATATCAATGTATTTTTGTGAATCATAGTATTTTAGATAGGAAAGTAGTCATTTGTATATCATTTATATGTTATTCTATTTTAAGATAATGTTTAGATATCATGTACATCATAAAACAATGGCAAAACACAAATTAAAAATTATGTGTAAAAAATCAGGGACAGCCCTGTTAGGTCTAGTAATTAAGGTTGGTGCACCCTACTTTGGTGGCCCAGGTTCAAGGGTTTGGAACCCAAGCATGGACCTACAGCACTCGTCAAGCCACACTGTGGTGGTAACTCACATACAAAGTAGAGGAAGATTGACAGAGATGTTATCTCAGGGCTAATCTTCCTCAAGCAAACAGAGGAAGATTGGCAATTGGCAACAGATGTTAGCTCAGAGAGAATCTTCCTCAACAAAAAGAAAAAACATTATGAGTGAAAAAATAACGAAATAGATATCATAATATGTTTTTCACATACGCCAATGGGTCTATTTGCAATGCATGCTTCATTGTCCAGACTACTAAATGGTGTAGATATTTTCAGCATATTTCTTTGGCCTTAATAAGAAAGAGCAAAATGGAGTATATTATTTCCCTTAGATAATATGTGGAAATGGACAAAGATTAGATTTTATGCTTTGTTTTCCTTTTATTGTACCTAAATTTTAAAAATGTTGTGATGTACTAAATATGGAGGTGTATTTAATTGATTCACCCAGTTTCTTTTATTTGAACTTTTGAAAAGCATAGTTACCTTTTAAATATCCATGGATGTTTCAATAAGATAAATTAATAGTTTCAGGTTTTAAGTAGTTGGTAGATTTTTAAATGTTCCTTCATCAGAACACCTTCATCACTCTCCCTGATAGCTTTATGAAGACGTAAATGTTATAAATAAATGAACATCAAAAATACAATTTATATTTTCATAAATTGGATGAATGTAGAAAATTTCCTGTGAAAATTATGCTGTTATTGCTCAGAGAAATCTTGAAAGGAGCTTTATATGTTACAAATTTATTGGTACCATACATATATGGTACCAATAAATTATATATATATATATATATATGGAAAGAAATTATATACCACATAAATAAATACCATATATATATAGTATTTATAGATAGATAGATAGATAGATAGATAGATACCCTACATATGTGGTATAAAAAAATACCATAAGTAAAGAACTGGAAAACATCCCCATAAAGAACAAAATTCTATACATAAAATTAGCACTAAAGTAATAAGATTATGTAACTCTTTTATGATGTATATAATCTCAAAATTCTTAAAGAGGCATTTTTAGAAGAAATAGGCTAATGAATTATCATCTACAAAACTTGAAGAAACTTCAAAAATACCTTTCTTTTTATTATATTCATTAAACTGAAAGCTCTGTGGTATAACATCAAAGAATTTATTATAGCTATTTTGTTCTGTTTTCCTTATTTTGGTTTTGGTAACGTACAAGTTAACAAATCTTTTCAATGTACTTAAGATTGTTCCATCCTCAGCTGCTCCAGCACAGAGGCAGCATTCTGGCAATTATTAGGATGGACTCTATTTCTCCTCCTATTGTTTGTTCCATCACTTACGTGAACCAACTACAAAGAGAAAGGAAATCTAATAGGCAAAATCTGACTTAGGAGAAGAGAAGGTCATACCCCAGATATGGCTGGTCACACACCAATGCTGTTTTGAAACTTCTAAATGAAGTCTTTCTTTTCATCAATTATGAATATTCAAGCCACAAGAAGATATTAGAAAATTAATATAAAAGCAATGTAAAATTTCTGTTTCCACCAATATGACGGATTAGATACCTTGACCAAATCTCCCTCTGCAAGTGACTTAAAAAAAAAAAGAGGAAATAGTAAATCCAGTTAGTTCACAAGCAGGTATGTTTTGAAGCCTATTAAAGTTTATATTTTGAAGGTTGTGCAGTGATCTCAGGACAGGATGTAAAGCCTGTGCACTCCCAAGTGGGCAATTAATAATCATAGATCCATGTGTCAGCTCTGTCTCAGTAGAATATAGCACAGCATAGCAGTCCAATGCTCCCAATGCAATAAATAGCAAAAATAAGTGTACAAAAAAGTAATAATTTAAAAAGCTTTGGAGCACTTTGAAAACAGGGAAGTCTTCATGAATTAGGATGGGGAGCCATTCCAAGGTGACCTTGAGAAGTTTTACATCCCTGAAGGCATTTCTGGTCCAAGACACAGAACAAGGATTAAGTTGAGTTTATATAGCAGTTCTCAAACAGGAGGAAGAAGAAACCAATGAAGATCTTGGTTACCTTGAAGAGGTGTCATGATTGACTGGAATTTAGAGAAGAACAAACTCCTACCAGTTTCTGTCCATTTGCTGAATTGTTTGGACTAAATGCAAAATGTCGGATTGCTAGGCTCAGTCTAAACAGGCAGAGTAAAACCTACAATAATCTAATGGTGTGCAGAAGACAAGGTCCCACTGAAAAAAGTACATTTTGCTAAGAGCAATTATGAAAAAAAATTATATATCAATAGTCTATTTTTCCTATGTATAATATTAAATAGGAACATCTTCACAAACAGAAAGAAGGCACCTCTCTGAAAGATCCAGTGCGTCTCCGTTACAAGATATTTGCTAGATTTTGAAGCTTCAAGAATGGAGCTGAGATAAAAAAAAAAAGAGCTGAGAGCTATGATAAAATCCTCCAAAGAGCAAATTATATCCAAGGTTCTCAGGGCACAGAAGAGAGAGAAAATCACCCAGCATCCAGTCAAAAGATTGTGGGGGAGGGGCATGGCCAAAGAAGAAAGACAAATCATAGGTCAACCAGGTTTATGAAGTCAGCAACTAACTGGGTCTCTCCAAGCTCAATCTCTAAATTAATTGAATGGATAAGAACCTCTAGCTGGGTGTCAAACACACTCATACAGACACACACAAACACACACAGAGACATTTACTTTATCCAAAAGTAGGCAAGAAAGAAAAATAAAGGATTAAAAACTGATAGAAAAATAATGATATAGAATGGCACACATAAACTAAACTGTATTAATAATTACATTATATATAAGTAGTATATACACTACATAACAGGAAGAGGTTGTCACACTAGATAATTTTTTTTAAAAAAGCAAGACCCAATTATATATTATCTACAAACACCTAGTTTAAATATAAAGTTGCAGATAGATGCAAAGTGAGAGAATTGAAAAGACACACTAGTCTAACTCAACTGATGGGCTGTGGGGCTAAAAAATGACATAAGGTGGGAGATTTTCATAATGAAATAAAGAGGGACATTTCATAATGAAAGAAATGGTTAGTTCATCAAGAAGAAAACAATTTTAAATGCGTCTGTGAAGCAAAGAGTAAAGCATCAAAATTTATGAAATAAAATTTATACACCCAAAGGAGAAAAAGTAAGTCAAAATTACAGTTGTAAATTTTAGCATTCCTCTACCATTTACTGATGAGCAAAATTGTAAAGATACAGAAGATTCTGATGACAATATCAACCAATACAGGACCTAAGTGACATTTCTCAAACACTGTAGAAAACAAATTCAAAATATATTTTCTTTTCAAGTGAAGCTAGAGCTGCCACCTAGATGGTCTATACACAAGTTCATAAAACATATCACAAGAAAGTTCAATGACTGAAATTACAAAGAACACATTTTTTACTTAAGTGGTATTAAATTCAAAATCAGCAGCAAAAACAAAAATCAAAATGAGACCCAAATATATCCAAAGATATGAAGTTCAGAAGTAGCATCCTGCCCCTACTTCCTGCCAGCATGGTGGAGGAATTGCTCCCAGATTAACAGTTTACTATGCCTTCTCACAGCTCTGGTGCAGTGGCAGGAAGTTTCTGCCCAGGAGCAGGGGCAAAACGTGAGGACTAGCATCTCCACAGATATGCTGAGTGGCAGTGACTTGCTTTGGAACCCTACAGAGAGAAATTCATGCCTTAAAGTGTTGGAAACCATACCCTTCCTAGTGTTGAGCAGTTAAGCGAAGACTGATGGCTCTGTGAAACCTGTGGTGAGAAACAAAAAGGTCAACCAGCCAAAGTTTAACAAGAAGAGCAACGGAGCACAGCTAAAATGGGCTCAGCTAACATCACATTCATCCCTGGGGGTTCTGGTAGGTTGGCCATATACACTAGGCTGCGTACCTTAGGACTAACCAGAGCAGGTGCTTGAGAACTGCTATTCCCTGACTGAACAATGTGCAGATTGAAAGCATCCTCTAAGTCGTTCACAGGTCCATCCGCAAAGTTAGGTAAATTCTGACAGTTCTGGAGGCCAGAAGTCTGGAATGGGTAGCGCTGGGCTGGTAACAAGGTGTTAGAAGGGCCATCCCCTCTCTGGATTTACATCCTCAGAAACAAATATACGAGTGCTGAATACATGGCTTTATAAAAGAATAGATAATTATTATTTGAAAATCAATTTCACTTAACATAATTGAATTTAATTTTTGCTAATATTTACTTGACAATATCAGTCTAAGGATCAACGCTTTATTATGACTATTACATTGACACCAGAGGGGATTGTCTATAACAATTCAGGTAAAAACACCCATACTTATATCAATCCTAGCTTTGTGCCAATTTCTGTATTCATTCTGAACATATGGCAGTGGGGAAAAATTCAAAGCCTTGGACAATTTAAAATGTTGACAGGGGCCAGCCTGGTGGCATAGTGGTTAAGTTCACTTGCTCTGCTTTGGTGGCCTGGGGTTCACAGGTTCGGATCCTGGGTGTGGATCTAGCAGTTTGTCAAGCCAGGCTGTGGGAGCATCCCACATAAAATAGAGGAAGATTGGCACAGATGTTAGCTTAGCGAAAATCTTCCTTAAGCAAAAAGTGAAAGATTGGCAACAGATGCCAGCTCAGGGCCTGTCCTCCTCACAAAAAAAAATAGTGCTTTCTCTGGGTGCTTATCCTCCTGCACTAAATTTCCCCTGCTATGCTAAAGGACACAAGGGTGGTGCTGAATATAGCTTTGACAAGGAGGATGCAGAGTACCAGGCGGATAGAGGGTGTGGTATCTTAGTCAATTTCAAATAGATGATATAAACTAAAACAAACATCCGAAGAATCCCCCACACTTCAATGTACTTGAGTGAAAAAAAGAGGGAGTAGATTACCTGGAATAAACACTATGATATATATTATCTTCTATCCTGAAAAATATTTTGTAATTTTAGCACTGTCATAGAATAAATTCAAATTTTTATATGTAGTTTTTCTTCCTGTGAGGCATTGGGAGTGGGGACATACACGTTACCTATACCACTTCTCGCCAGTGTTTGAAATCCATCGTAAGAACTCTCTCAACTGGAAAGTACCAAGAAGAACCAGAGGAGACATCTCTCTGAGGATCTCCAAGGTTTAAATATTTCGATTGGGTGTATTGGGACTTTTAAATTTTTTTAAAAAAAAATTTAGAACATTTAAAGTTTAAGTAGTAAGACTTTAGGACAGTTTTCCATTGGTAAAACGGGTGCAACCTACAGACAAGGAAAGACATTCACTTAGTGGCACAAGCATACCCACCAGAGGAGTGGCATTAGGTTTAGGGAAACATTGTTCTTTGTATAAAAAATGTAAACTAGGAGGCCGGCCGGGTGGCATAGTGGTTAAGTTTGTGCACTCCGCTTCAGCAGCCCAGGGTTTGCAAGATCGGATCCCAGACACGGACCTACGCACCGTTCATCAAGCCATGATCCCGGGCACGGACCTACACACTGCTCTCAAGCCATGCTGTGGTGGCGGCCCACATGGAAGAACTATAATGACTTACAACTAGGATGGACAACTTCCTGCTGGGGCTTTGGGGAGGAAAAACAAATATTAAAGACCTGAAAAGTTTTAAAAAAGCGAACAAACACAAACTAGGGTTTTCTTACGTTATATATACCCTGGCAGCTGGAATACCGTGGCTTTAGCAGAACAAATTTTAAAATTTAGATTCATATTTTTAATGAAGTTTGTTCATTCTCAACAAACTTTTATCTAATATGCGGTCAGGAAAACATGTGAGTCTATACAAAGGATCTTTGGATATAATAACAAAGGAGAAAATGCAGCTTTTTCCTTCACAGAGAGGTGTTTTCCAAATTTAAAATTGCAGGTAAACTAGCTGAACTTTTTGGAGGAAAGCGCATTATAACAGAAAATGTTTCACTCCCATTAGTAGAAAAATCTGTGCAAATATTTATTCACGAGGTTCACTTTTCTTATTTTTAAGTGGATAGAACTTTAGTTAGTATAGGTGTATGCATTGGCTGTAATGGTCATGAAGTTGTGTCATAGAATCTGTTAACTGTCCCCATCTCCCATCCCATACCTCGGAGGTGAGGGACATCCTATCCCTCAATCCAATTCTGTTGTAGAAGCTATTTTCACTTTTTCAAAAAATCTCATGCATATGTGGTAGCCATGTGCTGCCTTTGGTATAACGAAAGGTTAATATTAATATGACCTGGGAAATTAAAGAGCTGAGGATATGAAACACTGATGCAGTAACACATAGCAGAGGACCTGTTTCTTTGCAGTGGAAAACTGAAAGGACAGAGTGGAGAAGCAGCACATTGGCAAGAAAGTCTTTTGAAAACGTCTGGATTTTGAGAATTAAAGAGAGAAGAGCAGGAGATGGAAACAGCAAAATGGAGAATTGCATCATTTACAAAAATTGACCAATTTTCACACTGGTAACTGTTCTGGAAATCTATGGTACTGCAGGGGAATTTCTTTCCCTATCAGGGGTAGAGCTGTCTATAATGAGCCAGGGAGATAGAATTTTAAAGTACACGCAATTGTAGATTGCATTATGCGTTGCCTAAATCAAATGAAATAGACACGGAACATGCCGTACAGGAATGGTACAGCAGATCTGACCTTCATATAGACAATTATGTCGTAAGAGTTACAGTAAGCTTCGAAGAAATCACTGGAAATTGTACACGTTTGGGTTTTTTGGCGGAAGTCTTATATTCTAGAAAAAAAAGATCTTTTTCCCTCTGTCACTTGACTCCAAAAGCAATTTGTAGCAAGTCTGTGTATTTAAAGGAACAGCAATAACTCAATATTTTAGGAGGACTAACAATATATGGTCAGAAATGTTGAATATTTTACTCACAAAAGACAGGAGAGACTTTGAACCAAGTGAGAGATCATGTTCAATTTATAATTGAGGTGACAGGATTAAGGGTCAGCTGAGAAAATAGAAACAAGCAATTGTAAACACACAGGATAAATACTGAATATAGGTTCTAAATAAGTAACTCAAACTTCATCCGTGCGAAATGAATGGAGTGCCTATGTCTGAAATATAAATTAATAGAAGGAAGAGAGTTAATGAGTTATTTTGGAATTATAAGTTATCTACAGGAGACAGGAGTTATTTTCTTTTAAGGAATTGAAGTATCCATGACTTCAGGGCACTGATTTGAAAATGGGAAAAAGTAAAACTTTTGCATTTAAAATATCAACAGATATGAAAGGTGGTAGCAAGTTAAAAACACTCTCTATTTTGTATACCGTATTATTGAAATTATGTTAGTTTCTGATTCGGATTTTACAAGCCTGTCTATTGATAATGCAGAAACAGTATAGCTTGACCTATTACAGGAACCTCTTTGAACAAAACTACTATTTCTCATAATAATACAAAGGAATACTTCTCTGATATCATAAGACCTCTCTGATAAAGTAAGAAGTGACTCTGGATAAATGTGTTTGGGGCTGTGGGAACAGCAGGTGCAAGCTCCCTGAGATGGGCGTGTGCTTTGCATGTTGAGAAACAGTAAGGAAGCCATCATGGCTGGAGTTAGGTAAGCAAGAGGGATGGGCTAGAGTCTAGATTTTCAGATACCTGGATAGGATACAGATCATACAGGCTCTTGTAGGCCATGTTTAGGATTTTGGCTTGTATTCTGAGTGAGGCTGAAAGCCCTTGTGAAATTTTGAATAGAGACACGAAATCATCTGATTAATAATTTAACCAGATAACTTTTGTTCCCCTATAGGGAATGATCTATGATGGAAACCAGGTCCATAGTTCTTAAAGAAAAGAGAAGAAAAGTTTAAAAATGCTTAAAAACCCACAGGGTGGGTGTTAAGCTGTAGATATGATGAAGTAAGCAGATTGTCTCTGACACTGACTATAGTAATAAAATATAAACAGAATTCATGGAGGTGTCTGAAGATTCTGAAAAGTAAATAGTAGCAGACAATTGAGGCAGAAGAGTGGAATTCAAAACACCACAGAACTGATTGCACATTAAACAACGTTATCATCTGGTAATCCCTGGCTAGAATTTAACCCACTGGAAGTTGGCCCAAGAGTCCAGAGAAAATGAGTTACAGGAGATCCAACTAATTATAACCAGAGAGTTGGAAAAGAACATCTACCACTCAGAAAGAGTGTGGGAATTCTCCATTTTTTTTTTCTTTTCTTACTCTCTTTTATATGCTCCCAAGCAATCCTATAGGAGAAGTGAAAGGAATCACCTCCCTTC
The DNA here is from genome assembly GCF_021613505.1 of Equus quagga. Classification (NCBI taxonomy): domain Eukaryota; kingdom Metazoa; phylum Chordata; class Mammalia; order Perissodactyla; family Equidae; genus Equus; species Equus quagga. Next base: position 50,171,492 of record NC_060278.1, read on the forward strand.
ACTGGAGCTGTGGTTTAAGAGGGCAGGGTCGACATTCTTACTGTTTTTCTCTATCCATCCTCCCATCACTTGGTCCCAGATGCTGGCTCATTGCAGAAGTTCACAGCAGAATGGGAAAATAAAGCCTCTGCTTTCTGGCCAGAGGAACAAAAGAAGAAATCCAAAGAGTCCAGAAAGTACTGGGGAGAGTGTGGAAAGAGAGAATTTGGGGTAAATTATCTCATGAGTTTTTTTTTAATGAACTCCTAGAGTCATCCCTAAGTTGCACATTGATGGATCTGATCTTATTCAGCATAGCAAAGAATTGAGAACTAAGCTAACAGATAGACCACCCTGGTCAAAGAATGGAAACTGAGAAGTGTTCAAGCCAGAGAGATCCAAGCTAAACTGCAAAGGATTTGAAAGCTAAAGTGCAATTAGAATCACAGATCAAAGAATGCAGGTTGAAACCTACTGTGTTTGATTGCCTACTAAAATAAGAATATCAATATTCTCTGTAGGATAAAATGAGATGCTGAGTCTCATGACATAATATTCAAAATGTCCAGGATGCAATCTAAACTCAGTATGCAAAGAACCAAAAAAAAAACTAAACTTGCATGGAAAAAAGATAGTTAGAGATAAAGACTGAGATGATAGGATATATTGGAATTATCTGGCAAAGCCTTTAAAACAGCTATTCTAAAAATGTTTCAGCAACCAATGTGATAACAGTTGAAACCAATAGAGAAGTAGAAAATTTCATCAAAGAATTAGAAGATACAAAGAAGAATCAAATAAAAATGTGAGGACTGTAAAATACAATAAATAAATTTTAAAAACTCACTGGATGTGTTTGAAGAACCAAGGCAGAATGTTTATCCTTAGTACTCTAAAATATGGTATATACTACTAGTGGTTTTCTAAAACGTGGACATCACTTATTGCAGTGCAAACAGAACTAACAATTTAAATACCTTTATTGACCAACAATTACAGTAGAATAAGGGGGCACATCCAAGTCAGTTAGTATTCAATGAAATAGATTGTGTTTCATGTGGGTATACATTTATTTGTAAAGCTGCACACATTTTAGAGAATGCAACTTTGTTAAAATTGGTATTTTCCAGAAGTAAAATAACATAGTAATACATTAAAAATGGAAGCACTAACAAAAATATGTTTGGCTAGAATAGTTATAAAGGAAAATTTGATTTTTACATTAAAAACAGTTAGCAGATAATGAATAAAATTATTTATAAGAATAAAGATTTAAGAATATTCAGTTCACTGGATGAACTAATTAGCAAAATGGAAATGACAGAGGAAAGAGTTGAGGAACTTGAAGCTAGATCTCTGAAAACTATCTATCTTGAACAGAAGGAAATATGTTTAAAAACTATCCTCAGGGACTGTGGGGCAATAATAAAATAAAAATTTTCATATTCATGTCATAGCAATCCCAGAAAGAGAGAAGAAAGAACAAGGAAAAAAAGAACAAGGAATTCAACGCTGGTTCAATATTTGAACAACATTGTACTCCATCATATTAACAGACAATGTGAAAAAAAACAATATGATCAGAACTGTTTCAGGAAAGTCATTTGACATAATTCAGCGCTAATTTTCCTTAAAATCTCTCAACAAACTAGAGATAGAGGGAAGATTTTTCAATACAATAAAGGACATTTCTAAAAAAACCTATAAGACACTTATGGTTGACTCTCTCACATGTAAAGAGCTTGGAAGATATGATTCCCAGTCTAATAACAATAAAAAATCAAAAGACACTAAAAATCACTGACCTTTGTTGGACATATGTGAAGGTCATGGGTCAGAGATATAGGCCCACTAACACACTGCGGTTTAATTGTAAGATTGTAAAACACTGCCCCCTCCCATATACTTCCCTAAGAGGACTCCATTATCACATAATAGTGGAATAGTGAAAGAGCTACAAGGCACAGACTTTCTCTGAGGAGGTGTAAACAGGGAATCCCAAAGTCAAGAAGGCAAGAAGAAACAATGACACCAGAGGAATTTGAAGTCTCTCACCTATAGCTACGGCAAACTTTAAAGGAAGCACAACTTCTTGCCAGATTACCATAAATCATCACAGAAGAGGCCTTTATACCTCATTATCCTCTAAAACAGTTCCCATTATAGAACATGTCCAGCTTTCAACAAAAAATTACAAGACAAACCAAAAGGCAGGGAAAGCACAGTCTGAAGAGACAAGGCAAGCCTTAGAATCAGACTCCGACATAACAGAGATGCTGGAATTATAAGACAGGGAATTTAAAATAAGTATGGTCAATATGTTCCATAAATTAATCTAGAAACATTGGACGACATGCAAGAGTAGTTGGGTAATATAATCAGATAGATGGAAACTCTTAAGAAAGGATCAAAATGAAATGTTAGAAAGAAAAAATACCAACAGAAATGAAGAATCCCTTTGATGGGCTCAAGAGTAGACTGGAAAGGTCCAAGGAAAAAAATCTCTCAACTTGAATATAGCTTCAAGGGAAAATTCCTGATATGACATCAAAAGATAAAAAAAAAATTAAAAAGAACAAAATATCAAAAACTAAAGGACATTTTTAAAAGGTATAGCATACACATAATAGGAATACTATAAAGAGAAGAAAGCAGGAGCAGAGCAGAAGAAATATTTGAAGTAATAAGAACTTCCCCTAAACAATGAAAGACACCAAACCACAAATCCAGGAAGGTCAGAGGACACCAAGCAGGATAACCTGAAACAAAAGAAAACAAAATTACACCTATGCATATCATATTCACACTGCAGAAAGCTGGAGACAAAGAGAAAAACTTGAAAGACAGAGGGAGGGAAAAACATATTATCTATAGAGGAACAAGAATAAGAATTATAGCAGACTGCTTGTTAGGAATAGCGCAAGCAAGAAGATAGTGGAGTGAAATATTTAACTTTTATATAGCTTTTGTTATATTAATCTTCTTATCATTCTGGTTCTTCTCATTTACTTCCACTTAATCTTTTGTATTGTTGTTGCCAAATATATTGCATTTCTATATGTTATATGCCCAATAATACATTATGTACATATTGTTTTATACAATAATTACTCTTTAAATCAGTTAAGATAAGAACAAAGAAGAAATATACATTAATTTTGTCTTTTGTATTTACATAATTTCCTCTACTGGTTCTCTTTGTTTTATTGTGTGGATTCAAATTAGAATCTGGGATCACTTTATTTCAGCCTGAAGAATTCCTCTTAGTATTTTCTGTGGATCTGCAGCAACAAATTCTCTTAGATTTTGTTTTTCTGGGGATGTCTTTATTTCGTCTTCATTTTGAAAGAAGCCTTTCTGAATACAGGATTCTTTGTTGAATCTTTTTTTTCCTCTGAGCTTTTGAGTGTGCTTTTCCTCTGCATTCTGCCTTCCACGGCTTCTGGAGTAGTCAACCGTTTATTTTATTGGGCTTCCATTGTAAATAGTTAGTCATTTTACCTATGGTTCTTTCAAGAACTACTCTTTCTCTAGTATTCTCAGCAGCATCACACCCAAATAGAGCTGCTGTTCCATGAGTGAAGACTGGACAAAGAAGGAAACGCTCACCTCTTGGCTGAAATAGCCCAGAACTTGACCTCAACAACAGGTAGCCGGGTGCAGGATGAGAAATGTTGATGTCCTCCCCCAGCTAGGATGTAGACCTCTGACTGGGATGTGGACATAATGGGAGCCCCAGTGTCTTGGCTGTACCATTCTGGAGTGGAGTTTCTATCTCACTGATATGGGATGGGGGATGATGGACACAAGTCTTGATTCAAGTACAACAGGATACAGTGTCACTTAGGAGTGATAGAAATATTCTAAAACTGGATTGTGGTGAATTATATATTTACAATGGGTGAATATTATGTTATGTCAATTAAACCTCAATCATGCTGTTTTATGATGTTTCAAAACTATATGGCTCCAGTTTTTATGAAGCAAATAATCCATTAGGGAAATAAACACTGGCAGTCTTCTAGGTGCTATTTAAGGAAGGAGTTTGGTACTGTGATTTTTCTTCATATCCTCAGAAATGACTTTACAGACTTAATATAAAAAAGTTTGAATCCTCAAAAGAAAATAATAATATTCCAGTCTGTGGTCTCTCTTACTGCTCTTTCATCCCCATGTGTCAGATTTAATAAACTAAAATTTTCAAAGAAAATAGCAGACTTCAAATCTCAGTCTTTAAAAGTTTACTTTCCCATTACTTCATTCACTATTTTCAAAATTCCCCAAACGGCATTCAGCTGTAATAAAAGTAAATGCAACTGTCAGCAAAAGAATATTTTAAAGACTAATGTTTCAGGGTAATTTGAAATTTAGTAGGCATTCTTTATAAATTGGATTCGTGCATGTATAATACAATCTACTATCTGCTATTTATCTCATTTTTGTGTGGCTTTGTATCCATTCTATTAGAACAGAAAAATGATAGAGTGTGTGTGTATATATATATATATATAAAACATATTCTCATTAAATTAGGAAAGTTCACTGATCTGGGGAATTCTATTTATACTAGTTTCTGAGTCTACTTGGTATCAATATGTGGAATATACATTGATTCTCAATATTTATGTATTTATATAACCTTGCTAATCTGGATATTTTCCTATCTAGAATAGACATTGTTAAGCCAGTATGCTTATTTCTCAGAATTAACTAAACTTTTTTTAAAAAAATAAGTGTGACTTCTACATATGCAAGCTTGGACAATATATCCTATCAAACTGTACTTCCACATCTTTAAAATGGATATTAATTCCTATTGTGATGATTAGATAAGATCAGGTTAACATATAGCCCAGTACGTGGAAAAATTGTAACTGTTCAATAAATATTTAGCTTTCCTTGGTTTGCTTTTCTGTCTAAAGATTCTAGTTGTATCTAGAAAAATAACCCATACTTTTGGAATATGTTCTTTTAATGATACGTCTGAGGTGGTATATTTGACAGTAGGTGCACTTTTAAATTTAAGGTTGAGTTGAATCTATCAAAAGCAAAGTTCTTGTGATAAAGTTAAAGAGAGAGTCTATTTACCCAAGGACAGCATGAATCAGTCTACAGTCTAAAGAATGGAATCAACTTCAGGGAAAGGCATGGCCAGATCCAGGAAGAGAGCATTTCCTTTTACCACGCCTGTGAAATAAGTAGGTGCAAGAGATAAAGGAAAGAATAATGAAGTTGGATCAAGACCAAGAAACAATAGGGGACAAATATATTAGGACTACTGCCATAAGAAATATTGCTGTAAAGATATTGTCAAAAATATACTGACTGAGCTTAACTTTCCAAACTGTCTTTGCTTGTTCATTGATGTTGGCTTTTATTTCTAGTAGCCTAGATCCACATATCAACAAGACTTCCCTCACCAGATAAGCCCTCATTTCAGTGATTTCTGTACCAGCACATCCCCCAACACTCCCAAATTTGGAGCTCTTACTAACTCTAACCTAAATAATTATCATCTTCTCCTTATCATTCTATTTCTAGTTTCTTTTTTGTCTACCCTTTTCTACATGAGACAATGTGGCAATGTCTGGAATTTACATTAAAATACCCCAATATTCACAGTGTTATGAGTGAATATTGTTGCGTTTGTAAATTAACTGTAAACTACATATTCAGAAGCCCTTTTTCTGGAGTTTGATAGAGCAATTCTGTTACCTAAATCTGGACTACGGGGACTTTTATATATCATAAGGGATATTAAAGTGATTCGTCATTGGACTGACTAGCCACATTCATGTTTTGCAGTTGATTAAAGATTATTTCCACACCTCTGCACTTGGGTGAGTGGAGGTCTCAATCTTCACATTATACCTAGGTTTCATCACTTTTTCAGCCTCTGGAGGATTTTTTAACCTGATCTGACTAGGAAGGTATTTAATTCTGCTGTTGGAATATGTTTCATTAGTCTCACAATGAAATCTTCCAATAGAATATTGAAAAACAACAAAAAAAATTGAGAGAGAGGCAAAGTTCCTGTGAAGAGTAAAGAAACAGGCTGTATGACTTTTTGCGGCAGAATTTTATTCTTTTACCATGGTTGTCACTAAGGAGATCTGAAATTTCACTCACTGATAATCATCTGAGACTACAAATATTCACCAAAAGGAAGCTGACAATTGTTGAAAAGCCAAGTTGGCTTAAGTCAGTGTAAACTTCATAAATGGCAATTCTTATCATTGTAGATCTTTGAAGAAAGATGTAAATGATACTTTTTACATAAATTCCTTATTTCTCACCATAGTATTAAAGTATTGAAAACACAAAGGCATAAAGATACTTGTACCTCTATGTTCATTGCAGCCTTAGACACCATAGCCAGGACTTGGAAGCAACCTAGGTGCCCATTAAGGGAGGAATGGATAAAGAAGATATGGTATTTATACACAAGGGACTACTACTCAGCCATAAGAGATGACAGAATCCGGCCATTTGTGACAACATGCATGGACCTTGAGGATATTATGCTGAGTGAAATAAGTCAGAGGGAGAAAGTCAAATATCATATAGTCTCACTCATAAGTAGAAGATAAAAACAATGACAAACAAACACATAGCATCGGAGGTTGGATTGGTGGTTACCACGGGGGAACGGGGGAGGGGGGAGGGCAAAAGGGGTGATTAGGCTCACACGTGAAGGGATGGACTATAATTAGTTTTCGGGTGGTGAACATGATGTAATCTACACAGAATTTGAAATATATTATGATGTACATCAGAAAATAAATAAATTTAAAAATAAAAAAATAAAAATAAAAAAATTTTAAAAATTTAAAAAATATATTAAAAGTTCTCCACGTCTTTATTTTTTAAAATTGCATAGTTCTACCTTTTTGTTCATTCATAGGAAAACATTTGAATAAAACTATTAATATGGTTATCACACTTTAATTTAGAGTAAAAGTTTAATGTCTCTGGGGGCATATTTTACTCCATTCACAAAATCAATATTCAAAGTTTGGTTCCTTTGAAGAAATTTCTAGGCTAATCATGGCAAAACTCAGCAGGACACCATGAACTGTTTCCAGCCCCCTCATGCATGTGCCTCTTCATTTCTAATAAATAGATAAGAAAAATTAATGTATTCACCCAGCCCAGGTAATTTGGTGTCAAACTTATCATTTCTACTGAAGGCTATTTATTTATTTATTTTTTTGAGGAAGATTAGGCCTGAGCTAACATCTGCTACCAATCCTGCTCTTTTTGCTGAGGAAGACTGGCCCTGAGCTAACATCTGTGCCGGTCTTCCTCTACTTTATATGTGGAACGCCTACCACAGCATAGCTTGCCAAGTGGTACCATGTCCGCACCCAGGATCCGAACCCAGGATCCGACATGGGGAACCCCGGGCTGCCAAAGCAGAAGATGCGAACTTAACCACTGCACAACTGGGTCGGCCCCTGAAGATTATTTTTGATATACTATCATTTATTTGATCTTCTGTGTCTCTTTCCAAATCCAATTTAACTCTTGTTTGATAAACAAAAACACTCTTGTTTCTATGAGTCTTATTTCACTATTTTGTTGGATAAAATGGTGGTGATAATAAAAATAATGATGATGATAAAGACAGTAATAATTACTAATACTTAGCTAGTGCCAGGGGTGTTTATTCTTTATGAATTTTGTGGTTAATTTGATCCTCCAATACTCTATGGTACGTGCCCATTTTGTAAATAAAGCAAATCAAGCAAAGAGGTATTAAGTCACTTGGCAAAGATCACAGGGCAGAGCAGAGATTTAGAATAAGCCAGTCTTGCTTCACATTTCCTAACATTACCAAATTTCCAAGATCTTCTTTATAAGTATAGCTTATATCACCTGGTTATAAAATTTCTACCTCAAAACTTTTGTCACCCTGATGCCCTTAATTAGTTGTGACTTCCTCTTCCTTTGAACACTCATAAAAATTTTCTCTCTTTCAGGGTCAGCCCAGTGGTGTAGCGGTTAAGTTTGTACACTTCACTTAGGCAACCTGGGGTTCACAGGTTCAGATCCTGGGTGTGGACCTACACACTTCTCATCAGGCCATGCTGTGGCAGGCATCCCACGTATAAAAAATAGAGGAAGATGGCACAGTTGTTACCTCATAGCAAATCTTCCTCAGCAAAAAGAGGAAGATTAGTGGCTGATATTAGTTCAGGGCTAATCTTCCTCAAGAAAAGAAAATTATCTTCATTGTAACTTGCTATATTACTTTTCCAATTTTTTTCATCATTCAATTTCTTGTTACCATCATAATATCCCCCCTTCGTTAACATACATATATGGAACATATTAAGTTCCCTTGGGTCAGTAACTGTACAAAGTGCCCTTGGAAGTTTATGTCATAATTATGAATTTAAATCAAGAAAAGAGCAGACATGGTGAACAGGAAATTGAAGCAGACACAGGCATCCTCTAGCCTGAGAGTAAATCATGGTTTCAAGAGTGCATAGCGACAGAAGAAATGTTTTACTCTGTATAGATAGCATCAGGAAGGTTCAAGGAGTATTAAATACATGGGTGTCAGTGGAGACAGGTGAAATGTTATTTGCTCTGACATAATAGATGGTGCAGAGACGGCCAGACAGACAGGGTCAGCCTTAACAGTACAGACACTTGTCAGTAGGTGGGGGGACTTAGTCACATTCCATTAGTTCAGACTTCAGGGTTTTCCAAGAGACAGAAACACAGTTCAGGGAGAATGGGTCCTGAGCAAATTTTAAGGAAGTTCTTAATTTTAAGGAAGAACTTAAATGAGGTCTTCTCTTGTACAATCAAAGGACTGATAACAAAACAAGGCCTAAGACGAGTTTCTAGAATGGGGGTACAAGGACAGTGCCTGAACGTCTGCAAGGATGGCTTGCGTCGCACCTGAGGTACTAACCTAGAGCTTCTTAATTCCTTCTGACTTAAGTGAGCCTTGACTCAAGACAACCTTCCAGAGCCTGGGGGTGGACTGACCCAGGAGAGCCAAAGGAAACCTCAACTGGTGGCACAGAAGAGCTTTGAGAGGTAGAATTGGTCAGATGCCTTAGGAAAAAAACCTTTTTAAAAAGGAGTAGGAAGCTTTTATCTCTATAATGGTTTAAAATGGCACCTGGGATATGGCAACGATATTTTTTAAGGTTGAATTGCATTAACTTGAATAAAAGAAGATATCACTGAGGATAAGCTTACAAGAATATCTTCCCTTTTATTACAATTCCTTTCTAATGCATTTTTTTCTTTCACATTTTATTAAATATGAGCCTGCAGTAAAATACTTTTTCATCTTCACTTCTTATGCTTTTGAATACCTCACTTCTACTTCCCCCGAAGGTTCCAGCCTCAATTTTTCTCATATATTAAGCAAAGCAAAATTGACATTAAAGCCAGGGAAACACATCTTGTCTCATTTATCCTTAGGATTTCTATTCTTTAAGTCAGGAAAAAAGTGTACACGAACAAGAGTATCTTCTTTTATGCTTTCTAATGAATCCACTGAATTATTGCAATATCTTCTTTTACATATTGAGCAAGCCTGTAAGACTTTTTAATTTAAAATCTTATATCAATTTGTCTTAGTATTTTTAACTAGTCTGAAGAATAAGTCTTACAAAAACTGATACGTGCTTTAATGATACAGAAATTATGAACTTTAAACCTTTAGGAACAAGGGTTAACAGCAGGCTGGGAGTAGAAGGATGGTTAGAGTTTTTGTTATTTTTTTATATATTACAAAAGGTTAACATATACGAATAATTGTCCATGAGATTAATATGGATTCCCTTACATATCAAATTACTAAAACATAAATCTACATTTTAAGGAAGGTCCTTTGAGTAAGAACATAAAAAGAATGGGATATTTTATTGATTTCAATTTACTTTAATAATTTTTCTTTAAAATAATTCTACATTAACCTATAGTCCTGGTTGCATTATTCTCTTACCAAGATAATTACTTTTCAAAGTGAATCAAGGTGACTAATATGTTTTTATGAGTTGATAATTTTTATCACTTTTGGCTTTATTTTTTGTTATAATCAAAATTTCCAAAGGATGTTTACATTAAAAGTCATCCAAAATTTGTGTTTAATCTATTGTATAAGTGAAAACAAAATTAAGAATCAGATAACTTTGTTGATTTTCTGCTGGCTGGCATCAAATTAGAACTTTCATTTCATAGGAAAGTTCCAGTCTAGGATGACATAATTTTAGAGCCTCAGGTCTTAGGTTTTCTTAATTTTAACACATTGATTTTAAGGCTCAAATCCAGGATATTAAAAGTCCATCAAGGTTTAGAAAGTTGTCCCAAATAAGAGAGTTAGTTAATTACTTAATAATATGAAGAATTAAATTAATGAGTTTTTCATTTAAATAATGCCCTAAAAATATTAGATATTATGCTAAATGTGTGGGAAGAGTGGAAACATGCCTTTTAACAGCCGGCATAAAGTCCCTCTTCCTAAGAGAACACCATTGTAGAAAATGTATTAATAAATTCCTCAGGGATGATTCTGAAAGTCCGAAGTACATGTGGATAAGAAATTAAGTATCAGGAAAATATATACACACACACACACACACACACACACACACACACATGAAACCACTATTTTGCTGGAGCACTAGTTTGCTCTATAACACAGACTTTGAAGGATTTGTGGGGCTTGGGGTTTGTTGTTTTGATCTAAAAATGAAAGTAATCTGAGTTGAGTCCAGAGCAGCAGAGAAAGGAAGACAAGAAGAGAAGAGCCAGAGAGATGGTGTGTATCTGAGGCTTCTGTGAAATGGAAGGCCGAGGGAGACCTCTGAGTTGAGATGGTGAGAAAGAATTTTAAGAACATGGATATTGAGTTCTAAATTTAAATGTATACTTAAGTAATTAAGCCCGCCCTACACACTCATGCACACAATCATTTTATGTAAAACACTTAGGCTCAGGAATGGGACGTGTAAGTGTGCTAGCTTTGGTTTCTTTGATTTTAAATTGCAGGAATGTACCACAGCCAAAAGCAGTCTGTTTAAGGGCCTGTGGTTTAGAATATAAATGCCTGGGTTCAAATTCTTTGCCCACCTACAGGATTCTCGAAGGTTATTTAACCACAACTCAGCTTCCTTTTTCACAAAATGGGAATAATTGTTATGGATTAAAATAGAAGATCATGCAGGTAAATTGCTTTATTATTTCCTAGGACATGTATAGCACTCGATAAAAGTCATTTTATTTTTAAAGACTGATTTCACATGCTGGATCAGTGTGGAATAGAAGAGGTATAGCATGCACGTAAACAAGAGCCAAGAGGTAGAGGAGACGCACACTTAACCCTCACTCCCCTTTAGGTCCACAGAATTCACTAAGTTCTTGCAACGTCATCGGACATATTGACCAACGGTCACTGTCATCTTATTTCTGAGGGGCAGAGAAAACTCTCCTGATGACTCATTCACAAATTATTTTTTAGTATAAGAAAGTGTGATTGTCATTCAAATGTATGAATAGAGGGCGAAAATATCTATGATATAAATGAATATTGACCTTTATGAAAATAGCGTCATCATTAACAGATTTTGTAATCATTTTACATCAGTGATATTAAGAGACTTGGAAAAAATAAGAATTCAATTATGATTTGATTTTATAATATTGATGTTACTGAACATCATCTGAAGCATAATGATATGACGTTAATAACTGTGGTGGACTCTGTAACGTGCGGCCCGAATTCTCCTTCAACAGCTTCGGAGAGGGCTGCTAAATGCCAGCCCACATCTCTCGGGCCCTTCGAGGATTGCCTCAGCTGGACAGAGCAGCCTTGCCCAAGACCACTCCCCTTCCCAGGGGCGCCACATCAAATGACTGATTGAGGCAGATTAAAGGCCTGGACCATGCAGGCCTGACTTGGGACAACTCTGAATGGCTATTTTGGCTCCAGAAATTATAGTGAGTTTGATGGAGGCTGACACTAGACCTCTATCACAACTCAGCTTCTCCCTGTACCCACTTCTCTCCTTTTCTCATCAGTTTTATGGATGTTAAGTTGGAAAGCATTCTTAAAAAACATCTTTTCTTTTTTAGGTTAGATTGATTTTTTTTATCATTTTATTGAGGTTATTGGTTTGTAACATTGTGTAAATTTCAGGTGTGCATCATTATGTTTCTGCTTCTGTATAGGTTGCATTGTGTTCACCACCAAAAGTCTAGTTTCTATCTCTCACCATACCTATGTGCCCCTTTACCCCTTTTACCTTCCCTTAAATAAACATCTTGAATGCTAAACTCCTCCTTAGAGTTTGATTCCTGGGAAATGCAACCTGCAAAGATAGTAGTAGTAACAACAATAATAAATTCTTATATTTACTGAATGATTATCGTGTACCAGACACCTTGCTATTTGTTGTGCATTTGATTTCTAAATCCATGTCTAGAGAAACCTGAAGAGGTCCTTACTCTACTCATTTTATAGATGGGAAAAAATGGGGATGAAAGAAATTAAGCAATTTGTCTAAGGTCAAATGAACATAACAGATTCATACCTAAGTAGTCTGAAACCAGTGTATGTATTCTTAAGCTATTATTATTATTTCCAAGTATTGCTTTTGTTTTGCTTGCAGAAGATTGTCCTTGAGCTAACATCTGCACCAATCTCCCTCTGTTTTTGTATGTGGGATGCTGCCACAGCATGGCTTGACGAGCAGTGTGTATGTCCTCACCTGGGATCTGAACCCGCAAACCCTGGGCTGCCAAAGCAGAGCATGCAAACTTAACCACTATACAATCAGGGCAGCACCCCCAAGTATTACTTTTTAAAAGTAAAAAACATCCTCCACAGAGTGTTTTGTTCATAAAAAATAGCATTAAATGGGGCAGGCCCTGTGGCTTAGTGGTTGAGTTCTCCTGCTCTACTTTGGCAGCCCAGGGTTTGGCTGGTTCAGATCCTGAGTGTGAACATGGCACCACTCGTTGGGCCATGCTGAAGTGTCATCCCACACGCCACAGCTGGAAGAACCTGCAACTAAAAATATACAACTATGTACTGGGGGACTTCGGGGGGAAAAAGGAAAAATAAAAAAAAGATCTTAAAAAAAAAGCATTAAATAACATATGCCTTAGAATACATGAATAATTTGGTACAATATTACCATCTGATGAGAGCTATTCAGATGTAGATTATCAAAGTGTGCAGAATTTGATTCTATTCACTCTATGCAAATCTAAATGTATAGCTTTGAGACCATAAATGGCAGCATAAAGATTCCCTTTAAAGCTTTAACATTTTGTTCATAGCTTGGTTGGTAGTTTTAGAAAACGACATGAGCATATCTTCAAAGCTGGCAAGCTTTTATGTTAAGTGATGTTAGTGGCCTGTGATTTTAAATTTTTGACATGAATATTTAAAACTTATAAAAATGGCAGATGGATTAGACCTTAGTACTACTAAAACTCTTTAGTTGAAAAAAAGAGGAAAGAAAGAAATCTAGCCCAGTGTTAATGGGAAAAATGTTCCTGGTTCTTTTTATTAATGTGAAGATTCAGCATTTTTTCTTGTGTTTTTCTTCCATAAGTTTATTGTGAAGACACTGATATGCTACCTCTCAGATTGCTATTCTTACTGGGTAGTTCTATAGTAATAAACTTATTATAAGATACCCTTGTGTTCTATGATTTATTGCTATTAATTTTTAAATTAAAATTTCTGAATCACAACACTTTGTAAAGATTTCTTTGTGATTAATTTCTTGAAAGTATTATATTTTCCAGGTTATTATAATTCATTTTCATGCTTTATCATTTATCTATATTTTCAGATTCTTTTTCTATTTTATGTTCTTATTCAAGAGGAATGCAGTGCAAGACTACTGGGAGTTCATTTTCATAAGAACAATCTAAATCCTCATGAAGAAAGTGGTGAAGAGAGATTTTGGTCTGTCAGTTAAACCTTGAAAGCACTACTATTAAATGGCTTTGAAAGCAGAGATAGAAAACAATATAAAGAAAACTAATAACTTCTAGGATTCAAGATACTTCAGCAAAATTGTTCTGTATTGTCTGAAAGGAAATGATGGATTTGCAAGTTAGGAAAAAAAGTTAATATTTCTATTAGGTCACATATTCTATTTTTCACTTTAGTAAATATCTTAACCTACATGATGAAGAAATTAATATTTAATGGGACAACTCTTGGTAATTAGGTATAGTTATAGGTATTTTACATTTTTTAACTTGTTGGATAAATGTGGTCATCATGACATCGTTACTAGTAGCCTCATTTTAAGTCACTAATCCTCCTCACAGAGGATCAGGAATGCACAGAGGAACCTAGCTCATAGGTAGGTAACCTAGTTTGGATTTTAACTTGGGTCATTCTGAATTCAAAATTTGCAATATTTCCACTGTAGTATATCAGACCTATGTAACCAGATTGTTCTCAACATAATAAGCACAATGGAAAATAAAAGCAATGAAAATCATTAAAGAAGTCACTTGCCTTGTTCATGGACTGGGATCTATGATTACAGGATTATTGATCATGCAGTCATTTCATACCTTGTCTTTGATTGAGATCATGAGACATCTTTAATAATTCCACAGTTTTGATTGACTTGTGATGTTTCCCATGGATTCATCTGTGTCAAAGTCATAAACGCCAGTTAGTATTTTCTTCCTTCTTATGCATATTATACTATAATCCTGCTCTTACACTTTACTACTGAGAAGATTTCACTAAAAATGACTTAAAATTATAATGATTATTGTAGTGAACTTATGACACGTCAAAAATAATACAGTTAAGAACTATTCTTGAAAAGTACAAAGGCAAAATACCAAACACTCAATGCTCAGATGTTTCAGAATGAAATAATCCAATCCTATTTTCTCTCTCAAAGATTTTCTAAACAAAAATCAGATAAAACCTTTCATTCCATCTCAAACCTTCTGAAACCAACCCTCTTCTCTTCTCTCTCTTTCTCTCTCTATATGTATAAATGGATTATATATATATATATATATAATTCCATCAGCTTTATATATCTTTCTCTAGCATTAAGTTCCCCTGTTACTCTTCTATTGCAAAGATTCTATTTCTTTTGACCCTTCCCCTAAAGAAAATGAGCCAAATAAGTTGACTATATGTTGAGGTTTTTCTCTTAGGAAAGAGAAAAATCACATCGCGGCACAATAACCTATTAAAATTACTAGTCCAGAAGGAAGACTCATAGAAGCTGAATTTAGACCCTGATTTGGAATGAAGTTGAGTCTTATATTTAAAGGTCTTCCTACAGCAAAAAAAAAAAAAAAAAAAAAAATACAGGTTAAAATCTTGCTTCAGAATTATTACCTCGGACAGGAAAATTATTTAAATAAAACAAGGTTGGAAATACCAGGAAAGGTTTTATTTAACTCAGCCATGCCTAATTTATGAAAGTAATCTTCATAGAACAAGAAAAATAATAAATACACAAACATGAGGGCTTTTCAGAAGTTTTTATCTAAAGGTAAACTGGTCAATATTCAAAATTGCTATGAAAACAAAGATAAATCGACAGGAGGCTTAAAATTAGACTTCAGGAAAGTATAACACAATATTCTGCAGTATAAAAATTGATAAGATAAAGAGATTTTGTGTATCTGTTTTTTTGAAATAGATTTAGGTTTGAAATAGGGGATTTAATCAGGAAAATTAATAAATATTTTGGAAAAAGAAATCACCCAATTAGAAAGCCTCCTATAGGTGCCTGAACATTTTAAAAGAAGCCTAAAAAATAAAAGTTATTATTCAAAACCAACTAATGATCTTTACATAAAACGCATAACTCCTTTCCCCCCAAAATATGTCTAAAGTTTCTCTTTTCTCTAAGAATTAGAAGGGAGCAAATGAAACCTAAAATACGTAAATATTGCAAGCATGCTCCGAAAGTATACTGAAACTCAGTGATGTTTATCACAAACTTAAAACCAGAACTTGAAAGATATGCAGTTTCCTTGTGGGGGCACTCTGTTAAAATGCACAGAAGACCTCACTTAAGTTTATAGTAATATGGATAAATCCAAGACATTCTTGTATTAGTTTTCTATTGCAGCTATAACAATGACCACAGACTCAGTGGTTTCTAAAAGCACACATTCATCATCATACAGTTTGAGAGGTCAGGAGTCCAAAATCCGTCTCACTGAGTCACTGGGCTACAGTCAAGGTGTCAGCAAGGGTTCCTTCCTTTCATAATCTCTTAGGGAGATTTCATTTCCTTGCCTTTTCCAGCAACTAGTGCCACTTGCATTCCTTGGCTCATAATTACTTTCTGAATCTTCAAAGCATGTCACTCCAATCTTTGCTTCCATCATCACTTCTCTGTGAGTGTGACACTCATCTCCGTCTTACAAGGAGCCTTGTGATTTAATTGGGATCACCTAGATTGTCCACAATAGTCTCCCCATCTCAATGTCCTTAGCTTAATCACATTTGCAAAATTACTTTTACTTTGTAAGATAACAGATTTGTAGGTTCTGGAGATCAGTGTGTGGACATCGTTGGGTGACATTATTCTCTCTACTACAATTTTGCAAATTTACTTTCTGATAAGTCTAAAAAGTGACACAAAGCTTCTGTGTAACACAATAATTGCATTATCTTTGCCATGACCTGTAAGGTAAAAGAAGAATATTATCTAAGGATAGATTCCAAATAATTCAAAATTCCTCAAGACCAACTACTAAGAAGACTTCTGATATTAACACTTTTGAGGCAATCAGAATCAAATTTTTCAGAAATACCAATGCTTTTATATGTTTGATTCATCTAAGCTCTTGAAACCAACCTCATGGAAGATAAAAACCAAAAGGCCCTCAAATGATCTCAAAATGTGCCTTCAACAACTTCCTAACCATTTTCTTATGTACATAAAAAGCGACGCTGTATTCTATGGTGTTATCTCAACAGCGTGTCATATGTCAAGAATCTGTTGTCTATCATAGTCAATCCTTTAATCAAGTAGCCGGGGTTTATCACTGCCTCTGAACAATTGCAGTCTCAGCTAAGTTAATCAAGACATCTTCAGGTCTTAAACTAGGATTACTTTTAAATATGATGTTTCCTAATGTGGTACAATCCCTATTGATAATAGAGGATCCCTAATATCTTCCTGACAATTAATTAACTAATCATTGTTACATATTTTTCTCATTTCTATCCACTCATGTAATAGTCTCATTCCAGGAATACTATTATGCTTACCTAACAAAGAAGAAACTCAGGATAATATTGTTAAGAATAGACCATTTGGATACTGTTTTAGTTAAGTAAATCCTGATTTAGTCTCATTTCTTGATTGGTCTTATCTTAAAAATTATGGACAGTTTTATAACTTATCCAGACTTCTTTGAATCTACTCTAGTATCTAATTCCAGATTGATCCAAGGGACCAAACTTGTGGGCTTCCCTGGGACATGACAAATTGCTAAAAATGCGAAGCTAAAGCTGTAGCCTGATACTCATTATGTTTTTGATGTGGTTCACGATTTTGGAATGCATTAGGAAAAAACTTGTTACTCAACTTCCTCAGGTACTCTGTTAGAAAAACAGACAACACATCTATGAATTACTTAAAAACATTGCACTCACAAAAATAACGGCACTGGCCCACCATAAAAGAGAGAATATAGGAGATGGAGAAAACGCTTTAACAAATCACTAAGCTAAATAAATTGTTAGCCTAAAGATTTTTTGCAAAGACCAAGCCATGAAGAATTTTACAGGTTTTACTATAGGTGCACAATCTCTGGCTCCTGAGTCTGAAAAATTACTTGGAAAAATCAAGTTGTCAAATCAAAGAGGAAATAACCTGGCATAGCTGGGCGACTGTGTATTGGGAACAGATAACCTCAACTGGACACCCGCTAACGTACTCCATGGGACAAACTTTTATAGAGCCAAACACTGCTGGGTTTCTAAAATAGCAATTCACGACTCACCTGTAATCTACACAATGCTGGAACAGTGTCGCATGGACAGAAACCACATCCTAAGGGAAGATTTGAGCATCGTCAAATGAATTTTATCTTACCGTCTCCCACTATGGGCGATGAAAATGCATCAATGATTATTTATTTAATTTTTGTCTAAGTAGGAACAATCGCCTGTTTAAAAAGCCACAACATTCACAGTGCCTTAAAAAACTATAAAAATGCCCAGACTATTCTGATTGACTTTTTAGGTGATGAAGAAATACATTTTACTAGGAAAGTTAGGTGTAAATGACACAAGGCAATCCCCCTTCGCCTGCAGCCTGACTTTACCGATTATGCCCAATAATATGGAAAAGAGGAAAGAACAATGAAATATTAAAACATAAATTAGTTGAACTACCAAACAACCTTGAAATCTCATGTTTTAAAGTACTTTCGTTGGCTGTCGTGGCGCTGTGTTCTTACCTCTGATGAAGTCATAGCTCACCTCTCTCAGAACTGGTCACCAGTAAGTCTCATGAAATATAAATGCAGTCATGCACCACATAAGGATGGTTCCCTCAATGACAGACTGCATACACGATGGCGGTCCCATAAGATTAGTACCACGGAGCCTAGATTTGTGGCAGGCTATACTGTCTAGGTTTGTGTGAGTACCCTCTAAGATGTTCGCACAATGACGAAATCACCTGATGACGCATTTCTAAGAACAAATCCTCGTCGTTAAGCAATGCATGACTTTATCTGTACTCATAATTGATTTCAGTCTTTTATAATTTGATCTATCTAAATATTCTGAAAAACATAAGAAGTATAATCATTCTTATCATCCTTATAACCATTGATAGATTCACGCTACCTTTACTCTCCAATGGTCTAATCATCCCCTCCATGACTACGATGTACCCTTGGTCAGAAAGAGAGTGTTCTTGATCTTCGATGTAAAATATCTCACAGGGTTCTCTTAATTAACTATCAAATTAAGCAACATTTATCTTTGGATGTACACTTAGTAAGTGAAATGACATCAGCCATCCTCAAACAAGAAACGTTAACAAGACACGACCATTAAGTATCTTAATTGGAAAACTTCCAGAAGTATCTATCCCATGAAAGTTGACTGCTGACCCAACAACCATGGAAAAGCAATGGGCTTAATGAAGTAGATAGCTTTCGTTTAAGAACATCAGATAAAGATTTTTTCTAGATACCTGGAAATAGTGATTGTCACTTTCTCTTTTTCATACTTTGGTTGCTCATCCTTTTGATTGCATTTTTCTTCTTTACTGGTTTACAGATTAAACATTTACAACTCCAACTATCAGTTTGCCTATCATGTTATTATTACTAAATCCATTTACCTATTGAAGGATGTCTTGGTTGGTTCCATTTTTTTTTTTTTTGTTTAAAGATTTTTATTTTTTTCCTTTTTATCCCCAAAGCCCCCCAGTACGTAGTTGTATACTCTTCGTTGTGGATCCTTCTAGTTGTGGTATGTGGGACGCTGCCTCAGCGTGGTTTGATGAGCAGTGCCATGTCCGCGCCCAGGATTCAAACCAACAAAACACTGGGCCGCCTGCAGCGGAGCGCGGCAACTTAACCACTCAGCCACGAAGCCAGCCCCTTGGTTCATTCCATTTTGAGGGCAATTATGAACAAAGCTGCTGTGAACATTTTCACACAGGTTTTTGCGTAAACATAAATTTTCAAGTCAGTTGAACAAATATCTAGAGTATGATTCCTGGATCAGATGGAAAGAGTATGTTTAGTTTTCTAAAAGATCGCTAACCTTTGTCTTTGAAGTGGCTGTACCAACGTGAATTCTCAACGGCAATGGATAAAGGTTCCCGTTCCTCCACGTACTTGTAAGCGATTAGTACTGTCGGGTGTTTATGTTTTAGCCACTCTCACAAGCATGTAATAGTGCCTCATCGTTGTTTTAATTTGCATTTCTCTAAGGACAAGTGATGTTGAGTATCTTTTCATATGCTTACTTGCCCTCTCTCTATCTTCTTGCTGAAGTGTCTGTTTATATCTTTTACCCATTTTTTATTTGGGATGTTTGATTTTTTATCGTTCATTGTAGTGTGTGCTATTGGATCCAATCACTTTTGTCATCTAGTGGATAAAGGGTAGGGCAACTGCTAAACACTCTACAGTGAAAAAGATTGTCCCCAAAAGAAAGAGTTATCTATCTCCAAATGTCAATAGCGCTGAAGTTGAGAAACTTCCCCCTTGCTACACACAGTGAGCTACACACACTGACAAAACAGGGATGGAGTCTCATCGCCAGATGTTTTATTTGGCTAAATAGATAAATAAATAATAAAAAAGACAGTAGGGGCCAGCCCTGTGGCCAAGTGGTTAAGTTCATGTGCTCTGCTTTGGCAGCCTGGGGTTTGCTGGTTCTGATATTGGGCGCAGACCTACACGCCACTTATCAAGCCATGCCATCGCCACATAAATGAACTAGGATGACTTACAACTACGATATACAACTATGTACTGGGGCTTTGGGGAGAAAGATGAAAGGGGGATGGGAAGGAGGAACATTAACACCAGATGTTAGCTCTTGGCCAAATTCTTCAAAAAGAAAAAAAAAAAAGACAGTAATTATAAATAAAGAAGCTCAATTCTTTGTATTAAAAATTTAAGATGTTTTGTGTTTTTTGTAAATTCATAATTATATTTTCCAGGTGCTAATAAAAACGATACATGAATGACTGGATCTTCTGAACTGCAATTTAAAAACATTAATTGAATTAGTGTGATCCAGAAAACTCATTCAAAGTATTACTGAAATGTGATTGCCATTGAAATTTCTCACTCAAAAAAGCACAGCTTAATGAAAATGTGCAGGACAATTATTATATCTCAAACTATAATTATACTACAGAGGACTATTTTTAGGAGTTTCTCTCTTTAGTGATCATTTGTTAAAGATTCAACTTTTTCTGTATCTTTTCAACCAAACGGTAGGGATGTGAGATGAGAAATTGTTGGACCTCGTTAGCTTGCATTGATATTTGTGAATTACAACAATATTAACAGCAGAACATACAGATTGCTCCATTCATAAGCTGTTCACTTTCACAGCTACTCAACGCAGAAATAGTATTTGTCTACCAGGGTTATCTCTCTAAAGCAAATTAGTGACATAATTGAAGTCGGTCTTCGCACATAAACAACGCTATACACGGTCATCTCAGTCAAATATTTAGAAGATATCCATTGCTTGAATAACAATAAGACAAAATTTGTACAGTTTCCATTTTTCCCAAGGTGGCAAAACCCCTGAAGAACTCAATGGCCTTTGTCATTTGAGTTTTATCACTATTTTGAGAATAATCTCAGCAGGAGACTAGGACAAAGCCTAGAAAAAGTTCTTAACTGGATTCTTTTCTTGTTTTTCTTTTGAGGAAGATTAGCCCTGAGCTAACTGCTGCCAGTTCTCCTCTTTTTGCTGAGGAAGACTGGCCCCGAGGTAACATCCATGCCCATCTTCCTCTACTTTATATGTAGGACGCCTACCAAGCATTGCTTTGCAGGCAGTCCCATGTTCACACCCGCGATCTGAACCGGCAAACCTCAGACCACCAAAGCAGAATGTGCGCACTTAACCCCTGCACCACCGGGCCAGCCTCTCTTAACTAGATTCTTTATTCAGTGAGAAGTTGGTTATGAATTTCACTGTTCCCATTAGGAAGAAAAAATTAGGTAGAAAAGTAGAGGTATTGAAGAGCTATACCAAATGTAAGAAGTTGAATTTTTCTTTGTGATAAATTGTTCTTCAAAAGTTTCTGGTTTCCTGATTTAAATTTACTTTTTTGTTTTGTTTTATCTTTGGTAAACTCATGATTTAGACAAAATCTTTTGAAGGGAAACAGAAGTTAAGAAGTTACTATATATTAAACTACATGGATAAAAAAGAGACTATAACATATAATATAATAGTTGTAATTAAAACGAAATTTTGTATTACAAAGTCATATATAAACAATATTCATTCCAAATATGCTCCTTTTTTACTCTATTTTTCAGCAACAAAAATTTAAAAGTCCATCTCTGCTTGCTTTAAAGAAGAGAAGTGCACGAGGCAGGCCTGGTGGTGTAGTGGTTACATTTGCCCACTCTGATTTGGCAGCCTGGGGTTCGCAGGTTTGGAGGCTGGCAGGGACCTACACACTGCTCATCAAACCATGCAATAGTCGTGTCCCACATACAAAATGAAGGAAGATTAGCATAAATGTTAGCTCAGCAACAATCTTCCTCAAGCAAGAAGAGGAAGAATTGGCAATAGATGTTAGCTCAGGGCCAACCTTCCTCACCAAAAAAAAAAAAAAAAAAAGTCCATTCTCTTCACTTTTTTTCCCTGTAGCTTCTTTTATGCATGTTGAAGTAAAGATTAGCAGAGCTAAATCCCTTCCTGCTTTCATAAACCATGGGTCATCTTCATGAAGTAACATCCTTTAAGTTTTCATATATCTCCTCCTCTCTGCAGGCTGACCCACGTGCTTGCCCCCCAGTGTGTGATATTTATTGATATGGGAACTTCCTTCCTCTTTCCCATTTAATCAGATCTTACAAATGTGTGTCAAGCCTCGGTCATACAAAAGTGGGATTAATTCCTTCAGCAAAAAAGCTACCCTCAGATAAAATGATCAGATTTTACATCTCTGTAGTACTTGGCACATGCAAACTTGTAAAACAAACAAACAAACAAATCTGCAAAAAACCCTCAGTTCATTTTTTCCCTACAAACTCATGCACAAAACACTCAGATCTAATCTCCCATTGCTATTCTTTCTCAAAAACATTTTCCTTGTAATCTCTTGAATGGTCTTTTCCATGGTGAGGAACTCCCCTTCATTTTCACATTTTCCCCTGACATTTGTTTATTGTCCATTCCCCTCACTAGAATGGATGCTTCCTGAAAGAAGAGACTTTCCCTTTCCAGACCATTCACTTAGAACAAAGCCTGGCACACAGCATATACTCAGGGTCAAGTGAAGTGATGAATAAAATAATAATAGCAAAGGCTTAGGTGGTGTGTACTGTGTACCAGTCACTTTGCTACACACTTTACACACATCAACTCATTTACTCTTCAAAAGAACTCTTTGAGTAAATTAGGAAATGAGGTGCAGATAAACAAAGCAATTTACTCAATTTCGCATAGCTAGTAGGTGCTGGAGACGGGGATGGAACTAGGTAGGCTGGCTCCAGAGTCCACGCTCTTAATCCCTATGTTCTCTGTGTATTTGAAATCGTTAATATTAGAACAAAATTGATTGCTTTTCTCATTTGAAAGCACCTTGTACTTGAGATTTTTCTATGCAATACGCATTGCGTTCTTTGCTAGAAGCCTGCTTCCGGGGGAACACCATCTCAGATGAATATATAAACAGGAAGTGCACCTAGCAGGCCTCCTGCCTAAAACACCAGCGGAAGGTAATGTCATTCAGAGCAACATGATCTGAGCCTGGACTGAACATCCTCGACCCACCTAAAATCTGCTTTTTTGTTGCTTTGAGTTGCAAGTTGTGAGCAGCAATGCAGTATCTCTTCAGTAGACTGTTAGCATAAAGGCAATCATTTTCCTTCTAGACTTTTAGTTTTAGAACAGTGATTTAAAATAAAGACACTTTAGAACAAGGCAGCCAAATAAATGAATGTATTTTAGGTTCAAATAATTTGCATCATATTTTCTCATTATTTACATCTCATGCTTTTCTTTAAGGAAACGTGAGTTTTCTATTTTAGAAGATTCCTTCTCAAAGGATGGGATTATCTTATTCTATTTGTCCTTCGTGTTCCCAGGCCTTCTTTCTGACAGAACGTGAGCACATCTCTTAGGGCTGAACTGTTACATGAACAAGACTAGGACTTTGCATATGCAGATAATACCACAAGGAATCAAATTTGTAGTGGAATTCATGCTCACAGCAATGATTATAGCACAGCAACGTCCAGATTCCAGGGACGGTAATGGGACCGCCAACACAGTATCGAGCCTCATTTGTCAGCAACAATGTAGTTGCCAGCAGGATGTCACATAGTTCACTGCAGTGGACGTAGGGTCCTTCATAGGCATGATTTGGGGGATTGTCTTAGATGTCATGCCAGCCATTCAAGCCTCTACGTTCTTGTGGATAAGCATGTTGATAGGAAACAGAAGTAATTTCAGACTCAAAAAAACTATGTCTCAAATATCTCTTGCTCTGTTTTTCACCTCAGGGAATTAACTGGAAGCAAATAAATGAGTAGATGACAGAATCTTAATGGCCTTGCAATTAGAGGTACAAATATAGATATAGATACAGATACATATATAGATGACATAGGCATAGCCACACATAAATAGATAAGATCTATATACGTGTTTACACATATGCATAGACACATATGCCTAAGCCAGTTATTTTCTCCTCAGTACTGAACACAATAGAGTAGAAGAAATCCCCCAAAAGGAAATTGGCAAATGTATAATACACAACCTAAATAAGTTACAATTAGAAATTCAAACAGTTGAATAAAATTCAACCACATTTGCAAATGTGCACAGTTTTTGGAAAACTGAAATAAATATCTTTAAGAAATGTCGATAGATATTCTTCAAGGCTGTACAGGTGTAAACATATTAAATTTGAATTCCGATATTAATCAAGTGGAGTATTTTTCTTCAATAAAAGGAAAGAACAAGTGAATACTTGGAAGACAAAGAATATTACAATATTCTTGGTATGTTAATTTTGGATCTCTCTCTACTACTGCAGCCAGATTAGCTGTGTGAGCACGTCACCTGAATTTGAGTTTTGACTTCATTTGATAAGTGGATGAACTGCATGACTGGAATTCCTATGTCCCTACTGAGTGGTGCTGTCATGTAGACAAGTAGCAAAATGAAAAGATGATTCTGCCCTATCCAATTTTGATGTGCTTGAATAGGTCTGGTCTTCGTTACACAGATAAGATTGGGATTTGATAGACTAAGTGAAGTGGAGACTTGAAATTTTATCTTGAAAATTTCTACTCAAATAGAATGTTAAATTAGATTAGGAACTAAAACCTAATTTAGAGCAGAAAAAAATGGAAATGGAAATCTATTTTGTTCGTGTTTATCAGATAATCATAAAATGCTTCCTTCGCCTAAAGCTACACTCATGTTTTCTCAACACTCTTAATTTAATGGCAGCAATAAGGTGGCAAAATGGAATATTTTTATGAAGCATTTTAGGATGGACTGGTTGACAAGCACTTACTGTTCATCGTGTGGACAGCAATGCATTAGGTACTGAGAGAAAGTGTTCCAGCAAGAGAATATGCAACAAAAAAGAATAGATGTAGCGACAGTTTCTTCGTAATTAAAGATTAGATACCAGTGTTTCCAACCAGCAGGATTAGTTTGCTCTAATCGGCTTTCATTTCACTGTTGCTTACAAGGTTATTTAATAGAATATTTACGAATTACAGCACTAAGACAAATTATTTGGATAATATTGTCTACCCGATAACAGTGTATAAATTCTATTTTATGGAGCCTTTACTATGTTAAAACACGGTGCTAAGTGGTCTTTGTTATGAGGTCGGAGGCTATGGAAGTATAAAAGTCAGAGTGGTGCCTTCCAGGACCTCAGGGTATTAGCAACAAATTGTGCCAACATGAAAATCAATTAAAACCATTTAAATATATTACCTATTGTACGCTCAATCGAAACTCAACACAATACAAAGACAAAAACAATTAATAAAACATATTTATTGATGAACTAAATATATATAGTCAGTATTTGTATATTTTTTAGGAAAGTTGAGCTATTTAGTCCCACTTGAAAAGAAGAAACAAAAAAGAATTAGGAAAAAGATAAGCCTTAATGGGAATGTGCACTTGTTAATTCATTCAACAAATAAACTTAATCATCTATAATTGGCTTCGAAGTATTAGTGTGATGGGTGAACCTAGACAAATAACATATGGTTTCAAAGACTCCACATGGAAGAAAATACTCAGATTTATCACACTCTGTATGTAACTTGAAATACTATCTTGGATGTTGAACATTATGCAATGGTTGTGTTTACTTCTAAGAGCCTATTGTAAGGAAATTTATAATAATCAAAAAAGATTACTGAGTGTCGCCCATGAAAAACTGCATTTTTTTAGAGTAGAACTTTCTAGTATTAATCCGACTATCCTTTCAGGACATTTTTTTACTTAGTTGGTAAATGAGAAGTAAACTCAGTTTTTCTTTGTGTTTTTGGAGAACTCTTTCACTTTATAAATTGAATCCTAATTGAGATAGTCTTGATCCAACTATTTCTGCATTTTTGTCGTTGGTTTTGGATTTCCATAGATATTGGACTCGGAAGATCCAGAACAAGCTTCAGTGAGGCCTACTAGCTCTGTTGACTGTAATATTTACTTCACTTCATCCTGTAATAGTTAAAGGATCTGAAAACTTGTTATATATGCCTGTTTTTTTCACATCAGCATGCAGTTTTTATTTTGATTTTCCACCCATGATTTTATTTCCTTTACATTTTGTTTTTCTCATGGTCAAGTGGTCGCGTTGCAGGTTTTCATATTCTGTTTCTAAAGAATGCCAGAACACCTGTTACCACACATATGAGTTATCTATTGCTGTGTAAAAAAGTACCTCAAAATTTAGTGGCTTAAAACAAGATACATTTATTATCTCTTAGTTTCTGTGGGTCAGGAGTTCAGGCAGGGGTTAGCTGAGTGTTTCTGGTTCAGGGCCACACACAAGGCTGCAACCTAGGTGTCTGCTGGGCCTGCAGTCGACACGAGGCTAGACTAAGGAAGGAGCCACTCCACTTCCACTGAAGTGGCTGTTGACAGGCCTTAGATCATTTCTCGCTGTTTGATGGAGATATCAGTTCTCTGGTATGCTTGTCTTTCTGCATCACTACCCACAACATGGCGGCTTGCTCCCCACTCCCAAGCATGAGGGGAGAGAGAAAGAGTAAAGGAGAGAGGGAGAGAGAGAAAGGGGGAAGAGTGGTTAAGCAAAAGGACAGCCAAAGTCTCTTCAAAACTAATTTCAAAAGTGACATTCCATTACTTTAGCCACATTCTCTTCATTCGAAGCAAGTCCTCACACCCCGCCCACAATCAAGAAGAGACAATCACTCAGGTTCATGAATAACGGGAGGCAGGTGTCATTGTGAGCCATTTTACAGGGTGCCCAGCATATCATAACGGCAACGACAAGAAAAGATGCACTCTTTTTAAAGAATTACATGAACCAACACAGATCACGTGACGGATTTTGAAAATTCACATCTTATACTTAAACCTACTGGCAAACAACAGGCGCAGCTTAAAACAATAAAGAGATAATAAAAACTGAGTAGCTTTAAAGTGAACAAATCCTCAGTGTCTATGATCTTCCCTGTGAAGAGTGTGTAACAGTTATTACTGATGATAATAGGTTAGTATCTTAGGTCTTTAGCCATTAGCTGATTTTATTTTTGGGGCAGAATTTTGCATCCATGTCAAGAAGGTGGTTGTTTCTTACTCAGAATCCTGATGATTAAGAGAAATGATGACAAGTGTTCTAAATCTAAAAGTGTTGGTTGTACAAAATGTAGCGATGTCAAGAAGACTGGGTGGATATAACAGATGGGTGACAGAATTCGGCTTCATAATCACGATACGTGAACTTTCCTGACGATTCTGATAACAGACCTCTCCAAATTCTAAGACGTGTGTATTTTAGAATCAGTCTCTTGTACTTTCTCCAAGACAAACTATCTAAATGTCCTGAGATTTAAACCTACGCTTTTCTCTCGTGTCTTCATTATTGAATTAAATGTACCGTGATATTATTTTCTCTGTGTATTTCATCATTGAAGATTGATAGAGTATATTTTAAAAAGTTATAGGTTGGAAAATGGAGAATAGGCCATTATCTGTGTACGGACTTGAGATGGTTTCCCACATAGATTTTTTCCTGAAAGAAAACTAAGGCACAGAGCTGATCTTTAAGTATTTTATCATTTATGTATATGAATATTTATATATGTAAATATTTGTTTACACATAAATCTATAAAATACTACAGAAGTAGTTGCTTTGGAGACAAGGTTGTCAAGTTTTAAGAATAGGTTTACTTTTCCCTGAATATTCTCGCATTTTTAAATTTTCACCACTTTCTTGTGTTAAAAATCCACAGTAAAAAACAGTAATAAGATAAATCTAAATAAATAAATGATTACATGATTACTGCAGAATTAAAATATGATAATAAAGATTTGGGAAAACTTACTTTTTAAAAAAATTAAACATTGACAATTGTGGTAAAATCTGTTAAAAAAATTGACCAACCAATTATTGTATAAATGTAAAAGAGAATTTTTCTGCATGCATATGCTATAATAACAAACCAATTCATGATTACACTGAAAATGTTTTTATTAAAATACACTGTGACTGATAAAATGTTTTCATATTTATATGTATTCATAAAAAGTCACCACTTGAAAATATATCCTATTTGTTTTATATGCAAATCTATATAAGTAAAGAATGGCTTCTATCTTGTTTATTAACATTCATTTAAATATCACATATCTTCAATATATTTTGCTCATAGCAATTTTATTATATTTTCTGACCTTTAACAGAAATATTTCTTTATAAAGAATTTTATAACTGCATTCTATGGTCTCATAACAAAACCTCATTAGAAAATATGATTCTTTCTATATCCTGTAGACATAAATGAAAGATTTCACCTTTCTAGGCTACTCATTAACAGATTTTTCCCTTGAATATCTAAAAATGTATAACCATAGGATTTCTCTAAAGACTTATCTGCAAACTATAATTTAACATGCTCAATCCAGTGAATTTTAACTGCTTCTAAAGTTTTAGATCTTGGCTTTGTTTTCTTACTATTTAAAATTGTATTCTTTTAAGATCCATGTCTAATTTTATTAAAGATAAATTTCTTTCACTTAGTTCTAGCATATCCAATTTTAGGAATATTTAGATCAAAATTCATTTTATTTGTGCAGTGAATTACTTTAATTTCTCTGTAATGCTTAGTAGCAGATGGCAGGAATGGCCCCATTTCTTCAGCCCTTGGCTATGCTTTTCAGTGTCTTCCCATTTTGACTCTGGTCTGAGTGAGGTGATTTTATTTCACCTATAGAGTAAGGTGGAAATGACATCTTGTCAGTCCTGTGCCTAGGCCAAAAAAAAGGCATTGTTTCTGTTTAGCTTCTCACTCTTCAGTCATCTCCAAGAAAAGTGCATGCCCCGTCTAGCCATATGGTTTTAGGAGGAAGGTGAGAGGCCCTTGGAGCAGTGTGACATCAGCTAAGCTTCCTCATTCTAGGCTAGACTTGAGCAAGCACATCTGAGATCAGCAGAGCCATGACACAAAATCTTTAAATGCATGAAAACAAATGTTTATTGGTGTACGCTACTGAGTATTGAGGCCTTTTATTCTAAAATAGATTTTACTTTTTAGAGTTGTTTTAGGTTCACAGCAAAATTGACTAGGAAATACAGATAATTCCTGTATATCCCCTGCCCTCACATATGCAGAGTCTCCTCTACTATCAACATCTCATGGCACCAACATGATATATTTCTTCCTGTTGATGAACCTACATTGAAACCTTGCTATTATCCAAAGTCTAGAGTTTACATTAGGGTTCACTCTTGGTTTGTATATTCTCTGGGATTTCATAAATGGATGGAAGAAACCTCGTTAATTTTTGTAAAGGTTGTAAGGTCTGTGTCTGCATTCATTTTGCTGCATGTGGATGTCCAGTTGTTCCAGCGCCATCTGTTGAAGAGATTCTCATTGCTCCAATGTTTTGCCTTTGCTCCTTTGTCAAAAGTCAGTTGACTATATTTATGTGGGTCTATACCAGTGTTCTCTACTGTGTGCCATTAATTTGTTTGTCTGTTCTTCTGCCGGTACCGCATTGCCTTGAATATTCTAGGTTTATTGTAAATGAGGGTGCTTTTTCATGCAATAAATGTTAATTGATGCTGTGTTGTCTACCTAATATATAGTGATGTGAATGCATCAACTTTTACTCATTTACAAAAAGGTTGTCTATATTATGCTAGTCAATATCTTAAAATTAGTCACAACTTGGATAGTTATTTGACTTATTCAAAAAAGAAAACATTATTTGTAGAAACTCTGAAATAAACTATATCTAATTACACAAAATCAGAATGGTGTTTGACAAAATTAATTTTATGTGTGATTTAGAAAGAAACTCCACATTGCCTTGCATAATAAGTATTCTTGAATAATACATGGGTGAGACTTCATGAACTTATATTTCTAAAATTGTGATTATACATTCAAGTTCTTAGATTAGTTACCAAAATATTTTAAATATTAGAATGTATTTTACATAGCTCTTTTTTCCCTTAAAATAAATGCTGATATCTTTTCACAAAAAAAGAGATTTTTCAATATTTCTAGTGATGATATACTTTGTTTTACTGATATATAGAATATCATCAATAACAATATCAACAAGATAATACCATTGAAACTCTTTGGTACAATGAGAATGTAATTCTTTCATTGAAAATTCATATCTAAATGGAACAGAAATGTGATGAAAATGGAGAATATAAGAAACATATTTTTAGGCAAAGTGAAACTTTAATGTTAGAATGTAATTAATAATAGAAAACCACCTTTGAGCATTTTTCTGATCATTTACTTTATCCATGAGGGGGTCCATCTTTGTCTGGGGAAAATTGTTTATATGTTGACAGTGTAAAATCTTTAGAATAAATATTTGGGAAAAATTATTTTTTAAAATTAGTGAGTTTTTAAATATAAATCCTATTTCTCTTGAACTTAGTAGAGATAAAAAATTGAATAGAATAAAATAAACAAACATAAAAGAAATTGTGCAGAAAATTAGTAGTGATAAAAATATTCACCTAGAAGAAAGTTTATAAAAGAAATCATCAACCCTTTTAGCAATTCTGTCATGAGAGGTCTGGAGTATTTGTATAGTTTTTGTGTGTGTGTGTGTGTGTGTGAGGAAGATTGACCCTGAGCTAATATCTGTTGCCAATCTTCTTTTTACTTGAGGTAGATTGCTGCTGAGCTAACATCTGTGCCAGTCTTCTTCTATTTATGTGGGATGCCACCACAGCATGGTTTGACAAGTGGTGCTAGGTCTGTGCCTGGCACCTGAACCTGTGAACCCTGGGCTTCTGCAGTGGAGCACATGAACTTAACCACTACGACATTGAACTGGCTCCTGTATACACATTTTTAACTGGCATAAGAGAAGACCTTGATTCAAAGAGTTGAAGGTTCATTGAAGTTATGTGGACCAGCTCCAATGACGCTCAGATATTTTTCTGCTACAGCCATTTCTAGGTTTTTACCCCAATCTACAGACTATTTTGAGCTAACATTGCTTTCCTGGGAGGACACTGGGAGAAGCCAAGAGCTACATGGTATGGTTGCTCATCCAACCTCTAGAGACACCTGTGTGAGGCCTGCCAATAGCCATGTGCATGAGCTTGAAAGTGGACTATTCCGTCCCAGTGAAGGGTCAGACAAAGCCAGCCCCAGCTCAAAAATTAACTGCAACTTAGTGAGAGACCCTGAGCCAGAACTACCCAGCTAAATTGCTCCTGGCTTCCTGACCTACCCAAAACTGTGAGATCAAAATATTTGTTCATTTATTAGTTTATTTATTTGTAAGGAAGATTTGCCCTGAGCTAAAATCCATTACCAATCTTCTTCTTTTTGCTTGAGGAAGATTGTCACTGAGCTAACATCTGAGCCAATCTTCCTCTACTTTATGTGGGATGCCACCACAGCATGGCTTGATGGGTGGTGCTAAGTCTGTGCCTGGGATCTGAACCTGAAAACCCCAGGCTGCCAAAGCACAGCACGTGAACATAACCACTACACCACCTAGCTGACCCCTCGTTTATTTTTTAAGCTGCAAAACATTATAGTGACTTGTTATTTAACACTGGTTATGAATACACTGATTAGAAATTTAGTTCAAATCTTCCCCTTATTTTATTGCTAACCTATCATTCACTTGTTATACTTGTTCAAAATATTCAGAATTATAATCCAAAAGAGTAGACTATTTTGGATTCATAAATTAATTAAATACAAGTTTCGTGGGGTGGACTTGTATGCTATACATATTTAATGTTTGTTTAAGAAAAAAGAACATGTTTGTTTCTGTCTTATAGGTAATCTCCCACCTGATACAAAAGCATCACGAGGGTTCTAAGTATACAATTGATTTCTCTGAGTCCTCTTTCACTATCTAGCATAGAGTCTTGTAGAGCAGATGGCCAATTTTCTTTTCAAATGGCAAATTCGGTAAGTTCCTTGATAAAAATGTTGACTAAATCAACAAAAAGTATTATAACTTTTCATACATGTTTCTAATTCTTAGGTTTTGTTTTCTAAAATATTTCATTATAATATTTACAACCTTTAATCAAATCGATGTCAAATGACACTAGAATAATTCATTACATCTAGTCTTCACAATATTTTAAATACTTCTGAGCCAGCCCTGATGGCCTAGTGGTTAAAGTTTGGTGCTCACCGCTTCGGGGGCCCAGGTTCAGTTCCCAGGCGCGAAACTGCACCACCCATCTGTCAATAGCCGTGCTGTGGCAGCATCCCACACAGAAGAACTAGAACAACTTACAACTAGGATACACAGCTGTGCACTGGGGCTTTGAGGAGGGAAAAAAAAAAAGATCGGCAACAGATGTTAGCTTAGGGTGAAACTTTCCCTGCAAAATATATATATATATTTTAAATACTTCTAATAATTCAAGTCATGCTGTTTTTACTCTGCTTTTCCTAGTATTTTTGAAGTTGGGAAATGCTGCCATTTTCCATTCAATGGAAAGTGAAGCTGTAAAATGGCTTAATATTCCAATTTAGTAAATAGAATATGTGCACACAAACAGAAGTGTGAAGTGAAGTGCTAACACTGGTTGCTTCTAGTTTATGGGACTAATTTAATTATACTCATTCATACTTTTACACTTTGCAGGGCCATTAACAAAATCCAGTCAATTCCACAGTCTTAACTTAGTATTTTCCCATTCCTATATTAGTACCACCACCACTGCATAAGCCAACCATTTATGCACATCATATCCCAATCACCAATAAAAATCTTATATGTGATTTTTAATTTTTAATCTTGTATAAACTCCTACTGCATGTGAGGAGTTTCACCCACCCCATTTATGATTAGCAGTGGTTAAATGATCACTGTTTTGATTCTGATCATTCTAGTTCTGGAATGTCATCATGAGAATATGCTTTCTAGAACCTTTATTAGCTCAGTTCCCTCCAAAAACTTTAGCCTCAGAAATAAGTCACACTTGTGATCTGAGTATGTGATCTCTGGAACAAGAACAGACAGATGAAGGAATAATACATGACAGAAGAAAGGGAGAAATGGTGAGTTATCAAGCTGGCCATCACTAGGAGCTAGTGGGTCTTGAGTAAGGACTCCCTGAGGAGCTATGTTGGATGTGTTTTGACTTTTCTCTTTGAGAAACAGAAGATATATGTATACTGACTCCTCATCATCATTTTACAAGGTTTACGCCACAGGATGTTAACAACCTCCCATTTCCAAATTTGTGCATGCATCAGAACATCAGAATCTATGAGTATGTTCTACGCCATTCCATGCTGTGGTAGAAAAGTTTTAGGAAGGAAACAGAGAAATATGTTAATCTCAGAGAAGGGGAGATGCTGCAAGCATACGTGTGTTTACCACAGCAACAAGTAAACCACTATCTTCAGAAGATGAGTTGAAGCACAGGGTTGTCCAATGGTAGGTCTGTTACCATGAGAGACCCAGACTTTTAAGACGTGGAGACAAAAATTGCATTTTTTAAAATAACCTCATGCAGATGGTGATCACCACTTTGGAGTGTTTAACAAAATTTACTCTATCTCTACCTGATTATATTACCACGAAGTTTTTGAAGAGAAATACTGGTGATGTTAAAATTTTGTAATTTATTAAAAATACGGAAAACAATTGTCTTACATAATGAATGTTTTTGACTCTATTGATACAGTACAGAAGTTGCTCTCAGACTGAAAATTACAAAAACACTGAAGGCAAGTGTTTTAATGTGAAACAACTAATTTCTTACACTTAGAGATTTATTCCACCACTGGATTCTAGAATGCTCTCGTGAAAAACGGGAAAAGAGATGTACCAAAGAACCTGAGTGCAAAGGGGGACCTTGTGTGAATCCTTTCCGAAGCAAATGAGGAAAGTATACCTAAAAGAAAACAATGCAAATATGACAGTTATGGAATAAATAAGCAGACATAAAAATCAATCTCATTATTATATTCCAGACATCACAATGATGTCTTATATTGAACAGGAAATGCATTTTCCTTTGTTCTGAAACGCTTCACATTATATAATAGAGAAATTTTTGCTGTCGAAACACTGATTATTCCATTGTGAGCTGTAGTATCTTCAAAGGATAAAGGACTACCAAAAAAAAAAAACTTTAAAGAAACTCCTTTAAAATGGATATGGCACCATAAAAGAATCCCATGCCATAAAATACACAGCAAAAAAGGGGTGAAATTGCTGTTTGCAGGAATAAAACAGCAGCATTTTATAGACTGGAGAATACGATACTGCCTAATGATTTTCTTTGTTTGGCCAGTGTATAAACACTTCCCATCCGTAGTTTCCCAGGTCTAAATTGCTAGACGGTGCGTATGCATGGCTTTCCTCCAGTTATTTTATGAACCTCAAGCTTGTTAGACTTCATTGTTGAAAAGGCAGTTTCATCAGATTTAAGGTGGCCGCATCACCTCCTTGCGGATCGTTTCTTTCATATTGTGCTTGTATTTAATGACTGTGTCTGTACATTACAAAATAAAGTGGTGACTTGCCAAGTGCATATTTTGTCTGTTTTATTTATGGCTCAAGAAGGATCTTGAATATCTAACTCCACCACTACCAAAGTTACTTAAAGATAAGGGAACTTAAAGGGCTTCTTCAAGTTCTCTTTGTTCTCTAGGAAATGTATTTTGCCTTACTCCAAGATACGTTGGGTAAATCCACAGCTAAAATTAATATATGCAAGACCCAGACTATCTACATGGACTAGATCAAGCAAGAAAAATGTCTAAAAGTATAATAATTTCATCTTTAAAAATCCCAAAATTAATTGAGATGGAAAGAAAACAGAATCAATTGCTTCAAAAATGTTAGTTCTTAGGTGTGAAAATAGAGACCCAGAGGTGTTAAGTGAGTGACTGAGGATCACACAGCTGATAGAAATTCGAGAATTATAATCTTAATATATACCCATAAATTTGTGGTTCTTTGTATCACAGTATAAAAGCACGTTTTAATTCAGTGCCCTGAGTTTCTAAATTTTTCTAGAAGCATCTAGAAATATAAAGCAAAAGTAAAGAAATAATCGATTATTCTATTACACATCTAAGCTAATTTTTGCAGAAAGGAAAAAAAGGATAATCCAGTTATAATAAATATTAAATTTTCTTCATAAGGCTCTTTTTCAAACCAAAAAATTGGAAAAGTACTGACAAATTCTAATAAATTAAATATCAACTTTAAAAGATTTTTTATGATCTAAATCAGCAAAATATCAAGCATTTAATTCATTTTAGAATAAGATAGCTGTGATTGTAATGTGGCAAAAAGAAGCACTAGCTGGGGCTGCCTCAGTATCATATTTTAAGTTCTCATGCTCCGCTTCAGTGGCCCAGGGCTCACAGGTTCAGATCTTGGGTGCATACCTACACATTGCTCAACAAGTCATGCTTTGGCAACATCCCACATACAAAAAATATAGGAAGATTGGCACCAGATGTGAGCTCAGGGCCAGTCTTCCTCTCCAAAATAAATAAATAAATAAACAAATAAAATAAAAAAGAAATACTAGCCACTTTCACTAAATATAAAAGAGAACGTGATGTGATTGATGTGATATTGTTGAAAATTGCTGAACACATCTGTCTTTTAACTAGAAAAACACTGTGCAAGTAATTAGGTAAGACCTCAAGTGGAGACCCAAGCATACAAAAAGTATATGAATAAATGTACCCCAAGTTCCTGCCAAGAGGACAATTGGCATGATCCAAATAATGACACAGAGGTAATAACAAAAAAAAAAAGAAATTAATCGAAATAATAAGCAGCAATGGTGAAGGATATGGAAGGAACATAGGAAGTGCAATTGTTTGACTCGTTTTCAGCTTACAGGTAGGAAGAATCTTTTCAGGTTTATAATTTATTAAACGTTTGCAAGGATCAGAGAACTAAGAAAGAATATTATTCAACATGGCATGCATTTTTTTTTAAAGATTTTATTTTTTTCCTTTTTCTCCCCAAAGCCCCCCGGTACATAGTTGTATATTCTTCGTTGTGGGTCCTTCTAGTTGTGGCATGTGGGACGCTGCCTCAGCGTGGTTTGATGAGCAGTGCCATGTCCGCGCCCAGGATTCGAACCAACAAAGCACTGGGCCGCCTGCAGCAGAGCCCGGGAACTTAACCACTAGGCCACAGGGCCAGCCCCCATGGGATGCATTTTTATTATTTATTTTCATTGATGCTCTTACTTTCATTTATTGCTCTTTTTTCACTTTTCTTCCATTTTCTTTTTTGCTTTCTTCCTTTCTTCTTATCCTCTTTCCTTCCTTCATCATTTGTTACTTCTACCATTCCTTCTTTTTATTCTTCTCTCCTTCTTTCTTTTGTACAGTCTTATTTGAAAAGATTCAGTAATTTTTGCCAGTCTAAAATTGCCTGCCTAACTAATACCCAGTCCTCAGACACTGACAACATTCAACAGTGGATATTCCTCAAATTCTAAGCGCTCCTATTCATTTCAGGGTTGCTAGAAATATACAGGATGATAGCTATGTTTGAATTTTCAATATACCACAAATCAATTTTTAGTACAAATATATTTCATGCAATATAACTTGGCATTCTGTATTTTTATTGGTACTCAGGCAACCCTAATTCATTTAGTCTACTAATCTATGTAAAATAATAATAATAAGTTCACAGGTCCAGTCACATGTTTTTGTCCCCCCACATCTGAATATTCTGGAATAGTGTAAATTAAGAACATGAGCTGTAATGCTAGATACTTATGAATTTTCACCATAACTTTGTGATTCTAATCAAATCACTTTACCTCTCCAGGCTCATTTTTCTCTTTTAAAAAAATGGCAGTAATAATAGTTAAAGCTTCAGAGGCTTGTAGGAAAAATTAAATGAAATGACATATAAAGTAACTGGTAAAGGCAGTTCTTACTTGTAAGATGCTTATTTCAAAAAGGAAGTTAAATGAAACAAAATTGTAAAAATTGCATCAAGACACTGGAATAACAACCTTCTCTCTTAAAAATACCCACATTTAAAGGCCAGCCTGGTGGCATAGTGGTTACTTTTATGCACTCCACTTCAGCAGCCCAGGGTTCACTAGATCCTGGGTGCAGACCTGCACACCTTTCATCAAGCCATGCTGTGGTGGCATCCCACATAAAATAGAGGAATATGGCACAGATGTTAGCTCAGGGCCAATCTTCCTCAAAACAAAAATACAGACATTTATTTCAAATTCAGAGAAAATAATATAAGGCCATTCACTAATTTGATCATACATGAAGTGAGTCTGTCACTTAAAGAGGAAGTGAAGAGTTCACATACTGAGCCTGCAAAACTGCAAGTCAGAACTTGGAGAGCTAAGAGGTATTTTGAAAATATAATTTAGTAAAATAGATCAAACTGAACCAAGATTAAGCTGGTCGCTAAGTACTGAATTGTCAGTCAGGCCAAGTACCAGGTGCGAAAAAATATTCAGAAATGCTGATTGCCAAAGATAGTAAAGAAGAACAACTTATTTGCAAAGTATTCACCCAGAGTCTTCTGCAAACCAGAGGTTTTATTATGGTCAGACCAGGTAAGGTCCTGCTTTCAAGCAATTCACCATTTAGTCTTAGAGAAAAGAAACCTAAACCATTGTTATAAAACAATGTAGGAGATATGGCGATAGAAATGGCATTATTCTCAAATTATGAGGATAGTTTCTGGAGAAAGTGGTGGCTGAATTTAGAATTAAAAAGTCAGCAGAAATTCATGGGGATGAAAGTGATAGAGAAGATATACCCAAGCATCAGGAAAGCATATTTCAATATCATGGGTACACGTTGCTACGTGCAATTAAGTACCTCTAATCCTAAAATGTGAGGGAGAAAATATCAAGAGATAAGGGAAGAGAGCCTACTTTGTCCAAAGCAAATTAATGACAGTATAGTGCAATTTTTTAACATCCAAATTTAAATCAAAATTTTGGCACTTGTCTTTGGGCAATTTTCCAGCCAGCGAAGGCTCCATGTAGGAAAAGAGAAAAGATGTGTAAAACGAGAAGCACTTTGTCCTGTAGGGTGGGAATAGATGATCCTGAACATGTCAATGATGACTTACAGGATCATAGTTTTAAGGTTTGGAAATTTTCCTGGGATATCCAGAGAGATCTGCAAAACTGACATTTGGGTTCAAAATGTGAGGGTTAAAGGATGAAGTCTTACCTAACTACTTTGGAGAAAAATCAGTAAATTAAGTGTCAAAACACTGAAAATAGTTAAGAATCCCTCTTTCCCCTTCTCCCAAGACAACATCTAAAGGAAAAAGAAAAATTGAATGGATTGAAAAGAACCTTTAGGAAACTCATCCTTTAAAATCTGTGCTAAGTCTTTCTCTTTCTCTCCTCTGCCTAGAAAATTCAATCTTAAACTCACTAAGTAGGGAAAGCATGTAAAGGTCTTGGGGGAGAGTAAATGAGTGAGGAGGGTGGAGGGGAGCCGGAGGCCTGAGCAGGAGTAAGGTCTTCGCTGGGACCTAGCCCGGCATGGGGTATCCGAGCCTGAGCCGTGACAGAAGTACGTGTGTGGGAGGGTGACTGGCCAGGCCAGGGTGAGGGCGTCCTGCTAGAGGAGTTTAGACTGGATCAGGACGAAGATGGGCAACTCCACGATGGGTGCCCTTGTCTGTTGTGTCAGAACGTAGTCAAGGTGTAGGACATGTAGATTTGAGTAATGCACCCCAGCATTGAGTGTCAGAGGTTAGGTGGGTTGGAAAGAACATCCTTAGAGTGAGAGCTTGGAGAAGCTGTGAGTGAGGCATGGAGAACACACTCCAGCAGACGTGTTTGGGGAGGTCTACCTCGTGAAGCAGATTGTCGCTGGCTGTGAGATCCTGGATGGAGTGAAGAAGGCTTCCATGAACAGAGACTGCTTAGCAAGGTGTGTCAGAACCCAGGCAGGCTGAGGGCAGCTCCGAAATGGGGGAGCAACATGGCATGGTGTGTTGGAGTGGAGTGAGGTGAGGTGACCCCACGGAGGAGGAACAGGCAGTGCTGATGGAAGATTAATCATATATGGGCAGGGCAGTTTGAAAAAATAACTAAATATACTAAGGGTAATAAGAGCCGCAGTTCTCACTGTCAGAGAAAGGAATTACAAATATGGAAAAGAAGGAAACTAAAATGAACACTGTGATTTAGATGGGATTGGAAGTGTTATTGTTAACACTTGTCTTCAGTATAAACAAATGGATGTAAACATACCAAAAGTTGTAAATATGTATGTTTTTGTATATATGTATGTATGCATATAAATTCACATTTTTTAGCTCTGTTTGCAGAGATAGCCCGGTAGCAGTGGCACACCAATAGCAATGAGCATAGCTAGCATCTACTCTTATCTTCTAAATACCGATCTCTAACAAAAGAAACTAGAGTTTCTTGGAGAAAGGGCTGATTCCAGGGCATGAGGCATGGAAAGAAGAAGAAATTCATGCCGTACACATCTTTTGCTGGAAGAAAGGAAGTGCTCAAAAGATGATGGATCAAAAAAGAGGATGCTCCCACTAAGCAACTCTGGGGCAATTGAAGAATCAAAAAATCAATGATAATAAGAAATTGTAACTCCTTTGTCAAAACTCTCAAGAGAAGAATTTCATAGACTTTTACAAATGTCCACCAGGCAATGAATATGATCTATTAAGAGCATATGTTGTAGATGGATATCAATGCTTGGCAGTATGCATTTGTGTCAAAAGGCATTTTCAAAATGAAATGTGTAAAATATCATTACAGATCAGCATTAACAGCGCTTGCAATCAATCTTGAGGATAAGGAATATGAACTTTGAACCCCAACCAAGCAAAATACTATCACCTAAAAAGAATTTCTTTATTTTCAGGGCATCTGTATCACAAAAATTATTTTTATTATTTTTGAATTTCATCATTAAACATGTTTTCATCATTAAAAACCATTCATATGGTTCCTATGTAGTATCCCAATTTCTATATCTTAGCCATAAAAGTTTGCCAACCCCTATTCTAAATCATTATATGTTTTGGTAGGTATTAGTCATTTTATAAGATTGAATGCAATGGTGCAACTATGTCTTACAGATTTATTTCCTAATCTATAAAGTAAAGAAAAAATAAGAGACTATCGAAGGTATTGGAGTTTAATCAAGTCGTTGTCTCTCATCGTCTACTGGAGTTATGATCATTTATCTTTAATTGTAATTGCTCCATTACAGTTTCAGTCTCAGTAAAATGACTTTCCACTGACTATCAGTGGGTGTGCCAGGATAATGGAGGAAGAGAAAGCGAAGACAGTAGTTGAAGGACAACAGAATTGTTGTTGCTCTAACTGCATCAGACTTAAATGAGCCAATCAAAATACCTGCTACGTACCCAGTGCAAGGATTGTTGTCAGAAGGTACTTATCACAATCATGCTGTGTGAAGGGATGTTTGGTATGGCATTGTGTAATATCAATTGTACTTAACATGCTAGTCCCTTGTTCCTGAACATAAAATTAGAGGATTGGCTATACCATTTCTAAGTCTCATTCTCTTTGCTACACTTCGGATAATGTAGATGTAACTTGGAATTATTTACAGATAATTTATAAAATAAACACATATTGAACTAATTTATATTAAGTCAAAAACAAGTAAATCTTTTCAAGTAATTCCCCTAGTTTTTGTACAATTGAGGGATAATACAGTAACGTGGACACTCTGTGAATTTTGGACTCAAGTAGACTTTGGATTAAATTCCTATTGTCCCTAATAACATCTGTTAATTTGTTTTACCTAAAAATTAGAATAAAAATTCCCTTTTAACGTCATTGTATGTAAGATTAAATGGAGTAATATATTTTACCTAATCTAGCATAATGAGGATACTAATAGTGTCACTCATATCTGACATTTCTGTGTCCTTTTTCTTCCCCTTGTGATTATGATAGTTATTTTTAGTCTCAGTTTATTTGATTTTTTCTGCCTATGCCTTGATTTTGTATAAGTTATGTCCTGCCTCCTTCCAATTAAATACTTTCCTTTTTATGTCATTTACAATTTTAGATTTATAAGTGCTTCTCTACACTTGTTATCCATTGAGGATATTTTCTTAAAAGTCAAAATATATAATATGAGATATGAAATCCTGGAAGAAAACATGCAAATGCTGCCTTTCACAGTAACCTGATGAGAGAGTACAAGTATGAACAATTCATGATTGAAAATGAGAAGTTAACGACTAAATTGCCTAAGGACAAAGAAAAGTAATTTGACAGATAAGAAATTTACTGTTTTCAAAAGAAAGCCCTTGTAACAATCAATTATGCTCAGAAAGTACTTTGAATTATGTGAATTAAAAAATATTGTATTGTGGTCATAGATATTAGAGTATAAAGGACAGGAAATTAACTTTAGAGTGAATATGGAGAGATCCCATGTTTTTCTGGAAACTACCGAAGGTTGAAAAATGGATGACTTGGGAGTAAGAAAGAGGTTATCCCTCATAACATAGTTTATTGGAATATATGTTAATAGAAGTTTAAAATTATTATTATTAAATAAATTAAGGAGAGCAAATTGTTAAGTTTAAATTTTTTTTAACTCAACTCCCAAAAATATAAGAAGCAGCAATAGAAGCAATGATATATGGACAAGATTGGAAAACTACACAGCTCAAGGGCCAAATTACAGGACATTTTTAAGTGCTTGTAAAAAAGAATAAGAAGAATAATGTGAAGAAGCAAACATAGCAACGAAAGAGACCATATGTGGTCTGTAAAGCCTAAAATATTTACCACTGGCTCTTTACAAAAAACGTTTTCAGATCTCTGATATATGGCATATATTTTAATTGCAAGATACCAATTTTTTTTCCATTTTTGAAATGAATTTTATAAATAAGATCTTATAACTCATTTTCCTTTTGGTTTAGCATGATAATAGAGAACGATAATTGCTTTACTATTTAAATGTCATTATTATTTTTATAATTTAGTCGAAATTGAAGAGAAGTATTAGTTTAAGCTTGGGACAGAAGAGGTAGGTTAAAGACAAGAACCAAGATGGGTTGGCCTCGAGGGCTATGAATAGTGGAAGTCAAAATTGGGTGGAAGTGGCAAAAAAGAAGCCAAGGTTTCACCACTTCATAGATTCCTGGGGCAACCAGTTACCAAAATTGTGCATGCAGATACACACAAACACAACCAGAATCAAACAGTCATAGCAGCTGCTCAAAAAATAGTTCTGAAACAAATACCATCATTTTATGTATTGCAGTTTAGAAGGCATTGAAGTAGATAGCTTAGGTTTAGATTCAGTTAAAGCCAATAATGTATAACTTGCTATAATAAGAAAAAAAATAATGATGTTTTGTTAATATCAATTCATATATTTATCATTGTTCTAAATTTGTGATTGACGTCTAAATGATTGGGAAGTAAATTCTGTGTAATGAATTGTTTAACGTGAATTATCAGTAACCTGAGATTTTACACTCAAACTTCTTTTGGGACACACTGTCACATGGGATGAGCCTGGTGGCAAGTGAGGGCACATGCCATGAAAGTGCAAAAATACTGCCTATTCCCATGGAAGTTCTAACACAACAATAACAACAACATACACAATGACAGTATTTACTGAGTGTTCATTATGTTCTATGACTGTTTCAAGAGTTTTGCATAGATTGGATAAGAGCTTTATGTAGATTATTATTGGTTAAACGGAAGACAGCTTTAACCATCCAAAGGGACAGACCATAATTGCAGAAAATGTTATACAGCAAGATCATTTTGCAATATATCCAAAAAGACCTTTTTTAAGAGCTCTAATGCTGGGCAATGCTTATTGTGGAGAATATTTAGATTTTAAGCTACTGCATTTTCCCCGGGTAATGTCAAATGGCAATTTTCTTTTAAATCATTTTCTCTTAAGAGTATTGTGACAAATGACCTTTCAAAGAGTGTATTACTGTTAGCTTGTTGGCATCAGTTTCCCAAACGATGTCACTTAAATTTATTCTGAGGCCCTTATGCCAATGGTTACCGTGAAAGAAATGTTAAAATATAAGTACTAGTGGCAGGTGTTACAGGTGTTATAGTAATGTTGGTTATAAACAGTTTATCCTCAAAAGAATTGTAAAATATTGATAAAATATAAATATTTCAGATTTAGGAAAGATTAATTTCAATCATATATTTAGTAGAAATAGATACTTTTAAGATTAATTCATCCTAAATATACTTCTCCATTGACATTTTCCCTGTAGTCAAATATATGTCATAATGTCATGAATCCACAGGAAATTTTATATGATCACCTGTATTCTTATACCAACCAGAGAGAGGAATATGTTGTCATTGAAATACGACTCAATATGCTCATTTTAAATAGCCATTAGTCTGCAGAGCCACGGTGTTTGTAGTCTGGTTGTATAGGAAATTCATTAGGAAATGCTCTTCAAAGAAACTCAGACCCTTTTGACATATTTCACAAAGAAATGATATACATTTTTTGCTCACTCGTGTTGAAAAATCACAATAACAATTTAAAATAAAGGCATATTTTTGGGAAAATTATTAATAAATTAGCTGTCTTTACCAGTTCATATTCCTATCTATAAGATCCCAAGCCCACCCTTCTAAACTGCTTTGTGATGTGGGGGTTCCGACTGTGCCAAGTATTTCCCATTTGTCAGTGAGGTAGGTGTGGATAGGGGCCCACCTAGAGAAGGGTTCTGGAACTCTGGGAGAAGGAGGTGTCCTTTCCTGCTGTCGTTCTGGTCCTACCAGCATCAGTTCAACAACAGCCCCTTGACCTGATAGAGGCATTTAGGTCCAGTATCCATTTTTTGTCCTATGCTCCCATAACCAGCTTAATGTGCTCCGTTATAGGTGGAAACACTGGCTCTATAATGCTCTCTCCTCAAGGGTCCCAGCCATGCAGCCCCCTCCTCACTTCTGGGGTCTTGCCACCAACTGGCTGCATCGCCACTTCGGAAGTTCTAGTCTCAGCTCCACGGAATGGCTCCTCCAAGCATCTAGGTTCCAGTCACCCAAATCCTTCTCTTTGTGTGCCAAATAATTTCTAGAATCACTATTCATGTGTTACCCCAGATCCCTCTTTTTGCTTTGCAGTGGTTGACTAACAACACTTATGAGTTCTTTGTATTAATTTCTATTTGTAAAAATAAGTGATGGAGCTTCTGTTTTCCTTACTGAATCATGACTTAAACCGTCTTTAAATAAAGACTTGAATTTTCTTATTAAAAGTCTCAAAAAGGGGCTGGTCCAGTTGGTGTAGTGATTAAGTTCCCGTGCTGTGCTTTGGCTGCCCAGGGGTCACAGGTTCAAATCCCAGGCGAGGACTTACACAATGCTCATCAAGCTGTGCTGTGTCAGTATCCACATACAAAAAATAGAGGCAGCTGTTAGCTCACTGACAATCTTCCTCAAGCAAAAAGAGGAAGATTGGCAATAGACATTCACTCAGGGTCAGTCTTCCTCACCAAAAAAAAAAAAAAAAAAAAAAAGAGTCTCA
Organism: Equus quagga; assembly: GCF_021613505.1. Classification (NCBI taxonomy): domain Eukaryota; kingdom Metazoa; phylum Chordata; class Mammalia; order Perissodactyla; family Equidae; genus Equus; species Equus quagga. The sequence continues at coordinate 50,216,416 of NC_060278.1, forward strand.
AGAAGTCTATTTTTATGCTAAATAAAAAAGAAAATGGAAGAAAAACTATCTTATTTTTCTTAGCCTCCTTTCCCCTGTATTCTGTAATGGACTTAAAACGATCAGTAAATAGAACAGAAAAAAAAAAAAAAGAGAACAAAAGACGCACTTTTCGCTTGGCTGTTTATCAGTTCTTAAAATATTTTTGTGTTAAAATTGTTATATATTAATATTCTGCCCATTAAGACACAAATTATTTATGAACATACTGGTCAGCACTAGTCAAATATTAAAAAACTATTATGTACTGATGCCTAGAATGCAATACTTATGTGTACAGGAAGACAAAAAATAGAAAATGGATCCATGCAAAAAAATACAATGAGAGTTCAGATGTTCTGTTTAGGGCAATATGTATATGATGAAGATGTGTAAGAAACAGGAAACTACAAAGAGAATAATTCAATAAGTCACAAACAAAATGTTTGTCTCTCTCTCTACTTGGTTCAGAAAAAGAACATAAAATTTTGAGATTTTTTTCTCTAAATTATTTGTCAAGGTGACCAATGCTCGAAGTATAAGGTCTCTATATAATCAGTCAAGTGGGTATAGGGTTTTGGACTCTCAAAGATGGTGGCTAAAGATTGGCCCTGTTCTTTCATGTTTTCCTGGATTAGTAAACTTTAGGGAGATCAGTGTTCACATAGCTCTTATTAGAATGAAAGTAAATTTCAACACACATTTCCTCCAACAATATGGCTTCAGATAATTACCACATCTTTAACAGAAAAGAATGTGAGGGAGTCAAGGAAGAATCTGTCATGTCTCCTATTTTTGATGATTGCATTCTTATGCTTTTTTTATGGGCAAAAATTCCCTTTGATCAGTCTCATACGAATTGTTGCTGTCGTTTTTTTGATGAGGAAGATTAGCCCTAAGCTAGCATCTGTTGCCAACCTTCCTCTTTTTGCTTGAGGAAGAGTGGCCCTGAGCTAACATCTGTGCCAGCCTTCCTCTGTTTTGTATGTGGGATGCTGCCACAGCATGGCTTGATGAGTGGTGCTAAGTCGGCACCTGGGATCTGAACCCAAGAACCCCAGGCCAGCAAAGCGGAGCACGCAGACTTAACCACTATGCCACTGGGCTGGCCCCAGTCTCCTACAAATTGGAAAGTAAATTAGGTATCTGAGTAGTTGCTGAGAGATTAAGTGATCTTTCTGTAATTCAGACCTAACTATGATTATTTGTCACAGCAAATGTAAATATATTTCTATCTTGAAGTCCTTAAAGATTAAAAAAACCCAAAAAACCATGAGTTGATTGGTTGTGTCTAAAATCAATCAATCAACCAACCAACTAATCAATCAAGATACTCTCTTCTCCACAGTTTGCATCAAATTTTCAAATGAAAAAGGATTGTCTAAAAATGCATGAGTCAACTAGTAAATTTAATGTCAAATAATTTACACTTAGGTAATTTATTTGTATACTTGTGTAGGAATTTAACTTTGCATAAAATCTCTAAAGTGAGTATTCACTGTTGACAAAAGGAGAGTTAAATTTCTACTCTTCTACTCGACCTTGATTTTTAGATAGGAATCATAAAGCTCGTGACTAAAAGTAAGCAATAGTGATTTAGGGGAATTTTCATCTAAAACATTCTCTACCTACTTCAGATGAAAATGGATTGTCTAACAATGTATGCCAACTAGCTAAACCAACCCAAAGCATGAAAAGTAGGAAAAGTCTACACAGTCCTATCAATTATTTTCTCTGATCGAGAAAAACCCTCAAAATTTCATAAAGATCAAATATGATAATTTTAATTTATTTAGTAATAGTATTTTAAAATATAAACATTTTGGCACAATTTTAATGATCATGGAAATATGGCAAATGGAAATATGGCATAATTTTAATGATTTTTCCATTTTACTTTCATTTCCAATTTTCTCATTGGTTTTCAAGAAAAATTTAACTATTTCTCCCTAAAGTGTTGTTTTCTTTTAAAGATTGGCACCTGCGCTGACATCTATTGCCAATCCTATTTTTTTCATTTCTTCTCCCCAAAGTTCCCCGGTACATAGTTGTATATTCTAGCTGTGAGTGCCGCTGGTTGTGCTGTATGGGATGCTGCCTCAACATGACGTGATGAGCAGTGCCATGTCCACGCCTGGGATCCGAACCAGGGCAACCCTGGGCCACCTAAGCAGAGCACAGGAACTTAACCGCTTGGCCATGTCGCCAGCCCCTCTCTAAAGCTTTGAAATGTGTTCTTAGTTCACAAGATGCTTTCAGTCTTTGGCTTTTGAATATAGGTTGCACGAAAGGTGCATAGCATACTTGGACATAAGATGTAAAGATTTAATATGCTGCCCAGAAGCCTGACTTAGATCATCGCTTTAACCTCAATGCCCCTCATCCTCTAGTGGGAGAGATAGAGCTCCAAGAGGTAACCGCCTTCCTTTGATTTTGCTGCATTTGGTTTAAATTCACAATTGAAGGATGCCGTAAACTGGGCCCTTTAAACACTGACAACCCTACCAACACTCTTCACCACAAATTGGGCAGCTGACAATAGCCTAAAAGTGACAAACATGTTTGTCCCAGATTCTTTTTCTATTAACATAAATAGCCTTCTATTTTTATCTCCCTCTGAGTGAAATTATCAATCTTTTGGCGCCCACCCAGTGGCATAGTGGTTAAGTTCACGCATATGCTTCAGTGGCCCGGAGTTCACAGTTTTGGATCCTGGGCACAGGGCCTACGCACTGCTCATCAAGCCATGCTGTGGTGGCAGCCTACATACAAAAAAAATAGAGAAAGATTGGCGCAGCTGTTAGCTCAGGGCAAATCTTCCTCAAGCGAAAAAGAGGAAGATAGGCAACAGATTTTAGCTCAAGGCCAATCTTCCTCACCAAAACAAAACAAAACAAAACAAAACAAATCCGATCTTTCACATAGAAGTTCTGGATGCTTTTATATACCCTGCTTTTTTTAGTGACTCCACCAAACTTCCTAACTTGAGACAGGGGGAAACATACATGGCAGAGATAGAAGGAGGAACTAGGTATTTGACGGTTTCTTTCCATTTTGTTAATTTTCTTCAAATCCAGGGCTCTAGCAGGAACCAAGTGTCAAGGGTTTTACCTACGCTAGTTAACTCCAATTGCTATAACCTTGTGAACATTGAATAACTTCTCCTGGTTTCTGGTTATTCATCTTTGTTTTTTTTTTTTTGTAAAGTTTGGCACCTGAGCTAACAACTGTTGCCAATCTTTTTTTTTTTCCTGCTTTATCTTCCCAAATCCCCCTCGGTACACAGTTGTATATCCTAGTTGCAGGTCCTTCTAATTGTGGCATGTGGAACACCGCCTCAACGTGGCCTGATGAGCGGTGCCATGTCCGCACCCAGGGCCCCAACTGGCAAAACCCTGGGCCACCGCAACAGAGTGCTCAAACTTAACTGCTCGGCCACGGGGCTGGCCCCTCATCTTTCATTAAAGGCATCTGAATTAAATTTTCTCTATTTTCTTGAAATTCTAACATCCTTATATTTGAAACTAGATCTTTGTAAAAATTAACTTATATTTAATTATTTAAGATATACTTTATATTGTCAGGATTCCTGCCTTTTTCTCTTTAAATTAATCTTTATCTTTTTATTTCATGAGAGTAAACAATTAGAGCAGAGCAGATTTTCAACAGGCACGCACACTGAAGATAGTAGAATGTGTGTTTGTTCTCTGACAGTGTGTTGGTGATGGCTACACTATTGGGGTGGTGTGAATTTAAGGCCTAGAAAAGCAACATCAGAATTTGGGTGTGTTTTTCCGTTGAGACGGAGTACGTGGTTTAAGGGGTTTGAAGAATGTAAAGACTAGATGATGTTCACGGCCAGCTGAATATGGTAGCAATAATCCTCCAGGGAGAGATGAGATCCAGGAATGAAATTTATCCTGGGATAATGAAACTCAGGTATTGGAGTGGAATAGAGAAGAGGCAATGCAAAATTTAACAGGATTTTCAACTTGAAGTAGCAAATGGCAGAAATGGGGAATTGGTGTGGGAAATTGTTTTGAGGAAAAAAAAAAAGTAATAATGCAGCCACAGGTAGCTCCTGAGATGAGGATGGGAAAACCAGATGAGATAGCTGGGTTTAGAAGCCAGATTTAGACTTGTATACATTCAGATGGAGGTGCTTATTATTCCTGAATTTCCAGCTAGATCTCCTTATATACTCATTTCTTCAAAAGATAATGGTTAGAAATTTAAACAAATAAAGCGCATTGTTTGGAAGGAGTAGGCATTTGTTTAAATGTTAATGATATAACTGACATTTAGGGAATTAATTCCAAAAGATTAGGAAAAATGCAAGCATGTTTTGACTTCTATACTTTATGCTTTTCATAGCTGGATCTCATTTATACTTTTAAGCTTCACTTAGAAATAACCACATGCCACATAATTTCAAATGGCCTTTCTCATCACAGTATGGTTATTTTTAAAATTGAATTTGCATTAGCATAATTTTGACATTTCAACTGTAGGCCTTTACTTTCTTGCAGAGTGTTAATTTTATCTGAAAATGATAAAGTGTGTATCACGATTAAGTCAATGATCAGATATGGAAATAAATTCAATTAAATTTAGAAACAAAATACCAACCAGATATCAAGATAATTAAATTGAAGCATGATGGCTTTGAATTTGAGGTATCTGTTATTTAAAAAGCTCTTAATGGTCAACTGAACTTGCATATATGTACATACATATGCGCAAAAGCGTATGCCAGGTTTTTCTCCTGACAAGTCCAGTCAGTCAAATATGCAATATACACAGATGTATCAAAACAAAATTAGTCATACACAGTTAAGCTAATTTGATATTTTCTGATAAAATCAATTAGGCTAGTCAAGTAAAATAATTGATTTGTAGTCTGCATACACATGCAATCTGGGAAAATATAATGTATAGTTTTTGGATTTAAGTGTGAAAGATAGATCAATTGATGGGTTAATTTTTAAGGATTTTGAAATAGGAATGAATGAGTTTAACAATATAAGGCATTATCAATGCCTATTTTTTCAAACAATGTCATAATAATGAATAAGCTTTTTAACTATAACACACCAATAAAAGTAATTCAGATTATAAAATCATTTATGTTGTCATCCATCAGTTTATACCTCACCAACTTGTTCTGCTGCGCTTCTCAACAAGTAGTAAAAAAGGAAACAGAAAGAAAGGCAGAAGAAAAAAAGAAAACTGAAACAATCTTGAAAAGATGGGATTTTTTTTCTTGACGTTGATTCTTTGAAGCCATCAGCTCAACAAGTCTTACTTAAAATTTCTCTGAAATAACAAGAATCTGTAGATAAACTAGAAGAATCTGCCGTGCATGTCTGAGTCATGGGCTCTATCGAGATAGGAGGGGAAAGAAGAGCAGATGTCTTTTGTGACATATGAGAGGTGTCTTGTCTTTAATTGTAAATTATGGACTTAGATTTCTTACCTGAGGACCTCAGAATACCCTTGAGACACTCGAGAAAGGGTTGTACCAGCATACTTCTATGTGACCATGAGAAAACTTTTTTGAATCTGACCCTTGAGAACACAGAGGCAAAGTGAATTTCTAGGTCATGTTACTCCTAGACAGAATTGGTTAGGAGAAGACTGCTTACATTTGGAGTAAGCTGGTTGGCAGGGAGAATTTTTCTCTATGGTGTACATGTGTTTACAGAGATCCAACAACAGCAGCAACTACTATTGCATTTAGTAATTATTTGCATATAACACTTCAAGTGAGACTAATAGCTTGACTGGACTACAGAGGGTATATAAGGTCATAAAGAGGAAAAAAAAATAACAAAAACAGATCGGGAATCAAAGGTTGACGGCAGCCTAGAAGTCTAGAACATGTACCTCCTGTTGAAGTGAAACTAATACACGAGTCAGATAAGACAGTGAGCAAAAAATAACAGGACTCTTTGAAAGATCTAACTGGTGCACACACACACACATCACAAAGGTCTAAGAAATTAAGAACCCAAAACACATTTCAAGTATAAAAATTTGTTAAGTATATTGAAAATAGTAATATCCACTTTTGAAAACAAAATTGCTTGGGAGATGAAGACATAGATAATAATCATTAAAAATAAAAGTAGATAAAATAACGGAAGAAAATCTAAAAGATATAAAGGGAAGACACAGGATACAAAAGGTGAAAAATAAGAATTCTAGAAGAAGAAAAATGGACAAATGTGGAGGAATAACAAAACCAACAATAGGGTAGAATTTCTTTGGTGTGAAGAAAGATCTGAATCTGCCCACTGAAAGGCTCATGATAATCCAGACAGGATAACTTTTCTTTAAATTAGACAAATACTGGTAAAATATCTAACACCCCCCCCCCCAAAAAAAGAAAAATCTTACAAAGTTACAAAAGAGTGACAAGTCCAAGATATAAAGACAAGTTGCTGTGAAACTTCACCTGACCCAGAAATTAGATGGTAACACAGTGCCTAGGTCAAAACTCACATAGTGTTACAGGATTCTTGAACTTTACTATGTTGACTTGTGCTTAATGGTCATGAAAAAAACTTATATATAATATTGTATGGAAAATATGTATCTCTAATCTAATTATGCTTGTTATAGGACAATGCTCAAGGCAATGAAAGGACACAGAAAGGGTTAGTTTTAATTAGCAGATTAGCATCTGTCAAATTTTGGTTCGCTCTGAAGCATACGGACATGGAGTGGATGCCCATATTATGGATATCCTTTCTCAATTCGTAGGAGAGATGAAACTTCAATATGAAAAGTGCAAAGATAATTTTACTTAGTTGTAATTAAAGACTTAAATAGAAAAGAGGGCAAGAATGCAAACTTGCAGTTCATACAAGACTCTCTCCGTATGACAAATAAACTTATGAAATGATACTCAACACATCTCTAGTTCTCAAGAACGTGCAAATTAAAGATGGCTTTTCATTCTCTAGACTGGGAATAATTAATCAGAGTGGGAAATTCTAGGGCTAGTTAGGGTGTGGAATAGCAGATATTCTCATGAAATCCTTGTAGGAATGTGTTTGGCTACATTGCATCTTGTAAAATGCAATTAAAAAAAATTATTATATATGTGTAACTTGCAAATAAGAATATATTTACAAGATATTTCTGAGTTTATAGTTAGCCCAAAATAGGGAAAATTGGAAAGTACATGAATAAGGATATAACACATAATCATATTTTATCTATAATACTGATGATGATATTACATAAGCAAATTAAGCAAATATTACTTAGCATCTTCTATGGGCCAGGCCCTCTTTCCTAAATGTGTTTCCTTTCACATCTATTATATTATTTAATCTTCCAACAATTGTATGAGTTAGGTAACATTATTATCCCTATTTTATAGATGGAATAACTAAAGCAAAGAACATTTAAATAATACATACAAGACCACATAGATAAGTAGCGAGGAGATTGTATGAGAATGTAGACCGTCTATCCAAAGCCTATACTCTTAAGCACTATATGTACTTAGCATTTAATTTGACCCTTGGACGCAATTTAAAAGAATAACCTAGATCTATTTTTTTTTTATTTCGAGGATAGTTCATGATTCATTTTTAAGTAAGAAAACCAAGTTAGAGAGAAAGTATACATACAGAGAAAGGAATATGTACAAAGTAAAACTTTCATAAAGTTACTAAAAAGTCAAGAAAAGTCTTTAAATATGTGTATAAATGCTTGCATGCATTTATATGAACAAAGAGAAAGATCTGTAATGATACACAATCTTTCTGGCACTAGTTATGAGCAGGTTGTGTAGGGAAGATGGGAAAGCAGTAAAGAGAGGGGGTAGATAGAATATTTCTATTTAGTTATCTTTGTGTTGTTTTGATTCCTGCAGGAGATGCAAGTTAGTTGTTTTTGTTGTTCTGGTGGAAGACTTTAATAAAAGATTATATATTCAGGCATACACTCAGACATATACACATTGACACACACAGATACTCACATTTATACACTTGCACAAAAAATAAAGTTGAATTAGATTAATTAGTAACTGTGAGTTGAGTTACAAACATTACATTCTAAACAATTTATTTAATCTCACCCTTTAGTTCTAGACATAAAGTTTTAAGTTCAGGAATCTGGCATTCTCATTGACCATGAAACCAATGCTTCTGAGCATGATTCCTGACAAATATTAGGCAATTAGTTAAAATTTAATTGAAGCAATTCAAATTAAATGTGGATTTTCATCTGTAATCTTCAAATTCATATGCATTACAGAGGATCGCTATTCATTGCATTTACCTCGTCTTAAGGTTGGGGCTAGCAAGACTCTGAGGTGTTGATGTATTTGTGGACGTTTTGTCTCTCTAGAATATTACTAAGGCTTGCATGGGAAGGACCGTGTCTTATTTATCTCATATTGCCTGCAACAACTAGATCGGTAACTTTCACAAAGCTATTTTTTTGTCTGTACAAGAACATTTTGTTTAATTGAATTAATTTAACAACACCCAACAAAGCATACAATGTACCTCCGATATCTTCTTAATTTATCCAACATGATAATCATTAAGGTTTCAAATCAGTTATGTAAAGCATTTAGATTTGTGAGCAAAGAAAGTTTACATACAGAATCAAATTAAAACAATGCATTGGGTTTTTGTATCTCATTCTATAAAACTTAGAAAAGAAATCAATTAAATAATTAATTTTTCCATTATTTCACCACATTAGAAAGAATATTGTCCTCAAATATCCCTGTGTTAACAAAATAAAAAACTTGTATATCAAGAGGTTAATTGACTTTTTCACTATGATGGTTCTATCTAAATGACTTTTCTGTTTTTTTCTTTTGCTGAGGAGGATTTTCCCTGAGCTAACATCTGTTGCCAATCTTCCCCTATTTTGTATGTGAGCCACCACCAAAACATCATGACTGATAGACAACTACCGTAGGTCTGCGCCCAACCACTAGGCCACTGGCGGTGGCCCTTAATGACTTTTTTACATATGCATAAATAATCCCTGCTTTAGTGAATTTTCAATGTTATTCAAATTATATTAAATTCTTATACTTTCAAAATATTTTTCCTACACTAGTGGTTATTTGCTGAACATAGATCTTGTATGTCCACATTATAGACAAAAAAATAAAAATCCAGGGGAGTGTCATAGAATGACTTTACAGTCTAACCTTTTTTTTTATAACTCTTTGTAGAAGATTATTTGAACAAGTTTATAGGCTAAATGGAAGGATCCATGAAATGACATTGAATAGGATCAAGAATACTATGAAGGAGTTATAAAACAAGGTTGGACAATTCTTATTTTCTCTCTCTCCCTCAAATTAACCCAGTCAAAATTTTCTCTTAGTTTCACTTTCTTATCAATGCATTTCAAGTCAATACAACTGCTTGAGTTCCTCAACCATGTATTTATGGTTTACGGGCATTTGTACTCACTCTCTCTCTGCTTCTGGACAATTCAGACCCACGTATAACCTACTCTGACATATGGTAAAGTCTGTCTCAGCCTTTTAACATTTTTCCACGGGTTCTCCAGCCTAGTTATAAATCTGGTGCACTGACTTTTTGTTTCTGCCATGTTTACCAGTATTTTGATACATGCCACACCGTATTGTAAATTGCCTAATTTCAGCATAAGGCAAAGAAATTGACCTATTTCTGGAAGTAGAAAGTGACTTATTCGTAGTTATATGTCTAGCATCTGGTATAGTGTTTTATGCATACTAGACATGCAGATAACGTGAACGGATGAAAGGTGAGGGAGATAACCAGCCTTAACTTTCTAAGAGATGGAGACCCCAGAAATTTTGTGTTACTGTTAACCAAGAGAGAACCTGTGAGCAAACTGGACCAAAAGAAAGTCATTTTCCTCCATAAAACAATGTAATATGGGGTTAAATTCTTTGGGATTACATTCTCTGCTTTATTTAAACTCAAATCCTCCCAATTCTATTATTCATATTTTCTTATTTTCATATAAAACAAATGAAAATGAATAGAAATTTGATTGGGATTTCTAGTACATATCCAGCATTCCTGAAAAATAAACTTTAGTTTCAATCAATAGATACTCAAGCAATACTCACCGTAATTTCAGTAATTAGAATGTTCTGGGACTGGCCTGGTGGGGTAGTAGTTAAGTTCACATGCTCCACTTTGGCAGCCCACGGTTCACAGGTTTGGATTCTGAGTGTAGACCCACACAACGGTCATCAAGCCACGCTCTGGCAGCATCCCACATACAAAGGAGAGGAAGGCTGGCACAGACATTAGCTCAGGGACAATCTTCCTCAAGCAAAAAGAGGAAGACTGGCAACAGATGTTAGCTCAGGGCTATTCTTCCTCACGAAAAGAAAAAGTGACATTAAAAAAAAAATAAATGTTCTAAGTTCAGGATTTGATTAACATTTTTCATAAGTAACATGTGATTTAAATTTTAAATGCTGACCTTATTTAATTTTTTTGTAAATATGAATATATACCAGGTAAATTTTTGCTGCCCTACTTAGATATACTGCATGCAAATTATGTTTATAAATAGATACATATATATGTATATGTGATATATGTATACATAATAAATACATGTATATATGATATATGTATAATATATTCATATATGTATGACCATATTGGTAGGCATATTTCATCAAGGAATCTTAATATAACATAATTGGAAAGAAACTTTAAAAATCATATCATCTGATCATTTTTTGTTCATCTTGAACCCTGTAAACTGATACTTTGAGCAATGAAATAGCACTCCAAATGGCAGGGGTACTCTGCCACTCAAAGATTAATTTAAATCGTAAATTATGTAAGCTTATGTTTGGCTATAATTATCCACATCCTTTTTCTAACAATAACCTTAAGATTGTCTACACTTTAAACAGGATTGCCTTTGTTTCCCTCCTATCTATCTAGCTAGCTAGCTCATCTCATCTGTTTGTCATCTCTCTCTTATCTATCTATCATCTCTTTATTTCTCTAACCACAAGATCACCTGACACAGCTAAAAGAATAGTCTCCCTACCTTTCCATCTAACTCTCCAACCCTTCATGCAGAGTTCTTGGACCATTTCTCACTACTGGCAAGGGTGATTTTCTCTCTGGATCAGCTTCATTGTCTCCAAATGCTGGCTACATTTTTCTCCCTACAAAGAGGCTTATTCTACCCAGGCTCACATTTTAGAATATATACTCCAAAGTGGAAGTGTGATTTTTTTTACTGAGATCAAATTTGAAAACCCCCAGGAAAGTAATCTAATTGTCCAGCTTACCAGAATCCTTGTCATGAACAGACAAATTAATGGAAATTTAATGAGGGAAGGAATAAATATTGTAGCTGTGGCTGCATGCCTACTCTTTGATTGGTGGATTGTGTTATGTCTTTCTTAGACTCTGCTGGAAACAAATGGTAAAAATATGGGAAGAGGCCGAAGCCCCAAAGAAGCATTTTGATTCAAGAACATAGGAAATATGTTGGGCAAATAAAACAACACATGTTAATTAAAATATATACTTTTTCAAATCATTTTTACTGAAGACAATTCACATACAATGAAAGACACTCGTTTAATTACACATTCCACATCCATGAGTTTTTACAAATGCACTCATGTAAACCAGCAGTGCTAGAAAAACACGGAAATATTCTACTAACTCAAAAAGTTCTCTTGTGTTTCTCCACAATTCATTCTTTTCCTCGATCCTGGCCCCAGGTAACCACTGATCCTCTGTGATTATGGATTAGGTTTATCTTTTCTAGATGTTCATGTAAATGGAATCATATTTTTGTGTGTACAGCTTATTTCATTCAGCATAATGTTTTCAATAGTTTGTTCATATTTATTGTTGATTACACAACAATCTGTCTACCCACTAACTTTCTGATCAACACGAGTTCTTTTGGGATTGTGGCTATGATGTAAATCTGCTATAACATTTATATGCAAATCTTTCCTTGTAGGTTTTTTGTATCTCTTGGGTAAATATCTAGGAATGGAATTACTGGGTCATATGGTAAGTGTATGTTTAACTTTAAAAGAAACTGACCTGCTGTTTCCCAAAGCAGTTGCATAATTTTAATTTCCCAGGATTAACACAAAAGAGTTCCAGTTGCTCCACCTTATGCCAACACTTGGCACCATACATGTTGGAAAGAATTATCCTTTCTCCACTGACTTACTGTGTAATATGATAAATATTAATTGATCATAGATGTGTGAGTTTATTTCTGGACTCTTGTATTTTGGTCAGGGGTATATCTTTCTTTACACCAGTGTCACATTGGTGTCTTCATTACTGTGACTTTAGAGTAAGTCTTAAAATCATGTCATGTAAATCCTCCTAGTCTATTCTTCTGTCAAATAGTTGTTTTGACTAAACCAAACTCTCTGAATATCCATAGAAATTTTGAATCAGTTTCTCAATGTCTACAAAAAAAGAAATAACCTACACAAGTTTTGGCTGGGGTTGTGTTGAATCCATGCATCAAGTTGGGAAAGGAGATCGATTTAACATACTGAGTTCTTCAACCCATGAGTATGCCATAGCCTCCATTTCTATAGGTCTTTTAAAAATTTGTCTCACCAATATTTTGTAGTTTGAGCATATAAACTATTTTAACATTATGCTATTACAAATGATTTTTTAAAATTTCAGATTGCAATTCTTATTAGATCTATAGAGAAATAGATATTTTTTATATTGACTGTGTGTCCTATGACCTTGCTCAACTCATTGATTAGTTCTAATCAGTTTTATTTTGGTTTGTTTGCTTAGGATTCTCTATGTGCATAATCAGGTCATTAGCATAAAGAGTGTTACTTCTTTCCATATGGACATTTTTTTCTCTTTCTTTCCTTATTGCATTAACTAGCACCTGAAGTATCATGTTGAATTGAAGTGGTGAGTGGACATCTTTGTCTTATTCCTCATGTAAAGAGGAAAAATTAAGTCTTAAACCATTAAGAGTATGGTTAGCTATACGTATTTCATAAGATGCTGGATCAAGTTGAGGAAGTTCTCTTCATTTCTAGTTTCTAAGAGTTTGTTAATCATTTGTGGTTTTGAGTTTTGTCAAATGCTTATTCGAGCCACTTTTAGATTTTCTTTGTCAATAATGGTCAGTAACGATAGTGATGTGCTTTGGAGATTTTTACATTTTTTGTGTTTAAATTTTGGTAATGTTTTTATGATTATTATCTTTGGAGGTCATTGATCTTCAATCTATAACTTATTTGTCAAATTTGGAAAAGTTTAGCCCTTATTTTTCCAAATATTTACTCTTCCTCTATTCCCCTTTGGGACTCAAATTACATATATTTCTCACTACAAGGTAATATCTCACCAATGAGACTCAATAAATTTTTCAGTTTTTTTCTCCATAACCTTCATTTTAATAGATTCTACCATGATATCTTCAAGCTTATTGGTCTTTTTTCTGCATTGTCTCATGTGCTATTAATTTCCATCTAATATATTTTTCCTTTCAAATAACACTTCATTTATATGTTTTCGTTTTCTAATATTGTCCATTTTTTCCATTCTGACCATGTTCTTTAAATTCCTATGTATACTTTTTTTTTTAAAACCACTTTATTAAGGTATGACTAACACACAGAAAGCTATGCATGTTTAATGTTTTCAACTTGAAGAGTGTGGAGATAATTATACACCCGTGAAACCATCGCCATGATCTATGCCATAAACATATCCATCACCTCCAAAAGTTCCTCCTGCCCTCTTTATTTATTATTATTATTTTGATAAGAACACTTAAGGGGAGATCCATTCTCTCAGCAAAACTTGAAGTGTACTATGTAGTATTAGCATCCATAGGTAATATGCTCTACAGTGTATCTCCAATACCTCCCCAATTCCCCCTCCTCCCAGCCCCTGGCAACCATCATTCAACTTTTGGTTCCATGAGTTTAACTATTTTAGATTTTCATATAAGTGGGATCATGTAGTATCTGTCTTTCTACGCCTGGCTTATTTCACTTAGCATAATGGAATTTTTATTAGATGTTCAAAATTGTGATATTGTATTATTACATTTCTGGAATTTATTCTTGTCTTCCTTTAGAAGGGGGAGAGTTTTATTTTGGCAAGAATTTACATTACTTCCTGATCATGTTAATCTTTTTGAGGCCTCTTGAGTTTCCATACTGTGGTTCTAGAGGAACTTTCTCTCTGAGTGTAGTTCATTTCTAAGGTCCTCACTAAACATACCTGCTGATCATTGAGGACTACTGACTCTGGCTGATCAAATAAATAGATCAAGTAAATCTCCCCACCTTACTTGAACTCTGAATTATAGGGCTAATCCCCTCCATACCCAATTTGAGGGGTTTTTGCTAGATGTGTGGAGTTTCACTCCATGCATACACAGCCTAGTAATCAGCAAATACTCCAGTGAACACCTAAGCACGTGTCTGCAGCTCTTTCTCTGTCTATCAGCCTCCTTTCCATAACTCTGCCCCACCACTTCCAGGCCTCTCAACTTCTTGCTGTTCGAATTTCCATCTCTTTACATCAGTGAGGCCATTGTGCTCGGTGGTTCCCTCTCTGTCTGGAAATCATCTCCAGACAGAAGACAGGGACGACTGTCATGTTCGCCTAAGCTTTCCCCCCATCTCGAGGATCTCATTCCTCTGCTTGCTTGCCATTAAATGTCTGAAAGCAGTTGCTTCATAGCTTTTGTCGAGGTTTTTAGTTTTCTATTCTTGGCAGTTAAGTCCAGTTTTTGTTACTCCATCGTGTGTGAAAGTGGAACTCTAGATATTATACTTTTTGAAGTTTTTACAAATTTGACTGAAAAACAATATTCTTCTCTATATGCATATTTATCATTTAAATTTCTTCTTTTGCATATTGTCCGTTAATAGTGTTTGCATTGACTTTTCTTACTGATTTATATGAATTTTTGTAGGTATACTCTAAGTTTTTTCATATATGCAAAGTTTTTTTTCCTTTTTAATTTGTTTTCAATTTTGCACGTGAAGTTTTGGTTTGTTTTATGTGCATACCTTTAAAAACGTTTATTTCCTCAAATTCATCAGTTTTTCCTTCTTGGTTTACCTTTTGAATAATTTTTTAAAGGCTACTTTAAATCTTGAAGTATATAAATATAACTAAAGTTAACTTCATATTTAAATATGTGATTTACGTGTTATTTATTTTGGTGCACAATATATGGGATAGATAGAGTTAGCTGTCCATCAACCAATCTGTGTCTCGCATCCTCTATTTTCCTACCAGAGATCATGTATTGTGGCTATGATTTGCATCTAGATTGAATTATGTGACTTCACCTCACCAATGGAATATGCATTAAAATTCTGTGTTACTTCCAAGGCACAGTAATGTGGGAGAGATTGCCTTTCTCTCTTCTCTTTGTTTGCTGGTGTGGAGTAGCTCAAAGTCCTTGTGTTTGGCAGAGGTTAGGATAAATAGCACCAAGCTAGGAAGAAAGCCACTCTCTGGCGAGGAAACATTGTATGAGCTATTACATAGGTCATTATACTTTTATTGTCTGTTTATGATAGCAGTTAAGAATGCTGATAATGGGATTAATTAAAAAGGGGGCTATCATCATATTTTTCCAAACAATTAGTCACTAGTTTCAATATCATTTATTGAATGATTCATCCATCCACTTAAGAAATACTGAAATTATCATTTTTCCAAACAATTAGCCACTTGTCACATTGCAATTATTGAATGATTCATCTATCACTTATTTTGAAATATCACCTTTCCACATAATAAATTTTCTGTCATAACAGGGTCGATTTTATTAAATTTTTATATATTTTATTTGTCCTTCAGTTTCTATGTCCAATGCATACTATATTTAGCATCATGCGTACTTAATAGCCTTTAATATTTGTTAGGGAAAGTTTGCTTAAACATTTAATTTTTCCTTGGCTCTTCTTATTGCTTTAATCTTCCAAGTGATTTGAGAATTTTCAGCAAGTAAAGAATAGGAAGTCAATTGAAATTATGTTTAATTTATAAATTAATTGGGTGGAAAATTTTATCTTTCAACTATTGCATTTCTTTCCAGGAATGTATTATGTTCCCCATTTATATAGGTTTCCTTTTAATTCCCTTAGTGGCAGACACTCATTTGCAAAATAATTATAGATGACCACCCTAAGGTTTAGAAAGAACACAGAGAGTAACGTTAATTGAGGGGAAGTGTGAAATTTTCGTTAGAGTTTTTGTTGGGATTAATGCAACTGAACGAGGAACATGAGGCCATCATGTATCTGTTCGAGAAACGGTATATCATAAGTGCACACTATTACGCATTGTGGCAGAATACAGGAATTAATTCCTGGGTCAACATGGATAACCTGCCTCAGTGTCTATTTCCATATAAGCACAGGACCAAAAACACCAGGTATTTCCATTTGCAGGTATTATTACTCATCGACTTTGTGTCATAACCAAAGCTGTAGATATTGTGTTAGAATCCTTGATTTTAGCTATACCAACTCACAATATTCTATCTAAAGAATCTTCCTTGACTTTTCTTTCTTTTCAATGTTAAAAGTAGCATTCCATTCAACTCACTCCTTCTTAACCCTCAAATTTTATGTGTCAAATATAACAGTAAGGGACACATAGAGACTGTATCTAATTTCGAACTCTTAGTATTTCCAGGTTTGTATGCCCAAATTTCCTCAAGTATATATCCTCCTGTGTGCTCTGCAAAATACCTCTAATTTCATATTCCAAAGAGAACTCAACTTGATCCCCCACAGATGTTTTTTGTCTCCTGGTTGACAACAGAATCATCAGCATTTTATATTATCATACAGAACATTAAAAAATGCTTATATCTCTGCTGCTTTTCTCAGTCTCAGATTTCATGAATAATCCTTTAAAACACTTCCACTTGTATTATCTTCCACATCTACCTCCTTCCATCAGTTTTGTTTTCTTAGTTCAGATGTTCATTGCCTTTTACTGGATCCTCTTTAATGAGTTCCAGTTGGTTCCAATGACTCCAGGCTTTCCCTGCAAACATTTTTTCTCTGAAAAATTACTATAATCCAATAATTTCTAATTGCTTTCAAACACTGACATTCATTTTGGTTCCAATATCTTTTTCCTGTTATACCCCAGAATTATCCCCATATTAATCTATACTTTATCCTAATATGGCCCAAATTTTTGATTCTAATGATAATACTCAATAATTTCTAATACTAATGATAATGCTCAAGTTTCTCCTTAGGTCTGAAACATTTAAGAATGAGAAATATATTCACCTTTTTTTTTTCATAAGTTGTCCTTAATAATTTTAGTTATCTGTTCTCTGATTACTAGACTATGTTCTTCTTTCAGTTATTAAATACAGTCATAATTTTATTACTGGTAAAGAGAAAGACGATTCTGGCAAAGAAAATTTAATTATCCCCTGAGCAAACAGGAATTTATTTCCCCAGTTTTCCTTGCCGATTAGAGCCATATGTTTGAGTCAAAAGAATCCACGTATGCACTGAGATGAGGTACATCATTTCCAGATGTAGTACAAAAAGTGTGGAAGCCATCCATGCTTTTCCTCCTTCTGCCATGAGACTGTGTATGAATGCCATCTGTTCAAGATGGCTTTGCTACAAAATGGAGGAAGGTAACCTGACCCTCACCAGATTTTTGTAAACATGAATAAAACCTTATCTCAGCGAAAAATAAATATTGGAGTGTGTCTTTCTTCTGTTGCTATTCTTAGGGCCACCAAAGATCGTAGACCGCCAATTCACACACAAAGCCTCTTATTTTCAGAAAACTTCAAATTGTTTACTTCTTACTATTTTTTAAACTAAGTTGACAGACTTTTAAAAGAAATATGTACAAAAACATTTGAAATTTCATAATTTGGAAACATTGACTTATTTAAAGTTTAAAGGTTTCTTTAGTGTACAAACTTTGACATTTTAAAAATACATTTTACATCTCTAATAGAGGCTTACATTGAGCTGTAACATCAGAGGATTTCTCGTAGGACAAGTGGTACATGAAGTACACTTTAGGAATGCTTTTCTGCATCAGCATTTCCTCTCATCAATTGTGTGTTTCTTTCCTCTAAGTTTGGCTTTACACTGACCTAGAAATATTTCTTTTTGGATAACTGCCCCGGTGGTAACCTTCAGGTGATTTTTAATGAAACTCTTCATAAACAAGATATTATGCCAAAGTTAGCCAAAACTTTTATAACCCTAATTTTGAGCAGCATAAAGTAAGTTATATTTACTTTAAGAGAGTTACTCATCAAATATGCCAAATTTATTTTTGAATATTTAATATTCTGGAATATTTCATTTATACTTAGTTTTCTTTAGAGTGATCTATGTAACGAAGCTCAAGATATAACTTAGTAAATAGTTTTACGGAATTAATTATAGAGAACATGTAAAATATTTGAAATAAAAAATTTCAAAATATGGATGATCTATTTTTCTAGCTACACTTGCTTATTGTTTGAATATGACTATTTCTCTAGAGAAAACGAAGTGGCTTGGTAATTATCTTTGCTCTTATTAAAATACAAAATTGCATGGAGTATTTTTAACATTCTATGTTTATCTCTCTCATTGATTTTTATCCATACTTTCTTGTTTCATTCATTTTTTCAATTATTACTCTAGGGCTTGCAGTTATATAGTCTACCTTGAATCAACATTACATCACTTCACATGCAAGAATTTTAAACAATATACTTCCATTTGCTCCCTCCCATTTTATCCTGTTATTGTCATACATTTTACTTACATATTATAAATAAAATTAGTATCAATTTTAATCTCAATTATGTTCTGAAGAAATGAAGAAAACAGAAAAAAACTATTTTATCCTCATGTATACCGTTTTTAACAGTTTCCATTCTTTTTTGTGATTGCAGTTTCCTTCTGGTATCATTTTCTTTCTACTAAAGGAACCCGCTAAACACTTCTGGTAGGGCTAATCTTCTGGTGACAAATCTCTCATCTTTTATCTAAAATGTTTTTATTTTCCTACATTTGATCGTGAAATTGCCGGAGTCCAGCTCCAGGTTTCCTGAGGGATGAACGGCGTCGGCGAAGAAAGAAGACAAGGTGAGACCGGAAGTGAGGTTTCCAAGTCTGATTTATTCGAAGCATTCAAGCACTTATATAGGGTCCAGGTCACGCGTTTATGATTTCATGGAATTGTCTCAGTACATAATTTTGGCAAACAAAATGGGTACATAAGCATATGTTGTTATAATATAGCACAGCATGTCTGTGAGAAGTAAGCAATGTTGGTTAATTATAGACATTGACCTTTTCTATATGTCTACTAGGCGTCTAGATGTCTAAGACTGATTGCAGAATGGGGTGTAACATCTAGATTCAGTTCCCCATGGGTCGAATGGCCCTAAGCCTCTATCTTTATTCCTATAATAACGAAAGCAGAAGTATTGCAAAGTGTAAGGGGACCAAATACACACAGGCCCCCAGCTCCGTCTGATCGAAAGCCACACAGGCACAGTGCTTGGGGTTTCTCTTCTACCATTAACTATTTTATAGGGTTCTCAATCCTCATCATAATCCCAGTTCCTCTGTGTCAATATATTATGATATTTTTCTGCAACTTTATCAGGGTTATGGGTTGTTTTCGGAGAGTGTACCTTTTGCATATCTTTGCTTCTGGGTGGGTGCCACCATTTACCTCCTGTCCTAACAGGCCTAGGATAATATCTACCTCCTAGAAGGACCTGAGGAGGGAATGTTCTCTTTTGAGGCAATTTATTAGAAGGCTTCCTCCTTGAGGGCTGTCCAAATTCCTTTACCGCCTTTCCAGGAGGGGGTGAGAACGTTTTTTCCCTTCAGGCTGTTGTTCCCTGAACCCTCCCTAGAAGGCCAGGTTATGTCAGCTTCTTTCCCCTGCTTGGAGAGATTTTCCCCAGATATCCCCATGTACAGAAAAAGAGCAGCAAGAGCAATATTGCTAAGATTAGCAGCATGAGTAGGATCAGGAGCGGCCGACCGCCATCTTCTGAGGGTCCGCCGTGCGTTCCCTCATCTCTCTCCCGGACCTTTGTCCTTGGGTAGAGGCTTAGCTGACTGGTGGGTGGCTCCCGGCATGAAATGTCAGCTGAGGGTTCATTGAAATTTTCTTAGATCTATGAATTTTTAACTTTTGTTCTAAGATGGAAAATTATCAACCATTTATAACATTCTTTTGCAATTCAATTTTTCTCTTATTTACTTCTGTGTTTATATGTATGTTAGACTGCTAGATATTAACCAGAGGTCACTAATGCTCAGCTATTTTCCCTAATTTTTTATTCATTTTTCTCTTTATGCTTCAGAATATATTGCTCTGCTTATCTATTATTGATCTTTTTTGCCTGAAATATCCATTCATTACGTTCCTTGTCTCATGTCCTGATAATGGCAGCAGTAACTGACATGGAGAACTAAAGAGAAAAATCAGAAAGAGAGAGAGTGAAAACTGAAATGTCCTCATATTTTAGCAGATCGTAAATATACACTTCTCTTAATTGATAATTGTTTTTTGCAGGGTCCTATAGATGGCCTTGTTCGAAAACTATAATTAAAAACAGAATATTCTCCCAACCCAAAAATCTCTCCAAAATGGTAGTAGAGAAAGAAATGTCTTATCATTGAATAAGCATTAAACCAGAATGTCATGTGCATCACAGGCACTATGCTAGGAGATGGCAAAGAGCAAGAAATTATAACCACAGGACCAGGGACAGAATTTGTCACCTGAAAATATGCTTTTTTGGCATAAGAATTATTTTAGGGTGATTATTTTTAGGATATAGCAAACACAGGGAAAGCTCTGAAAACCTAGCAGAAGTTACCCATTTGTAAGAGAAATTTACATTCGTAAGAGAAATCTCCATTGGTAAGGGTGCCTTCCTCTCTGTGCCAGGAAGGAAAGGACCACTGACTCTCTAGAAACTCTTACCAGTAGAAAAGGGAAGGAGTGAAATCTACATAACAACTTGACTCCTGTTTACTGTACTGACCTCATCTTAACAGAATGTTAAGTCTGTTTTTCAGAGGGAGCCAGCCAGCCGGGAGTATGCGCAGAAGAGAAAATTTTGATCTGCCAATCGAAACTCATCCTGCCAGTGCTTCCACATAGCTGCCTGCCTTCCCTGATGTCTTAAACCTTAACCTATCTCCTGGATGGGGAGACAGATTTGAGTGCCCTTCTCCTCTCTTCTTGCCTAATCAACTTTCTTCCCTCAAACACGATGTAAACAGAATTGGCTTCTGTGCACAAATGTGGAGAGAGCTCTTGCTCCATATTGAAATCTCACCCTTTTATATAGCCATACAGATCCAACCCTTTATATACAGGATCTGAACATAGATAATAACTGGTCCTCAAGTAGGGGGACTTGACAGCAACATTTGTCACACATAGTTTATCCTAAATTTTTCTGGTCATTGGGGTGACCATCTGTGTTAGCTATTGGCTTTATCCAAGGAAAAACAGACTTCTCATATCTTCGTGACAGGAGATCATTTTGCAACATGGAGCAAAGCACCCACAGAGTTGGCTCCTATCCTCCCATGGAAACTGGGAGATAAGCATACAATCTCCCTTGATGTCTACATTTCAAAGAGATGGCCCCTGGCCCTTGAGAAAGGTAGTCCTGGGTCACAAAGCTAACACAAGTCCTATCTAGTCTTCAAAAGGATTTATAGGCATTTCCAAGAAATGAAAAAGAATTTATAATTACAAATTAGGAAATTTGTAATGATAAGTACAAATTTACCTTAGAAAAGAGTTTACCTAATGCTCTGAGACAACAAAGTGGAGGAAAATCCCTTTTTTTTTTTCAAGAGAGAGGATTAACCCTCTTTTTAATTTGTATTTCTCTTTTCATCTTTAAAGGAAAACAATTCGTTGTGTTTTTTAAATGTGTGAACGTTTGAAATATGACCGAGCTCTCATATTAGCTCAGGAGGAAAGGATATATGATTCAACAAATGGAATCTGAAAAATTGGTTATCCAAGTGGAAAAAATAAAATTGGACATGAATAGTTTCTTCATGGAGAGAACACAAAATAGTTATTAAACGTAGGAAAATATACTCAATTTGCTGGTTACGGATTTTAAGTTTATTTCCATACCATTTCTCCCATTGAGAGTTGGAGTCTATTTCCCTCCTCTTGAATCTGGGCTGGCCGCGTGATGTGGCTTATCGAAAATATGCAATAGAAGCGCCGTTTTGTGGCCTTTAGTAAGTCTCACTGCTTCCATCGCATATTTTTGGTACCCAGCTGTCTGACTACACTGATGGAGATCACATGGAAAAAGAGAAGCCTTAGAGGTTAAGAGACTGCAAAGGGAGAAAGAGAAGGCCATCACAGCCCCAGCATCCCATCGACCCTGCTGAGATGCCAACCTGTTAGTGAGATGCTGTTGGATCCTCCATCTTGATTAGAGTCATTTTTGGTTTTGTTTTTATTTACTTTAATTGGGATATAATTAAAAGTACAGTAAAGTGTTTAAGTCTTAATGCACAAACATTTCTCTTATGAGTTTTGTATATCTACTACCTGGATCAAGGTATAGAACATTGCCTGCCCTCCAAAATGCTCCCTTGTGCTGTAGCCCAGTCATAAATTAGGCCTCGTACAAAGATGAACACCAGTAGTCCTTTGGTGGATGTCCTCTTACTTGAATCATATTTCTTCCTCTTTTTAGATTAATTTTCTTTTGATAGAATACATCCTCCAATAGCCTCTTCGCAATGGATTATGGAAGTAAAACAAGATCTTGAGTATCTTCAATATCATTTATCTATACTTGCACTTGATTTTTAATTTGATTGGGTATATGATACCAGCTCAGCATAAGATTGATGTAAGGGAAGCCATATTGTGGAAAAGAAACCATGTTGTAACTTTGAATGACTTCTGACTAACCCAGCTGGATATTCACCCTCCAGGAGATCCACCTGCTCTGTAGATGTTATGACCCCTGCTAGTGCATATACCTCCCAGCCGCGATAAGACGATACTTCGTTCTTTTGAGTTCCTTAGGAATATGATGACCCCCTGAACAGAGTCTATGCTGACAACCATCATCAATGAAAACTGAAAGATCTGATGTGGTGACTCCTGGGTCAACATTCCTAACCTCCTCCCCTATAACCCACTGGCCTATATAACTGCTTCAAGATTCTGTGCCCCCTTAAGATGATTTTTATGGACATGAGTCCATAGCAAGTGTAATAAAATGCCCCTTCTCTGCCGCCATCTTGCCTCTTGACAATTGGCTTTTGTCTCAGGACAGCAGATCGCTCCTTTTGTGTGGTAACATATAGAAATTGAAATTATAAATTTTTTTTCTTAGAATGTTGATAGCATTACTTCACTGACTTATAGGTTTGTTTCTTTTCAGAAGTCAAATGCCATTCAGATTTCTGAATACTTTTTTATGAAACTCTTTTCTTCCTCTCCAGTTGCTGTGTTAACATGTCTCTGTCCCCAGTGTTCTTAATTTTGAGATGGTGTGTTTTGGGGAGAATTTCTTTTCATCCAACAGCTTTAGGCATTGTGGAGGGCTCTCAATTTGGTGTTTCAAGTCTATCAGTTCTGTGAAATATTCTTGGTGAAATATTCCATAATTTACTTCTCCAGTTTCTCTTTTATCTCTTTCTGGCACGATGAAAGTTCAGATATTGGAATTTCCTGAAGGGATTTCTTTATTTCATATCTAATCTCTCCTTTGCTCAATCTTTTTGCCTTTCTATTATAGCACCTGGGAATTATCTTTGACTTTATTTTTAACATCCTATTGGAGTTTTCATTTCTAACATCTCTATGTATCTCTATCAATATCTGTGTCTATATCTATATTTCAAAAGTATCTTTCCTTACTGTTCCTTATTAAAGATTCTTTTTCTTTTCGGTGTGCAAAATATCCTCTCTGAGGCTATTACTCACGGATATGCGGGGGCGTTATATTTACTCCTTCCTGTCTCCTCAAGATTTTTCTGGCTTCTATGAATTCCCTTTTTCCTCCTATTTGTTATTTGCTTTCTGTTTTCTGGTGATTAACTATCGGCAAATATCTGATGTCTCTTAACTATCCAATCATATGTAGGTGTGAGGAATAAAATAATGAATGAATATTCCTTGTTTCTATTTAAAACATACCAAGTTGTAAGTTTCTATCTAGACTGATGTGTCTGGTCCATGTTCTTGAAGGAACAATATGGAAGAAGATTTCTTAGTTTTTTATTTCTTATGTTTAACTTCTCATAGAGGAATTCTCCAGTGTCCCACTTTGGGAGGTTGATGTCATTTTCTCAGAGCCGACTGGAGATGGGCAGGGTTGCCCTTGGTTCAAGAGGGAGCATTTCATTTAACTTATGTTCCTTTTTCAGTAGGGTCTCTCTGCTATGTTGATGTCAGATTTCCCAGCCTCCTTGGGGCAACCCTCCAGAGGGTAAATGGAGGCTTACGCTCTGTCAGAAGAAAGGTACTTGCTTTAATTTGTGCTTTTAGAAGACATCTGAAAACTGTAAGAACATAATTTTAAATATTGTTTTGGTCAGTAGACCTGTATTCAGCTTCCCCCTTCAGAGGCAACTGGTGCCTTCAGACCTGAAGTGGGAGGCAGAGATCTGCCTGCGTCAGCCTAAGCCGCTACAGGAGTGCAGTGTCCTTCCACCAATGACACCTCGTCCATTTTCTTTCTGTCTTTCAGATTTTGTTGCTACCATTCACTCTTTCATTTCCATTGCCTTTATGTGTATATTCATTGAAAATTCCCTTATAATTTTAGTGGGGCTTTGTGAGTGGCAGATTATGTAAATTTTTGTTTAATCTTTTGTGTTTACTAGAAGTACATAAACTTCTTCTAAAACATTGTTAGGAAGGTAAAGCAAAAAAAGCCATAATTGCTGGAAATGCCCTTAGGACACAGTGACTTACCTTTCAATGTTTGTTTTTCTTTTATCCTCTGAAATTATGTATTTCCTTGAAGACATGTTATATCTAAGATGTTAGATTGTTCCCAGGTTAACTTGTTGAGCTGTCTAATTTGCATTTGCTTTGTGCATATCACTCAAAACAAGGCCCTTAATATGTCAGAAAATGCAAGCCTTCAGATGACCATGAAATATTTTAGCAAACAACAGTTGGTAAGAAAAAAATTAAGTGATTTTCTCTTTGTATAGTTTGTGGTATGATCCAACTTTAATATTTTGTTTTAATCAAGCTTTAGTATAATAAACAATCAGAAAATATAAAATTATCAATCAATTGTGGGAATTTTAGTGAGCTGCTGCTGTCTGTTTCTGCACCTGTGGAGTTGAACCTGTCATGTTCACGGAAGGAATTCTGAGGACAATGAAGTGGTGATGCCAAAAGAAGAAAAATTTAAGTTTGTGAAACAGGGGTTGTGCAAATACAAACGTTTTATGCAAGAAGTAACTCAGTTTTGTTAATTATTACTTATTTTAAAATGTAAATATTTTGTCTATATACACTAATTATGATTTCTCTTTTATTGTTGAAAAATCATATATATTAGACATACCTCTCATCTAATTGTTATTTTCTATTTATGTGCTATTTGTTAAAACTCTTGGATAACTGTTTTAGAAATTAAATTCAATTAACTCTGTAAGCAAGACAAGAGATATCTGACATGATTAGGACAGTCAAACAAGAGGTATAATTTTTTTACAACTTGCAAATGAGAATAGGACCTGTACAGTGAAAATAAGAAGTGAAGCAGTGTTGTTATTACTGCTAAACCACGGCAAAATCATGCCTTTTTTGCACACCTGAAATATTCTATACGATTCATCTGTAACAGATTCATTCTGACCATGAGTCTCAGCTGTGTGTTTAGAATTTGATGGGTCTTCCCCTATCTTCCTAGAGGGTCTGAAAAATGTTTGCAAATATTACTGACCTCAATGAAATTGTTTAGTTCAGACCTAGAGAACATACAGTTGCTACAAATTTAAAACACACAATTTACTTTTAATTGGGTTAATCTTGGAATCCCAAAGGAGAAAAAGCAGGTTTCCAGTTAATTAATTTATATTTCCTAAGAGACTTCCTCTTAAATCATGGTGTATTTTAAGCTATGCCAGTTATAATTATTTAAAAATTTTGCAAATCTTCATTGTATGTGAACTACCAGAAGCTGGTGTTTTTGATTTATAGATGATTCAAAGAAAATTGAGTATTTTGCCTGCAAAGTATTGCAGATTGACCACAGAACTCGTGAGTTACTTTTCAGCTGTGGATCCGGTGCCCACAATTAATTACACTTGTCTGAGCCATAGCTTACTCTTTCACCTTCCAACTCCACATCAAAAGTGTAGACAGCATCCAATTAACTAAGAGCTTCCAATCCACTTGCTAAACTTAATAACTAATTGTCTCATTAAACTGACAGCAGAAATATGCTCTTCTGTTTACATGTTAAAAATATTTTAGTCAGGGAGAAAAATAAATAGATTTATAAAATTTTAGAGGAGAAAAGTCATAAAGGGGAAAAAAATCCCTTAAGTTTTAGAGAAGGGTATTGTAAAAAAGCACAGAAAGTTAAATTGAAGAAAAGCATCATTTCAAAATGGGTTTTACAGAATTCTATTTTAGAGTTGGCTGATTTAAACTAAGGCTGAATTTTCCTGTGGCTACATTATTTTAAATTATATATAGGTGTCTCATCTTGGGTAAGAAAAGGAAAGAGTTAAAGTTAGAATGAGGTGTATTTTGATCCTTATATTTACCCTGTCAGGTATTTCATTCAATCACCACAAAATTTCTATCAAATACTCCCTTTTATTCAGGTAGGGAAATTGAGTCACAGAAAATTTATCTAAGTTGCTTCACATTTTACAGCCAATATTTGAACCCAGATATACTCGCTTCCAAAGTCTAGCTTCCTTATATTTCTCCAGGCTGCAATGTACATTTTAGTATATAAAAATAGCAAATAATACAGCACCCAACATGCACTGAGTTCCCACTGTGTGTGAACCAAACATTTTTGTTTGACAAAAAAAGATGTACTTTCTCATTTTCTTCAATAATTCAACAGAGTTATTGAGATCTTATTTTGTGTCCAGCATCTTTCTAGGTGCTGTTGTTACGATGGCCTAAGATGGGAGGTGTGGGTGGGGGGTAAATTTGAGTAATCAGAACATGATAACTGAGTTGAGACCTGAATAATGTAAAATTATATTATTGATATATTCCCACCTTTATCTAGCTCCTGTGAAAATCTGGTGCTGAAATTTTCAGACAGAAGGAATTATAATATAAAGCTTTTAAGGTGAAAATAAACTTGGATGGTGTGAGAGAAAAAATATAGTCATTGTGGCCAGACTGTACTGAAGTGAGATGGGTAAAAGATCTCATTCTGCCATCACAATACTCCATTCCTTCAAATTTGTCTATTTGACAAATTACTTTTTAATGTTATAGATCATTTCAACTCCAGTTTTCACAGAGGATCTCCTATCACCTAAACAGTTGGAAAAAGCTATTTCATTCAACTAAGTCAGATTCACATGTGACTAAATGATAACTATTTAATCTTGACAGGGATATTTATGTATTGCAAGAAGATTCTTATGAAATCAAATACAGTTTTAATTCTGAAAAACTGAAAAAATTCAGAGATTACAAATTTTAAATAATGAGCAGACATAATTTGAGAGGAGGAGCCCTCTTAACTTTAGGTGATTCTCCTTTTTAAGCTTTGTTCCTCCTGGCACATTGGGACAAATATAGATTTTGGAGTTAAATAGAACTACATTATTATTATACCTTACTAAAGGTTGCATCACACAAATAGTTGAAGTATTACACTTCGGTTGCCTAATTCATTAAAAATAGGTATTAGCGCTTTCAAATCTGCTCTCTGTTTAGTAAAGTTTCTATTGTCCAAATTGGGCACCTGAGAATTGTCTTCAATTCTTTCTCTGCTTCCATATCCACTCAACACCAACTGCCATTGTTTGCACACTCTCAGTACCTGTCTAAGTTGTCTAAATTTTACATTCAGGCAACTACTATCTTAATTACATCATTTCTCTCTCCTGCTTTCGTATGAAATATTATAATAGTTGAATAATCGATGCCCTTCCCATCAATCTTTCTCTGCTTTCTAATTAAGCACCAATCCTACATCCGTTCATTCTAAGGGTAAATCTGATTTTACTGCTACCTTATTAAAAGTCTTTCCATATCTTCACCCTGCACTTTGATAAATTCCAAGCTCATTGGCATAATATAAAAAGTTCTTTTTTGGTATTACACATATTTATATTTACTTTTACAACTTCAGCTCATGTAGGGACTGGGCCTTGCTTGCTCAGCAAAGACCCACAAGCTCATTGCAAATAGGCTTCCTGCTGGCTCCTTTCTGGGCAGGCTGCCCAGCTGCTGGGATTTGTACTGACCCAGGGCCTGGCCAGCCTGGATGCTATGTTATCTCACTTAAGGAACATCGCGTCTTAAAGGACACAGAGCCCCTCCATGTCAGCTACAGTTCCTGGGAACTCTGGTCATACCAACGACAGCCTCTTGGCAAACATATAGCCTTTGTGTCCCCTGCCTATTTAAGAAACCCCCTCCCTGCTCGTGGTAGTGGGTGCAGGTTGCTGTCCAGCTGCCTGCCACCAAACCTCCCTGTAAGTAACTCCCAGTAAACCTATATGTCTCATTCACTGTCTCCACGTATTTTCTTTGGTCTCTCCACAACCTATCCCTCACTGCTCACCCAACTGGGCATGCAGCCAGACAGCCCATAATGTCCTCTCTCTGCCACCACTCGTATTGTTTCCTAAGTTATACGGAACACTTGAAAAATCCAAAATATAAGACATCGTAAGACACCTTAGTTTTAGATGCTTTATTTCGTTTTTTTTTGCTGAGGAATTTTCTCTCTGAGATAATATCTGTTGTTACTCTTCCTCCGTTTTTTTTGCTTGAGGAAGATTAGCCCTGAGCTAACATCTGGGCCAATCTTCCTCTTTTTGTATGTGAGCTGCCACCACAGCATGGCCACTGATGGGTGGTATAGGTCCCTGTCCAGGCACTGAACCCCGGCGACCGAAGCAGAGTGTGCTGCACTTAACCACTAGGCCATCAGGACGGCCCTTTAGATGCTTTATAATGATATACATCTTATGATGTACATCCGAAAAAAATAAAAATTAAAAAAAAATGATATACATCTCTCTCTCAGTCTAGTTTTCATTCTCTCTCTAATTCCTAACCTTGTTTGTGCTACAAGAATTACGTTAAAAAAATTCTCCAAGAAACATTCAATTTGGTATCCACGGATGTACTTGGATAAATAGCCTTGCCAAGGTACATTTTATATTTCCCCACCTTTATCCAGCTCAACAGATGGGCAGTCTGTCCATTTATTTGCAGTTCTGCAACTAATTGAGGATGCCGAGTCAGTGAAACATCATTATCCATTTACCAGTATTGAATGAAAAAGAAATAGTATTCTTCTCATCAGCACAAAAATCTATTTCGATGGTATCTGATCAATAAGTAGCTCATATCATCAAACTGACTTAATTAAAGTAGCTTTGATTAAATGTATCCTTATTTTGGTTGTGCCTTAATGATGTCTCCTTGAGATCCTATAACCTTTACTGATAGGATTGTTGGTATAACTTGGTAGACGGGGAAGGTTTCTGTTCTAAGTTATTTTCATTTTTGTCAAAAGTGCTAAAAGCAGCCAAGTTACCATATTCTTGACACACTTTTTCTCTGTTTCTTTAGCAATCCACCCAGCTATTTTACTGGCTCTGGATCAAACTCAAATTTCCATAATATGCTTTTCCTCCCATCAGTGGTCACAACACTTGAACGTCTTGAAACTGTGATGGGCTGGGTCTCTGCCTGGAATCGAAGATTCTTCATCTCCCGTATAGTCATCCTTCTTTCTCTCAAACAAAGCTTTAGCCATCATTATATTGTAGAGCCAAAGATAATTTCAATTTTCCTGTTCAACTAACTGCAGCCATTGTAAAGGTTGGGATATTGAAAGAACTCATGAGGTCCCACGGGGTGTACTTATAAAGATCTAAGAATGCTGTGCGGAAAAAGAAAGAAAGCACAAACAAAAGTCCAAGAATTCCTGGTGCACCTTACAAGGATTTTCCTTGGTAGAACAATATACACTTGATCTTTGGAGCAGGAGATACCAAGATACATAAGAGAGACTCTACTCAGGGAGTCAAAGCTTAAGTTTACCTCGTAGCCTTTCATTCCCCACTGGCCGCATAGTCAAAACCAGGCTGTATAAGTGGCTAAGCCAGGTACCAGCCATCACTCTAAACATTTTCCATAAGCAATAACAATGTACTGGTTCAGAGCACTTTGGGGAATGATTTGGATGTAAACTGCATATTATAAGTCATTACTCGGTACATTTCATCCTTCTCCTGGCCGAGGGTCAATACCAGAGTACCAGGTGTCCCTGGAGATAAGAGTAGAACTACCACAGTCTAGTCACAAGTTCACTGTTTCCTTTCACACATGCCTTACACACATTCAACACAGTACAATTTCTAGCAATTCCCTAGATTCACGTGTTTTGTTTTGTTTTGCTGGGTATCTACTTTTGGTTTTAGTTTTTACCGTTTACTCATCTCAGCGTTTGGCCTAGTTGTAGGTACTTTATATACGTTTTCTTTTTATGCATATTTTCTTGATATTTGCCCTGTGCCTTCCTCCTCACCCCACTCTAAAGTCTGTGTTTCTTTTTGAGCTTCTACTAGGTAGAGAGTCAATACCAATTATTTAAAGGATTAATAATGTCTACAAGCTATTATAATAGGCTCTTCTGCCTAATTTGCTTCCCTGAATAGTAATTTTGGATAAAGGGAGCTACTGTCTGGGCTAGGCATAGTATAAGAGAAGTTAGCTAAAACATATTTCCTGTACCAATTAGAGAGTCATTTATATCATGAAGATCTAATGGAAATAATATCATGGAAGGCTAAAGCTATTAACTAAGGCAAGGTCTTCAATCAAATAAGTATTTTGAGAAATCGTATTGCTGTGGTTTCAGTAAATTAAAATGTAAATGTGGAAGAGTGAAATCACTCTTCTAAAATTCTAAAGAAAAGACATCTCAACAGTTAATATTTATTGTGCCCTTGTGCGGCAGGTGCTGTTCTAATCACTTTTTAACTTACTGGATCATTACAACAACCCTACTGGGTGAGAGTAATTTACTAACCTGCATTCAGAAGAAGCTGAGGCACAAAGAAGTTCTGGTAACTCACACGCAATTTCATGGTTATTGGGCAGTAGACCTGAGACACAAGCTGGGCCATCTGGTCCACTGTCTGCACTCTTGACCACAGACAAGAGACACTTTCCTTCCATGGAGGTCAGGGAAGATGGCAGGGGCAAATGTGAGCAAAGGTAAAGATGAATTTTGCTAGTTAGTATTCAATGCCTAATTATTATTATTTTTTATTAGACCGAGAGAGTACAGCCCACTGCTGGGAACTGTAATCTTAGTAATCAATACCTTAATCAGTGGTATGCAACCCAGCATGCACTTGCAGAATCTTCTTTTGAATTTAAAAAATAGAGAGAGATACCCATGTTTACACATTTAACAAGATCTCTAGTTAAATTTGATCAATGGTCAAGAATAAGATGGACTCATTTAAAAACTTTTATCTGAGGCGTCCAAGACGGAACAAAGTTGCCAATCATCAGACATCACTTTCTTCTTGGAAAAATATTTTTAAAAATCCATAAATATTGTGAAAAGCAAGATTAAATTTGCCCTGAAATAGGTTTCTATTGAATAAAATATTTGAATCTTATTATGTGGACTCAACGGAATTTAACATGGTTTTAAGATACCTTAAAATATTTTTATTTTAAACATATTTAATCTCTTTTTTCAGAGACATTAATTTATGCTGTTTTTTAATTTAAAATTTTTGAGATCAGATATTTAAAGTTTAGTGAGATGTACATTGTTCTTCAATCTTCACATTCAAAATATTCTTATATTTCCAGTGCTTTTAATAGCCAAATAACTATGTCATTTAACATATGTGGGATACCCTTCCATTATTTACAGCTTCTTCAAATTATTTTCTAATCATTACAAAGAACCTCATTATTGAGCTTTTTTGCATGTGCAAATAACTAATAAAAATGTGTAAGTAGTTGTAAATAGAATGTTGTTAAAGGGAATTACATGTCTTCAGAAAGATATGCCAAACTAATTACAATGTTAGTACATCCATAACACGTGGTTACCGATAGTTAACATGGATAGGTATTAAACTCAGAATAATCATATTACTCCTACAAGAAAATATTATGGAATAAGTAGTCACAGTAAGTTATAAAATTTACGAAGAAATACTCCCTGACTTTTATACTTATCTGTAGGTATCCTCAGAGGGGAAATAGATTATGAAATGGATCAAGTTTTCTTACTTAACTCTGTATTATTTTTAATACTAATGAAAACTTTATTATAACATTTATAGAATCCTAACTTAATCACTATTAGCAAAAGTAGTGAATTAGAAAATCCAATCTGAAAGCAGTGTTTACTTTCAAAATAGAAAAGAACTTTAGAAAGAGAACCAAATAATATTACTTAAATGGAATATAACCTAACAACTATGTCGATAGATAAATTAAGACATTTTCTGTTGAAAGCGATAGAACATCTGACTCAAACTATCTGAAAGAAAATGGGGAGTATACTGAGTCTAGTAAGAATAAAATTCTGTAGGTAGGGGTACTTAGTTCTAGGGCTCAAATAATGTTATCCAGATTTTGTTACTTCCCCTCTTGTTGCCATGCTGAGTTCACTTTCTACCATCATGTGGGAAAAAGATGACATTGCTGCTTCAGGAATCGTATCCACTCAAACTTTAGATCCAACAGTAAAGCGCTTGAATCTCTTACAAAATCTCCATTAAAAATTTTGTATCTTCAGATACACTGTTTAGTTTAGGTCTAAGTTGTATGGTCTTCTCCTACGGTGAAATTAATTATTGTATTGAATTGTACTGAAATCCTGTGGGAACTGGTATTTCCTCAGGAGAAAATTATCATAGGATTACCATAATGAGGGTGAATAGAATAGGAAATGCAGAAATAATAGATGCCCATTCTAGTTTATCTTTATTGGAAGATACATATTCACACACACCCACACACAGATTTCCCCTACATAAGTACATTCAAATCTGCATCCTCATAAAATGGAACAATTTACAATGGGCAAAGTTACCCAATGAGAACAACTAGGAAAGGGAGATAAATAGCAAAATTCCCATTTTAAAAGTCTGAGAGCTGAAGAATCAAGAAATACTAGAAGGACTAGAAAATAGAGAAGAAAACACTTTTGAACCATTAAGAAGTAAAATGAGGAGCCAGCTCAGTGGCATAGTGGTTATGTTCACACGCTCTGGTTCGGTGGCCTGGGGTTTGCTGGTACGGACCTACACACTGCTCATCAAGCCATGCTGTGGCAGCATCCCACATACAAAATAGAGGAAGATTGGCACAGATGTTAGCTCAGGACCGATCTTCCTCAGCAAAAATAAAAATAATGAAGAAGAAGTAAAATAAGTGTTTGCAGCTGAATCTCTCCCCTTCAGGCATTTATAAATTGTAGTCATGGCTAAGAGACTGAGAACCAGTACTTGGTCTAGCAAAAGACACAACACTTCCAAAGGAACAATATTATGATTAATGGCTAACTTAGTAACAGAAATAATGGAAAATATAAGTCAACAGAATGATATCTTTAAAATGATGAAATAAAATACTTTTTAGTTTATATTATAAGCTCTGCAAAATGTACTCTGGATATAAAGATGGAGCAAGGACATATTTTATTTTTCTTAATTGAGATATAATTGAAAGATATTTTAGACCAAGATTGAGTGGATGTGTTGTCCC
This sequence comes from Equus quagga, assembly GCF_021613505.1. Classification (NCBI taxonomy): domain Eukaryota; kingdom Metazoa; phylum Chordata; class Mammalia; order Perissodactyla; family Equidae; genus Equus; species Equus quagga. Next base: position 50,250,432 of record NC_060278.1, read on the forward strand.
AATAAAAGGATTGCAATAAAAGAAACATTTAAGTATCTCTTTAGGAACACTGAAATGATACCAAAATGGGACATGGACATACCTGAATGGACATCAGAAAAGCAGATATACAATAACTTTAAATAGATATTGACTTTAAAAATAATTGCTATATTTGGAAGATTATAAGTAGAATTAAAATAGATATGTGCTAAATTATTCAAAACAGAGCTGTTCATAACAGCCCCAAACAGAGAACAAACCAAACAGGAGCCTATAATCAATCACACAATGCCACACTTTGTGGCAATGAGAATGAATAATACAGAAATACGTGCAAGTTTATGAATGAAACACACAAATATAATGTCAAGGAAAGGAAGCAGACTCTATGTGATCCCTTTTATGTAAAGAACAAGAAGAAGCTAAACTGTGCTGTAAGTACTTAGGATCATCGGTGGTTTTGGAGGCCAGTAGTTCTCAAGGAGCAAAACAGGGATTTCTGGCATTCTGATAATGTTGTATGTTTCGATCTGAATGTTGGTTGTATGAGTACATCTAATTTGTGAACATTCAGTAAGCTGTTCATTTATTACATGAACCATTTTTCTGTATGTATATTTTACTTTAGTGAGAAGTTAATGAGAAAGAGAGAGGAGATGAGAATAAACTCTACATGATGATGACATGGAATTGAATAACTTTCAATACTTACTCTACTACAAATTTTGAAAGTTCCATTATTTATTATAGTAATTAAAAGATTAAGTGTTGGTAAAACTAACCTGAAAAAATAAACAAAACATAATGATAATGTATTATACGAGAAACTAACCATTAAACTATTCACAGAAAATTGCTAAAGGATTATTTTGAGCTAATTTTTAAGTGAATAAGTATTTAATGATGATAATAGGAAAGAATAACTGTTTTCAAAGATTTGCCTGCATTGCACTTATCGCTACAAGTTTATAACATTCTCGTGATAAAATTCGAGTACAAAATGATTTAATGTCAGATGACCAGAGTGCCAGAATCAAATCTAACCATCTTTTCATTCATTCAAAATGTACTTATTTAGGACATATTATTGAACATACATGAAAGTTATAAAAAACTAATAAACTAAACCAAATGTTAAAAAACATCTTAATTGTGCAATTTGTTGTGAACTTATTTAAGTAAAAATATTGCAACAGTTAGATTATAGCTTGAAATTTTCTTGAAAAGAAAATGGCAAATATAATCAGCTACTGAGAAATGCTTCAGTAGAAGACAGCGTTCCACAGAGAGAACTATATAACACAAAGACAGTACTTACTGCACATCTACTATGTGTCACAATCTGTTATGCTCTTTTCACACCTTCCCTCATAGTATCACAACATCATTGAGAACCCTACTCTTATTATGCTCCATTTTGTAGAAAAGGAAATTGAGAAAGATACTCAGTGACTCAAAATTTTTTCTGACCCTAACATCTGTGCCCTCAACTGAATGATTCTCAGTACTAATTTTGCATCTAAATTTCATATGGAAATCCAGATGCACAGAGTTGGGTCTTTACCAAGACTCATTGAAATGAACGCTTAATGAGTGAGTCCTAGCCATCTGTACTGTTTTCTTTTTTTTGAGGAGGATTAGCCCTGAGCTAACGTTCACCACCAATCCTCCTCTTTTTGCTGAGGAAGATTGGCCCTGAGCTAAGATCTGTGCCTGTCTTCCTCTATTTTATATGTGGGATGCCTGCCACAGCATGCCTTGATAATCGGTGCATAGGTCCGTGCCAGGGATCCAAACTGGCAAACCCTGGGCCACCAAAGCAGAGTGCAAGAACTTAACTGCCCCATCACTGGCTAGTCCCTACACACCTATATGTTCATAAAATTCCACAGGTTCTAAATTTTATTTGTCCTTACTGAGATTCATCAACACATACCCATGTAAGAGTTTTTTAATATATTTTTTCTTTCCTCTTATTCAATGCTGTTCTTGTCGTTGTTTGTTTATTTCCAGAACTTTTCATTGCTTTTGCAAAGATCTGTTGAGAAACAAGATTGCTGACTCTCAATTTATGTCCCTGCGATTCTTTCCTTGCTTTGTGCTTACAGATTTACATATTTCCCTTATTCATCTGTTCTCTTACTCTGTGCTTAACGGTGATGGAATCATGCTTTTGGCCACCTCTGGTCTCCTATTTCTGTTTGGATGGACAGCCAGGTGGCTTGACTTACCAAATGACTGGACTGAATGACTATTTTTGCTGTGGCCAGCTATAATCAATTTTAACTTAAACTGTGATTTTGTATTGCTCATCTCGTGGACACAATGGCCGTTATGATACCAAGACCTCTGAATTGTCATCCCATCATTAAGAACAATGTAGCTCTGTTGTTTCACAGTCATTTCACTGAGTTATACAGAGAGATAAAAATTAAGAACCAACTTGGTATGGCTGGCAAAATTCTATGCCTTTAACAGGGTGTGTTTCTGTATTTAGAGTAATGGCTATCAGGCACTAGCAGGATAAATGTGTAATCAAGGAGAATTTCAGGAAGATTATTCTAATAACCTATTTAAAGGAAATTGGAATGGAAGAAGGTAGCAAAAGTAGAGATAATTAGAATTGCCTGGATTCTGGATAAATAGAGCAAACAGGAAGTGCTAATTGATTGCATTTGCCGTGTTAGAAAGTTGTCAGGGACTTCAGGATTTTTGGCCTGAGCAATTAGAAGGTAGCAGGTACATATTTCTGCCATGGAAAACAAGGTAAGAGAAAAAAGTATTTTGTTATTGTTGTTTTATTTTGTTCTGGGAAGGAAGATAAGGTAGTCAATTTGAGCCATTTAAATTTTGAGACCAGATCTAATCACTGAAGGAATGAGAGTATAGATAAAAATAGAAGAGATAAAAAATTAAACCTTAGGGGCCAGCCACATGGCAGAGTGGTTAAGTTCACGTGATCCACTTTGGCAGTCCAGGGTTTCATCAGTTTGGATCCTGGATGTGGACATAGTACCGCTCATCAAGCCATGCTGAGGTGGCATCCCACATAGCTCAGCCAGAATGACCTACAACTAGAATATATTATTATGTGCTAGGAGTGCTGTGTGGAGAAGAAAAAAAATAGAAAAAGAGAAAGATTAGCAACAGATGTTAGCTCAGGGTCAATCTTTTAAAAAAAAATCCTAGAGCAATCTTGTATGGAGACGTCAGAAAGATAGAAAAATCAGCTAAGAAGACTGAACAGGATTAGAGAGTATGGTGAGTGAAAAATTAGGACAGTGTAGTGTTACTGGGAGCAAGTGAATCAATGTCTCAAGAAAAAGATATGGATCAACTGTGCCAAAAGTTGCTGATAAATTTAGATGAGGATTAAGAAATTACCACTGTGTTTAGCATGGCCATGATAAATCAGAACAATTTTGGTGGATTTTGAAGTAATAATAACATGTTTTTAAGTTGATAAAATCCAAGAGAATAAAAAATTAACGATGCAGAAGAGGGGAAAATAGCCCAAAACTTTAGTAGGAAAAAGGAAATGTATGATTATGTTAAAGTAAATGGGGCCTGCTTCTACATTCCTTGACAGTTTTCCACAGGAACGATGAGAAAGCAAAATATGTGAATACAGATCCAGGGAGAATGATGGGTCCTTGTGATGGGTAGATTTCCTCAGGAAAATAGCAAATAAGGCTATGAGGTTGAGCCAAGTTGGAGGGAATGCATGTGAAGTACTGAGGATTTGAGAAGAAAGAGTATGAAATACTTAAAGCAAAGGGTAGTGAATGGATCAGAGAAATCTTGTAAGACTTCCATCTACCTTACGTGTTTCTCAGAGGCTGATGATCATATTTGCGGGTTTTTCTCACTCATTTCCAACTGTGGTGGGCAGGTATGGGACAGTTAGAGCACTGGACTTTACTAAGGTTGCCATTTCACTAAAGGAATAGAGTGAAAAGAGAGGCAAGCAAAATTGGGGAAGCAATATGCTAGGGCATAATTATAATGGCTAAGCATCGGAATTGAATCAGGGAAAGGAGGAGATTGAGATCAAGAAAATAGTGAGGAATGGTGAAAAATTAGTAGGATCAACAAGTTTCTCCATATTATTTCTGTGCTTTATTTCAAACTTTGTCATTCATTGACTTAATTGCTAAGTAAATACGTAATAGATTCTTGATAATATCTTTCTGTATAAATAATATGGCCATATGAAATACTGTAATAATTTACATTTAATCTAACAAATAACATTTATTTAGGATGATTAATTATGAATCAATAAAAATTAACATAGAATAGGAGTAAACTCATTAAATAGAATATGTAGGAATGTCCAAAGAATCATACTCTAAGAATAAATTTAGGGATCGTGGCATCTTTGCAGAAATCTATTAATATCAGTAATTTCAGACACGTTGACATGTAGACAGACAGCTTTTGATTCCTCTGACAAATTGTTATGGTTGGAGCTCTTCCCAGACCATTCTGCTTTGTGAATGTGGATTCAGTCTAAATTAGCAGAGGTCTGACCTGTACTTACATAATTGCAACGGGGTATGAATTAATGTTCACTGTTTCGGGGAAAGACTTGAAAATACATAGATTAAAGGGTAGCATATTGCTAATGATCATTATTTATTCAACACCATTCATTTCCTACAGGAAAAATAATATTGCTGAAATACATAGATTATCCTAGGGCTGTCCATAACTATAGTGTCACAAGTTTTCAAGACCTCATTCTGCAAGTCATGGAGGTAAAGTAACCCTCAGACTTTTTTTGGAGGTGACAAATAGAAATGGCAAGCAATAGGATATATTGGAGAATATGAGGAAGCCACTTGATGTAAACCTAATTCGGTCTGACCTTGTTCTTCCAAAAGGGCCTGACCATGGCCATTGAGCATGCATTGTATATCTGCTTTAGATATTCCCTATGTCAAGAACAAAGGCCCTTGAGATAAAGGTGCAACTTCCCTCCCCCTCCAACGTTGGCATTTCCTTAAAGATTAAGCATCTTTCCTTAGGCTAGGAACTGATTGCTGTGCTCACCTGTGACCACCCAGCTGGAGACAATAGACTTGCTTCCTGCTCTACCCGTCGAGATAGCAGACCTACCTGCTGGTTCCATCAATCACCATGCCAACAGAGCAGTCTTGTGACTATTGTGGGAGGGAAATTTCAATCATATGTGAAACGTCCCGTTTGGGGGTATATGACCACTCTGTATATCTCACTTCTTTGGTGCCCTCTCTTCCTTCGGGAAGAAAGGCCCCAGACCCTGGTCCTCAGATTTTAGCTTAGAATAAACTCCGCCAAATTTTCATTTATAGATTGGTTATGGATTATTTTCGTTGACAGAGGGAAGAGAAGGGGAGTAAAGGACATTTTTTGTCCCATAGTAAAGACCAACTGAGGATTCATTCCTTAATGCTTCATCCCTCACTGTCTTCTTTCATCTCCTCTATACATATCCCAAATGTTTAAAGGGCAAATGGACGTATCCTAATTCATAAGAAAAAACTGTAAATTAAAAATAAAATTGCAATATAATTCCATTTTAAACCATAAAATAAAAGTATTAAGAAAAGATAAATTTTCATTAAAGTGCAAGGCTACCGACAAAATCATTCTTAATTTTAGATTCTTCTGAACCTTATATAAACATATAGTTTCATTTCAGTGTATCAGATTTAGAATATAATTTGCAGGAAAAATGTCTTTGACGTAGGGTGTATAGTAAGAAGCCCTACTCAAATGTTTTAATTTAGTTCAATTACCAGCGTTTCTTCCCAAAGGTCAATGTCTAGAATCATTTGTATTTTATAAACATTTATTAATAATGTACTATGTGCAAATTAACAATCTGATGTTATACTTAGATATATTTCAATATATCCCAGGGCTAATTTTTCTACTTTGAATGTGTGCTCATTGGGACTATAGAAATTAACTTACTTTAGAAAACCCCCAAAAAACAGAGAATGTAGATAGAAAAATTTGTTGAGTCATTTGATAGTGGATATTAATTTTCTTCTAATGCAGAAATATCTAAAGAGAAATAATGAAGTCAGCTTGATCTCTGACTTTGAAATATCTTATGCTTTACTGTTTCTACTCTAAAATTCTGTTTGTGAAATTTAGACCCTTGTGCCTTTTTTTCCTTTTAGTACAGGAAGTTGAAAAAATGTTTTAATATTTTACAGCCCAGTGATAGACGTTTTGGGATCCATGCTTTGTAGACTTGTAAAACATACAGCATGTTTAATTTCTGTAAGTTTTGCAGAGCTAGCCAAAAACCCAAGAAATTAAGGAACACATATGGATTTCAGTACGATCAGAATAAAATTAACTGATCTGTCAACTGAAATCTGTATGACTATATTATCAGTTAATTTAATCATTCATATGGCAATTTTCATACTGAGAGTGATAAACTCTTTTTGAAATTTAATGTGCTATAATAATTCAAGGCTACATTCATGATATAAAATATAACTACTGGGTAATATATCAAATAAGTCATTTTCATGATTAGAATGAGTCTTTTATTGGATTCTGCCTTTGGAATAGGACTCATTATTGTATTAATTATCATAAACACTTTATAGTGAATATTGGAAAGGTGAAAATGTTTCAGAAATGATCATTTCCAGTGTAAAAGAAAATTATTTCAACAATATATAGTTGAATTGTTTTCAACGTGGTTAGTAATCGACGTAAAGTGAATAGATCCAAACCCTCTTCCCAGCCCAGATTTTGTTGCTATTGTTTTGGCTAAGCTCTGTCAGAATGTAGACCATCAGCCAACCACCTAATACCGTGATTTCTAAATGTTTCTTTTTGCAGCATCGTGTATGTCAACATAAATTACCAGATTGCCCAAACCTTTTTTAACCTGAAAACTTTTCCATGTACCGACACTATTTCTTGCAATTTGCTATATTGGTTTCTGTTTTATTTTTCTTTCCTTGTTAGAAATATAAAGGTGCATGATCCACCTCTATCAGAGACAAGTTCTTCCTGACTAATTAATCTGGTTAATCTTGGCAAACGTGCTAATAGATTAATATGTGAATTGTTTTTATTCATTTGAAGGAACTTGACAATATATTAGAGAGTGTCCATAAATTTATTTCAATAATTGGTCACATGACCTGATAACCTTAAATGTATGATACATAAATTCATAATGAACCACAGTCTTATACACTAAATATGAAAGTTTTGTTTATTTCTTTGTATTTTGCTGAGCAAGATTCACCCTGAGTTAGCATCTATGCCAATCTTCCTCTATTCTGTATGTGGGTGGCTGCCACAACACGGCTTCCAATAAGTGGTGTATGTCTGAGCCCGGGAACTGAGCCCTGGCCGCCAAAGCAGAACAAGCCAAACTTAATGACCAGGCCACAAGGCCAGGACCCAAATGTGAAAGTTTGACCAGTAATTCAAAATAAAACTCAAAATGCTTTAAAAGTAATAGTACCAAAACAAAATCAGCAAAAATATTGGCATCTAAGATTGTGGAAAGTCACACAGTACTTTCTTATCATAATATAATTTTAAAGAAAATGAGACATGAAGAAAAATTAAATGTGTACTCTATAAATACACACACACACAAACACACACAAAGTTTAAGTAACTGATTAATATCCTTGTTTATCTAGTATTAGTGTAGTATTACAGCTGATTGAAATACAAGGACAAATGCCCATATAAATAAATAAAATAAAACAAACTTTATTGAGGTGTCTGAATCATCCATTAGAAATGCATTGCAATTTAAAACAGAGTGAAAACACTAGAATAATTTTACCTTTAAATCAGAAGTATTCAGGTGGTTTAGATGAGCTTAAGGTAAGTAAAAAAAATCAATAATGGAAGATTGTAAAATGTCATTCTTGATTCTCAGGATGTTTTTCTTTTCTTTTCTTTCTTTTTTTTTGTGAGGAAGATTAGCCCTAAGTTAACATCTGTTGCCAATCTTACTCTTTTTTTTTTTCTCCCCAAAGCCCCAATATGCAGTTGTATATCCTAGCTATAAGTCCTTCTAGTTCTTCTGTGTGAGATGCTCTACAGCATGGCTTGCTGGGCGGTGTGTATGTCCATGCCCAGGATCTGAACCAGCGAACCCCTGGCTGGTGAAGCGGTGTGTGTGAACTTAACCACTACACCACCAGGATGGCACCAGGACATTTTTCTTTTATTTATTCAAGAAATATTTATTGAGGGGCCAGGCCAGTGGCGTTGTAGTTAAATTTGCCCATTCTGCTTCAGTGGGACAGGGTTCTCAGGTTTGGATCCCAGGCATGCACCTAGCACCACTCATCAAGCCATGCTGTGGCAGAATCCCACATAAAATAGGAGAAGACTGGGACAGATGTTAGCTCAGGACAATCTTCCTCTAACAGAAAGAGGAAGATTGGCAACAGATGTTAGCTCAGGGCCAAGCCTCCTCACAAAAAAAAAAAACAAAACAAAAAAGAAATATTTGTTGTATAACTACTGGGCAGTGCACTGGAGTTTCATTAGAGAACACTATAAGGTATACAAATAAATAAACAATGTAATGATAAAATTAAAGGAAAATAAAGTGTGGTCTGTGAGTATTTAGGAAGAACACCTAGAATCAGAAAAGCTTTTATTTAGAAGACACAGAGGAGGCCTTTTGTAACAAATGCAGTTGGTACCCTGCTTGTATCATTTTGACCTGACCACTGTAATGGCTGCTGTCTGACCTGCAACTAACAGTATCTGAATCTTTTGCCAGAGGATTTCTCATGAGAGGAAGAAGACCATAGTGGAAGACCCTGACAGTCCAGGAATATGAAGGGATTAACAACACACTCCCCCATTCCCCAAGAGCACCCCTCAATCAGTGACTAACAGGAGTTGGGGTTAAAGACCCAATTCACTTGCATCTCCTATGGAATAGCTCTCAGATGTGTTTCATACCATTTCCCAAAGTTTTCCACAGATCTAAGCTCCACTCACCCACAATGGCTGCTCACTTGATAATACTCTTTATTCACTGCCTTGCCGTCCTTGTCTCACTTCTCACTTCCTTCAGTTTCTTTCAAATAAGCCCCTTTCCCTCAAAACATCATTTCGGGGTCTGCTTCTGGGGAATTACAAATTAAAGCACCCTAAAAAAATGCATTGTAAGAGACATATTAAACAGTGCATGCAAAATTTTGACTGAGGCTTTCTGGAGATAAGAGACCTTCATCTCAAATTATACTTCCATCAACTGTAGCCTGGTTTTCCTATTGGTGTAGAACAATAAAATTAGTAAAAATATATGAAAGACCCATTGAGTGCAATATTTTAGTACTATAAGTCGTCCCAACAGAATCATGGAAGATGACTCAGGATCTAGGATATATCCAGCATAATTTAATGGATAAATAAGTATTTATTTGAGTCTCATAGCCAGGAATGGAATTGATTTGTTTCTGTACTTAGATATTTAGTGATAGCTTGTTGTTAACAAACATACCGTGGCATGATGAGACATAAAATATATCCAGATGTGCTGAAATTACTGTGTTGAGTAGTATATTTTTTTTCTGAAAATGAATATATAATTCCATGTGGCAAAAGTGACTTTGCAGATGCAATCAAGTTAAGGATCTTGAGAAGATTATCCTGGATTATTGGAGGAGGGCTGATATAATACAAGGGTATATATGAGAGAGAAGGTGATGCGACAGCAGGAGCAGAGTGAGAAATGCCATGTGATGTCGGACCATGAAGCAAAGAGTGAGGACAGCATCCATCCTAGAAAAGTAAAGGAAACTGATTCTTTGCTGGTGTCTCCAGAAGGAACTAACCCTGCCAACACCTTGATTTTAGCCCAATGAAACTGATTTTAGATTTTTGATCTCCACACCTTTAAGACAGTAGTTTGTGTGTTTTAAAGCCACTAAGTCAAGAAGGCTTGACAAAAGTCAAGAAGCCTTCCTTGCGGGAGTTTTAATAGACCCAAGAGTTAGTGATGGGAGGACATTGTGGAGGAGATTTCCAGAAAGAATGAACTGTAAATTCATGAGAGCTTGATGTTGGAAGTAGTTTAATTCTTTTCAGGAGCTTTGGAGTCACTCCATAAAGACTAGTCATCAAATGACAAAAGTAACACAAGATACGGCTGGGCAGGAAAGTAGAGACTAAATTAATGTTTTGCTTTGTAGCCAGATTAAAGATTTGGATATTTTGTTTAGACCAAGGAGAAGACATTAATTTCTTTTAAGAAAGAACAAAATTATGATTTAAAACCACTCTATATGCCGTGAATTTGGAATGCAAAATGAACAATTATGAATGATACCAAGTAACTTTACTGCTCTACAAAATGGGAGAAACACAGACAGAGGTCACATCAGAGTCGACTAACATGACATATCAGCAATAGCAAAGACTTTCATTGCATTTTCACCAAGAAAACTGACAAGGTAAAGCTTTAAAATGAGAACGAAAAAGATGGATATGTAATATAAGAGGGGCTTTGATGAGAGTGGCTATCGAAACATTTCCTGCTTAAGGATTGACTGAAATTTGAATCCTTGCAAATTTCTTCAATCTAATGGGAAAGCACTTTTTAATATAAATCATTGTTTGTGTCATCTTCAGAGCACACTTAAAGTAAGTTTGCCTTAAAAAGGCATGGCTGTGTTAAGTTGTATTAATGTTCCCATGACCTATTAGATGCTATTTTAAAAGGTTCATGAGAAAAACAATTTAAGAGTGATGAAAATAGCCTATACTGTTGAGAATTTAGGCAAATTATTTCTATTTTAATGTAGGTATAGTCTACAATGCCGTTCATTTGATGTTTTAAAGCACCAGGATATGTGATCACTAAAATTTATGAATTAAATTTAAATCCTATTTTGGCAAGTCATTGGCAAGGACCAAATGAAATAAAGTTAAACAGATCTAGAAAGTATCATGAACTCTGATTTTATATTTGAGAATTTAAAAAATGTACTTTGATTTTACAGCGAATAATTGGCAAAACTGAAATGAGAACATAATTTATCTAAAACCAAGTCCATTGCTCTTAATATTATTCTATACTTGCTACTTTGACAACTGAATATTATATTCATTGTAGTCCAACTTCCTAAAACTTGAAATTATGTTCCTGTTGCTGATAAGGATTGACGATAAAGTGTCTGAAATAAGGTAAGCAATAAGTTGGTTTTAAAAAATGAATTCTGTTAGAACTACATAAAATAATTTTGTATATTAATGCATGATCATTTCTTCTTTTTCTTCTAACTTTATCTTCATTAGTTTTCAATAATTAAAAAAATCATCTAATGCCATTTATGTGTATTCAAAATCTGTATGTATACAATTGCTGTGGCAGAAGTCGTTACGTAATTTAGTATACACAAAAAGACGACTAAAGGGGCTAGCCCCGTGGCCCAGTGGTTAAGTTCGCGTGCTCCACTGCGTCGGCCCAGGGTTCGGATCCTGGGCATGGACATGGCACTGCTCGTCAGGTCACGTTGAGGAGGGGTCCCACGTGCCACAACTAGAAGAACCCACAACTAAGATATACAACTGTGTACAGGGGAGATAAAGCAGAAAAAAAAAACAAACAAGGTTGGCAACAGTTGTTAGCTCTGGAGGCAATCTTTAAAAGAAAAAAAAAAAGACAACTAAAACGTAAGATAGCCACAAACATATATTTTGTGTTTTTGTATAAATTTCGAGTGGCATTCATTTATTCCTTTATCATGATGCATACCTTTGCAGGCATAACACTGTACAGATTCAGTACACAAAGTATAAATTCAATTCTGGGTTGGAATGTTTGCTTTGCCACTTACTGAGTCTGTTCATTTTCTATTGCTGCTGTAACAAATTATAGCGAACTTAGTGGTTTACAAGAATACAAACTTAATATTTTACAGTTTTATAATCTGACATGTCTCACTGAGCTAAAATTCAAAGCATCTATGGGCTTGTGTTTCTTTCTGGAGTTTGTGCAGGAGAATCTGTTCCTAGTCTTTTCCTGTTCCTAGAGGCCGCCTGCTTTCTTAGCTTGTGTCCCCTGTCTTCCATCTTAAAAGCTGGAAATGAGCAGTCAAGTCTTTCTTACACTGAAATATTCTTGCCTTTCTCTTCCACTTCTAAGGATTCTTGTAATTATGTTGAGTCTGCATGGATAATCCAGTAAAATTCCCTTATCATAATGTTAGCTAATGAGCAAGTTTATTTCCATTTTTAACTTTAATTTTCCTTTGCCATGTAAAGTAAAATATTCATAGTTTCCAGGGATTAAGACATTAATTGTTGGGAGCAGAGGTTGGCAGTGGAATTATTCTGCTTAAGTCACTTACATTAGAGGTTTAATTGAAGATATAGCATAATATGTGGTATTCACAAGTAAATGCGCTGTAAATATTTGTTACCACTTTTAATTTGACATGGAAATAACAAGTTACAAAACTCTCTTTGACTTTGGATGGAACTTTCTGCTCAGTCTTACAAAGTAGAACTACATAACATTCCATATTATATGAAAGAAATATTCTCGATAGTATAAAAGTTGTGATTTGAAATTTATGTAAAATTATAACACAAAACTCTATGTATACAATGTTACGTATACTACAAATCACAATAATATGGCTTTGACTTGATTAGTCAATTTTCTCTTTCCAGTTTCCTTGAACAGCACCCCCTACTAAGTTACGGAGTGACTGTAGGTCTTGTTTAGATTTTGCACATGTACCAACACACACATATATATTTTTAAAGAGTACTTCCTCACCTAATTTAACTTTAATGCTAGATATTTGGGTAAGAGTATATCCACATTATAATTTCATGTTTCTTTTTAAAATGGTAAATTAAATAAAGTTTTATTCCACTTTTGCACATGGGGACTTCATACTATTTCTTGAAGATTTTCATTTTCGTAAATATAAATGGAATGCGATTAATAAAAAATCTCTGACTGTATCATACAACACACCTGGGACGGTGTTCTATTTCCTTTTCCTAATTTATAATGCAACAGTCATAAAAGCATGCCCTTCTATGCTCCTATCTTGGAGAGAAATCGGTAGAAATTTCATAACCTCAGTTCTTATGAAGCTCTTCTGCCACAAGGAGCAATTCTAAGGCTTCAGGAAAGAGAAGTGTTTATCACAAACTAAAACATTTCCTCTGTCAGCCTGTTCAGGGAGATTTGCTGCCACTTTTATTGAATTCCTGAGGGTTTTATTCCTCGAGCTATTTCTCTCAGATGTATGAGCAAGAATAGGCCAAAGTCCTTTAAGACTTTAATATGTCTCTGCATGTAAATGTTTACTAAAACTAAGAGCAATGCAGTAAGTCAAAGTACCACTGCCTGGTGGCTTTTTATCTTTTCTTTCGGCTCAATAGCTCCTGGTGACTAATGGACTTGAGTTCAAATCCTATCTTTGACTTCATGTAACTTAATCTTTCTAAAGACATTTCCCATTGTGATGGAGGATAATAACATCGATATGATAGTGTTGGCATTGGGTTAAATGAAATTACTTATCCAAATCATTTATTAGAGTGCCTGACCCACTGTAAAATTTCAATCAGTTATAAGTTCATCAACATTCCTTCCGAATTGTTCCTTTCAGTTCAATTACTTTTCTATGAAATCTTTCTATTTTGACTGTAGATTTATCTGAACTTTACCAATGTTACTCAGAAACAAGACACTTTATGTGATGTTTACCACCCTTTGCCAGCCTAATTTTAAAATTAAACAAACGATGTTTTGGGAAGATCTATCGCAAAGAAAAACTCTAATTCCTACAGGGTTTTTCCTGCTTTTGTGGTCTATTAGACAAAAGCTCTGTCTTAGTCACATTGGAAATTCTTTGCATCAAAGTAATACATAGAATTAATATACTCTAATCTATTAACCTAGGTGAGAAAACTTAATTTGAGTGAATTTTAACTATCATTGAGAGACCAAAGAGCTTATTAAAAACAAGCAAATAGGTAGACTAAATCAAATCTAGCTCATTTCCACACTAACATAAGCTGTTCGTGCAAACTGCTCTATACCTAAAAAAAGCCAGAGATCTTGAGATGATCACACACATCATACACCATTCGTACCAGTGTGGAGGGGGAAGAGATTGCTAAGGGAGTAGATTTTCAATTATCAAATTGACTTCAGGCCTGGACCAAGGGAGTAAAACTCTTAAATTGACGTGTTGTGACACGAGATCTTTAATAATGAACTGGTCAGGACCTCATTTTTATGTCTCAATGAAAGATCTTGCAGAATAGCATGCTACTCCCATAATTACGATAAGCAATAATTACAGGATTGGGTTATTAAGCCTGCATAATAAGAGGAAAACTTGTACTGAGCTAGAAAGGAACAGGTGATGAGGTCTCGGGGAAAAGCTTCATTTTATTTTTAACTTTATTATACAGTTGCCACTCATGGAAGGTTGGAGAGGGTTTTTTTGGTTTCAATGCACAGTAGGTTAACAAAAGATGTGATATTGGCACAATTATGTATCTCACCATTAATCCCAATACTGTGACACAGAAACAGGTGAGTGAGAATGTGGCAGCCTTCATTTTTACTATAATTGTCCTATATCATTGCTTGTAACATAGTGATGACTGCAAATGCCATTTAACGTAATTCAACACTATCCCAAAACTTGTGCCACTGTCTCGAAAAGAGAGAAGGCTGCAGGTAGAATTTATTAATAGCATATGAAAAATAATCATTTTTCCTTTCATTAAAATGTCTTTATTGTCACTCAGTTAAGATGAATTAATGAAATTAATAAAATTGAGCTTTTGTAAAAAGAGCAATAATGTATTTTTAATTCAACAAGAATTTATTGAGAAATTATTCTGTTCCAGTAGCATCCAGGGACTAAACTGACAAAATAAACACCCAGCATGTTCTTCAGCCCACTCCACAATAAAATCAAATATTAGCTGTGTGAGACAAGGCAAGGTATTTAACTAATCCAAATTTTAATTTTCCTGACTGTTAAATACTCAGTTACTACATACATTTTAAGTAATATAAGAGAAACAGAATGCTATGTTAGAAAACTCTGTTTTTTTCTCTTTCCTCCCACTCTTATGTCAACCATTTTATTCTTTTCTGCCATAATAATGGCTTGCCATGTGAGATGCCCAAAATGGCCAGAAGGCAGGCCCCACTTCTAACTCACTGAGCCCCTGGTGGAAGCATTTCACCCCTGGTTCCTAGGTGTTCCAAATTCACTGAACCCAAAAGCATTGATGACAGCCCTGATATAGGTTCCCCTACATTAAACCCAGCATATATGGGGTTAAAACCAAAAGCACTCATCCCATTTCTCTGTTTACTCCTCAGCTTCCTGGCATCAGAATCCACCATCCAGCACAGAGGCAAACAGCCAAGGATATCGCATGAGGACTTCCTTATCTCACCATCCTCCTTTCTGCAAGCAGCCTCACAAGGCCAAAGGCAGGCTGCCGGAAAAGTGCCAACAGGCAAGACCATAGCCTGCCCCTCCCTATAAGCAGCCACATTTGTCACAACATTTAAAAACCCTTGCCTCCTATCTTTCCGGGAAATGAGATGAATTTGAGTGCTCACTCTCATCTCCCGCCTGATGTCATCTGAAATAAAAACCCTTTCCTTGTCAGAAGCCTGGTGTTCCAGTTTATTTGGCCCCTCTTGTGTGGCAGATAAAGAACCTGTGCTTGTGTCTGGTAACAGTATAAAGATAATAATCAAAATCCTTCAAGTAGATGTTGGGTGTGTTGATGAGATGGGCCGCATGTAACTACATTCCTTGATTTTGGGCACAGGCCATTATGCCATTTTGAGGTACCAGAAATTCTCCAGCAAATATTGGCTGTTGTTTTAAGACATGTTGATACTCCAACCTCAGAATGTTGTCACCAATGTAAGGAAGAAATTGAGTCTTCGTTAGCCCACTCAACCCTTCTGTCAGGCTAGCTGCTTCTGGGCGATGGAGCTCTTTATAAAATCAGTATGTTCTATTTACATGAGTCCATTGCCACATTTCTTCATCATAAAATATGACACTGTGTGGATTATCACAGCAATAGATAAGGCTTTGTTCACATAAATTCACAATGATGCTGGCAGGGAGGACAAACCCATGGCTAAAAATGTGACTCTCCCCATGAACGCAAAGCCCTGTTCTTTCCACGACAGAAAGAAACCAATATAATCAATCTGCCAGCTAGTAACTTGCTAAGATCCATTGAGTGCATTGGTAAGTCAGCTCCCTGATATGGGAAAAGATTCCAGATTTGTAGTTTTTGCTGATTTCCATGGTGTAAATATTCTTACCATTGCTGATTAAATGCTACCAACATGATGTTATAAAAAGTAAAGCTGAGAAGAAACGTGTACAGTTGACTTTGGGATCTGGTAGGAACTCCAGAACACCACTGGTGTTTGCAGCTTGCTTGTTCAAGTTGTGGCAGGAGCCATATCAACCATAGTGAGGGGAAGACTTTTTTTTTAACCCATCCTTGTTCTCCTCAAATACGTAAGCGCCCAATCCCAGAATCCATTTTGAGGATCACTTTCCTGGGAGCAGCAAACAGTATTCAGAGGAATAAATAATGATCTAGAGGGCAAACAGGAGATATTAAGCACATATCAAAACCCTGATTAAGTTCATCTAGCAGTGAGTGATTGATTTAGACCAGAATCTGATCAATATGACCCTAAAGCCCATCATTTAAACTATGCTTCATTTATTTTATCAAGGCTCTGTAAAATAATTAGTAAATCCATAATCCTTGAGATATATATGGATGTATATACATGTGTGAGTATGTGTATATAAAAGTGATATAACTTATTTGGAGGAGTATTAAAAAATCACATTTTAATACATTCTAATTCACAGGAACATCTATGCTCCACAAAGCATGTTTGCATATTCTCAAAATATTTTATTTCCTGTGTGGGTATCCTGAATGCCAGATGGACAGGGACAAATTCCTGGACCTACTGATTATTCTGATGTTTCCTATTTGGAAACATGGAAAAATGTATATTCTGTGGATTCATAGAAAGATTGATGTTGGATGAGATAAATTTGAAAGTTAAAATAATATTGACATTTCTGGGCCACAAGAAAAATGAAATACCCAGCAGTTTAAACTGGCAAGTTGGTAACTTTCAGATTGCTTGAAATAGCTAGTGCTGGTAAAAGTGACTTGTTACAGAGTATCTGCTGGTAAGTCTTAGGCTTGACACATACATTTACCTACATAAATATAGCATCCTTTGTTTGTTTTACCCTCTGTACAAAATTATGGAATGCCCTTCACTGCATTATTATCCATCACCTTCATACGGTTAAAAAGAAAAATTAAGACATTAAAAGACCAAAATCAATCTAAAAGTTCAAGAGAGAATTTTATTCCATACTAAAGGCTAATTTTGAACTAAAATTAAGAATTAACCATCTTCCCTTCCGCCCTCTCTCTGCATTGGGAAATTTCAGTTGTGAGTCTGTCTTAAATTGTAAGTTGTGAATTACCTGTTCATTTTAGGGACAATTGACAGAGGAGGGGTGCCTGCAGCCAATAGTTGAAACTCTACAGGGAACTGAAAAGATGAAGGAGTTACCAGAGCTGTTAATTACTTTCCTGAGGGCAGAGGGCAGAGCTTGTGGTTGTTGAGGAAACCTCTCCCCAGACTTTCTAGAACTTAATCTCATTAGATGAGACCTTGCTAAGCAAATATTATGGGACCTAAGAAGAAGGTACAGACATTTCTTACAGTATTACAGGAACAGACAGGCAATAGAGAAAGCCTGAAAATTATTTAAATAATGCCATAGGATTTACATGTATTATTAATTTCTCCTCCGTTCAAGCATTGTGAGTTTGGAAGTGGTCTTGAACCTCCTCACTTATAATGTAAATAACACATTTACTGTCAATTCTGAATATTAGAGAAAATAACTGGCAACGTTTTGGGAGACTTCTCGTTGGCTGAAGTGCTACTGATAAGTTTAGGCTTTTCCATAATATAGGATGAAATACAGTTTCTGTTGTAATCATTTTAAAATAGGAGAATGCAATTTTTTCAAGTTAAAAGAAAAAGGAAAAAAAAAACCCTGAAAAATATTAATTGCTTTATACTATGTGATTTCTTGATTAGTCTTTATGTAAACTTATGCTATTGTGTTACATGTGGTAATTTCAAATGTGAGTTACTTTTACAGCAGAAATAACATTAACTGGGAAAATGGGAATAGAGAAGCAAGCACTGTAATGATTGAAATGTAAGCAATGCAGTTTCAAAAACCTTAGAATTGTGTTTGAAAAAACCCCTACAATTTTGTACTAAAATTTGAAAAAAGTAGTGAGGATGAAAGTGATATAAATTACGTATATATATGTATGTGTGCTTGTGTATATATGTTTACTTTTTTTATTATTTCAGTAAGAATGCAGAGCAAAAATATTTGCCTAAGGCAGGGTGCAAATATTCCAATTTGATTTCCAAGAGTAAATAATTTGTTGCTTAAAAATATATGTGCTGTTTCCAAAATTATAAGCTGTTTAGGAAATGAAAATCAAATGAAATAAACAAACCATCATTACAATGAGTTTCCATGATTGCTGTGCTAATAAATTCTTCTTTTATTCCTGTTATGTGTTCCAATTTCTTTTTATTTCCATGTCCTCTTCATTTATCTACATTCCTTTGCATTAAGGAAGAAATTGAACTAAAATGCTCGAGAAATATATGTTGCACTTGCTTCCAATCATCTACCTGTCTCTCCTCTTTTCTCATATATTTCTTGTGCTCAAAAATCTCCTTTAAGCATTCCAACAGTGTATTCCAATAGGTTGAGATTTTCTTCTTGATATTTACAACTCAATACTCTTTTAGCATCGTGTCTAGTTAGTCATTTGAAGTTATTAACCTAAAGACTGAGCAACTTCAATGAGCCTAACACTTTACTAGGAGAAAGAATGAACCTGTCATCTTGTCCAGTTAGGTCAACGTTCTCGTTGTTCCCAAGTGATTACATTATATTCTTTATTTCTTTTGCCAACAAATACTCTGACAATTCTCTTCCTTCTTTGCATCTGTACATATCTCAAGTCCACTTGTCACTACAAGGCTTTCACTAACTCCAGCTCAAACTCTTTTCCTCCTTTTAACATCAGTAGCATATACTATGCAATTTGGCCTTCGCTTGCACACTTCTATATAGATCTTTGTCTCCAATGCCTTTATTGTTACCGGTGCAATGCACCAACCAGCTCATGTTTCTTAGAGGATAACTTCAATGTTTAGTTAACACTTATACCAATGAAAGAATTCTATAGTTAACTAAACATACAGATTAGATATAATTTCTGAGCTCCAGAAGCTTATAATTTAATAAAGGACCACTTAAACTATTTCTCCATATTACCAGAGAGCAAAAAATGAGCATGAGGAAGGAATGAAATAAGTTATTAATGATGTTTTCATAATTAAAGCAAAATAAGTATCAGGGTTTATATATGAATATAAGAGAATATTATAACAACATATTGACATATGAGAAAAATATTTGGGTTCTTGCATTAGAGATGGATTTATTCATAAATATAGCACATATGTATTTTATTTTTTTATTTCTGAAACAAGTGTACTTACCTTAAGTGTTCTGAAACACTTGAGAGGAAGTTTGGCTCGGTTCATAATGTCATCTGTGGGCATCTCAGTAAGAGGGTGTTGACATGTCTAAGGGGTTTTGGTTGGATGATTTGGAGGATGGTCCAAGGAAGCAAGGGCTCTTATTGGATAGGGTGCTGTTAGGATGCAGGGACAATTCCAATTAAGCATCTCAATAAATTTCGTGTCTGGAGAGAGCAAACTAGAGTGAACTTTAACTCTAATTGGTAAAGGCGCATCATTTAATCACTTATATTATTCCTGAGAGGGAATGCTTGCTATTTTCTATCGTGGAAACTATTTATGCTTTGTGTATGTTCAGACATGATTACAGAGTACTCTAGTTCGGGTCTTGATCCATCATGGTCACAGAATGATCTTTCCTAATATAGATGTTTATGAAATTATTTTCAACAGGACAACAAAGCCTAGTTGAAGTATCAGCCAGCTCCTGGATGTCAGGGGCTGCTTTTCTCCTTCTCAATAATATAGTTTGAAAGAGTAAAATTATTTTTATTTTTATTGCTACAAATTGTTCTTGATCAATGCTGTGTATGAAATACCTGGATGTTCAGAAGTAAATGAGCTTTTTCTTACAGTTAGAGGTAAAAGGTAATTTTGGATATGGTAAATAGAGGCATTTATTTAAAAAAAATGCAATTCACAAGTTGATTATTTCAATGTTGTTATTGTAATGTTCTTTTATTTTTGTTTGGCACTGGGTAAAAAATCAGAGATTCATTATAATTTTAAAGACCTTGTAACATCTTTCTATACTCACAAAGCTGTCTTCTTATAGCCTCTTAGATGAACTTATTCAAGATGTGGAAATACCCAGTGATTGATTCAACAGCTCAAATTTAACACTAGTGACATAATATAGATTTAGCCAGAGAAAATAGATTCCTTCCTAAAGGCATTATGCTGTTTGATGCTTGAAATTAAATCTGGTATTGTATTTGTGTGGCATGAATTATTATTCTGACATTTGAAGTGAGAAAATGGAGACACAACGCTGTTATATATTTTGCCTTAAGACCCAATGATCCAACAGCAACCTATTATTGGTTTGTTTTATATGCTCAGGCCTTTTTAACAGTTTCAGTTATTAAAAGAGAAAAACATTTCAAAAATATAGCTCATCTCTTAATGACAACTAGTCAAATTAGTACAATAGAGAAGTAACTTTGTGCCTACAGAACCAGAAATAAATATTATTTTCCTGTGCTTCATATCTATATACGTACGGAAACAGTATAACGGGTAGCCATAATTAAAATTTACCAAAATTATTTATTTTATTTGAAAGAATATATACACTTTTACAATTGGATGCTGTTCAGTATCCATTAAATGTCTTATTTATTTATTTATTTTTTTGAGGAAGATTAGCCATGAGCTAACATCTGCCAATCCTCCTCTTTTTGCTGAGGAAGACTGGCTCTGAGCTAACATTCGTGCCCATCTTCCTCTACTTTATATGTGGGATGCCTACCACAGCATGGCTTGACAAGTGGTGCCATGTCGGCACAAGGGCTCTGGACTGGCGAACCCGGGGCCACCAAATCGGAACATGCTCACTTAACCGCTGGGCCGCTGGGCCAGCCCCAGTGTCTTGTTTTTGAAACCTTGGAAACAATGATCACAGTTTCCTAGAGACCATGATTTGAGGATGAACATTTTCATGAGCTTTTTCACTATATGTCCACATGTATTTTGCCAATGACTCTCACGCAATATTCTCTACTCTGTGTCTTCTAAAGGGTTGGTTCTAGAATCAATGCCACATTGCTTTAAAAGTAACACGTCTTCAAATGAAAAAAAGATCATTTTCACTTTGGAAAAATTCTAGAATTTCGATCATTCATACATTTTCTAGTTTCCAAAAATTATCAATAAAACACCCATGCTGTAAGATTTGCCAGTACTATTAACATTATATACATGTTGTCTGGCCTGGGAAACTTTAATATTGCACAGTTTTAATTTTTTAAGTATTGTTGATTTTGTTTGCTTGCTTGCTTTGTTCTTGCTGTTGTGTTGTTATATAGTTATAATACGCAATTGCTTTCCATTAATGTTTCAGTATTTCTCTTTTTTAGTGATGAGTTTTCTAGCTTCTGACCTCTCACCATTTTTGCTAAAGGCATTGGAGGAGAAGTAAAAATGTATCTCACGTTTCTGCTTTATCTACATACACTTAGAAAAATTGGCTGTAGCAAATGCTTTCAATGATTAGATCTAGCAGAAACTTTAGACTCTTTAAGGCACAGAGTAGACTCTTTCAGTTTCCAACATTTTCTATAATGTATACCTAACAGCAGGTGTTCTCAATATAATGTATTAAAAATCAATAAATGAAATAATTGATAATTTTCAAAATTACCTCCAATAATGATTTAATCTCCATATATGAGTATACATATAATTTGAATGTGTATTTAAATTTCAAGATAATCAAGAATTTCACATCTGATTTTTAGAAAAGTCTGTCAGTGGGTTTAGCTACATTTAATTAATATTAGTGTCATCTTTCAGCCAATGGTGTAATATTCAGTACAAATTAACATGTGACACATGTTAATTAAAACTTCCATAGAAAATGAAGAATACTGAGTACTCTTAGATATGGAGTATAGACAGATAGATGCATCATCCACGTGAGCATGAATTACTTTGTGTCTCCTCTTAACCCTTTCATGGTCTACTCTTTTCTAAATCAGTCAATGTCACCATTATCCATCAAATTGTTGAATACAGTAATTCAAAAATATTTTTTATTAACTTTTTCTCTACACACATACAAATTCATTAACATTTGGATTTTCATATATATCTAAAATATATCTTAAATCCATCTCTTTCTCTACACCCCACTACCATCATTTAATCCAGGCCATTATTTACATGGACCTGATCTATTACAATCATCTTCTAACATTTTTCTCACTGCCTTTTTATCTACCTGTTTTCCTCCCCTAGAAACATGACTGATCTAAGATGTAAATTGAGTGATATGTTTTCATCTTAAAATTCTCCAGTATGCTTCCATTGAACTTATAGTAATGTTCAAACCTCTTAGACAATCAACAGAGGCCACCATGATATGCTCTCTGCCTATTTCTTCAATCTTAACTTATTTCACCAATACTTTTTACTACTATCCAGGTACCTGGGTTTTTTTAGTTTTCCAAATAAGCCAATTTTAAACTGAAATTTTTATTAAAAAGAAAATAGATTCAGATTCAGTATGTTGTACTTTTATAAACAGACTCATTTCCCTCGTACATCACTATCTGCCCTATGTTTAACTACTGATAAGCACTAACTTGTTCTCCATTTCTGAAATTTTATCATTTTCAAAATGTATGTATGTTGAATCATACAGTATGCAACATTTGGGGACCATCTTTCTTTTTATTAAACATATTTACCTAGTGATTCATCCAGGCTGTTGTGTGACCCGAAACTTTGTTCCTTTTTTGTTGCTTGTTATAGGTTGGAGTTACTATAAAAAAAATGCTATGAACATTAGTGTACAGGTCTTGTGGTGAATGAAACTTTTCATTTCACTTAGATAAACATCCAAGAGTGCAATTGCTGGGCTGTATGGTTATCATATGTGTCATTTTATAAGAAACTGCCAAATTGTCTTTTCAGACTAGTTATATCATTTTATATTCTTGTGAGCCTGGTATGACTGATCCAGTTTCTCTGCATCCTTAGCAGCATTTGGCGTTGATACTATTTTTTATTTTAGTCATTCTGATAGGCTTGTAGTGTTCTCTTATTATGGATACAATTTACATTTTCTTGATGGTTAATGATATTTAACATCTTTTTAATAGCTTATCTGCCATTGTATATCCTTTTGGTTGAAACTGAATTGTTTGCTCTTGTTTATTGAGCTTAGAGAGGTGTTTAGAATTCTAAACACAGTTCTTTCTCAGATACTTGGTTTGCAAATATTTTCTCCTGTTGTGTTGTTTTGCTTTTTTATCCTCTTCACATGGTCTTTCACAAAGCAAAAAGTTTGAATTCTGATGAGATCCAATTTAACGAATTTTCATTTTATTGATCATGCTTTTGATGTAAGTTGAGGCAATTTTTGTCTAACCCTGGATGCCAAAGATTTTCTTCTATTTTTCCCAGAAATAGTATAATTTTACATTTTATATTAATTCCATGAATCATTTTGAGTTATTTTTTGCATAAGGTATGAGGTTTAGGTCAAGATTCTTGCTCCCTGAAATGGATGTCCAATTGTTCTAGCACTGTTTAGTGAAAAGGCAATCCTTACACCAATGATTGCACCTTTGTGAAAAACCACTTGAGCATATTTGCATCAGTCCATTTCTGGGTTTTTTGTTCTTTTACGTGTATATATGTGTCTATCCCTCTCTCAATACCACGCCGGCTTGATTACTGTAGCTATATAGTAAGCCTTAATAACTGGAAAACTGATTCTCTTATTTTATTCTTTTTCAAGCTTGCTCTGGCTATGCTAGGGCCTGGTAATCTCCATAAAAATATTAGAATATGCCTGTCCGTGTCCAACAGAAAAACCTTGCTAGTATTTTGCTTAGAATTACATTGACTGTAAAGATCAATATGTGGAGAACTGACATCTTTAATATGTTTGGTCTTTAAATCCATGAACACAGTATGTCTCTCCATTATTTAGGTTTTCTGTGATTTATTTCATCAACACTTTGTAATGGTTAGTATACAGATACTGTAGACATTTTAAGCATATACCTAAGAATTATATTTTCTTTGAAATAGTAGTATTCTTTTTTATTTGGGTTTCTGCATGTTCACTCAGTATTTAAATATGCAATTGATTTTTTGTATTGATTTGATATCTTGCAACATTGCTGAATTCATTAAAACCCAAGAGGGTTTTGTCCAGATCCTTCTGACAATCATGCCATTTACAAATAAGGACAGTTTTATTCCTTCCTTTCCAATCTCTAGTATTTTATTTAATTTTCTTGTCTTATTGCAATGAATAGAACTTACAGGGATATTTTCAATAAGAGTGGTGAAAGCGGATATCCTTGGCTTCCTGCTAATCTTAAGGAGAAAGCATTCAGTCTTTTCCCAGTAAAGATGATGTTAATTGTAGGTTTATTTCCCTCTATTTCTGTTCTGCTGAGAGTTTTTATCATAAATGGTGTTAGACTTTCTCAAATACTTTTTCTGCATCAATTTATATGATGACATGATTTTTCATTTTTAGCCTATTGATGTGATCGGCAGAATAATGCTGCCTCCCCATGTCATAATCCCTATGATCCATGACATATTCTTACATGGCAAAGGGAGATTAAGACTGCAGATGGAATTAAAGTTTCTATTCAACTGACTTTAAAACAGTGTGAATTTATCCTGGATTATGGCTTTCAAGTCAATACACTAAGACATGTCATTAGATGCGAATTGGGAAACAGAAGGAGAGTCAGACAGATAGAATGCAAGAGTGACTCAACCTGCCATTGTTGGCTTTGAAAATGGAAGAAGGAGGCCATAAGCCAAGGAATGCAGGTAGCTTCTAGAAGCTGGATAAGCTAAGGAAACAGATTCTCTCCTAGAACTGCTAGAAATGAGTACAGCTCTGCTGACACCTTAATTTTAATCTGGTAGGAGCTGTGTTGAACTTCTGACCTACCAGCAGCACTGTAAGATAATACTATTTTTTTTGTCTTGGCACTAAAGTTTTAGCATTTTGTCATAGCAGAAAGAGAAAATAAATACATAGGGTTGCATTGATTGATTTTTAATGTTGAACCAGCCTGGCATACCTGAACTACGTTCCAATTGTTCACGATGTATAATTATTTTTATGCAATGCTGGACATCGGTTTGCTAAAATCATATCATGACATTTTGTGTCTAAAATCACAAAAGATATTGTTCTGTAATTTTCTTTTTTCTATTGTCTTTGTGTGGTTTTAGTATCATACTAACATTGTTCTCATAAAATAAGTTTGGAACTATTTCTTCATGTTTAGCGATTTCATGTTGCCTTTTTGTTATTGATTTGTAGTTACGAGTCATAAAATAGTCAGAGAACTCCATATTATTTCAATTCTTTTAGATTTGTTGAGGACTGTGTAGTGACCCAGGATATGACCCATCTTGGTGAATAATCTATGAGAACCTAAATAATCTTATTCTACTACTGTTGGGTCTATTGCTCTATATATGTCAATTAGATCCTGTTAGTTAATTATGTTGTTCTGATCATCTGTATCCTTGCCGATTTTCTCTGAAGCAGTTATATCACTTTCCAAGAGTGAGTTATTGGGAGTCACCAACTATATTTGTGTGTGTTCTTTTTGATATTTCTACTTTCAGCTCTATCTGTTTGTGCTTCATGGAATTCAAGGCTTTCTGGTGCATGATGTAGGATTGTTATGTCTTTATGATGGTTTGATCCTTTTATCATTATGTAATGTCCCTCTTGTCTTTAGTAAGTTTCTTTGCTTTGAAGTTTACTTAATTGGATAAAAATATAGGCTCTCATACATTTTTAAATTAATGTTTATATGATACGTCATTTTCTCTCCTCTTTTTTTTACCTACCTATGTCATTTGAATATGAAATGAGTTTCCAGTAAACAACACCTAGTTGCGTTATTTCAGTCCACTATGCCAATTTCTGTCTTTTTATTGGTGTATTAGACAATTTACATTTAAGGTAATTATTCATGTATTAAAGCTTAAGCGTACCCTTTTATTATTTGTTACGTGTTTGTTTCCTCTTGTTATCCTTCCTCTGTTTCTCTTTTCTTGCCTTCCAATGGGTTAGCTGAACATTTTTTAGGATGCTATCTTGATTTGTTTATAGCATTTTTTTAATGTATCTTTTTGAATAGTTTCATAGCTATTGTTCTGTGTAAATCAGTACACATATGTGGCTTATCTTTTGCTATCAACATTTTGCTACTTTGAGTAACCTGTGCAAACTTGACTTCCAAATGTGTTTTCCTACTTCTAATAATCATTATCTTGAGCATCAGATAGTAGTATAATTTTTTTTCCAATCATCTAGTATGGTTTTTAAATTCATGAGGATAAGGCCATTCTAATGCATATATCTGTATTTCCATATTTCTGTACTTTCCATTATTGTTCCATCTTTCCTAGTGAACCAAGATTTCTTCTTTTATCATTCTCTTTTATTTAGAAGTCTTTTGTTAGACATTCTTTAAGAGTACATC
The DNA here is from genome assembly GCF_021613505.1 of Equus quagga. Taxonomy (NCBI): domain Eukaryota; kingdom Metazoa; phylum Chordata; class Mammalia; order Perissodactyla; family Equidae; genus Equus; species Equus quagga. Next base: position 50,277,336 of record NC_060278.1, read on the forward strand.
TGCTAATGATAAATTCTTTTAGTTTTCTTTCATCTCAGAGTGTTTCTACATACCTTTCAATCCTGAAGGATACTCTCACTACAAATAGATTGTATTTGACATTGGTTATCTTTCAATATTTGAAAATTGTTGTTCCACTTCCTTCTGGCCCATAGATTATTTCCCTCTGTCCTATCCTCGAGACCTTGTCTGTTATTTCTTTGCTGAGATTGTTCTAGTTTTTTCCAGTCATTTCAAAATAATTTATAATTGATTGTTGAGGCAATTATAAGATGTCAGCTTTAAAATTCTTTTCAGATCATTCTAATGTCAGAGTTAGGCTGATATTTGTGTCAGTATATTATCTTTTCTCTTTCAAGTTGTGGTTTCCTGATTTACGGTATGTTGGTGATTTTTTTTATTGTATCTTGGATATTTTGTTTATGTTAAGAGATTGTGGGCCTTATTTACATCTATTAAAGCAGGAAGTCACCTGCTTAGTTTAGCATGCAAATCTTCAACTATTTTATATGCTGTGGTTCCAATGAGAGTATAATTTTCAGAGCATTGGTATTATTATTTTGGCCTGCTTAGTTTATCTGATGCTCTGTGGTTCCATTGGTCTTTCCTGATGCTGCCTGAGGTGTGCAAGGAGTTTCCCAGGCTGGGCTACCAGATGTCTCTCAATGAGGAAGGGGAGTCTCAGACCTGAGGGGACCAAGAGGCTTCTCTGGCCAAGCATTTTCTGTGATGGGATGCCCTGTGCCTCTGGAGGACAAAGGGCACTTCTTGGTCAACTGCTTGTTGTGGTGGGATTCCTTTGGCTGCTCCCTTGGCCACCCAAATGTGTCTGGAGAGGAAAGGGACGTCTTGGGAACCAGAGAACAAAGAGACTCCCAGGAATCAGACACTTGTTGTGGTAAGGTCCCTGGACAGCTTGTCACCTGGCCACTCCAGTGGTTCTCAGGGAGAAAGAGAGGCTCAAGCCCATAAACCAAGAACCTTCTTGGATCACCCTTCTTGTTGTGTCACAGTAACCAGTGCCTCTTGGTTGCTCAGCTGTCTCTGAATGGTGAGAGGAGTTTCAGATCTGTGGGGACAAACAGGCTACTCTGGCTAAGTTTCTTATTGTGGCAGGGTTCCCCTTGTCAGTCACCCTGGTAACTCTTGGAGCAGAAGATGAGTTCCAGGCCCAGTGGAGACAGAGAGCACTTCCTCTGGCTACTTATTGTTGTTGGGGCTCCAGCTGCCCCCACCCTGCTGGTAGTGTCAGACTCACCTGGTGGGACTCCTGTTGTGTTCAAACTTCCAGGGGAGGTTGTGTCTATCTGGGTTGCAAGGTTGGTGTTTGGGGAAAAATGGATCTTGGTTGCCTTCTCAGTTGAGTAGGGGCACAGGAAGATGGCCTGCTACTGTGTTGTTCATCTAGTCCTGGGGCCCAAATCATATCAGCCTCCTCTGAACCACCTTTTCAACATCTTCTTTGGTTCCTTCTTGGTTTTGCAAGTTTATACTTGTTCTAATGATTCTATGGCATCAATCTTGCCCTGACTGGAAGTCCAATTTCTTGTTTTGACAAATTAATTTAGCATATGTTTTCCTCTGCTTGCAATACATTTTGCATCTGTGTTGGAGTCCCTCTCTTTCAGTTAGCTATCAACTGACATCAGTGCTCCCTAGGGCTCTACAGAGTTTAAAATTTACAAGTTAAATAGAATGGAATTAACATGCTTGTCTCTTACCATAAGCTACAAAGCTCTAAATAATCTGGCCCTCGTGTCCTATCTCTCGACTTCATCTTATATTGCTATCTCGTTAGCTCCCTATGCATCAGCCACATCAAGCTTGAACTTCCAGAAATAGTCCCAAATGGATTCAGACCTGAGACGAAAATGCTTTCCCCCAGATTTTTACAAAGTCATACTCTTGTGGTCATTCAGTTGACAGCCTGAGTGTAGACCTCATTAGACAGGCTTTGCCAGACCACCCATTACTTTCAATTATGCTACATCCTCTTATTTTCATTATAGTATTTTTCATCAAGTAAGATTTTTTATGTACTTATTTTTTGAGTGGCTTTCTACTAAAATGCAGGCTTGATGAAAACAGGAACCTCTTTTCCTTTTGTATTGCTAAATTTCCACTGGCCAGAAGTATGACTGACATCAAATAGCTACTCGGAAAATGTTTGTGGAACAAAGTGATAAATTAATAATACATGATAAAAAGAAGTAAGCTGATGAAATTCTACCTATGAATATATATTGTTATTTAATTATTAAAAATGTCATACATGTTGAAGGTTTTCACAAATCTTTGAAGAATTTTAAGCAAAAGAGGAAAAATACTTGGGCTGAAGACTCTACTATCTTACTGTCCTATTTGGCTCAAGCTGGTACAACAAACTACCATAGATGGAGTGGCTTAAACACAGACATTTATTGCTCCCAAATCTGGGGCTGAGAAGTCCAAAATCAAGATGCCAACCAATGGGGTTCCTGGTGAGGATTCTCTTGCTGGCTTGTGGAAGGCTTTTTCTTGCCATGTCCTCACATGGTGGAGAGAGATAGAGGTCTTTGGTCTCTTTCTTTTCTTGTAAGGATATTAATCTCATCATGGTGGCTCCACCCTCAAGATTTTACCTAAACCTAATTTCCTCCCAAGGCTATACTGCCTATTGCCATCACACTGGGAAGCAGGGCTTCAACACGTAAATTTTGGAGGGGGGGAAATATACATTCAGTCCATAACAGTTCCTATTTATATATGTCAATTTTGTTCACCTTGAATTAAGCCTCTGAATGTGGTGGGGAATTTCTCCCCGACCTAAGGGGCAGAATAGAGAAATTAGTAGATACAGGAGAGGAGGAATTTTTCATTATCATGAGTTGAAAAGTAGATCTCTGATTTGTGTTTACTAATAAGTTAAAGTGAGACTCAGTTTTTATTTATTTCATAAATCATTGTAGGCTCAGAGACACTGAGTTGAAAGCTGCCTAATATTTTTAATGTTTTTACACAAATTACAGAATTTGTGTAAGTATTTATAATAGTAACATGATTAAGAAGCTAACAATTATTCAACACTTACTGTGTAGCAAGTACTGTACTGATTATTTTACAGTGATTATCTCATTTAATTTCTATGAGTTAGGAACTATGAGGGAAGAAAGATTTTCTTTTTCTGCTTTATCTCCCCAAATCCCCCCTCCCCCCGTACACAGTTGTATATCTTAGTTGCAGGTCCTTCTAGTTGTGGGATGTGGGACGCCGCCTCAACATGGCCTGATGAGCAGTGCCGTGTCCACGCCCAGGATCCAAACCCTGGGCCGCTGCAGTGGAGTACGTGAACTTAGCCGCTTGGCCATGGAGCCGGCCCCTGTTTTTCTTTTTTTTTTTCTTTTTTTTTTTTACCCCATTATAAAGGAAAACTAGTGTTTGGATTAGTTGATCAGCTTGACCAAAGTTTCTCAGGGAGTAAAATATGAAGTTGGGATTTGACCATAAATAGTGATTGTTTATCATCATTATTCCTTCTCGAATCTGACCAAATTAATTTGCACACCAATCAAAATTCAGTATTATTTTTCAATGATACCATTTATTGTAATCTTACCTCTCAGAAAATATTAATCACAATTTTATAGCATCCATTACATCTCCAAAATTGAACATTAGGATAACTGTCAATAAGAATATTATTTACTTTTCTTTCTCTCTCTTAAATGCAGATAAGCTCTAAGAATAAAACATCTGTTCTTTAGTCTTTACTTCTCCACACTACTTCTATCTCTACACTAACTAACTTCAATCCTATCCATATTTCCAGTTGAATTTTTTGTAACTCAAATTCAACAAGACCAAACCTGAAGTTATGATATTTATCCCAAACCACTGTTTTTAATATTCCTTTTGTTAGGTAATAGTATTGTTATTCATTCAGTTATGCCAATAGAAACTTTCAACTCTTCAAAGAGATTTGTTAATATCATGTGCATACGTTATTTAAACATTTAAGTTATTCTTAATTTCTTTTGGTCATTTCTTTGTAGATAATATATCACTCTCTTTGTAATACAATTCTATATCTAAAATGTATCTTAAGTTTGTTTTTCTTCCCTGTCCTTAAATTAGTCATATTTTAAGAATAGAATTTGTTTCCTAAAATTCAACCGTTAAAAATTTTCAGAATTTTATATAGCAGCATTCTTCTTGTACAAGTATTTACTCACATGCTGTTTTAAATTTTCTTAAATATATTTTATTAAATAAAATGTTTAGAATGTCAATGTTTCATTATTACAATTAATGGAAATCTGTTTCAATAGTCATAAAAGAGATTGTGAAATCTTTACTACTTATTTTTCCTTGGTGAGGAAGATTTTCCCTAAGCTAACATCTGTGGCAATCCTCCTCTATTTTGTATGTGGGACATCACCAGAGCATGGCTTGATGAGTGGTGTGTAGGTCTGTGCCCAGGATCTGAACCCACAAACCCTGGGCCACCGAAGCAGAGCTCATGAACCCAACCATTATGCCACTGAGCTGGCCCCAAATCTTTACTACTTTTTTTTTTTTTTTTGGAGGAAGATTAGCCCTGAGCTAACATCCACTGCCCATCCTCCTCTACTTTATATGTGGGGCACCTGCCACAGCACGGCTTGATAAGCAGTGCATTGATCCATGCCCGGGATCTGAACTGGTGAACTCCAGGCTGCCCAAGTGTGTGGAGCATGCGAACTTAACCACTATGCCACCAGGCTGGCCCCTTTTTATTATTTTAGGAGGAGTCTTTCCCCTCTATGCCTCTCAGCTCTCCTCATCCTTTCCTCATCTTATTTCTCTCCATGGGAGGTGCATTGAAGCATTTAGGTTGAGGAACACAGCAAAAGTCATCCAGTCCTCTTCCTCATCCCTTCTGAACAGAGAAAACATATTTCTGCTATGCTGTTGCCATACCATAAGATTTACAGGAGCACAGTTTCTGCTGGAAGGAGACTCTGTAGAGTTTTGAGTGATAAAGGTTGAATCTTTCGAATCAGGTAAGTTTCCACACTTAGAATAGATAGAATAATGCAGAAAAAGTCAGTAGATTATTACCCCAGTGGTACTACAGCCCCAATAGCTGATGTTAGATAGACGAAGAACTGATTTATAAAAAACAATGTTGCACACACAGGACATTAGTCACACACAAAGTGTGCAAGAATTTAGTAAAACTCAGCCATGTGGACTCCAGCAATTAACCTTGAGCCAAGGGGTCTTTAAAATGTAGGTTGATGTACTTTAAACTTCAGAGGCACAATTTAGTCTGGTAGGTAAGAAAGACTAAGGTGAGAAAAGGTCTTTGCAATCATTTTTATGTGTGTATGTTGTTTTCTGAGGCAGGCTTGTGTTCAGATTCCTGAGTGCATCTGTGATACAGAATGCTAATGTGTGATGTTCTCACTTCCAGCAGTTAGTGACACTTGACAGGTACCAGATTAGCTGCCTCCAAATCTGTTCTTGTTTTTCGCTATTTTGAGCTACATTCAGAGCCAAGTAAGGGATCTCTTGATTCACGTGTTTATACAAAGGATCTTAGAGTCATTCCCCACCACACTCATCTCACGATGGCTCTGGCCAGGACCTTAGACTCCTGTGATGCAAACCGAAGCTTCTTCAATAGAAAGGTGGTAATAAAAAATCAAAGTTAGTAGCAATTTTTAATTTAAAGGGAATATATCATCTAAAAACAAGTGTCTTGGCCAAGAAAGTATGAGAAATTAAAGTCAAAATTTGCATCTAATTTTAGGAAATGCTGCTATCCTCAAGGACGTTGGAAAGCAACCAAGTTAATCAGGAGACAAAACTCAACATTCCTGGAAGAAATTTTTGAACGTCATAAGAAAACTCTATACCAGGATATATGCTGTTACTAAAAAAAACAACAAAATAGAACAAATCAAATATAGCTGGTAAACATGCTGCTGCAGGCTTCCACAAGTTGAGAACAGAGCTAATAGCAGTATCTGGCAGAAGAAACAGTCCTCACTAGCCTAAGAACTCATACTGTAAAATCCATCATTACCTTCAATTTAGAAATCAGCCGAAGTAGATTTTCCGGCTGAAACAAAGTTGAAACTAGTTTCAAATTACATTTCACAGGCCTAATGAATTTTATAGCAATATGTGTATCACCAAATGTGCCGTGTTTAATAATGCACTCGAGTACGAGCAGTAAGAGTTCAGAATGTAGATGGTTATTGAAAGATTTTGAACATTCTGGATAAAAAAAGATTGACTTCTTGAATAAGGAATTATTTGGGGCTATCTCTATTTTAGATTTCTTTACTTTGAAAGAATTTGGAATGTCTCAAATTTGTTTCCCTGTAGCTGTAGGATTCACAGCATTGTTTTTCTTTAAAACTAGAAACAGAGAGAAACAAGTAAGACTGGTGCTATGAGTGTATGTAATTGCATGTACACAGTTTCACGTATCTTATCATCTTTGCATAATTTTATTGATTAAAAAGCAATTTGTAGGTGCTGTCCGCAACCAATGGGAGGAGATTACACAGTGGGTGAACTCCAGGCCATGGGGAACACGCGTGTCACTTCAACATCTGTCTCTTCTACCTATTATATTTTTCTACGACATAATTACCTCATCTGTATTATTCTATTTAGATGTTATTATCTGACCTAATGTGAAAAACCTGCCAAATTTTGTACCCTACCTTATTATTGAAATTTATACTTTCATGAGTTGTCTTATCTGCAGATGACAGTAATTTTAAGCAAAAGGTATTAATTGTTTAAATAGAAATAGTGTAGAATCTTTAAAGAGGTAATATTTAATCTTATGTGACCATAGGAAAAATGTAAAACATTCCATGTTTACTGCAACTTTATATAGATATGTTTAAATCTTCAAACACATCAATATTTATTAACATTGCTTAAAAGTTATTTATTGCTTTTAGATATCAGATATTTAAAGATCCAAATAGAACAATACTCCAGTACAAGTAAAGTTAAAAATGGAATTAAAATGCTTACTGAAATATCCTGAAGCTGATGTGATTTTAAATACATGTATTTTAAATGCCCCCTTTTTAATCAGCACATTGGATAGAGTTGGTGAATTTTAAGGAAAATCATACTATGCTTTTCTTAGATTGCTAAGAAAGGGAACCCATTCTTACACATTTAAATTTATATGTAATTCAGCTCAAGTTTTCATAGTGTATTGGGCTATATTTTGCAGCATTTATAGACTAGCACTATTAGAACTTCAGGCAATTCTATGAAAGAAATGTTGAATGGTAGGTAGACATGGAAAATTATATTACAGCTAATTATATAAGAAGAAATGAAACAGTCCAAAATGTGTTCTTTATATGCTTGCTTAGTTAATTTTCAAATTAAATATCGCTGTGAAAAAGCAGAAACATTTATTGCTTCTTGAATAAGTATGTTATTTGTATTAAAATTAAATAATCTCTAAGTTGATGTGTTCAATTAAAGTGCAATTAACATTACCAGAAAAGTATAAAATCATTGGAAATAGCATAGAATATAACTCTTATGAGAAAGAAAAAATATCTCTCAAATGATTGATAGGGTATGTATTCAAATAATAGTAACTCTTATTTTCTGTCCTTACTTCTTTCTGAAGATCCAAACACTGTATAGCAAATGAAGTGGACAGAATCCCACTGTAGCACCATTCTACCATGGTAACTGAAATGGGAATGCCTGCTACTGTGATAGTGAGACATCATCTGGGTTAAGTTCTTTGGCTTTAACAAAATGAAGTAAACAAATGAGGAATAGTCCTGTAGTCACAATCATTAATAAAGAAGATATGTTTTAAGTATTAGGGAAATCAGTTATGAACAATTCTAATAGGAATAAACAATTATAAGTATAAAATCATTGTGGTTTAAGAGAATGAAAATATAAGCCACAAACTACGAGGAGGTCTTTGCAAAACATATACCTGATAAAGGAGTGGTTTCTCAAATATGTTGAGAAATCTTAATACTCAGCAATAAGAAAGTTACAGGAAAATTTTAAAATGGGCTAAAGATCTGAACAGACACTTCACCCAGTAAGATATACATAGGACAAGTAACCACATGAAAAGATGTTCAGCAACACGTCATCAGGGAATTGCAAATAAAGACAAAAATGATACCTCTACACACCAGTTAGAATGATTAAAAAGACAAAACAGATACCACTTCATGCTGGGAAGGATGTGGAGCAACAGAAACTTCCATTCCCTGCCGGTGGAAATGCAAAATGGTAGAGTCACTTTGCAAGAAGACAGTTTGGCAGTTTCTTTCAAAGCTTAACATAGGCTTATCATATCATCCAGCAATCATTCCCCTTGATATTTACCCAAATGAGTTGAGAACTTATCTCCACATGAAAACCTGCACTTGGATGTTTATAGTAGCTTTGTTCATAATTGCTAAAACTTGGCTGTAGCCAAGATGTCCTTCAGAAGGTGAAGGGATAAACAAAGTGTGGTCCATTTGACAATGGTTTATTTTTCAGCAATATAAAGAAATGAGCGATTACGTCACAAAAGGACTTGGAAGAAACTTAAATGCAGATTGCTAAGTGAAAGAAGCCAATCTCAAAAGGCTAAATACTGCATGATTCCAACTACATGACATTACGGAGAAGACAAAATGAGGAGGACAGTAAAATGGTAACCAGGGGTTCTGGGGAGAATGGGAGAGGTGAATAAGTGGAACAGAGCAGAATTTTAGGACAGTGAAATTATTCTACACCATACTGTCATGGTGGATACAGGACGTTATACATTTGTCAAAAGCTACAGAATGTGCAACACCGAGAGTGAACTCGAATGTAAACTATGGACTTCAGTTCACAATGACGCGTCAATGTTGGCTCATCAATTGTTAACCAGTGTACCACATGAATGCAAGAGGTCAATAATAGCATAAACTGTGCGGTGGGAGAGTGAGGGCGTTATAAGAGAATTGTCTGTACTTTTGGCTAAATTTTATGTAAATCTAAAACTCCTCTAAAAGCTATTAATTGTATGTTAAAAAAAATTGCTGTCATGAGAGTTTTCTAAATTGTATTAATATGTTTCCTCATATTAATATCCTCTTTTAGCCCCCTTAATGAAACAAGATTATACTGATTTCCCCATTATAAACTAAGAATTTGATCATTATATAAAATTTAATGTAATGTTAGCAAAATATGTGCTTAAAACTCTATTAAAGATTGTTTAGTTTTTTCAAGTTAGTATCACTTATCTCAATGTTAGCTCTACATAAAAGCAAAATAAATATTATTTTATGTGTATAGAAGCTGAAAGTATTTGTCAGCAATACAAATGAACTACAAAAAATTCCAAAGGAACTACTTAAGGCAAAGAGGAGAATTGTACATATCTGAGAACATATAAAACTTTTCTCTCATTTATAGTATCTCCTTAAAAGACAATTGACTATTTAAAGTAAATAATAATAATAATAATAACAACAACAGTATTTTGTGTGGTTTATAAGATAGATAGAGTAAAATTATGACAGCAGTAACTTAAAAGCTGAGAGGCGGAAATGAAGTATATTGTTGTAAGATTATTTTACCGTATGTAAAATAGTGCAATAATAATTCAAGGTAGACTGTAATATTTTAAAAATGTATATAGTATAAGCACTGAAGTAACCACAAAACAAACTCATATACACAGAACAAAGTTATAGCTTATAAGCCAAGAAAGGAATAAAATAGAATCATAAAAAATACTTAATTTAAAAAAAAGTAGGAAAAAAAAGGAAAGATGAAGGAAATAAAAACAAATGACAGATGATAGATTTAAACCTAAACATATGAAAAATCACATTGAATGAAAATAGTTAAAATACACCACTTTAAACATAGAGCTTATCAGCTTTAATAAAGAAAAAACCCCACTTAATGCCACTAATTAAGAAACCTGAATGATCGTATGCATGATAAGTCAAAAATTGGAAGAGACTGTGCCACATTAACACCTATCAAAATAAACTTGCAGTGGCTATATTCCATCAGACAGATTAGGTCTCAGAGGAAAGACCTTTACCAGGGATAAAGTGACCATTTCATCAAGCAGACATAACAATCCTAAACCTGTATGCACCTAACAACAGAGTTTCAAAATACATGAAGCAAAAACTGATTGAGTGGCAAGGAGAGTTTATTAGTTTCCAAGGGCTGTTATAACCAACTATAAATAACTTAATGGCTTAAAAGAACAAAAATGTATTTCCTCTCACTTCTGGAGGCCTGAGGTCCAAATTCAAGGACTCTAAGGAAGAATCCTTTCTTGCTTCTTCCAGGGTCTCGTGGCTCAAGCATTCCTTGGCCTGTGGCAGCATAACTCGAATTTCCGCCTCTGTCTTCACATGGCCTTCTTTCCTATGCGTTTGTGTGTCAAATCTCCCTCTGCCTTTTCTTACAGGGACAACTGTCATTGGCCCACCCTGGGAATCCAGGATCATCTCATCTCCAGATCCTTAACGTAATTACACATCCAAAGATGATTTTTCCAGTTAAGTTCACATTCACAGGTTCAGGTGCTGAGAGTGTGGACATATCTTTTTGGGGTCAGTATTTAACCCACAACAGAGAGATAGACAAATCTACAAACATAGTTGGGAATTTCAATGCCTCTCTCTCAATATTGACAGAATAAATAGATATAAAGTCAATAAAGATATAGAATACTCAACTAACAGTATCATTTAACTTGAACTAATGGGCATTTATAGAAAAATGAACTCAACAGTATTAGAATATACACTCTTTTTAAGTGCACCTGGGATACTAATCAAGACCTTATTCTGGGCCATAAACCAAGTTTCAACAATCTAAAATTTTAAAGTTTCAAATTATACATGCTATGTCTTTTATCACATGAAGGTAGAGAGTAGTAAAAGAAGGATATTTGGAAAATTTCCAAACAATCATAGAATCAATACCACATTTGCAAATACCCAATACACAAAATAACATACTAAAATGATAATTAGAAAGAATTCTGCATGGAATAAAAATGAAAACATAACATTTCAAAATTTGTCCAAAGTAGCTAACATTTATTTGAAGGAAACATATAGCATTTAATACCTGTACTAGGAAAGAATAAACATCGCATAGTTTACTTGTGTGAGTGTGTGTATGAAATGATATAGACACAGACACCCAAAAAGGAAGGTAGACATCTCCAAACAATAGAAGCAAAACATAAAAACAAAGCAATAAATGGGACCACGCTAACATGCCTAAATGCCTTCGAAGAGAGTCAATGTGAGGATAGTTCAGATTACAATTCTTGCAAAGGAACGGAGGCTAAAGTGGTGACTTCTGGACACGGAGGGGAGCTTGGCTCCTTAGTAAAACCTGGAACTGATGCAAGTCTTCTTCATTCATTAATGAAAATCCTGACACTGCCTTTCTCAGAGGTTCTTACCGGAATCTGTAACTGAAATGTAGTTAGTGAGAGCGAAACAGCCTCCAATATAAGACCTGTGTGAAATTGCCTGCTGGCTCAAAGATTGCATTTGAGATGTAATTTGCAATTCCAGAAGACTTGAGCACTAAGGCATAAAGAAATTTGGTGCTGTCTTCAGGGAGCTGTGGGCTCAAGAGAAAGCATCTTTCAAACCATGAAATAAATTCAGAGAAGTATAGAGACATACAAACTTCCAAAGAAAACTAAAAAACAAGTAAAATTTTAAAATGAGCAAAGATCACCAGGATGAATTTGGAAATGCAAAACTCATAGCCAATGAAATAATTCAATGTCTTGGAAAACAGTAATCTCAAAAAAAAAAAAAGTGCATCTCTACTCTCAAGGAAATAGGTATAAGTTTAACTATGAAAGAGCAAAAAGGATGGAGGGTTGACTGAATGCCATGCCTAGGCTGATTGAAGTCTTTATGCATGTAAACATCTACAAGATTAAAGATAGCTGTAGTGAGACATGTCAATTAATACGGTAATCTTGCCCTCAAAGTGCCATGAATGGAATGTCAATCTCTTACTTCAGTATGTCAGCCAAGATACGCACATGTGATGGAGGAACTAGGATCTCTGTTTACCATCTATGCTTACCATCTTCCTAGGAATTTGTGCATATTGTGTTTTTCTCCCACAGATAATTATCCTCTCTCCATTGACACAAACCCCAGTTATCTTATATTTCAAATAAAATGTATCTCTTTAATACAATGCTAGCTAATAAATTGACAGTACCATTTTTATCCAATGCTAAAATAATGACATTTAAAGAGAAATTAGTTTTCAGTGGCCAAAGGGGCTACTTTCAATAATTAAAAAACAGTTTTAGTATCTAAATACATTTAATTCATAGTGGACAAGTAAATATAGACTATATGATATATTGATAGACAATTTATCTCATATTGAAATCATTAGACTAAACTGAGTAAATCTGACATGAAATTGATGATTATAAACACTTGTGTTGATTAGTATGAGATTAAAAAGAAAACAAGTTGAAAACATAAGGTATTTTCCTCATTCAGCTTTATAAAATTATTATATGCAATTTACTTATTCTAAAAATGTGAGCACGGGTAAACAATTAAATTAATTGAAATATAAAATAAAACAAAGATTTTCTTCATTTGTGAATAAATGCATACTGCATATCTATTTATTGACAGTCTACACAGAGGTCTAGACAGTGTGAGCTTTCTATGGTTGCAAGAAGTAATTTAATAATTTAAAACTGTATGAAAAAATGACAAGAAATGCTTCTAAGAAGGTTTTCCTATTCCCTACTTATTTTATACGCTCTTTTGAAAAATAAAATGCATCAACAGGAAACATACATGAGCTTACTGTGATGAAAAAATTACTACCACTCAATTTCTAGGAGAAAATACACTAGATTAATTGTACTAAAAGAAATTATATAATTGACTTTCAAGAATATTTACTGCCACAATGAAATATTTCTGTTTAATTACAATTAGCAACTTTTTATTCAATCATTAATTTCACAAAGAATTTTATTGGAAATATTTATATGTATAAGCTATACTACCAAAAATTATTTTCTAGGTGGCAAAAGGGTTGCCTATATATCTATATTGCACTGTTACCATACTTCAAAGTGGCAATAAAAAAAGATAACATATCTATTATAAAAGTTTGTAGAATATTTTAACAATTTCTTTAGTGGATATTTTTGAGTTCTTCAGAGAGAAAGAAGCAACTCTAGTGGTATTGTAAATATTGTGATTTTCAGAAACTATTACAGTTTATCTCAATATTGTATTGTGTTAGGACATATTGGCTTCAAATCTTCTTTTAATTTCTAAATTCCTTTAGGATGTAATTCAATATAATTCAAATTTTTAATGGGCAACTTAATAAAAGAACCACATGTTTTAGTCATTTGCAATAGACTGTAAATTCTGTGGGGTACCCATATCATTTAAATATTTATATCTGGATTATCATAACCATGCATGCGTAAGTGTCTTAGCAATATAAAACCATTAACTCATCTTCTAACTTAAGAATTCTAACTGTCGCAGAACACTTGAAATAACGTTGTTAACATTATGTTTATGCTCCTATTCAAACTAGACAATTATTTATTACGTAGATGTTTCAACCTGACTTGTGCAATTCTTGAGTCTGGAAGTACAGTTCATCATAGACCTTTCTATCAATATTTTAAAAAAGAAAACTCCCTTGGAATTTAATAATTAGTATTTGAAAATCAGTGAAAAGTTGTTTCTCTAGGACACCTTATTAAATCAAGAAATTTTACACGAAAAATGGAGCTCCAGCTGAGAAAATAGCCCTTCTCAAATCAAAGGAATTGAGTGCCTGTAGTGATAAAAAATATTTCTCTAATAATAATCCAGTTTGTCAAAGAAGACTGCTAGTTCAATTGCCAAACAGATGATTATAATGCCTCAGCATGTGTTGAAGATCTAGTTGCACGTCAGAATAAAATCTGTTACAATTAAAATAGTCAGTTGAATTTTCAATGCAGTAGATCAGATAAATAAAAGCTTTACACTGTTAAGACAGGGTGGCGTGGACTCATGTGTCAAGTCGCAGTAGTTTGTCTTTAATACTTGACCAACTAAGGCCCGGAATCCTTTAAAGTTGTCTCTAGGGAAGTTGTACTCAAGAGAAAATTAGCATTAGTAGGTATTACGGTTTCATCTACATGTCAGATATCACATTATCTTTATTTGATATTTTGTTTTTTCACTCTTTTAAAATTATATAAATATTCTTCATACTGTTAAATCTTTTGCTGACAACTTAAAAATTGTTTACATTGCAATAGAAATTTCCCTGATTCTAACAACACTTGAGGGTGACTAAAAAATTACTGTATTTAAATTATAATTTTGAGTATTGTGAATGAATACTTATCATTATTAAGTACTCATTATGAATAATGAGTATATGTCACTAATATTGGTTTTATTAAGTTTTGAATTTTCTCAAAATATTTTACTAATTTAAAAATCATCAAAACTAAATAATTTGCATCTAAAAATGTCACATTTGGATGAGTTTGTTTAAAAGTTTCTACTGAACCCGGTGCACTTAGATTTGCCTATGATTGTTAGTAAAAATTATCAGTTATGTTTTGGTCAATGGGGAGGGCTTTTTTTTGTTATCATATATCGAACTTCAATATTTCCTTAGAAGTTATTCCCAATTAATATATGTCTGAGTAATTATGCAATTCAGGTGTTCCTGCCAATTGATTTATCAGAAATTAAAGGTAACAGATTTTATTTTAACATTATGGAACTATGAATAATTATCCATAAATTTCTTCTTTCTGTTCAAAACTCTTAAGCTATACAGAATATTGGGAAAACACGCTGTATTTTTTCCCAGGTAGTGTGTCCTATAGTTTTGTCCAAAGATAAGTAGCATATTTTTATAATTCACATTCAAAGATTTTCTGAAATGTAGCTTGGACTGCTGAGTCATTCACTAGTACAGAGACTTGCTGAGAAGCACTAAGATCTACACTTAATTGAGGATAAAAATATTGTTTTCTATAGAAGAAAACCGAGAAATACATTTTTAGCGACAATAATGAACCTGCTGAAGACAAAAGTTAAACAGCTCTCTGAGCCAGGAAAAAGTCAGGAACAAAAATAGGCGAAACAGAAAATGGAATACTAAAATGCAAAAATAATTATAAACTGGACTTGGGCAAAATACTACAGTGATTTGTGGAGTGAAACTGACATCTGAGTACCTGTGGCTATTCCTTGAGTAAATGTAATAACCTGGAACTCTAGTTTGATTAAAGGAATGGATATTCCAAATAAGTAGGGTGTATTTCACACAAGTTTCCTTCCTTCTTGTATGAGGAAAACCATTGTTCAACTATTCCTCAAGGCAGTATACAGAATAAAAGACAGATTCAGGTACACATTAATTTGTAGCTGGCTGGCAGTGTTTAAACCAAGGAGCTGTACATCAAATTGACAGACTTCAAAGAATTGGACAACATGTTTTTTGCAAAAAAGTGCTGTTTTCACAATATATTGAAATGCATGACCATAGATGTTTATTTTCCAAAGAGACACTATTATGCTTCACTAAGTATGATGTCGCTACTCATAGTCATCAGCAGTACAAAGAGAGAAAAATAAGCCTCAATTTGCAACACATGATTTTAAGACTGCCATTCAGATTCAGTGTGGGCACATATGTCTGTACGCTTTTCCCACATTAGAGATGAGCAATACAGTTCCCAAAAAGTATGTCAGTTTTATAACTTTTACAAAAGTTTGCAACTTTTACTATTCTGGACACAGTAGCTTATGAAATAAATATTTTAAAAGGGAAATGGTTGCAAATTATTGCTCCATGAAAGTATTATTGGCATTTTGGACAGGACAATTATTGGCTTTATGGCACTGTCATTCTCACTTCGAGACCTTCAAAATAGTCTTGTCATAGTATCTGGCAGTAATGCTCGTAGGTATTTATCTGATTGACTTGAAATATATGTCCACACAAAACCTTGCACACATGAATTTATAACAGCTTTATTCATAATTATCCCCAAACTGGTAGCAACCAAGATGCAGTTGGATAGGTGAATGGATAAACCAATTGTGATACATTTATTCAATTGAATACTATTCCATAAAAAGAATGAACTATTAAGTCATGCAAGGACGTGGATGGAAGGATGGCAGAAAAGATGCTAACTTAAGCAACTTTGGAGATGATGGAAATGAAAACTAATAGCAAAAGGAACTATATAAAATACACTCTAGTACTCTAGTTTGTAAAACTGTGTCCCACAGAGGTATGGGCTAACAACTCTGAAACTAATATACTGAAATTGAACAATTAAGTAAAGATGGTGGGTGATGGAAGCCAGACTTCTCATTATTGAAGTCGGAGGCTATGGATAATCAAGGGAGAAGGCTAGAATGATCCATGTTGTCCTGGATCAGGTGAGAGACATCAAAATGACTTAAGTTTAGCTTAACATAGATACAAATAGATACATATAGAAATATTTATAGATATGTGTATATACACATATGTATATACTCGCTCTGTCAGATGAAAGGTCTTAGAGTAATGACACTGTAGTAGCAATAAATACAACTAGTGCCCAGATCTTGTCTTCTAATACCATCCACCAATCAAAGGAACCAGGGCTCCTTGAAGAAACAGCTGATTATAGGACTGGGTCACGGAACATACAAGATGAGCCTGGAGCATATTGTTTGGCCAGAAAGTGAGGAAGTGTTCAAAAACTCACAATGATTGTGTATGTCAAAGGGTCACAGTCTACAACTGAATGAGTGACCAATGGCCAAAGCAGAAACAATTTGATCAAAAAGTAAATAGTATAACCTAAAATACAAAATAAATATTCATAAGTCCACATAACACAAATATATACTTGAATAGATTAGATAGACAGACAAAGGAAAATAGACTAATCTCCCAAGCAGAATTCCAACTAATTTTGTAGATATTTGGCCTTCAAAGAGATGTAGCATAACTTCCTACTCCGTAAGTGTGGGCTGTGCACAATGATTTCTTTCCAAAGAGTACAGTTCGGAAAGGGAGAAAAATTAACTTGACAGTAGAGAAATCTGAAAGACACCAGCTCAACGAGGTGATCAAGGTTAACACATAGTTTGATGTCATGTTGATCCCATGTACCCTTGATAAGATACGATGAGAATAGCCTTTCCCATCTGTTTTGTTCCTCCACAAAACCCATAAACTCCAGTTTAATCATGAGAAACACATCAAACCCTAAATGAGGTACAGTCTACAAAATCCCAGATCGGTATTCCTCAAAACTGCTGTGGTCCTCAAAAACTAGGAAAGGGTGAGAAACGGTCACAGTCTAGAGGAGCCAGGCCATTTTGTGGAAGTTACGTGCTTGAGTAGCAGAGAAGCTGTGGTTCAGAAAGCTGCAAGGACACAGTGCAAGTGATCCCGAGAGCCTAATAATGTCTGCGCCCAGCCTTCAGGGCCAGAGTAGAAAGACTGGGAGGATTTGGGATAGGCATATAGTGTCATTGGACACGATTTGGGCTTCAAATTCGACCTCCAATAACTTGATAAATGGCTTTCTTCTTCAGTTTCTCTTGCGCAATGTTGAAAATAGCTGTCTTGTCCCTCTATAAAGTTATTATATAAATCAAGTCAAATAACGTGAAAATAATGTTTTGCATGCTTTAAACTGCTACACCATTATGCCTTTTGACTTAGTATTATTATACGTTGCTTATTGGAAACATTGGCTGACACCATCTCGATATCTTCCGTATTTTCCCCAAGATAATGTGATTCTGACTTCAGTGTGGCTGATTCTCTTGGGATAAGAAGCATTTGTAGGCATCTATGAAACTATTGAAGAAATATCCCTCACTGAATCGCCTCTTCTTTCTCTACTTTCATTACATTTTCATGAATATAATGAAGTACCTGAATAAAATAAATTACTTTTGCTTATTAGCAATTTCCTTTTGAAAACGTTTTGGAATTTTCCTAAATCCTTAATATGAAAAGATATTTTATAATCACAAAATATGCATGGCCTACTCTTAGGATAACAATTATTATAAATATATTTCAAACTCTTGACAGTTACAAATATTTATGATAGTCTATGATATGTACCAGAACAACATTGACGTGAATTTAAAATATGTGGTTTAACAGGAAATTATATTTAAATTTAATTTTATTACGTAGTTTAACTGGCAAATTATATTTGGGATTGATAAAACCTCTCACATAGATATGCATTTTATAAATCATCAAACTTGCATGGGTGAAATGGATAGTATTCTCTTCTTGGTATTTGTGCAACAGGTTGATGTACAGTGACAGAAGGTATTGGTGGAAAGCCTGGGGGGGTTCAAGCAGTCTCCAGGTGATAACATTTTGATTTTTTTTGGTGAGGAAGATTGGACCTGAGCTGACATCTGTTGCCAGTCTTCCTCTTTCTGCTTGAGGAAGACTGTCATTCAGCTAATATCTGTGCCAATCTTCCTCTATTTTGTATGTGGGGTGCCTCCACAATGTGGCTTGATGAGCAGCGTGTTGGTTCGTGCCCGGGATCCAAACCCGTAAACCCCAGGCCACCAAAGCGAAGCATGCAAACTTAACCTCTATGCAACCAGGCCAGCCCCAAGTGATAACATTGTGGATGTATGAATGAGAAATAGGAAAGCCCTCAAATAAAGAGATAGGCATGCTGGTGGGTAAATCTATATAGACAATGAAGTAAGCAAAGTTGAGAACTGTGGGCAAAATTTAAATTGTGGGTAAATAGAGCATCTAATATGGCATAAATACAGAATGCTCTGGAGTTTTATTCTCATTTCCATTAGAAACTATTGAAAATTCAGTGCCAAAGAATTGTAACCATCCTCTTCTATTATGGGATTTTTTTCACATTATGGTTATCAGTTGCTTACTATATGCAGGCATGGTGTTATGAGCTAGGACATTACGATGAGCAAAAAGTGGGGTCCTTTATTCTATTATGGAAAGTGTAGTGTAGCAGGTAAATGACAAATAATATCAAGATAATATGTTGGGACTATATTTCACACACATACACATTTAGAATGGTTATATTTTTCTGATGTATTGATCCTTTTAGCATAATGAAACATCTCTCTCATTTCAAATGGTATTTCTGGTCATGTTGTTTCTTTTGTTTAATATTAAAATAGCTTTCCAACTCTCTTATGCTTACAGTTTACATAGTAAATATTTTTCCATCATTTTCTTTTATCCTATTTGTGTCTTTGGATCAGAGTCAGATCTTATTTTTAATCCAGTCTGAGAATTTCAGATGCTCCGGACTTTTTATTCCATAAATGATTCATTGAATTATTAATAGGATTAGATTAATGTTGCCATTTTGCTATTTGATTTATGTCTATTTTTCCTCCTAGACTTCTGCTCCACTGCCGCCTTTTTGTTAAGAAAATATTTGTGTGTCTTATTTTATTTCCATTGTTGATTTCCTTGCTCTATTTTTTCAGGTTTTTTCTTAGTCATTACTCTATATACTCTATAGATTAAATATACGTCTGAACTTGTTATAAACTACTTTAGAATAATATAGCCTTGACTCTGGAAAGAGATCACAATTTTACTCCAAAATGGTTTCGTTTGTTCGCCCTCTTTCTTAACACTATCATATATTTTAATTTCTATTTTATTTTATATTATTTATAAATTCTGATTACTTATAATTATTAGTTTAAATAACCCTAGTTTTAACATAGATTAATAGAGTTCCTTATTCTTTCCTATAGATTTGACTTAGTGCCATTTCTTTTCAGCCTGATGATGTCATTACTTCTTTTAGGGTAGATCTGACACCAAAGATATCGCTTTCTCTCTTTTAATGAGTAAATCTTCATCTTTCTCTTTTTTTGATTTCTTCATTTTTATTTCACTGGATATAGAACTCATGTTCTCTGTATTTAGTCAATGTTTAAAGAGAATTCTTCCTTACTCAGAGCCTTAGAATTTCAGTGTACTTTCTTTTTTCTTTTCTTTTCCTTTTTACTTTGATCAAGTTTCTATTTCCTCTCCAATTGGCTGTCTTGGATATCTCTGGCTCTATCTTAAGTATGGCCCACTTGTGCTTCACGGGAAATTCCCATGCATCCTTTGTCCACAATCTTTTCCCTAGACTCAGCTTCATGTTGTGTTGTGCCTTACCACCACTTGTGGATTCATCCAGATTCCCTTTCTTTTGATGACTAAGACATCAGCTCACTGAATGCCTCAAAGTGTGGGATCATATTATATTCTCTAAGTGGCCTCCCTAAGTCCTACCTATTTTGACCGAGGGTTGCATCAGTAAATACAAACTTGGCTCACATTCTCTGATGTTTCTCAGCTTTATTTCCTGTCATTAAAAAGTATGCTCTGTAGAGGACCATTTCATTTAAACACAGAAATGCCCTGACATTATCCCTGGCTGTGCCAGTATAAATTTATGCTTGTTGCGTGTATTGCATTTGTTATAATTCATGTAACATAAAAGTATAGCGTTGCGGAATTTCCATTTGTAATGTTGCAGAGATATGTGAATAAGTGTGGTTGTTGCTTTTGGCTTCAGAATATGTGTATTTTTTTTCATTTCGTTTGGCAAAGTTATCATTGTAGTGATGACATAATTTATACAAACATTGACTGGCAAATTTAAGAGGTTAGAGTATTCACAGTTCCTGGCACTTCTATCATTAATACTCAAGGTACTTTAGTAGCAGAAAGACTTTTAATTCACTGTTCAAAAGTAACTATGAAGGACATATTATGTTCGGCCTTTTCTTTTTAAAGTTCTTTTTGAATTGTGTAATTTACTTTTCGTTTATAAATTAGATATTCAAATATAATCATTTTTTTATTTTATTTTCTAATTTTTGGATGATATAACTTCATCTACAGACAAAAAAAAATCAGATACATAATGATCATGGAGCAAAGATGCATTTGGCATTATTGTTCACTAATTGTGATACAAATTGACTTGGAAATGGGATTGAAAGTAAAAGTAGCATTTGTCACAGCAGCTTCATTCCTCCAGAGCTTTTAGCTAGAACCTCATTTATTTAACAGAAATATGTTTTGCCAGGCACTGTGAGGCAACAGTCATTGGTTGTATTGATTTTGAAAATCTCTTTAAAATTAAATTTGCTATTTATAAATCATTTATTCACCGATTAAGCATAGAGGAATATATTTCTAGCATATAATATGTAGTATATGCTTCTTACTCTCACACGATCAATGGGTTAGTAGAAGAAAGAGAAATAAACATTAGTTGATAAATGCTATTTTGTGGGAAACATAATATGCTATGGGAGCACATATGAGCGCCCTTTAATCCAGTTTTGGAGGGTAAGGATATGGCACATCTTAAGAAAATCATATGTAAGTCAGTCCTGGAAATTACAATTATTGGTAGAGAAAAAGAAGCAAGGGAGAAAGAGAAAACAGAACATTTCAGGCAAAAAGGACCGAATTTGAAATGATGTGCATTGCATGTACAGGGGAGGAATAATGCCTTCAGACCTAGATGTAGTGACGTGAAGTGTTAGGATGTGTACAGAGGAGCAAGAAGGGACGAGCAGAATCAGGATGGAGGATCTCGTAAGTTAAGTGAAACAGTTTAGACTGCATTATGAAGGCAATTGGTTACAGAGTTTGTATAATAGATAATTCTGGCTGAAACACGGAGTTTTGGCACTCCAGGCTGGCTGGAATCTTAGTGAAAATTAGGACAATCTGCGAAAGACAGCAACTGTGGAAGTGATGAGAAGCCAAAAGCCATTTAAAATGTGGCGATTGGCACCAAGATATTATATATTTCTGCATAGAACCAGTATGAAAGATAAGGAGGGAATTTTTAGATTATTTTCACTTAATTCATAATGTCACATTATAGTATACCATTACAATCATTTAAATTAATGTTCTTAAACTTCTAAGAGTTTGTTTTAAACATTTTAATGTTGTACTGCTTCTTAAAATACTCTTGAATTTTATTCCTTCTTTACGGATCATATATTGTGTTTACACGGACATAAATATATTAATTTTGGAATATTCATAATAATATTTTTTCCTATGGTCTGGCAATTTGGATATATTGCAGCTAAATTTGACATTTGTCCTAAGCCTTATTCCCTGTATGGACGGTCTAGTAGCATCCAACATATTAGTTCCCTGATTTTTCATATAAAACCAGAGAATAGTTACAAAAGAATTAAGATATTCAATTCTTAACTTTCAAATTAAAAAAGGGGGGCAAAAAAAGTGGGGACTTGTCATCGCATGGAGAAAGCTTGTTTAAAAGTTAAGCTAACATAGAAGAAGGCAGAGCCAAGAAATAGAGAAAGAGACAGATAGAGCAAGACAAGTAAAGGAATTTAGAGCCATCACAGTTAATTTGAACCTCTTGGTCAAGCCATATATCAAGCAGATTCCACTCATTTACTTCATGGTGATTGAATCAATACTGTCTTTCATTCTAAAGCAATTTGTAGGACAATTTCATTCATCACTAGTTTAAAGTGTATAAAAAAATTCTTCAACATACATCTATTCTAATAATTCCTCTTATAATATACATTGTATCTTTAATTATTCAAGCTACTCTTTCTATGCCTATGTCTTGAGCTTCTCTAATAATCTGTCTTCTAACTAATAATTATATACTGAACTGTTTTACATTTGAACATATTTCAAAGAAAAATCAAGCACAAATATTTTTAAATGGATTTTTACTTAAAGGATTATTAGATATATGTTTCATTTAGAAGAAAAATCAAAAATAAACCGCTATACTATTTAAGAAAGGTACATCATCACTGAGTCTGTTTCTCAGCAAAGTGAACTGGATACAGCTGGTATGTAACAGGGCCCACTTTTCAAGTGCAGTGAGAGAACGTGACATTGCCTGTGATGACTAATGAATTGTAACAGGGCATCCCAAATCATTAGGATTCCTCATGAAAACTCATCAGCGTGACGTGGAAACAGGACATTGATAAATAATGCTAATATTCTTTACATGGTGTTATTAACTAAAAGTATAAAGTCATTTTAACTCGGAATATTTTATCAGAAATAATGTTCAGCCTCAATATAGATATAAATTCTCAGTACAAATGTATTGGTAAATAACACAGATTAAAGAGAAATAAATATAAAATTTGTACATCTTGACTTTTAATAGATTTCCTAAAATTTAGAGACAAGCAAAGATATTGTGCTTACATTGCAGTGGAGTTCTATATATGTATGAAATTAAAAGGAATGTATTGACTAAGCGCTCTCATATGTCTTTTGCTTATGGTACTTCAGAGTTAAATTTTCTTCATTTCAGTAAACACATTATTTATTACCTACTACATGTGAGCCATTGTCATAGGCGCAGGAGATACAAAAAAGTTTATGGAGGGGCCAGCTCAGTGGCGTAGTGGTTAAGTTTGTGTGCTCCACTTCCATGGCCCTGGGTTCGCAGGTTCGGATCCCGGGCACAGACCTTGGACCACTTTTCAAGCCACGCTGAGGCAGCATTCCACACAGAATAGAGGAAGATCGTCACAGATGTTAGCTCAGGGCCACTCTTCCTCACACACACACACACAAAGTTTATGGAAATTCCCTTGGTTTCTAGGGATTTATAGAAAATTAGCAGGTACAATAACAGAGATATGAACCAGGTGATAAGGGAGCACAGAGGAACTCTCAGTTCTTTTAGTGGGGATACCATAGGTTTTGAAAGGTGGTCTGTATATGCCCATCAAGGGTAGGAGGGGAAAGGAGGGGCTTTTCAAACAGCGTCAGAATGAGCCAAGAAAGAAAATTTCATTGAAGACCTGAAAGTGTTCAACATGGTTGTAACTGCATATGCAGGGTGACATGTGACTGGAGAAGAAGCTGAAGAGTAAGCTGGAGACCAAACCAGGAAGCCTGCTTTCTTCTCATTAAGGAACTTGAGGATTATTCCAGGAGCTACGGGTTAGTACAGCGCGCTAAAGCAGTCACATCGTCCTTCTAAGTAGCAGTATGGAGGATCTGCAATCCTGACTGTTCATGTATACCTGAGGGAAGCTGTAAAAGACCTTTGACCCTTAAATGGAGTTCAGGATGTAGGGTAGGGAGATGCCACATGTTTGAGAACCTCTAGGGTTATAATTTGTTGGACCTAACAGGTGACTCTATGGCTTAAGTGGTCATTCTAAACTAAGCGCACTTACCCTAAGCTGATTGAATAGCAGATAGAGAGAAAGAACAAGGCACGAGTCTAAAACTCTGAATGAACCCTGCCCCATCCATGGTACATGACCCTCCTCCTTTCTAGGCTCTGCAAACTTCTGCCTTTCTAGTTGTTTCCTACAGTGTTTATATTAGAATCTGGGATCCTTCTACTCTTCTCTAACTTCTTGACATATCCAGTGGACACAGAGGAGAGAACCAACATCCCACATTAGTTTGCTGTTTCACAAAGACTTTAGGGGTTACATGAAAAACTATGAATGACTTTTAAAAAATTCAAATAAATGGAGTTTAGGGGGAACTCTTTTTGTTGTTGATATTTAGTTTTGCTACACTGTAAGCAGAGAGTATAGCCTATGGGTATGTTTATTTATTCATTTCTCCGCTTTTTAAATTTATTGAAAATTTCTTCAGAAAAAGTGCAGTCAGCTTTGCAAATGGGTATATAAAATCATTTGTTTATTAAACTATTTTATGTATTTCTATGTGAATATATTCTTTACTTTTAAAGGGGTATTCATCCTTTAAACAAGTCATTCTTGTTGATTTTGCTATTCAAATCTTCTAAACCCCACATCTCTTGATTTGTCTTTTTTAAATCATTATTAATTCATATTGACAAAAATAAATCAGGCATATTTTCTGTTTATTCTTGTTTATATTCTTGCAGCATGACTAAAAGCATTTAGATAGACTAAAAAGCAGAAACAAAAAGATATATCATTTGTACAAATAGGGTGCATTTCTCTACAATGTGCTTAGTTAATATTATATGAAAGTAGAAATATTTGAGTTGGGTCTGAAAAATGACCAGTAACTAAGTAGACAAATATGTTAGATACACATTCTAGGCAAAATAAGTGAGGGCTAGAGATGCAAGATGGTTTTTTGGTGTTAGTAACAGAAACCCAAACTAAACTGATCGTACATTAAGAAAAGCCATTGATTCTCACAGAGCAAAGTTCATTGCTAGGGTGATTTCAGTGCTAATGAATGTAGTGTCTTAATTTTGCTTTTAAAAACTTGTATTTGTATATCTAAGCCAGTTCATCTCATAGACACCAGAAGTAAGTTGGGCTATTTGGGAGACCTAGAAAGCATTTTTCGCTTCTCAGTTGTTTCTCATATGATGAAGGGAAAATTTTCTGAGCCAGCTTCAGTAAATCTGTCCTTGAAGTCATCAGCCATATTGAGTTGCATATGCATTTTTAAGAAAATCATGATAATTTTTTTTCTACTCTCCTTAGAATAAGATACCTTTGCCTTTGAAGCAAGGTCATTTTTCCTAATCACATCTTGCTGTTATAGCTTCATGGTGTAGGGTGAATGGATTTTGGAATATTAACCCACAGTGCCCAACATAGTTTATTCTTGGAATTGTAAGTAGCTGGTGTTGACTAGAGAAGCATAAATATAAGCTTATTATCTCACTAAATTGCCCTTTTAGATGCATTAAGTAAATTTATGATATTATCTGTGCTATTCTTAATGATCTAATACATATTACTAAAACTATGAAGGGTCATTTAATTGGCAAAATTTCAGGTTTCTATGTTTTAAAAAAATAAGGAAGTGTTAATTAAATTAATTTGAGATAATATGATAATCTGATTGTTGGAGTTCCATTATGATACATTTCTTGGGAGTTCAATGATTGGTACTGGTGATTGTCATTCAGACAAAATTAGTCATTTGCAAAGTAGTAGGTATATTACTGTTTGCAGTTCTTTGCATTTTTTTCTTTACTTATATCAAAAATAACATCTCAAAAATTGTTTAATTGAGTGGATAAACTCCACTCATGTTTTTGTCTTTATTAAGTTTTACATTATAATAATGAAAAAGTGTTAGGCTATATTTTACATGCCTGTGGTTATTATCATATTGATTTGGCAATCATGTTCCTTAAATTAATGCTATCTAATGGAACTATGATCTATGAAGAAATTGTTGACTAATCTGTGCTGCCCAGCACAGTAGTGATGTAGGGGAGCAAGAAATATTCCTCTACCTTCTAGGTTCTTCCAGCTCATCTAAGAATGATATTAACATGAGACAGAATAACAGAGAAAATCAAACAAATTTAATAACAAGTATACATGAGAGAAACCCAGGAAAACTCAGTAACTCACCTAAATGATAAAAGCCACCACTTTAAATATAGTCCTCAGCTAAAGACAAAGGAAGATGTCATGGGTAGTGGTTTGGGACTTCAAAGGGGAGGAAAGTAATTTACAAGGAGATGGAAAAGCAAATATTTAGTAAACAAAGGTTTACCTTGTTTTGCAAAAACAATGAAGCATGGAGAGGACTTTGATCAAATGGGCCCTCCTGTGCTCCTCCCTGTCTACCACACCTAGTTTACATTATACTATAGTTATCTACGGTGATAGCTCTGTCCTGGAACAGGCTTTCTATCTTAAATTCTTTTAGGCAATTTCAGGAGACTAAAGTTAAAGTTTCTTCCTGAGGCTTTTTATTTATTTATTTATTTTGGTGAGGAAGATTGACCTTGCACTAACATCTGTGCCA
This sequence comes from Equus quagga, assembly GCF_021613505.1. Lineage (NCBI taxonomy): Eukaryota > Metazoa > Chordata > Mammalia > Perissodactyla > Equidae > Equus > Equus quagga. Next base: position 50,304,183 of record NC_060278.1, read on the forward strand.
ATCTTCCTCTACTTTGTATGTGGGATGCCACCACAGCATAGCTTGATGAGTGGTGTGTAGGTGCACACCCAGGATCTGAACCCCTAAACTTAACCACTATGCACCAGGCCAGCCCCCTTTTCCTGAGTCTTTTGTTCTTAAAAATAATCAAACCAAAGAGACGCATTTTGGGGTAGTAAATTCTGCCGGCCTACAGCAGCTAACCACTTAGCTGTTGAGCAAAGGGGTCAGCGCAACTGGGAACAGAATGCTTAATTTTATTTAAATTTAAGATTTTTAAATCAAAAGTCATGAGTGTCTAGTGACTACCACATTGAACCCACAGCCTTAGACTGAATGGATGTTTGGATTTCATGCTGAGTAGGGTACACTCAAGGATGCCTAACTACCAATATATTGGAATGGCATGTGTAAAAAATTAATGATGACATACCTTTCTTAACTAGTAAAGTGATTTATTTCTGATTTTTGTTATAAATTAAACTTTGTTCTAAACTAAATACCCAATAATCCTTTAAGTAAAAATTCATTTAAATAAATATTTAAGTGGTTAACTTTTCTTTGAAATTTGTTCAAATGCTAAATCTTCCTTTCCTGATTTACCTTGCCTGCTGCAATTTTTGCTTTGATAGTATGATTTATACCTTGTTTCTTCACCCCCTTTTTATTCTTCATTTTCAATTTTTTTCATGAAGGGGTATAGCACATCCAGTGATTCTTTTTTTTTTTTTTTTTTTTTGAGGAAGATTAGCCCTGAGCTAACGTCTGCCACCAATCCTCCTCTTTTTGCTGAGGAAGACTGGCCCTGTGCTAACATCCATGCCCATCTTCCTCTACTTTATATGTGGGATGCCTGCCAAAGCATGGCTTGCTGAGTCGTGCCATGTCCACACCCAGGAATCAAAGTGGCCAACCGGGGCTGCCTAAGCAGGACGTGCACACTTAACCTCTGCGCCACCCAGCTGACCCCAGTGATTCTTTTTTTACATAATTAACACTACTTTACTACTAAAGTCAGTGTATATAAGTATCTTTCTCTATTCATTTAATACTGCCCTTGCCTGCGTATTTGCATTCTAATGCTATCTCAACAAATCACCACCTATTTAGCAGCTTGAAACAAAGCGCGTGTATCATCTTGCAGTTCTGTAAGTCAGAAGTCCAAACAGACCTGGCTGGGTTCTCAGTGTCTCCAGGGTGTCAGTAAGGCGGTGCTCACTGCTGGAAGCTTTAGGGAAGAATCCGCTCCCAAGGTACGGGGCTGAATTCAGTCCCTTGTGGTTGTAGAATCCAGCAGCCCATTTTCTTGCTGGCTGCCAGTCAGGGGTCATTCTCATCATCCAGAGGCCATCCTCATTCCTTGGTTTGTAGTCCTTTTCTCCATTTCAAAGCCTATAACAATGGGTCAAGTCCTCCACACTTGGACTCTCTCTGACCTCCCCTTGTGCCTCGTCTTTCCTTGGCTTTTCTCTTCCCCTGCAACTCTCCCGCTCACTCTTTTGCTTTTCAAGGCTCAAGTGATTCTACTGTGCCCAGCTTCATCATCCTGGATAATCTTCTATTTTAAACTCGCCTTGTTAGTAACCTTCATTCCATCTGCAAAGTCCATTCACATCAATCCCTAGCTTAGAGTTTGATGGAATAAGCAGGGGATGGGAACATTGGGAGAAGAATTTTAGCTGCCTATGCATATTGATAATATCCATTCTCAAGGGAAGAGGGAGAGAATTTTCCACAGTAAGTGCTGATCATTGACTGGAGTTTATTGCTTTGTACTTTATAAGAAAAACATAGCTGGTAACGGCTATTATATCAAACAAGATAACACTTTATAAAGTCAGCAAGGGCAGATAATTACTATGTCATATGACAGAACCTTTGACATGAGTAGAAAAGGGCTATTTTATTCTCACTTGGAACCAGAGTATAATACAATAACCTGCTTGATTATACATATATGTAAAGTTGATTCTGTAATTTGATTTGTGATTTTGAGGGCCACTCTATATATAGAAGTCTGTTAGGTTCTAGAAATAAATATTACACATCTTTTTCCCTGTAGGCACAGGCAAGTAACTTTATGCACAATTTTAAATGGTCACATTTCGTTGAATCCAGGCACACAGATTTGTTGTGGATGGCTTTAAATATGCATTCCATATATTAGTGATTTCAAATACATCAGCTGCCTGCTTTCCTCAAAGCTTATTTATCGTGTACATGTGGCAGAACTGGTCTTCACTGTAGAGTCAAACTGCATCTTCTCCCAGATTTAAATAAATGAATTCTAACAAACCATTAGCTTATTCCTCTCAATGTCTACAAACTTTGGAAATGTGACTTTTTAAAAAATGGCACAGTATAGGAGTTTTTAGACTCCTGAATCTAAAAGAGTGAGGTACCAGCTCTGTGAAAAAATTTTGAATTGATTGTGCATATGTAAATGGATTATCTGCTCACACACATATATAAGTTTGTATATTCATGGCTTCTTGATGCTTTCAGTTTTGTATGAGGTGATTGATTTGAAACCAAAGAAAGAATAAAAATTGCTATTAACATGTGCTCTGAGATAAAGGAAAATCTGTTTATTGTCATATACTTTAAAAAACATTGAGTTCTAGGTAATAGGTATGTTACCGGACTTGATAAAAATGTGGAGAGTGATATTACATAGTAAAAGTTGGACAATATTGTTAATTTAGTATTTTTATTCTAATGAATAAAATTGAGATAATGAATATTTAATGCCAAGGGAATCATAAATTTTAATTAAAATGCATTTTTATTCTTTACTCATTGTTTTTGATATATCTGATTTTAAACAGACAACACAAATTGATCACTTGGCACTATATGTTGTAAAACATTTATTTATTTATTATGTTTTAGAAACTAAAATAAAATCTGTGCATGATGGAATTAGAATATTATTTTTGAAATTATTATGAACTTAGCACCAATTAGCAAGATTCTATAAAAACTTTTGGAGAAATGCCATGTATAGAGAAGCATAAAGTATAAATCTAAATATTTTTTCTCAAAATATCATTCTTATTCATTTTTTAATTTCTTATCAACATATATTGTGCTGTATTGTTTCCAGTTGGTGAAGACTGGACATACAGAATGCTAAATTTTTCAAAGTCCCCCTCAGTATGTTTCACAGGTAAAATTGGTGCACTCATCCTTAATCACAAAAGAATCTTGATTTTGCAAGAGTGGTTTCCCAGAGACTCTGCATTTGATGGTCTGGTAGGAATGGAAGAAGCATAAATAATGGGATGCACTGAAGGCAGTAAGTGAATGCTGAACTGTAATTCCTGAGCCCAAATGGACAATATCCTTAACCTCCTAGATAATGTGCCAGATAAGAAAGGAGGTTTTTCTTGAGGTGAGAAAGAGTCAAGAAGAATGAACTCAATGCTGAAGTAGTATTTAAATGTTACTAACCAGGATTGTATATCATTTGTGGGTATCACAGGTTTGAGAGACACGAATAGGGCTAAATGGATGATAAATAAGGAGAGGAGACTCAAAGTAGGGCAATTTTCAAAATTCGATTTTATCATCACCCACATCTCTATAACTATACTACTTCTCTTGGCCAAAAGGTTTTGGACAATTAGAATTATGTTAGATTACTTGCAATCTATTGATCACTTTGAAGTGTTTGTTAAATTACAAACCCACCCGTAAAGTAGTCATTGGCTGCTGATTGATGTTTGTCTTTCTTTGTTCTACCAAGTGGTCCTAAAGAATGATAAAGTTGTTCCTTCCTGTGGCTTCAAAGATCTTGTTAGATTATATTTGATTCCATTTCATGTATATTAAATTATTATTTGATTTTTGAAATAAGTAGTGTTAGCAAAATAGAAAATATGGAAATTTTATATACAATATAGAAAGTCAGAGAAGATCAACTAAAAGATTGAAAGGGGACCAAAATCTCCCTTTGAGTGCACCAAAACCAGATGCACTTTCATTTGAACTAAACATCAAATTTTTGGTACAGCCCGTAGACCTTTCCTGCTTCACATTACCATGCTGAGTTGCAGCTGAATGAGCAGGTAGCAGTATTTCTAGAGACAGGTTCTATGATGAATGTGATACAGTAGTTTCACGAAGAAGGAAAGAATACTGGCAGATGTACAGCAGTGAGAGACTAGGTAGTGCCATCCTTTGGGAATAGAAATAAGGATGTCATTTTGAACCATTTAAAACCAATGTCCTATGGACTACCCAGAAGAGAGAAGATCCTCAAGAGGATAATAAGGATTTGCTGCCTCTCTGGTTGTTAGTAGCTCTAATCCATTGTAATCTATTTTGTAGAGATAAAAGAAATATGATTAGTCTTGAACTTGAGTGCTGTGGAGTAAGCCATACATTATGCATCACTAAGAAATGACTGTGGTACATTATACCTAGAAACTGAAAATGAATCTGTGTCCTACAGATAGATTTGCTTTGCTTTTTCTTGAAGAGCGTGTCTATAGCACGTAGTAAGTGTAAAACTGGGCTGTGATGCTCTCTGTGCAATTTTTGACAACTTATCTCACTTCTCTGAATCTTATGTTTCTGAAAGAAAATGGACTTTGGAGCTGAATATACCTGAATTTGAAATGAGGCTGTTGACTTTACTTGCCCAATAGTCTAAGGAGTCCTGGAAAATCTCTGGGGACCATTTCCCTATTCTGAAAAGAAAAATGGGACCTTGTACATACCTTTCAAATGTTTCAAATATGCAGATCACAGATATCTATGGATTCTCTTTAATACCATGGGTTCTTGGTCCCTAGAATCTGGGTTAGTTTCTGATTGCTTTAAACAATCAGTCAGAGAGGAGGGATATGACTTCCATGACTTCTCAGGCTACGTCATAAATGGCATGTAGCTTCCACATGGCTGTCTTGGTATTTTATCTGGAGGCTCCCTCTCTGGGTGCGCCATCTCAGGACTCAGCACCCATGCTGTGAGACATCCAAACCACATGAGGCAGCAACAGGTATCCCCCAGTCTAGAGTTCCAGCTGACTTGATTCTTCAGCCTTCTCAGCTCAGCTGGCAGACACGTCACTGAAGAACCTGTCTTTAAAGTGGATCCTCCAGTCTTGAGGGTTTGAGCCCTCAGCTGTTCGGTTCTTTGTAGGTGACCCATGGATTTCCTGAGTGTAATAAAACGGTTGGTTTTATGCCTCTAAGATGTTACTAACTCATACAGTTATTGTGGAAGATACCAAATTTGAGTAAAAGTGTTTAATGAATGAAAACCACATTAAAAATGTTATAAAATAAAATATATAAAATTATGTGAATCCATATAATAGAGTAGACAAATAAATATGTTCAAAAAATATCTGAGTTGTGCTTATTAATCCCTGATTGGACCATAAGAAGTTATTTAAAAATTAGGACAGTTTAGAATATGCCATTTTATTCTGAGCTTGATATTGTATTAGGCACATAACAATCCCTCGTGCCAATTGCTTGGTAGTGACTTTATCAGAAACAAATACTAGACTAACTGGAAAATTAAAAATATGGAATATGTAGTGACTGTGAACTGAATTTCTCTTTTTATTCTGAATGCCATTTGTTTACTTCCCAGGTCCAAGGAGGGGAATGAGGGGTGGGGACAGAACTTAGCTCTGGTATTGAAAGTAGGCCAATATATTGAAAATAAAATCCAAGAACTAATGCTCAGGAACAAATCACATTCCACGCCGAAAGTAAAGATGAAGGTATGCCAACGGAGCGCTGAGATGCATATTATTCAAGTGTGCAAAATGACTTCTTCATGAGCATTTTGTAAGAGATGAATTCTAAATTGACCAGGCTACAACAGGCAAATCGGATGTTAGATCCGAAGTAGACAGTTTAGTTTCATGAGTCATTGACTTGGAAAACTGTCTAAAAGGTATTAAGAAAGAAAAAGAAAAAGCACAATAAAAAATAGAATATCTATCACAAACTATGTCAGCAGGAGTGCAAAAATAGCATGATGCATGGAATCGTAGACACAGAGAATCCAATTTGTCAGGAAAAACGTCTCACACCTGGCACTTTTTTGACACAAAAAATTGCAATAACAACATTTTCTCCCTGAGTTAAGATCCCAGCATCTATGAGGGATAACACAGTGATCAAACATTAGATATGAAAGAGTTTTATCAGATTAAACTAATATTTTCAAGTTAAGTTATAACTTTCTCACAAAAAGTTATTTATCCACTGTGTGATTAATTTGTCGACTACAATATATGAAAGCAAAACATTTAAATATAAATCATTTTATCAATAGTGGTCGAATTAGGTAATAAAATAACTGTACAGTTTAGAGTCTGGTTCTATAAAGTTGGTACAGTATTCCATGCCCTGGAGCTTTGGGAAGAAAATGAAAAAGAGAGAACATTGGCAATAGATGTTGGTTCAGGATGAACCATTCTGTCCAAAAAAAAAAAAGGAGTAGTGCAACAAAAAACATTTGTGAAGCTAAAAACAAACAAAAAAACAAATAAGATTTATGCACTGTGCCTAGAAGAGTGGGCGTATGATGTAATAAATCGATGATTCAATTTCAGTGTGGTAAGTGTGAGAGAGGCAGCAGAGAGTTGAAGAAGGCAGACCATAGACATCTAACTCACATCCAGGTAGAAGGGAATGCCTCTTAGAAGAATTTAGATGCTGGAAAATTCCTTCTGGTTCAGAAGTAGCTAGAAGAAGAAATTCTTGGGGCAGGAAGAGTTACTGGTGTAAGAAAGGGCATATAAATACAGATAAAACTGTAAGACTTTTTGAGGAAACTGCAAATAACTTGGTATGTGGAAGGACTGAGAGATAAATTTCAGATAGTTCAGTGGAAAGAAATAACATGAAAATATTTTTTTAGAGACCACATGCTGACATCTATAAGCAACTTTGCTAAGTTAAAGAAATTAAATGTAGTGTTCAAAAGCTTTGGAAACTCTTAAACTATGAAAGGAGATAAAAATCTCATCATAACACTTATGTTTTTATAGCACTTGGACAGAATTTAGAGTAGTGCTTCCCACAGAGAACTATGCAAAGTAATCCACTGAGGGGCGAAAAAAATAGCAGACTATTGTTTCTTATGTAAAAAATGAGTGAAATAATAGTTACTGATTTTAATATGTGGTCCATTCTAGTTCTCATAGATGCTGGGATCTTAACTCAGGGAGAAAATGTTGTTATTGCAATTTTTTGTGTCAAAAAAGTGCCAGGTGTGAGACGTTTTTCCTGACAAATTGGATTCTCTGTGTCTACGATTCCATGCATCATGTGGTTTATGTAGGTTAATTTTTACTTAGACAAAATATTTACAATATATTTTTTAACTAAAAGGAGGTGAGAGTTTCTTGATCTTTTCCCAAATGAGTTGAAAACTTATGTCCATGTAAAAATACACACACTAATGTTTACATCAGCTTTATTCATAATTTTCAACACATGAAAGCAGCTAGGTGCCTTCAGTAGGTGACAGGATAAATAAACTGTGGTACATCTCGACAGTGGAATATTATTCAGTGCTAAAAAGAAATGAGCTACCAGGGCTGGCCCCGAGGCTGAATGGTTAAGTTCACGCACTTCGCTTCAGTGGGCTGGGGTTCACTGGTTTGGATCCTGAGTGTGGACCTACACACCACTCATCAAGCCATGCTATGCCAACATCCCACACAGAAGAACTAGAATGATTTACAACTAAGTATACAACTATGAACTGGGGATTTGGGGAGAAAAAAAACAAAGAGGAAGATTGGCAATAGATGTTAACTCAGGGCCGATCTTCCTCACCAAAATAATGCTGACTTAAAAAAACAAACAAAAGAAATGAGCTACCAAGCCGTAAAAAGTTGTAGATGAACCTGAACTACATATTACTAAGTAAAAGAAGCCAATCTGAAAAGACCACATACTGTTTACTTCCAACTATATGACATTCTGGAAAAGACAAAATTGTGAAGACGGTAAAAAGATCAGTGGTTGCCAGGTGTTGAGGGAAAGGGATGAATAGACAGAGCACAGAGGATTTTTAGAGCAGAGAAAATGCTCTGTATGATATTATAATGATGGATACATTTCATTTTACATTTGTCTAAACACATAGAGTACACAACACCAAAAGTGAATTACGAACTTTGGGTGCTTATAATGTGTTAATGCAAGTTTATGCATTGTAACAAATGAACCACTCTGGGGGAGGATGTGGATAATGGGAGAGGCTATGCACATGTCGGGGCAGGGGGTGTATAGGAAATCTCTGTGTGAGATCTTGCTGTGAGCCTAAAATTGCACTAATTTTTTTTTTTTTAGATGGAAAGCTGATTAATTTTTGTCTACGACCAGGAATAGGAATGAGGATTCCCTGCAAATGGGCACAGAAAAGGTTTTCAGGGCTGATGGAAATGTTCTAAAACTGGATTATGGTGACTGATTGTGCGACTCTATAAATTTACTAAAAATCATTCAATTGTACACACAGAATGGGTGAACTTATAGTGTGGAAATTATACCTCAATAAAGCTGATTTTAAAAAGAAACAAAGTAAAGCCTGAAAAAAGAGGTGGGAAAATCATAAAAATATTTTGATTAGTCAGAGGCTTACTAATTTTCTTGTTGAATGTTTCAAAGTATTTTGAAGCTTAAAAACTGTCATGCATATTTTCTTTCACAAAAATAAAAACTATTTCAAATTATTTGGCCATCAGTTTGCTGTTGGCAAGTAGATCTCAGTATTGCAGTAACTTGGAGGATTTTTGAAAAAAGAAACACATCTAAACTGTCTGTTCAAGACAAAGAATCATTTTTTTAAATAATGGGTGATAAAATATTTATTGAAAAAAATCTTGTCCTTGTGGAGAAGATTTTTTAAATGATGGTCTGGAAATGTTCCGATCTTATGTGATTTGCTTGCTAAAAAGAATTCGCTGACATTTCACTAAACTTACAGAAGTTGCTAACAAACTTTCACTGGATTGAAGAATCCCCAAATGAGTAATATCAGGGGTTATTTAACTGACTTCCTACAAATATTATAATGATATTTAAAAAAAATTTAAGTACAACTACTGATTGATGTCAGGAGAGATGAGAATTTACTACCTTAAAATAACTATAATCTGTCTAATCAGAGTAGTCAATAATACAATTTTTGACTGTTTAACATCCTCGTTGACTTACTTTTTACTGGTGGTCCTTTGAAGACAGAGGCATCTTTTGTACTGTTTTCCACTATATTGTCATCCTAGAGATAATTGCCTTGAACTTAGTAAGTCTTCAACAGATGAATAAAGTAGAGAAATCAATGTCAATAGGCAGTTATGCACAAGGAGTTGGAGGTGATATAAAACTTGTTGAAACAGACAATTAAGTAAATAGCATGAACATATCTGAGAGCTGAAGATGGATGTCTGAGTTACATCAATATTTAAGGGATGAATTTATTAAAGATTATCATGAAGAAGAGTAATAGGGAGCAACAACATGTAAAAGAATAAAATTGTCTGAAAGCAATGTCACGGAAGAAACAGTAGAGTGAAATTTTAAGACAGATAGCTTGGTCAATATGAAAGATACAGAAAATAAGATAAGGACTGGAAATTGTTCACATGTCTTGGCCGAATGTGGCCCATAGGTAGAGCAGTGTCTATGTTATCATATTAAACCAGATTTAGAAAAATCAGTTGCCTTCAGAAATGAAGGATAGGTAAGAAAGTGGAGGCAGAGAACGTAGATATGTTTTGTTTCCCAAGAGATTTTGCCAGCAAATCAGAGATAAGACAGAAGTTAGAGTTCATTTTTCTTTTCCTTTAGCATTTAGGAGGAAATATTTAAATATGTTCATAGTACAAAAGGTAAACCATAGTTTGGAAGAAGCAGTTGAAGAATTGAAGATCAAGTAGGTCATCGATTTACCAGGGCATCACAGAGGATTGGCAGAGGTAGAGAGTTAACCAGGGGTATGAAGACACACGCCTTTTCCAGAGCAACAGAAGAAAGATATAAGAAAGGACAGATAAAGATTGCAGATCATAAGAAATGCCGAATATTCGTGTCTTGATATTTTCTGAATAGTAGGAGTTACAATAATCTTTATGAAAGTGAAGAGGCAAGAAATGCCTTTGAACACAAGTGAAGGGTTGGAATAACCAATGAATAAGATATGAGAAAGGACTGAGTTGTATCATGTAGAAAATTCCTGGACATTATTGAAGACTAGGTGTGCTTTCTCTAGAGGAGCTCAGCAAGTGGGACTTGTAATAGCGAGGTCAGATTGTTGTACATACTGAAGTTGGTTAAAGGACAATGACAGAGTAGGTGGGTCATAAGCAACACTGCCGTCCAAAAGGTCCTCCTCAATAAAATCAGGACCTGTGAGTACTGTAGCCAAGAGTCACTTTCACATACCTATTTAGAAAAACAAAATATTCTGGGTTTTGTCAGTGTGAGTTCCATACTATTCAGTAAAAGATATGCACAATCTAGTTTTCTAAAGTATTATAGAAGTATTATAAAGAATATAATCACATGCTTTCATTGATTTAGAGGGAGCAGAATCACATCTTAAAATGATTTCGTTAATCTGCATATCTCTTTAAAGATATAGCTGTTAACAAAACATCATGATAATTTTGGCTTTCTAAAGGAAGAAAAAATGGTGATATGATTCTCTAGTATTCTGAGATGTTTACCATGTGTAATACTCACTATAAATTATTTTTTTTAATTTTAAGTTCATCAGCTGCTCCATTATATGTATAGAATGATGCTATTTCTCAATATTTGAATTAGTCTGTGTGAACGTATAAAATTGAATTTTCAAACTTAGAAGTCTGAGGACAAATTTGTTTTATGTGTTACTTTGTTTCTGTTAAATTAAAATATTATACTATCGTATGTGTAATTGTACAATTAAAGTACTATTAATAATGGTTATACTATATTAAAAAAATGAAAGAAAACTAGAGGATAGACGAAAACAAACCTCTCTTCATATTAATTTAAGGATGCTTATTTTTTTTACCAAAAGTATTATCACTGTGATGGCATAGTTTAATTGGAAGTCACGTCACAGTTTAAAATAATACGTCATGGCCATAACAGAACGGGCCTCCGTATGATTCATGCTGGGAATTCAGTTTTCCCTGTTTATTACTCAAGGTAGCTAGAAGGTACAAAGTCACAGCAGAGTGGCATACTATAAGTCTGTTTTTTGTTCATACATAATCTCTTAAGAACCCAGTCCCTCTGACTCTCCAAGGTAACTGGCCTTCAGGGGGTCACTCTGCAGTCCAGGTGTTTTTTATCTTTGTGAGTCCACCATCTCTGCATCAAAGACACTTTATGATTGCTACTGCTTGAGAAGACAACCTGCAGAATTACCCACAGCTCTTAAAATTTTCCGCCTAGAAGTGACACACGTTTCACTGACTAAAACAAGTTCAGAATCACATATAACTTCAAGGGAGTAGAGAAGTGGAACCCTCCCACGTGTCCACAAGGGGAAAAGAACCAGAGGCATCAGTTTGCAATAGCTTATCACCTCTACATTTCTGAAGTTAAGAGTGAGTTGTGGATGGTTGTGCTACAATCAAAACGCATTTCAGTTTTTTGGGTCCTGATATGTAGAAGTTCCTTGAGAATGTCGGTCCTCCTCCATTTATTGACTGAAGTAAAATTACTAAAAATGTTCAGAGAAACTTTTCCTGAATTTGGGTATTTTGTGTTGTTTTGGTGTGTTGTATTTTGTTTTTGTTGACTTTGTTGTTCTCTTCATCATATAGTATTTGCGTTTAAAAAGAAATAAGGAAGACTGAGAAATAACAGATAGAATATAAATTACATAGTAGACACTTGAGAAAAAAAGATCAGGTCAATGGAAGAGTGCCATGTCCAAATTGAAGCACAGATAAAACAAAAAGGAGGTAAAATTCACAAGATCATGTAAGAATATACAGCATAGTGTAAAAAGACCTAATGAGCATAAATTAGAATTCCGGAATAAGAGAAGAGAAAATGAGAAAGATCAGTTATTGAAATAAACCCTGGGGGGAAATCTAAGGAAAACATTTTATTAACTCAAAACAGAAAACAAAAAAGAGGAGCACAATGGAAATGTGGCACAATTGGAAGATGAATAGTAATATAATTGGCTAAAAAGCAATGCATTTTCTTTGTTTTCTTTTATTGTGGAATAATCACTTAAATCAAGAAAATAAAATTGAAAGGAAGAAATGAAGCTCAGCTCAAATGACACAAAGCAAATATTTTATAAGAGATGCAGGTGCTATCTGATAGTTTAATTTAAGAACCAGTTCTAAATGTTAAAACAGTTTACCAAAATATTTTACCTCATTGTCTCTCTTAAGAAACAATATTGCCAAAGCTCCTCTTTCAAAGTATTTAAGTACACCTCACTCTAGAAAAGGACCAGTTCTCCCACCTTCACCCTAAATTTTCTACCTGGAGAATCTTTTTGTAAATGATCAGAAATATACAAATTCTGGGAGCCAGCCCAGTGATGCAGTGGTTAATGTTCACACGTTCCTCTTCAGCAGCCCAGGGTTCACCGGTTCAGATCCTGAGTGTAGACCTATGCACTGCTTGTCAAGCCATGCTCTGGCAGGTGTCCCACATATAAAGTAGAGGACGATGGGCATGGATGTTAGCTCAGGACCAATCTTCCTCAGTAATAACAGGAGGATTGGTAGCTCAGGGCTTATCTTCCTCAAACGAACAAACAAAAAGAAATATACAAATTCTGAGAATATGGAGAGCTTCTGGATACTGGATAATTATTCATAAGACTGACACTACTCAGAATAGACATAACATAACAAAGTTCAGTTTACTCGATGAGGAGATTCTAGCCAGTGACAATAGTGGGAATGATTTCCTGAGTTTTCTAGGTTGATTACCATGCATTAATTGAGAAAACTTTTGCACTAGACAGGAACATAGAAAAATTACATTCACATCTTCTCCACTCCGATCATCCACTTGCTGAGATTCCAGGAGAAAGAATTTAAAAGATTGTACAGATTTATAATAATAGCATATACTATGTCCTTGGGAACCACTCTCTTGTGATAGAAAGATACATATGCATATTATTCAAACTAGCACCTTAGAATGGAAAAGTTAACATCCAGGAATACTGTGAGTATGTTTGAGAAAAGTCTGTAACCACTAAAAAGTTCAATCCTTCAAGAAATCAAAACACTGAGAACAGAGCTTGACTACGACCTTATAGATCCAGATAAAATAAATACGTGTACAGGCCTAAAAATACATCCAATTTTACACTCTTTTCTACTAACGGTGATTGCTTCTATTAGGAATTTATACTTGATGGTAGAGCAATAAATATTCATTCTATACACACAAAAAAGTAATGCATTTACTCTTACATTAATATCTAAGACTATCAGACTGGATAATTCAACATAATAAAATTCTAAGGTGGCAACATCTGTTGCCAATCCTCTTTTTTTTCCCCCCTCTTCTCCCCAAAGCCCCCCAGTACATAGTTGTACATTCTAGTTGTATGTCCTTCTAGTTCTGCTATGTGAGACCTCGCCTCAGCATGGCCTGATGAGCAGTGTTAGGTCTGTGCCCAGGATCCAAACTGGTGAAACCCTGGGCCTCCGAAGCAGAGTCCATGAACTTAAACACTCAGCAACAGGACGGCCCCCAATAACCATTTCTTAAGCAGACAAAAATAAACCAATAAGAAATTTATAGAATCTGAACAAAACACTTAAAAATTGAGGTCATTGATTATCTACTTTTGCATATGTAATTTTAAAGACAATATGGAACACTTGCTAAAATTCACCATATATTGAGTCATAAAGTAAGCCAAAACAGGCTGCAAATATTTGGGATCCTTTCAGTGTGTGGTCTTTGAACACAAAGGAGTTGTTAGAAATCAACAAAATAAAAATATTACTATAAATCTCCAACTCTTTGGGAAATTAGAAATACACTTCTAAAGAGTCTTTGGGTAAAAGAAATTAGAAAACACTTTGGACTAACTTATAGTAAAAAGTACAATATCCAAATCTTGAGAGATGGCATTGAAAGATTGCTTAGAGTGATATTTATAACCTTAAAATCCATATATTAGAAAAACTTAAGTGTGAAATTCAATCGTCTAAGTGTCTTTCTGAGTAACTCAGAAAAATAAAATAAAATTAAATCCACAAACAGCAAAACATAGGGGTATGTCATAGATAATAACAGAAATGTATGCAAAACTAATTAACTAGTTAATATATCAATCAACCAATCTATCAATCAAGAAAACAGAACAAAACAGTAAAGGCAAAATTTGCTTCTTTGGAAAAGCCAAAACTTTTCATAAACCCATCAAAAATTGGATCAAAAATAAGACAAAGGCACAAAGGCCAATATTAGACATGAAAAAAGGATATATCATCACACATCAGAGGTATTACAAAGATAATAAGAGACCATTGAGAAATAAATTTGATAAATATAAATGAAATGGACAGGCTTCTTGTACGACACAAGTTTTCAAATCTAAGAAAAGAAGACATAGAGAATTGTAACAGTCCTGTGAATAGTAAAGTAACCATAAATGAAGTTAAAAATACCAGGGCAAGATGGTTCATTGATGTTTTGTTTCATATATTTCTGTAAGAAAGAGACAATCTCCTTCAGAAAGAGACAAAGGCAAACCCTTCCCAACTTATTTTCAGTTTACCTTTGATAATAAAACCTAACAGCAACATTACATGTTTTATATGTAAGAGAAATTATAGAAAAATGTCTCATAAACATGGATGCAATGATTATAACTCAAATTTAGCCAAATTACATTCAGCAGTAATTTAAAATGGCAATATAATCCTGAACAAAATTATTTATTCCAGAAAAAAATATATTGAATTTGGAAATCAGATAATGTATCTATTGTGTTAATAGAATAATGAAGAAAAATAATGCAATTATTTCAGTAAATACAGAAAAAAACATTTGATAAAATTAAAATTTCATGTATTAATAAGAATTTTAGCAAACCATCTATAGACCTGTAAATAAGATCTATATCATCATTGTTAGTGATAATATTGTTAATAATATCAGCAGTAGCAGTAATAATAGCATGAACAGTTACAATAGGAAATAGCAGTAGTTGTCAAGCAGCACTCATTTAAAAATATTGATTTATATATGTACACGTATACAAAAATATATAAAATACTTCAATTCTTATTTCAAAAATTATCAGTCAGTTTACAAAAATATTCTTGTGTTTTTATATGTAAGTCCCAAAATCTTAAAATACTAAGGAAAAGGGGAAAAAAGTGCACAACCGGTTCATCGAAAATAACTTGAAAAACCCGTACATACTTTCTGAAGATGGATTTTCACTAAATTTTGACCTAAGGAGAAATTTAATTTAAGAGTGTAATTCGACAGTTACAAATCACGATGATATTACATGAAATTATGTCTGTTGTTCCAGACACACAAAAGTCTTGTTGGTTTTATGTGGGAGAGACGTATCTCACATTAGTCTTCTTTCAGAAAGTATTGTGTGACTGAGAACACAATGACCAATGACATATGTGGATAGATTCAGCGACTATTTTCACAAGGGCTTGTTATAGTCTCCTTACTTAACTGGAAGACAATGTCTATCCTTTCCCCCTGAGGTGTTGATTAAATAGGAACATCATAAATCTTTCTCCCTCTCTTGAAGAAACTAAAGGAGGCTCTCTCCCAAAATCTGACCTGGCTGAAATACTAAGGAAAGAAAAATCAATAAATTCAAAGCTACCTGTAGGTTTTTGTAGTTAAAAGTGAGTTATCAGTTCATGGGATGGCTGTGTTATGATCCAAATTTCAATTCCGTTTCTTGGGTCCTTATATGTAGTAATTTCTTGACAAGGTCAATCCTCTTTCATTTTTTTGGCTGAAGAAAATTTCCAGTGAAACGTACTAAATTTCGGGTATTTTGTGTTGTTTTGGTGTCATGTTATTTCATTTTGTTCTATTTTTAACTTTGTTATTCTCTTCATTATATAGTATTTGGTTTATACAAGTGTGGATGCAGTACTGGTTAGGAGGAAAAAAAAAATAAGGGATATCAGAAAATTCACTGTGGTCCTTTATGCTGGAAACATTTATGTTAAGAATAAATGTGAAAATCTATGAATATACATATATTAAAGACTATTTGTCAAAGCATTTTTAATACTAGAGAAAAATCAGAAAACAGTAAAACTGTGCGAGAAGACTAGGATTATTTGAAAAAACATGATAAAGTCATGGTGGCAATAAGTATATGTAATGGCATTGAACTATTCAAGTGATGTTTTTATGCAAGAGTTTAGTGTGTAAAGTATTATATTGCATAAATAAAGCACTCAGTAAACATGTTAAAGTATATATCTCTAGTTTATATTTATCAATAAATATATTGGGTGGAAGAGTGGTTCTATTTGTTTACTGATTTGTTTGAAAGTTTTTATCCTTCTTGAACTATTTAGCTTAGACAGGAGTAAATTTTTCTGAGGGTTTGAAAAAAACTGGAAGAGATCACAAAATTATTGTGTTCTTCTTTTGCCAACATGCACCTATATTGAATTTATTTTTATTCTCTCCTCAGTTATTAGGATGAGGAATATTGTCTAAATCACAAATAAATACTGTATATATATAGTTTAGGTGAGGGAAATAGATTCATATTTTGGATGGATTATGTAAAACTTTAATGAAGATATTGCTGCTTCCTAGCCTCAAGGAAATGGGAAAAATTCTAGAATTTGAATGAGACATAGTAGTCAATGCATAAAACTGTCAGATACATGAGAAATAGTGGGCAAAATTAAGGGTTGAAAGGGCAATATTTGCTTCCAAGAGGCTGGTAAATGGCCAACTTTGTTTCAGATATGGTAGGGAAAGGAAATGGGCAAAAAGAAAGTTTGACGAAATTGTCAAATTTCAATCTATAGTAAAGTGAAAAGTCATTGTCTCTGCTAGTGGTAAAAGTATACTGGACATTTGTTGTATTTGCCTATCTAATATCCATCTTCACTTTTTCTGAAAACAGTGATCTGATTTTACATCCAAAAAATATTATCCTATATCTCAATCTCAAAGGACATAATTCACCTTGATCCCAGTGATTGGCTGAGGCATAAACCTGACCCAAGTTACACGTTTGAAGCTACGACTTCTGCTAAAGCAAAGTGTTTTTCCTATAGTTACTAGATGTCAGCGTTTCAGAAGTGCCTCCCTGACAATACAATGGAAATCAGAAGAGCAGGAGTTGAGAAGAGAGAGACAGAAAGACACTAACAGAAACAGGCTGAGTCTATGTCTTGATTTATTAATGAATCAAAAAATGCACCTGGGGCAGTACACACCTTGATAGAAAAGATGGCGATAAATTCATTTCTTTCAAAGCCAGTCTGAATTGCGTTTACATAAGTAGCAACCAGGAGAGTCCTGACTAATAGAGAAGGGAATATATCCATTTGAATTCTGACAGGATTCTAAAAGAAAGTAACACATTTGAGTTAGAGGCAGGGAAGTCTAAAAATGTGACCAGTCCGGATAAAAGGAGAAAGAAGGTCATAAATATATTTAATCTGCTTCCTTCCTCTATGCATCTGAATTTAACAGCTTTCAAAATGTCTTCAGTCACTAGTGGATAATCAACTGGTAGGCATGGGTGACAAAAATAATAAAGTTGCTGAGGCCAATGAGTTTAGCTCTACCTCATATTATTTACTCCCTTTTCATGAACGACTGTACTGCTCTGGTATTTTGCTATCCTAGGGGAGAAAATGCTCCTCTTTTGAATGAGAAAACCAAATTTTTATTTTAGCAAAGTATAAAGAATATCTAAGATGTTGTAAACCACCAAGAAAATATTAGAAATACTCAGTATTAATAATTAACATTTTAAATTATGCTAGAAATTGCACTAAATAGTTTATATCAATTATATCCATAAATCTTCACAACAACTCTATTTGTTTTCCTAATAAGTAGGCCTGGACTCAGAACGATGAGGCTACCTTCTTTCAGTTATGAAACTGTGAATGAGAGAGTCAGTTGTGTAGAGCAGATACTCAGGTCCCACTCTGCTCTCCGATCTCTACTGAATTGTGAATATGATAAAAAATTCTTCCCCTCCCAGTACACACACTCCTCTGTAATGTGACTTCACAATACCTCTCAACAAGATATTGAGGCCATTCTCCATGCTCTTGAATCTAGGCTGGACTTGTGACTTGCTTTGGTCAATAGAATGTAGAAGAAATAACATTTTGCAGGTTTGGGGCCTCAGCCTGAAAAGGACTTGTGATTTACAATCTCACCCTTTGGGAATATTGCTACCACCTTGGGAAGAAACCTTAGCATCCTGGATGATGAGAGACTACTTCGAGACAGCCCACCAATTGCCTGAATCACTGCCAAGCATGTGAGTGGAGCCATTTTTAAACAAACCAGTCTCTGTCAAGCTACCATGAGACTGTGGTCTCATGAGTGATCACAGATGAGACCAGCAGAAAACTATGCAGCGAAACACAGCTCAGTTTGCTAATAGAAATATGAGCAAATAGAATAATTGCTTTTTAAGACACTAAATTTTGGAATAGTTTATTATTGAGCAGTAAATAACTAATGCAGATGCTACAAGTTGATTTGGTTCAATACGAATATTTTTTTTGTGGGAAGCGTGGATCCCCAAAGGGCAGGCTGGACAAAATTCCCTCAAATAAATTCACTCAAACCATATTAGCATATAATTACTAAACCGTCAAAGTGGTTTGAAAAAGCGTAGAAATTTTTAGAATTAAAGAAACATTTTATCAACATATTTCAGATGAAATTAAATTAATAATATAACTACTCTTAAAGAATATATAAACTATTGATATGCTAATTGCATGTAATTTCAAAGATTGCCTATTAGATGTATTAGTGCATGTGTTCAAATGTAACATAATTTTTCCTTACATGTAAGTTAAGTACATCCTTAAAATATACTTCATGGAGTTTATTTCACATATTAAAAGTAGGCAGCAAGCACTGAACTGCAAAGTCTCATACTTAGAGAATATTTAAACTATCACATACAATTTTCATTTGTCATAAACATTTTCAAATATTCTAATATAAATACATTAGGTATTTTTCATGTCTGATTTTAGAAATCATACATTAGCAAAAAATGTATTCCTTCTGTCATCAGTCCCTTAAAATATTAATACATTACCTTATATGGAATATTAAACTAACAAGACCATCTCTTAGGACATAAATATTGAGAATTACAGTAGTGATGGTTAGTTCAAAACAAAGGAGCAATCTATAGAAAAATTATAGAGATTTAGAAAATAGCTTGATTATATTGATATTAACAGAACTGTCCTAAAAATATACTATGCATTTTTAAAAATAAACAAAAATGAAAGGTTCCAAAAAAAAAAGAATAGTGATAAAAACCATAATGATAGATAAAAGAATAACAAACATTAAGACATTAAAACAACAGAGACAGTATAAAAGATTAACAAAAGGTAGAAGTGATTTCTTAATTATTCACTTAGAGAACTAAGAAAATTTCTCTAAGAAAATGTTACATGTTATACATAATCAAAAGGAATTGTTAAAAATAATAATTATAGTAGTAACAGCAATACTTTGCACATACATCATTACAGTATACTAGAGTCACTGATTAAAGACCTTGTATATTTTATTACCTTTTATTACAACAGCTCTCTGGTAACAAGATTTGATGCTACATGGAAAACAGAAGTAAAGGCATAACAGTTACACACAGAATATTTCAACAGAATCTGCTACTTGTCTTTGCATTTCTTTCCTTTTCAATTCTAAGTATTAAAAAATAAATATTGTAAATATCTTTTTAAAGAGCTAACCATGCAAAGTTATTTGGAAACATTTTTCATATTAAATTTTATATAATAACATCCTGCCCGTATTTAATTTCAATGAATATATTGATACATGGTATGCTTTAAATCCTGATTTATGAGTTGATAGTGGAGATTGATATATTCAGGGGACTTGTAGTTTATTTTCAATCAAAAGACCTTACTTTTGTCATAAAATTACATACAGTTTTATTGTGCTTATTCTTCATTTATTTTACAAATATTTAATGAGTACGTATTTTATGCTAGTCAATCTTCTGGGAAATACCATGGTTAAACACACACACACACAAATAAGAAAAGTTGCTCACCATTACTTCTCATTAGGGAGCTGAAAATTTAAACAACAAGGAGATACTGTTATTCACTATTAGAATGGCTGCACTGCCAGACTGGCTAAAAAAATATCTGATTACAG
Organism: Equus quagga; assembly: GCF_021613505.1. NCBI lineage: Eukaryota > Metazoa > Chordata > Mammalia > Perissodactyla > Equidae > Equus > Equus quagga. The sequence continues at coordinate 50,324,564 of NC_060278.1, forward strand.
GAATTGCTGGTGAGGATGCAGAGCAATAGAGCCTCTCATTCATTGCTGGTGGGATTGCAAAATGGCACAACCAGAGTGGTTTAGTAGTTTCTCACATAGGTAAACATGGTTTTATACAATCAAACAATAATGTTCCTAGGTATGTACTCAAATTAATTAAAAAACTTGTGTCCATAGGAAAACCTTCACGTGAATGTTGACAGTAGCTTCATTTATAATTGCCAAAACTTGGCTGAGATGCCCTCTAATAGGTGAATGGATAAATAATCTGTGATGCATCTACACAATAGACTTTTATTCAGGGGTAAAAAGAATGAGCTATCAAGCCACGAAAAGACATTCATGAATCTTAAACGCATTTTGCTAACGAAACAAACCACCTGAAAAGGCTACATACTATATGTTTCAAAGGATATGATATTCTAGAAAAGGCAAGACCATAAAGACAGTAAACATATCAGTGGTTACCAGAGGGAGGTGAGAGGAGGCTGAACAGCTTCAGCACAGAGGCTCAGGGGATTTTCTAGAGTGAAGAAAGTATTTTGTATGATATTGTAATGGTGGATACGTGACATCATGCATTTATCAAAACCCATAGAATTTTAGAACACAAAGAATGAACCTTACGTATGCAAATTAAAAAAAAAATAATTTAGGAGTTTGTGGATCAGACAAAGAAACAAAAAATGTGACAAAACAATCTAACTACTTTATGTACACATGGAACAACCTCACTGAAGGGAGTGGAAAAAATACGTCCTGACCTAAGTAACTTTGGAAAGAAATAGAGCCTGAAAGACTAAAGGCAAAAGGAACTATACACAAGCACTGCACTCTAGCTTATGGAGTTGTTTCAGATGGGGATATAAGTCAACAATCAGCATGTACAGACACTGCTATACATTTGCAAATGAACAATTAAGTAAATGGATGGCAGATGATAGGAGTCAGTCTTCTCACTGGTTGAGTAAGAATTTACATATAAATAAGGGGGGAACTAGATTTATGCATGCAATAGTGGAATAGTTGGATAAATTATATTTATCTTAATATAGATACAGATGTTTACATATAGAAATATAGAAATAGAAGAGATGTTTACATATAGAATATTTACAGATAGATTTATACAGACAGGTTAGTATATACATATATATTTCCTTGCTCTGTTACTTCAATGGTCCTAGACACAATGACACCCATGAAGGAGGGAGCACACCTCGGGCTCAGATCTTAGCTCCTAACACCATTCTCCATTAAAAAGAACCAAGGTTCCTTGGAGAAATGGATAATTCTAGGACTGGGGTAAGGAACATAGAAGATGAGTTTGGAACTTGTCTTGCAAAAGATGAGCTTACAAAAAGTAAGGAAGTGCTTAAAAAAAAACCCAAAACCCCTCAATGATGAGGTTGCATCAAAGGAACACAGGGGCCATCTGAAAGAGCTCCCACCGGCCAAAACTGGAACAAAAGAAATAGTGTAGTGTTAGATTCTATTTAAACCATATGACAAATATCTGTGAGTTTATTCTAATATAAAAAAGTGATTAGATAAACAAATAAATGAGAGAGAAGAGAATTCCAAGTAATTTATGTAGAACCCCTACTCTCTAGGAGGTTGAGTGTAATTCCTGACCATTTAAGTTTAAATTAACGCTGTACACAGTGACTTCCTTCCAAAGAGTACAGATTAGAAATGAGAAGAAACAGTAAATTTGCAGTGGAAAAATTTAACAAACACTATCTCAGCCATGTGATCACTAACAACATCAACGGTGTTAAGTCAAGTTGATACTATGCACCTTTGATGTGATGAAAACAGCACTTTACTTCTGTGGCCTTTCTTCCTCAAACACATAACCCTAGTCTAATCTTGAGAAAAAAAATCAAGGCAAATCCCAACTGAGGAACATTTTACAAAAATAGCAGACCAGTGCTCCTCAAAACTATCATCAAAACAAGAGAGGTCTGAGAAAGGTGTCATAGTCAAGAGGAACTTACAGAGACATGGCTGCTAAATGTAATATGATACCCCGTACGGAATGCTGGAACAGAATAATTACATCAGGTAAAAGCTAAGGAAATCTGGATAGAATATGAACTTTAGTTAATGATAATGTATTGATATTGGTTCATTAATTGTAACAAATGTACCATACCAATTTAAAATGTTTATAATAGAGGAAACTGGGTATATAGCATGTGGGAACACTCTACTATCTTCAGAGTTTTCCTGTAAATCTAAAGTTGCACTAAAAGTAAGATTTTATTTAAACACACACATACAACCAGACAAAAATAAAAACAAAGTCCCACTTGTCACAAGTTTATATTCTTTTTTGGGAGATGAACTATAAATGATACATATGCATATATATTTATTCAATGTTAAATACTATGAAGAAAAATAAACCAAGGAAAAGAACTAGAAGAGAATGACACGGATGCTATTTCAGAAGGTTGGTTCAAGCAGAACACTTTAAGGAGGAAAAATCTAAATTAATTGAGTTGAAAATACTCTCTCAGATACAAAGCGAAAAGGGGAATGTCATAGTGAGAATGATTGATTTTGCCAAATGCCACTGAGAAATTTAGAAAGGTGAAAATTTAGTGCAAGCTTTTGATTTTTGACATTGATGGGAAAGGCAGTCATATGCAGCCTTGCTGGAACATGTCCTTCCACGGAAATAAAGAGCCCTCGCAGCCTGGGCTGGGCATCTCACTTTGGGAATAGCTTTCTCTGTTCTGTTTTGATGGGCACTTCTTGGTTCTCCTTTAGGGTGCGTGCCATATGGCATGTGGCCAGCACTAACACCCTATTTGTTCCTGTTGAGAGGGAATGGGGTCCCTCACATGCAGCACAAGAGGCCATGAGGACCAACTCTCACTGTTGAAGCTGAGCTTGCTCTGTCTTGTTCTACCCAGAGCTTGGGTGAATTGTGTCTTTCCTGGCAACCCCAATACCTGCAAACCTCTCAGTGGGGTAACTTTCTGGGACTGCTGCTCCCAGTGACAGGCCCCTTGCTAAGTTCCACGCAGTGGGGTTCCACCCCTGGAGGTGGTAACAGGGGTCTCTTGCTTGATAGATACCATGTAAGTTGTTTGTGACTCTGAAGAATGGTTAAAGTGAGTGTTGGAGAAAAGACCAAACCAGCAAGCATTTTAGAGAGAAATGGAGGTGAAATGTGTGGAAAACAGTGATGTGAAGAGCTGATTCAGGTAAGATCTAATCAATGAAGACCATAATTTTTACACATTAAGGTATTGCTCAATCAGAAGGCATGCCAGTTCACAAGGCTGATTTCCAAGACACCAATATGAGTATGTTGAAGCAGTGTGGCTGTGGGTTGTCTTGTCTTAGAGATCTTGGTGTTTTTCTAAGTGCAACAGTAAGCCACTGCATTTTTCTTTTGTTTGTTTCTTTAAGAGTAACATTTATGACTTAATAACCCCTGGGTATGGAAAATTCATTTTACAAAAAAAAAAATAGATGTTGCTGAACAGCTGGGAAACTACTGGAGTGGTCAAAGAGAGACATAACTAGCTCAGCTTATGGTGATGTGTGTTGTGATACAGAATGTGCGTGACCAATAGATATTTGGAAGCTACAGTGGCTGATAAATGGGAATGAAGGAGTCCGAAAAATAAATAACAACCCTTGCATGGCTAGACCAGGGTAAGCAGTCTCCTTTAGCAAAATTGGGTGCTTCGGAGTATTACTAGTTATAGAGGGGAAACTCTTGTTCCGTTTTAGATATGTTTACTCGAAGGTTCTATTGTAACTTCTAAGTGACGAAGAAGAGACTTTAGAAGAAGATGTCGTTTTTCGATTTTTCCAATATCAGTTATTATTCATACACTGGGAGATAATGAGTTTGCCTTATAAAGAGAGCACAGTGAGAAAAGAAGCTGATATGGTACAAGGACCTCAAAAATGAGCCTAAGAATTAGCCAAGATATATTGGAAGACCACAAAGATAAGAAGTCAAGTGGGAGAATGTGTGAAAAGGCAGGAAGAGGACAATCAAGAAAAATACTTCTGAAACCGTGCCCCCACATCCATGAGGTTAAAATCAGAGATGATTGACGAAGCCTTCTGAGCTTACCTTGTAGAACAGGAAAACCACAGATAAGGAAACAGCTTGCTGGCAGCACCCCCTCCCCTGAATATCGCGCAGGCGCATTGAGGGACTAGAATGACATCAGTGAAGTTTGGACGTCACACGCAGAAAATCCACCCTCTGTAACACATGAAAGTCCCCCGAATTTGCACATGGGTGTCATGAAGAAACATGAAAGACAGTTGCGCCTGCGCAGAGAACTCTTGAAATTTCTTGCCCCTCCACCAATCATTTCTTAGCCCGAAAACACTTCTACTTCGTACTTCCACCGTAAATATCCGACTCAAAAGCTGGTCCGGGCGACAGATCTGAGCTTTACCTCCTTTCGCTTTGCTTGACCAACCTTCAATAAAGCCTTTTCTTTCTGCAAAAGACCATTGCCTCAGTATGTGGTATCTGGTCTTTCCGTTTTGCACTGGGAAAAACGACCTGCTTGTGGTCGTTAACTCTTCTTGGACACCAAGAAAACTCAGTGCTAAAACTGTCCCTGTGATTTAGAAAGATAGAAATCTTTAATGTCTTTGGTGAGAACTTGGAGTGTGCCGAGATGTGAATATAGTCTGTCTATCTATCATCTCTCTATCCATCTTCTATCGTTTCTATGCTTGAGTCATAGATGGAAATGCAGGTAAGATTGGCCTTCTCAGGGATCCAAGTTATTAGTTTGCTAGAAGCACCTAACTATTCATTCCTACCTTCCTTGCACTAGTTGGATTAAAGTCCGTTTGAGAGCAAACTTTGTAATTTTACTGTGTTGTCATCTGCCCTCCTCCCCACAGCAGCTTCCATACAATTGATCTTTACAACTCTGATCTAGTTTTGTTACTATATAGAAAGATTTCAAGACAGCACAGAGTAAAGCCATGATAATTAATAGTTTTATTTTATTCACTGGATTCAATCATTTATATATCATTTATATTAACCAAGTGATCCCTAGAACATCACATGTACTGATATATGTGTTCAGATAACTCATCCATTAGAAAATAAAGTGGAATAGTTAATGCAAAATACATGTATTGCAAGTGCAAAGTCATTTAGATTTTCAACAAGAAAACCAGTAAGCACTTATTCATTATTTACTCTTTCTTCTCATTTTGACATATTTATTGAACATTTGCTATGCATTTTTAATTGTAATTTACAGTTAATTTTGTTTTAAACAGATTGTTTAATTATATTCTCATGCAAACCCTAGGATATAGCTACTATCACAGCCACCACTTGACGGAAAAGGAAAAGAAAGTGGAATAAGATTAAACTAGATGCCAGTTATCCAGTCACCCTTGCTGCCTCTTTCAAACAAATTATGCTTTTTAAAATGCCATTCTTTTGGTCATGCATTTTCAGTTCTTATGTTGTATTACTTATTGTTGAGCTATTGAACATTTGGCTTTCTACACATGCAGATAATTTGCAAAAATAACCTGTTAATTGTCAGAGTGTCCTCTTCATTGTTTAAAAATCATAACAACATACTATAAACTTGAAATGGTCATTTGTTGCAGTTCCATTTCTTTTATACTCAATTGCAGAAAAATACTTCGAAGCCATCTGGCTGCTCAAAGAAAGTGAAAACTTGCATTCTCTTTTGTGTTCTCTTTTGATAACAAGCTTTGCTTTTTGGTTTATGAAGCATAGTGCAGAATTTCAAGCAATGGATAATTACAAATTACTAGTAGCAGGTGCACAGACTATGCACCAGTTTTGTAATATAAAAAATACATTAAGAAAATGGTTAATTTTTATCATTCAGTTATTCTCTCATATGACTACATTATCATGACATTTTCTGAGAGATAAAGGCTTAATTTTTAACTTGTCATTTATTTAATAAGCCAAAGTACCCATAATGATTTCCAAGAATGAAAGGGATGACCCATCTGTATAGTGTAGAGGAGGGTTGCCAGCAGTTAGCTCAGGGCTAATCTTCCTCAAAATAAATAAATAAAGAGTCTCAGCATCCAATTCCCATTTGTGGGAGTGGGTGCAGGAGTTTCCCACGCCGCCAACAAAAGCTATTCTGGAACACCAGCAGGGTGTCCAAGAATTCAACTCAATTTTGACACTAGCTATCCAGAGATAGCATCAGATCTTACAGGTAAAGGGCTCAGTCCCACAAAACTGCCACCCATCCAAACCCTGCTACTTCAGAAGCCAGTTGGAAGCCCAGGTTATCACCTGTGCTTCTGACTGACTGGCGATAAATCAGGAGTTCCCATCATCCTTTTCCTTGAGTTTGATTAATTTGCTGGAGTGGCTCACAGAACTCAGAGAAACATTTTACTTACTAGATCACTGGTTTGTTATTAAATAATACAATTCAGCAACAGCTAGATGGAAAACATGTGTAGTGCAAGATATAGCGAAATGGCTCAGAGCTTCAATGCGCTCTTGGAATGTGTCAATCTCGTCATATCTCCATGTGTTCACCAAGATGGAAACTCTCTGAACCAGTCCTTTTGCGTCTATATGGAGACTTCATTGCATAGGCATGATTGATTAAATCATTGGCCATTGGTAATTGATTCAACCTCTAGCCTCCTCCCCTCCCTGGATGTTGGGGCAAGCAGACTGAAAGTTCCAACCCTCCAATCAGAGTTGGTTCTCCTGGCAACCAGAGCCCATCCTTAAGTGCTTTCCAAAAATCACCTCATTAACATAACAAAAGACACCTTTCTAGCTCTCATCACTTAGGAAATTTCCAGGGTTTTAGGAGCTGTGTGACAGAAACAGGATGAAGACTAAATATATATTTCGTATTATAAATCACAATATCACAAAGTATATCTAGATTAGTTGCAAATGCTAGTTTCCTAGCTACAAATTCACTTCCTATTCTGTTGGCTTAATTATATATTATCCAGCATTACCTCATTGTTTAATTTCTACCTTCAAAATCATTATTGATGTTAGGTATAACAAGAGATTATCTTGCTCTCCTTCATCAGATACTTTGCTATTTTTTACCTTTTTCTTTCTAATATATTTGAGAATTACTTTGTCCAGTTATACAAAAGCATGTTGGAACTTTAATTGAAATTACATTGAGTCCATAGATTAGTTACTACTAATACCACAAACCATCATCATTTGTTAATATAATTATTTTAAGAGACCTGTAACTAATACTTTGTTTTCTGTGTTTTTTCTCCAGTGGCTTCTCTTCTGATTCAGACAAACAAAAGAAATCCTTATGATGCTCTAGAATATAAAATGAGCATCCACTTCTGACATCATTTCCTATTATTCTCTCCCTTTCTCTCTTACTCTCTCTGTTCCAGCCAGATAATCTCCTCTGATTTTACATAAACATGTCACCTTTTGGGAGTGTTTACATCTCAGTATGATTTTTCTGCTTGTATTTCCTTACATAGTGACACTGAAGTCTTGCCCAACAATACCATTTAAAATTTCGCCCATCCCTAACAGTATCCTTTACACTACTCAGTTTTAATTTCCTCTGTGTACCTTGTCGATATCTAATATAACATATATTTTACTTATTAATATGCTTATTATCTATCTCCCTTCATGAGCAGGAAAGGTAAATGAAGGTAAGGGTTTTTTGCCTCTTTTATTCACTGCAGGATTTCCAGCACTTATAACTGTATCTGATACCAAGTGAGCACTCTATAAATGGCTGTTAAATGAATGTGCACATGAATGAATGAGTGAAAAAATGTATGAATGAATGCATATTATAGGACAAAAAAAAAGAAATTACCTAATATTTAATGTTCTAGAGAAATGCTTTGAATAAAATAGAATTTAATATAATTTGCTTTGCATAAGAGGATGTATAAAAGTACTTTTGAATAATTACCATTAAAATGCTTTAAAAATAATTAATTACATTTCACTATTGATTAATTTATCTGTAATATAGAAAATATTGATGAATTTGAATTATCAAAAATTATATGTTCATCAAGAGGTAATAATATTTTAAATAGCATATATTAAACACATAATTATATACTAAACTTACAACATTAGCCAATTTTTCCACATTAATATTGTCTTGAATTTTGTGACCAATAGACAAAATTCTCTTTCTCTCTCTGTTATCTGTCTCCCAAGATGGCCTCATTGATCCCCGTGTCCTTGGTATATTCAAGTCTTTGTGTAGTCCCCTCCCACATTGTAACGTGTCTGGTCTGTGTAACCAATAATGATGCTATGAGGCCCCTGAGATTAGGTTATGTAAGGCATGTGAAGTCTTTCTTTCTCTTTCTCTTTCTCCGTCATCACTTACTGAAGTCAATCACTGTGTTCTCAGGCACTCTATGGAGAGGACTTCTTGGGGTTCTCTAAGATCTCCTACCGAAAGTCCAAGGGGGATGAAGAATCAGGCCTTCAGCTAACAGCCAGGTGAGTGAGTGGGAGGTGATCTACCAGTCCCAGTCAAGCCTTCAGATGACTTATTAAAAATCTTGCCTGAGGGGCCAGCGGGTGGCACAGTGGTTAATTTCACACATTCTGCTTCAGCGGGCCAGGGCTCACTGGTTCGGATGCTGGGTGGTGACATGGCACCGCTTGGTAAAGCCATGCTGTGGTAGGCGTCCCATGTATAAAGTAGAGGAAGATGGGCACGGATGTTAGCTCAGAGCCAGTCTTCCTCAGCAAAAAGAGGAGGATTGGCAGCAGATAGATATTAGCTCAGGGCTGATCTTCCTCAAAAAAAAAAATCTTGCCCCAGAACCATCCAACTAAGCCACTCCACTTATAAACTACATAGACGATAAATTTTTTAAGACACTAAGTTTTGGTAATTTGTTACACAACAATAGATGATTAATATACTATGTTATATATCTAAACAGTAATATAACAGGCGAAAGTTGAAAATAAAACCTTTCCAGTATTGCGTATAATTGAAATCAAGAATCATTTACATAGATTTTATTTTTAGCTTTTTACAGATGAATAACTATTATAGTTATTTTGCCCATATTTATATTTTAGATGAAACATTTAATTTATCAGTGGAATAATACAACTTGTCAGATGATTTTGCTAATACTCTCCATAGACCTGGGAGGGACAGATGGAAAAATTAAATCATAAATCCAGTTGATCTGTATTTTTCATTTGTTCCATAATTGAGACTTTGCTTACTTGACAAAATTTAATTTTAACCTGAAAATCGATACTTGTGGTATTTTTGTGGTCATTTGAGGATGTGTTTAGAGTGGCGAAAAATTTTAGTCTCCCTATGCTCAAATTACCAGCTGAGGTTAAACAAGGGGACATTCTATCCTCTTGTTTCAGTTCTCACATTCTCTAAAATTGTCTTTTTTGTGGTCTATTTAGTGCCACATTTTTTCAAATTGTGTCCCATGTGTTAGCTATTTTTCTGATTAGAGTGGTTCCAGATAGTAGAGCTGAAGGACTGTCCAATGTTCCTAAGAACAAGAAGACGCATATGCCTTACAGAGAAAATACATATGTCTTTAAATGCAGGTATCCTTAAACAGAAACACACACAAAGCAAGGTTCTGTGTTAATCAGTTGATGAAAATGTTGCTCTGTATTTCCCCAAAGACTAATGGTTCAGTGTACGCTAAATCAGCATTTGTGGCAATTTCATGCAATAATGTATTATAATTATAATTATTACATTATAGATTAATACATATATATGTATATATATGTATTATACTATAATGTATTATAACCAATGTAAATAACGAGAATTGACTGTATTACTTTTGATTTAGTGTAATAGCACATGTAGACAAAGCCTAAGGTTTCCACACAATAGTCTGGCAAAAACCGTTGCCTTTTGCTTCCATATAATATGCATTATGATATTTGAAGAGAAAAAATGAAAACTACTGCTTGAGATTTACTACATCTAGGAAAACCAAGAGTATTCATGTTTCATAATTCTTAACTAAGGTTGAAAAAGTTTTGAAATATCCTTTACCTAGATATAATATTTTTGTTAAACTTAGGGTATAACAAATTCATTTTAATTAAAATGATTTTAAGCCTTGTTTACAGTAAGAATCTAGATGAAGAGATTACTCTTAAAACTATTCCCTTGATATAAATATGAGCTACGTATTTCTAATTAGATAAAATTTGGTTTTTACTGTTTATGGGAGTGTGTTTACATACAAACTTTTACTTCGTTATCAATTAAGCATGTTTTAAACATGAACTATTCAAAGAACTACCAAGCATCCAAAGAAGTACTGCTTTTTAGAATAAACCACAAAAAAAGTAGAATTTGAAATTTAGATAGCTGAAATTTTGTATAAGTGACATTCTGGTTGTCCAGTGGTTAAGATATGGTGCTCTCACCGCCACAGTCTGGGTTCATGTCCCCATCAGGGAACCACACCACGTGTCTATCAGTTGTCATACCATGGTGGCTGCATATGACTGTGATGCTGAAAGCTTTGCCACTGAGATTTCAAATACCAACAGGGTCACCCACCATGGACAGGTTTCAGCAGAGCTTCCAGACTAAGACAGACTAAGAAGAAGGATCTGACCACCCACTTCTGAAAAAACTGGCCATGAAAACCCTATGAATAGCAGCGGAGCATTGTCTGATACGGTGCCGGGAGGGGAGAGGATGGTGCAAGAAGACTGGGCAGGGTTCTGCTCTGCTGGACACAGAGTTTCTAGGAGTCAGAATCCATTCCACAGTGTTAACAACAAATAAGCGACAGAAGATGAAAGTAGTCATTTAAAAGTCATTTAATATGATATAGTTTTAGTAAACAATTGCATTTCAAGATTGTAAAGCTTTAAGAATTTTGGTAAGAAGTAAGAGGTCTTCCATAAGAAATAACAGGAATATTTTTTCATATTATCTTTTTTTTCCTAAGCACATTTCACTGGTGCTGTTTATTATTTTTTATTTTTTTCCCCAGAATCACCATAATCCCCTAATCCTTCCCTCAGGGGTAGCAATATACCAAAATAAGATGGGCTCTGGCTCTTTTATCTTTCCATCATGACAAATCTTCAGGAAGTGTTGCGTGTCCTTATATTTTGTCAGGTATTTTTTTCTTTTAAGTTTTTTTCCGCCTCCTAATCACATTCTAATGTAATATTTTAGATAAAAATCTTTGGCTGTTTCCCCCTTAGCCTGCAAGGGTAACGAGTAATCAAAATTGAACAGATCTTGAAGTATTAAGAAATCCAACCCAGAGCTTTTTGTAGTACCTGTGTTAATAATTATAAAACCCACAAGTTGTCTGTGTTAAGTCGTGTGTATAGTAGGGAGGAGTGTGTGTGTGCATGTGTGCCCTAAGATCATTGTTTTTAATCAATGTTTTCATTCAGTCAGTCAGTCACTGAGTCTTTGATATATTCACTTACAAATTGTCACTCCTGGGGATTTTATTTGACACGTGTTCTCAAACCACAAGTAAGTATAAAGTTTTAAAATTCTACAATTTTACACGTCAAGCAACCAAAGTGTGCTACTTTAGTGTTGTGTGTATAATAGATAAGCTTACATAGAATGTGGTTAAATGTTGAAATGGTCAAGGCTAGTATGTTAAAATAAAGCACATCCCATCTAATTTGATATCAGTTAGGACCATTTCTGCATGCTGGGAATTAAACAAATTATCATTGTTTATTAACTTTCTAAGAGCATTTATTCAAAGGCACCTTCAGAAGTTCTGTTTATGTTTAGTCTAATGGACAGAGCCTCTAAGGCAGCCGCCCATGATCCCTGCTTCCCAGTGTTCACACCTTTGGATGGGCAGGACCTGTGACTTGCTTCTAACCAATACAATATGGCAAAGATGATGGGCTGTCACTTTGGGTATTATGTTATATTAGTTCAGACTCCATCTTACTGGCAGACTTGCTCTAGCGGCTCTCCTTACCGACGGGATAAAGTAGGTTTCTGTGTTGGGAAAGCCCATCAGGAGAGGAACAGTAGGCAGCCTCTAATTTCGGAGAGAGGCCTTTTAGATTCCAGCCTGCAAAAGGCTGGGCCTCTCAGCCACTCAGCTGCAAGAAAATGAATTCTGCCGACAACCTGAGGGAGCTTCAAAGCGGATTCTTTTCTAGGAGGGCTTCAGATGGGAGCACAGCCTCATGGATGCATCCATCGCAACCTTATGAGAAGCTAAGCAGAGGACCGTGTAAAGCGGTTAGACTTCTGACCACAGAAAATGTAAGACAATAAAGAGGTGCTATGTTAAGCTGCTAAATTTGCAGTAATTTGTTAACGATGGAAAACCAATGCATTTTTAAAAGTAAGTAAACATATGTAAGCTTGAATGAAATTGAAAAAGTTATTTCCAAAGATTTAGTTGTCAGCCTTCCTGAAAACTAAAACTAAACTAAACTATAATAAAAATGGTGTGACAAGGAGTTGTTTAGTTTGAAATTTTCTCCGTTTTTTAATCATTATAACTACTTAATGAAAAGAGAAATCACTGACAATTTTTTAAAGCTCTTAATAATGTTGAGAAAGATTTAAAAACACATTCCTACACAGACTCAATTGTCTTTTTTCCCTTCCAAAAACAAAACTAAAAAAGAAGACAAAGAAATAGAAACCTGAATATGTCTTAAAAGTTTGAAATAAAGAAACAATAAATAACACCAGGCTTGCATAAAAACAATGCTCGTTATGACACTTTCAGCATACCTTTTAAGAAGCAATTCCTTGTGGTTAAAAATCAGTATTTTTTGCATAAACTTTTAGTCACATGTTATAAATAATCTCAAGATGTCTTTTATGACTGAATACATGATGTTTATTTTTAATGAAGACCTATACTCAGGCATCCGCTTGATTTCATTTATTGAATCCATATTGAAGTTATCTTTTTAAAGACAGTTTCAAGCAAATTAGTAAATTCATTCTTTGAAAAATATAAGATATTTCCCAAATATTATATGGATAACAGACATGGCAAGAAGCATGAATTACAGGAGAAAATAATATCTCTGTAAAACCAAACTGATGATTAAATTGCACAATAATCAAATTCACTAGGAGTTAAAAGCCAGAGTTTAAATGGGTGACTATTCCAACACAAGACGGCACTGCTATTCTTTCTACTCCACAGTAGTCTCACATAATTCTGAAGACCAAAGACTGTAAGCATGACAAATGAGTTTGGATTCTGGGTCTCCTAATTCTCCTGTGAAATCTTGGATATGTCCCTTCTCCTCCAGTAGGCTCAGTTTTCTCAGAAGGAAGATAGGGTAATATCTAGAGGATGGATTGCTGAGAATATTGTTAGACTTAGAGCATATAAAGTACTTGGCATAATTCCTGAAACTTAGTTCTATAAGTCAGTGTTGTGTCATATTGCTATTGTTGTAGATGTTAATATTATTATTGTAATCTTCACCAAATTTATGCTTTCTTGACTCTGAGTTATTCCAAAAGACAACTAATATGATCAAATAAATGACCCATTATTTCAGTATTTTAAAACAAACAAACACACAGAAACAATTAGTCTTCACTCCCCTCTTCAGGTTAAATTTATATGACTTCTGCTTTTCAGAATGTTAAAAAATGCATTTCATTATCCTCAGATTGAACAAAATACAGTAAAAATATTTGAAGGGAAACTGAGGTGGTTTTATACTCTTATTTAAATAGGTACCTCACAAGGAAACATATTTTTATGTCAACAAATCTTCTGAATTTTTTACATTGCAAAACATATCTAAGTTTCTCATCTAATGACCTGATTGTATCGCAGTTATATGTTCTATTGTTGATATTACCTTGTGTAAAATTATGTTAACAAAAGGAAGAAAATAAGGGAAACCATGTAGAATTACGAATCATGGATCACAGGTTTAAAAGGCAAAAAAAGAAATTTGAGATTTAACCGATGAATGAAAATCAGAGGGTAAGTTGGCATTTCTTCAAACTAACCCCATCCGTAATGCTGAAGCATCTTAATCCTTCATAGCACATTCAGCCAGAGTTTCATATAAAGGCATTTCAATTTAATTTAAATTGGCTGAAACAATCAGATAGCTTTTTCTCTCATAAATGGCTTGCTTTTGCAATGGGTGTAAAAGCCATTAGCTTTTTTTTAAGCAGGTATGAGGTATGAAGATTTGTCTCTGGAGACGAGCACTGATTATTAATAAAGAGGTTGTGGAAATTGAACATGACTTTCTGCCAACACAGTAACACAGACTCTGTTAAGTGACAAGTGACATTAAGAGCCCTTGAGAGGCAGGTCTCTGTCAGAGGAAGGAGATTCATTTCAGTGTAAGGGGAATAAAATATTACCATTATAGAGAAAGTTTAATTTCATTTCCTACCTGAGGATTATAGTAAACCAAAGAGAACTTGTTGGAGAGTTTGTCATGACATCTGATTTTGTTCAACTTTCCTGGCTTGTAAGTCATCTAAAAAACTCCATGATAGTGTTCCATTTTTTTCAAATTCTTCAAAAGCTTCTTGTTCATTTTTTTTTAAACAGTAGTTTGTTGGGTTTTTTGTTTTACTGTGGTAACATTGGTTTATAGCATTATATAAATTTCAGGTGTGTACCATTATATTTTGATTTCTGTGTCCATTACATCATGTTTACCACCCAAAGACTAATTACAGTCCATCACCACACACGTGCTTAATGACCCCTTTTGCCCTCCCCCCTGCCTCACTTCCCCTCTGAAGCACCAATCCAATCTCTGTCTCTATGTATTTGGTTGTTGTTCTTTTTATCTTCTATTTATGAGTAAATACGGTATTTGACTTTCTCCCTCTGACTTATTTTTCTGAGCATAATACCCTCAAGGTCCATTCATTGTTGTCACAAATGGAAAGATTTCAACCTTTCTTATGGCTGAGTAGTAATCCATTGTGTATATATGCCACCTCTTCTTTATCCATCCGTCCCTTGATGGGCACCTAGGTTGCTTCCAAGTCTTGGTTATTGTGAATAATGCTGCAATACACATAGGGGTGCATATATCTTTATGCATTCATGTTCTTTGGAAAAATACTCCACAGTGGAATAGCTGGATCGTGTGTTCTATTCTAAATTTTTTGAGGAGTCTCCATAATATTTTCCATAGTGGCTGCACCAGTTTGCATTCCCACCAGCAGTGTATGACAGTTCCCTTTTCTCCACATCCTCTCCAACACTTGCTATTTCTTGTCTTGTTTATTATAGCCATTCTGACAGGCATGAGGTGATAGCTCATCGTAGTTTTGTTTTGCGTTTCCCTAATAAGTGATGATCTTGAACATCTTTTCACGTGCCTATTGGCCGTCTGTATATGTGCTTTGGAGAAATGTCTGTTCAGATGTTTTGCCCATTTTTCAATTGGGTCGTTAGTTTTTTTGTTATTGAGATGTATGAGTTCTTTATATATTTTGGATATTAAGCCCTTATCAGATATATGGTTTTCAAATATCTTCTCCCAATTATTAGGTGGTCTTTTCATTTTGTTAATGCTTTCCTTTGGTGTGCAGAAGCTTTTTAGTTTGATGTAGTCCCATTTGTTTGTTTTTCCTATTGTTTCCCTTGCCTGGTCAGACATGGTACTGATGCCGAAAGGCATGCTGCTTATGTTTTCTTGTTCAGTTTTCAATTCTAGTATGTTTCGTAATGTTGACATAAATATCTCCCTGTTGATTATCTATTTGCTTTAATCTATGGTGCCACAAAATCCTTAAACTCCGCAATAACTTGACGGCACCCTTCAGGCATCGTGCCTTGGATCTTGCCATTACTCCAAACTTCTGCATCTCTCAAATCCCCGAGTTATTTATGAACTTCTGTCTTTTAGGCTCTCTTATAACAGCTCCCTTTTTCTCTTCTCAAATTCCTGCTGTTTCTGTCCTTCACACTAGTTTCTGTGATTGTATAATCTCCAACTCAATCAAGATAACAAAGTTAGAAATTTCATAATAGACTTCCTCTTTCAATCCTCTAACCCACCAAAATTTCCCTGCTATTTTTGCATTGATCATTTATAACTATAAACACTCTAGTATTGTTCGCTGTTATATTGTATAATACATTATATATTATCAATATAATAATATTATTAGTGTATCATATATTAATATTATCAATATATTATATATTAATGCATAATTATGGTATATTATTATAGTCTATGATATATTATACACACACATATATGGATACACAACACACATATATAAACGCACAATATGTATGGCTACGTATGCGCAATATACCAGTTGATTCTTATATCCTCAAATTTAAAATAAACATTTAAACTCTTCTAACTAATTCTTGCTACACATGCCAATATATTTTTTTCTATATAATGTTTAGACAGAATAATCCATTGATTTGTCCATTTAGTCCTTCATTTTTGCCGATATTCCTGTATTCAATATTTCGTAAACACCTATAAGGCCAGGCACTACTCTTGATGGTATGACAGAAAGATGAAGAAGGCATATTCCCTGTCCTAAAAGATTTAATAGTCTAGTATAGAAGATCTGGAGGCCAGTATTTAAAAAGCATCATGGCAAGTTCAGTAATAAAGTCCCAGCCAAGAGTGGTGGGTAATAGGAATATAAGACAGAATGCAATGTATAGAATAGAGAATGCAAGGCAAAAGTCAATAAAAGAATATGGTCATAGGTGTGGATGAAGATAATATTCGTAGAATCTATTTGTAAAGAATTGGCTATGTATCATCTATGTGTAGGGGTCCTAAATGATTAGACTTGAGCATCCATTTTTTTCCATCATTTACTTCATACGCTTTGAGTCTTTCTAGGTTCCTCTAGCACCTAGTACATGTCTATGTAGGCATCACATCTCACTATAATTATAGATTTATAGTACATATCATTGTCTTCCATTATATAGGCCACTGATGTTAAGAACAACATCATGTTTGACTTCATGTCTCAGCATCTACTTCAATGTTTTGACTACATTTGACACTGAGTAAATGTTTGCTTAATGGAACCATTAATCATTCAAGTTTCAATTTCCTAAAAAGCATGGATTCTAGAATGATAACGTCAATGGTTGGGTTTTTGACTCAGCTTATTTCTAGTACCATATACTTGGGAAATTATTTAAGCTCCCTTCTTCAGTGCCCTTACCTATAAAATGCACAAGTATCTACTTCTAGAATTATTGTAGGGATTAATTGATTTGAACATTAAGAACAGACCCTAACAATAGTCAATGCTATCTAAGATAGCTATTTTGTTACACTATTTCTTTGTCATTTTAAATATTACTATTCTATTTCACACACACACACACACACACACACGCACACATCAATTTTCCTTTGTCTTGCAATAGCTTTCTACCTGTTGCTTGTACCACCAGCATCTCTATCTTCTAATATGTTCTTCACATTACCATAGAGGTCATGATGTAAAACCCAGATATAATCACATAATTTTCACCATTTAAATTTATGTATACATTTTGATGTTTCATATGTACGTATCCTTCATATTTCACAAGATTTTGATTTATTTAAATGTAGAGATTTTATCTTTTTTTAATGGGTCCATAGAACATCCAAACTCATGGCTATGAAAGAAACTGGAATTGAACTGATTTCAATTAATTTGAATTGAAACATGCTCTGAATTTGCAGTGAAAGAAAAGCCAACTTGAAAAATAATAATGAAAACGACCAGTTTTTTTCTATATAAGATTGCTTTGGAGGATATTCGAAAAAAATTTTCCACTGTATTTCACAGTGATAACCATCCCAGATGAGAGTATCAGCTCAAATCACAAATCTTCACGGCCTTCAGACACAGTTGCCTTTTGTTTATTTGTTTGTTTTAATGACATAGAGTAAAAAATGTGGAGAAGCTTTACATTAAAACCTCAACAGTGTTAGTCTTGAAGCAAATGCTTAAGATTATAACGTATGCTGTGTCAGCACTGAACACATCTATAAGTGACAAAGAAGTCCATATATCCCTTAGTAAATGTATTTTTGCATGTTATATGTGACCCTAAGGCAGTATTGGCACTTTCTATCTCGATTTTCTCATCTGTAAAGCAGAGATGATAATAGTATCTATTGCATGCGTATGTGGTAAGTATACCCACAGTCTTTATGGCGTTTGGATCAAAATGGCTGGTACTTGGTAAGTTATTGATAAATAAGTTACTATTATGCCATTACTTAATTGAGTTTTATTAATCATCGTCTCTAAGCTTCAGGCTTGTTAAAATTATGTGTGATAGGAAAATAAGTATTCTTGCAAAAATATAAAAATGAAATAATCAGTTTAATGTGGACATCAGTGTTGAGAAAACTGTAGCCCATGGACCAAATCCAGCCTGCCATCTGTTTTGTAAATAAAGTTTTATTGGAGCACAGTCATATGCAGTGATTTATGCATTGTCTGTGGCTGCTGTCCCAGGACAACAACAGAGTTGAGTATTCGCAGCAGAAACCATGTAGCCCATAAAGTGCAACATATTTACTATGCAAAAACTAGCATCTTAATGGAAAATAGTTTGTTAACCCCTGGTGTAGATCATAGTATAGTCAACATCAGCTTGTTAGTCTCCTTCCTCCATCCTAATAAATGTTTTAATTTATAAGTTGATCAGTCAGTCATGAATTGTATTTTATATTATTAATATATGTAGATTTGCTGTGTTCCTATATTGGTGAAAACATATCCATTTAAGTTAAAAATCTGTTTTGAGGCATTATTAGTATTTCCTAGTATCATACATTTATAAAGTAGGAGTGCTGGAATTCAATTCATATTTTGTCTGATTCCAAAGACAACATTCTAATATTCATTTCACTACAATACATTGCATTAAAGAAGAGAATAATTTTCCAAAATATTTGTAGAGAATTTAACTTATTATTCTGTAGTTAAAATGGAAATAAATAACCATTACAGTATGCCAAGGATGTTAAATTAAATAAAATAATACGTATGAAAACAATGTTTATTTTTTTACTTTCTTCACCAAAGACAAGACTGAATCAAGGAAAGGAATTTGTTTCCTTCAAAGAGAGCACACTAGTCTTAAATTTTTATCATGTGTAGATAAAAAGAGAAAGTTAAAAAGTTGATTAGAAAAATCTACAAACCTTTGAAAGCCTGGAGTTGAAAATGCAGATCTTACTTTAAATCATTTTGACCTCATATAATATATTCGATCAATTAGTCTCCTTTCTGTTTTACCTTGTAATTATTTTTTTGTTTTGAAATTCCACTGTCAAACAGTTTTCCAACAGTATTTCAAAAAGCAAAACAAATACATACATGATTTTTCATAGTCATCAAAGATACAGCTAGCATTAACAGTATGCAATTATGTCCTATAATTTGCAATTGCAAATCAAGGTGTATCAATTTTATAATGGTTTATATGTCTTTAAACTCAAGAGAATATGTTTAGAAACTACAGAAAAGAAAAGTGCATTTCTCGATTTTAGCTATTGCCGTCAATTATAGAAAAAATCCGTTAAGTAAATGCATTGCTAATATAGCTACAAATCCTTTGGGAAATAAAAAATGACAAAAATTTACAATAAGGGAAATATTTGAGCCTTGCTAACCTAATATAGATTCAACAATGAACTGAAATGGTGGTAGTTTTCTGGCTTTTTATAATACTGGAAACATGACTTTTTATTTGTTCTGTAAAATAACACACCATTGATTTTTTTAGAAGCAAGATGTTGCTACTTATCATGTGCATTTCTTCTAAATATTTGTGTTATGGAAATTCACATGTGGTATTATTACTGCTAAAAACGGATAGGTGAAAATAAATAATTACATTTAACAGATTTAAAAAGAAGTAGCAGGGGCTGGCCCCATGGCCGAGTGGCTAAGTTCGCGCATTCCACTGCAGGCGGCCCAGTGTTTTGTTGGTTCGAATCCTGGGCAGGGATGTGGCACTGCTCACCAAACCACGCTGAGGCAGCGTACCACATGCCACAACTAGAAGGACCCACAACGAAGAATATACAACTATATACCTGGGGTCTTTGGGGAGAAAAAGGAAAAAAATAAAATCTTAAAAAAAAAAAAGTAGCAGGACATTTAAAGATTGTGACTAAGCAAGATATCAACCATTTTTAGCTGTACAGTTATTTGTGCCTCTGATCTTAATATTAACAGTTCTTGCTGCAAGCCAGCATTCCAGATGTTCTCCATTACTCCCCCCCACTCTATAGTAAAGAGAAATTATAGAAGATAAATGAGAAATAAGTCTAAACTCATGATGTTTATGGCAATGGGATCAATAACTAGCACTCTTAAAATAGAAAAATAAACTTTATAAAACAGTCTTTCTAACAAGATTGCATGTTGCCACTGAAAACAAATTTCTGATACCTTAGGGATGCAATTAATAATAGCTGAAGGTTTAGTGTTTCAGAAAACCTGTACAGAATAACAACCCAATTCTATGACCTACGTGTTTCAAAGGAGGGTAGGTGAATTTGAGGAAGGCTATCAATAGATTATGATTTATTCTAGTAGTTTTTATAATATTGTAGCTGTTTTTATTTAAGGCAGACACTGTTGACAATGTTTTTCATCCATGTACCTGGATTAATCTGAAAAATTTATGTTACTGCAGCAGTCACAGCAACAGACCTAGGCTAAAACTAATATTGTTAATAAAAAAATGTTTCCGATGCTCACAATTTCTTTTGTTTTGCCCATTTTCACTCCTATTATAATTTTGCCTTTCCATTTCAACAAATTTGGTAAATCGGTGTTTTTTCTCATGGCGTATGCCCTAAACCAAAAAGGTTTTTCTATTGGTCATTTATATAACAAACTAGATGTAAGCCAAGGGTGTTATTCTCTCAGAAATATTTGATAAGGCTAATACTTCCTTAAGAAATAGCTAACTTTGATCCTGTTAAAAGAATTTCAGTTTAGAATGAAAGAAATGAGAGTATTTTGTGCACAAGTATTATTGGCAGTAGAGCTGAGACCATATCAACAAGGAAGTGACACCAGAGAGTCATTAGTGAAAAAAAAAAAAAAAAAACTTACACAGCATCTTAAAGGCAAAGCATCTAACTGGTTAGTTGAGGTATCTTGAATAATTGGAATATCGATCTAAGGTGTTCTCTTTTTTTTTTAATCACTGCTTTCAAAGTTATGCTATATAATCATTCTTTCCTATCCTCAATGACATTTCAAGGAGAATCCATCATTATATAGTCACCTTCCATTAAAAAAAATGCAACTGGGTACGAATTCAATCTCAAACTCAGTTCAAAGTCTCATTATTTTCTTTAAATGGTTCAAGACCTTTGAACTGGGAGGATCCAGCGTTCGTTCTTTCACTACCCTCTTCTTCACATCCTGCTCTTCAGTGGTTAAATGACAGCAGCCTGCAGCACGGGTTATGCCGCAATACTGCTCATTCTTTTTATGATCCCATTAACACAGATTCTTCTCAAAAGTATCAGCTACTCACATCAATTCCATATCTTTTCTGTCCATTAATTCCTCAAACCATCCTATGTGACAACTTCATCTCAACATGTCCAAAAGGAGCTGCTGTCCCCAACCACGTGTCATCTACACCTTCCCTTGTCTTTCTCTAAAATAGTAAGGGTCCTATTATCTGCCCAGCTGATCAAGCTAGAAGTCTCAGAATCTTATTTAATTACTTCTTCAATATTATCATTCACCTAATAGTTTATTGGTTCCTTAAGTTTTTATATGAAAATATACCTTTCTCACTCATCCCTAATTATTTTATCTTCACTGTCAAAATTCTAGTCTAAACCAAGATGGTCAACATATTGGGCTATTATAGGAGAGTCTTCTCCACATCCCTCTCCCCACCTCTCTCTTTTCCAATT
Organism: Equus quagga; assembly: GCF_021613505.1. Taxonomy (NCBI): domain Eukaryota; kingdom Metazoa; phylum Chordata; class Mammalia; order Perissodactyla; family Equidae; genus Equus; species Equus quagga. Next base: position 50,346,486 of record NC_060278.1, read on the forward strand.
TATGTTTCTCAAAGCAAAGCAGTTTTGAAAATATATATACACACACAGACAAGTTATTTCATGTTATTTCCATGCTTAAACTATTTCAATCACTTCCCACTTACTTAACAGAAAAACCTCCCCCTTGTCTGCTAGCCTCAGGATCTGATCTCTTTTCCTTTTCCCTTTTCTTTTTTTTTTCTATAGCATTTAAACATTTAGTCCTACTTTGCATGCAAGCAGTTTGTTTTGTTTTTATCTATCTGGCTTAACATCCATTAGATCATATCTTCATTGTAAACATTGTAAAATGTTGTTCCCCAAATCCCTCTGTTTACATAGGGTAACCAAGCATTTCTCTCTATCACTGATTGACATTATTTTCATTAATTTAATTTTTTTTATTTTCAACTTTGTACTTATTTGTCATTTGTCTACTATATTATACAGTGATTTTTACAACAAATGTATTAATGTCTGTTAAAGTCATCAATGTATATTGATGTATACTAATTATACAATGTATACTATGTATAAGTTGTATACTAATAATGAAGAATTAGAGATGATTTGCCTTATTAGTTATAAAAGCATAATACATAAACAACCACATATGTATATGTGTATGCATGTATATGGTATATATGTTTATGAATACAGTACATATATGTATATGTGTGTGTGAAAAAGATGTGTGCGATGTGTGATAAAGTGATAATGTGGTAAAGATGGCCCCATGATCAAGTGAGAAAGGTATTTAGAAAACTTATGTGTAGTAGAGATGTATCTCTTCATTATACATTTAATTAAACCCTAAGCTAGTAGAAGGAAATATGGAAAAATATCCTTGTAACCTAGGCATGGGATGATATAATTGAAACAATTCAAATGCAAGTTGAAGCCAAAACCATTGCAAGAAATATTAATTAACATGATTGCATCAAAGTCAGAATTTAGTTAAACGAAGGACGCAATAGACCAAGTTTCCAGACAGAGGCCTATCAGGGAATGACATCAAAATATCGAAACTCATCAAGCGAATAATGCGGGAAGATTAAGGAGAATAAAATTTTATATTTCAATCTAATCTGACAAAACATATAAAGCTGAATAAGTCAAATGTTGATTGGATTGTTGGAAAACCTGACAATTTTAGTATTGTTGATTTTTTTTTTAAATTTAGCTGTTTTAGTGGGTGAATAGAAGCTCATTTTAAAAAACTGTTAGGAAAGTCCTACATTAGAATTATTCTATATATGTATATCAGTGACTATGTTAGCACCCAGGAAAATCAAGCATTCACTTAATCTGTGACCCAGTATTTCTATTCCTGAGTAGGTATACACATCTCAGAAAAGTTATCTTCGTGTTCTCTTGGTCCTCTGTACATGGATATTCATCCCCTTGTTATTAGTGATATCAGGGAGACATAAGCAGTCCAGGTTTCCATCATTGCTGAAGTTTTTAAGTAAAAATGTGGATACGCACTAAGGAGAAGAATGCATCAGCAAGAATTACCAGACTATCTGCTAAAGAAGTCTGTTAAGATGTCTAGATAGATATCTGAGAAATAGTAGCAACCGAAATTATCCATCCACTGGTGAATCGATAAACAAAATGTGGGATGTCCACACAATGGAACACTGTACAAAAATAAAAAGGAATGAGTGCTGATACACTTAACAGAAGCCTCATGATAAGTGAAAATCCAGACTCATATAACTGCATAGTATATAATTCCATAGGATTATTACGGAGATATAAAATTGTGGGTAGTGGAAGAGAAGTGAATGGTAACCTGAACGCTGCTGAGAAGAATGGTAATATTCATGTAGTAGAAGATCTGATGTCTATCAAGAAGGATAGTATTTGTGACTCATCTCTGATTTTTTTTAATGGCACTCAGTGACAGTTTCTATATTTCAGGTAAAACGTTATTGCACAATTGCTGAGGCAAACATTATCTGCAGGGCTGCAGCATATCGGCTCCATTTGGTATTAAGAAATGAGATATAATTTATTCTCAAACTGGTAATTTTGGCTGCCTTCCACCTATTTCCAGGAAATCAGATGTGCATAGTAGATATGTACTGCTATCAATTATCACCCTAAATGCATTATGGAATGTGATATCACTTCTTTCTGCTTGATTCAAAGGGCTTCTCATTGTAGTTCTATAAAAAGTTGAGGGTGGCTCATAGAAAAAACATATGGTGATGTAGTTATATATGGAGTTATTATGATTCTGTTGGGTTTTTTCAACCCTATAGAAGACCACCAGTATGCTCTAATGGAGTGAACTTCACAATATACGTAAGTCAAATTATTTTGCTATACACCTTAAACTTATACTTATACAGTGCTTATGCCAATAATATCTCAATAAAAGTGGAAAAATCAAAATCTGAATGGAGATAATCTACATATGACTATATTTAATGTTTTGAAAATATTTTGTGCATTTAAGTGAAACATAAAATGGTTTTATAACAGTTATTAAGTATTTTTTCAATAAGTATGAATACTACAAATAATTGCAAGGATTTTTTTTGAGTCAACATGTTTACAATCCAGAATACACTGAATCACTCTCCAAAATTTGCCACACTCAGAAGCTTTGCATTTACATATGTGGATATGCAGGACAGGCTTTCTTAAGATTTGTTCCGTTAAAGCAGGACCATTTCCACCAGGGGAAAAGACAGAGTCCCAAGCTATGAGCATCACCGGGGCACTTAAAGATCCTTGAACTCAGAAGCCAGCAGCTTAGTAGAGGAGTCAGTATCATGAGGGGGGACATTGACTCTGATCATCAGGACTTGCAATGAAATGAGGGAATGGAAGATTATATTTAGCTTCCAGACTGTGTGCTTCTTGGTACTCCCTTGTCCAGTTTTGATGGCAGATGGAGAAGTCTGGCAACCTCAGACTAAGATAGTAATGGTGGTCAGAAGTTCAGACTCTCAGTGACAAAACTACTAGACAAAACTTGGGTGAATATATTTATTAATTTAGCTGTGGAAAATATTAAAAGGTAACATTAAAGGGAAAATATTAAAGGTAACATCCACCAGATAAGATTGTTAAAATTGCCTACATAAATTGTTTTTAAGCTTTTGCTTGAACATCACATAAAATACAAAAATGCTTATGCCTTTATTTTTATAACTTTGCATCTTAGTATATCTGTCCTTCTTATTTGGCTGCAACTAACAATCAGAATTTAATTAAATCACTGGCCTCAATTAATATCTATAATTTTGGTCTATGTGAAATAAGTTTGACTCGGCAACATATTTTCTTAAATTGTTAAAAGCTATTTTATGTTCCTACAATAGATTAGTATTTTTGTAAACTTTTCAAGTTGTTTTGGGAACGGTTAGTTTAGAAGATAAGGTTGTGCACGAATATCTGTGGACCAAGGGCAAAGTGTTTGCTACCTTAATGCTTATCTCAAAATAAAACAAATGTGATCTAGTAAGAGTTCAAAGCAAGTAGAACCAGCTTACTCCTAATGCTCCCATTATCTTCCAAGACCTTCAACAGGTGCCATTACATCCCACAAGCTTCTTATCACCTTTACAAATCTCGGAATCAGCTGTTGGTTGTGTGTATTTAGTACTGATGTTTAAGACTTAATACATTACACTTTTCTCCCACTATAATTGAGAGTTCTGGAAGTCTAATTCTTTAAGAAAATTTTCCTAGGTTAATCTAATATAAATATTTATCATTTACCCCTAACCATTCAATTTAGAAACAGATTTCTTCTAGCAAAAGATCATCAAGCCTCCAAATTTGTTTTGACTTGTCTTTACAAATCACTTATAAATAAAAATCAATGTCTTACTTTCCATTAATAGTTTAAAACTTCCGGGTTTTTTATTATTATTTCCTTTACTTAATTTATTCTTGTTCATTTGTGTTAGTTACTATTGCTGTAACTAGAAGCTCCGAAGCAGAAAAACTGTACACGTGTAAAATTCTCACAAAATCGCTAGTATAGTGCTGGACGTGATTATATATTAATATTCTATTTGATTGAATGCAGCAATTAGGTTTTATCAAAGCATGTAAATATTGCATATTTTATGGCCAAACCATAAATTATTACAGCTATTTTAGTGGATCAGGTCAATGATGTTAAAAAGAAATCCATCATATTGGATGTCACTTGGAGAGATAGAAAGTTCTGAAACAGACTTTGCATGCTTTATAACTTCTTCTATCTCTGTATTATTGACAAATTTTGAGTTAGAATCTCTGACAAAAACTATATTCTGTCTATGCATTGTGGTCGGAAGAAAATTTATATGATAATTTTACTCTCCACCATAGTAAATTCTATGTGCAATAAAATAAACACATTCCTGGTGGTCACATGCTATAGTTTATGACTATGCAGTAAAGTTTATTTTACGTCTGCCACCCTGAATGAAAGATGTCACTTGAGCACTTAAATCAACATCATTTATAGAAAAAAATCAACCAACATGAACAGTGAATTGAATGAGCAAAGTACTTCGCCATGAATGATGATTTTTATTTTTCCAATTTTCTAGATCGATTTCATATTTCTTACACTGTTCACATGCAAGCCTTAATAGATCTTCTTGATTCATGCTCTTTCCTGATTCATGATCTTCCATGGGTGAGATCACCTGAATATACGCTTGTTATTATTGCTCATGCTTGTCCTAACAGGAAGCCCATTCATCTAATAAAAATAATATGCAATCAAAAGATGTCACCTTTTTCCCATTAAAATAATATAGAAAGGAGAAATGTCATTTCCTAGATATTCTTTTCAGAATGAAAAAGCAACATGACAAGAAGTGAGAAATGATGTCAGAAAGATAAGAGGAGCGGCGGATCTCAGAGAGTCTTTATGTCATACTAAAGGCTTTGATTGCGTGCACTGGAAAGTTATAACCATGTGAGTGACAAGGTAAGATTTGTATTATAGCAAAGGAGCAGAGAAGAAGCAAGAGAGACAATTTAGGAGGCAGTTGATAAAATTTAAGGACATAATGACATGGTCAAGGAAAATGGCCGTAGATTATAGTATTACATAAGTTTAAGGCTCATATTAAGGGTTAAAGCGTGAGCATGTGCCAGAATCGAGTTCTCATTGACCTCAATCAGGAAGCCTGCGGGAGAAATTATATGATTGTTTTCGTTTTACTTGTTTGTATGTTTCCTTTCTGACAAAGGTAAGAGGAGGATGTTAGGACTTTATATTTGAACGTATCAGTTGGGAGCTGCCCTTTAATCATTAAGGCAGACTGGTTGAGTACACAGTTGGGAAAATGAGCCTAGATTCAGGGGAGCATTCCAGGCTGGATACATACTTTAAGAATCATCAAAATAAGGTGGTGTTTTCAGTCATGAGATTGAATGAAATCACCTACAGTGTCAGGGTAGATGAAGAAATTGTTCAAGGAATGAGCCCTGGGGCATTTTTTAACAGCTTCACTAAAATATCTTTGTCATGTAAAATTGTATAAATTTAAAGGGTATAACTTGATGATTTGACCTATGTATGCATTGGGAAAGATCACCACAATCAAGCTAATTAACATAGCCATCACTTCTACATAGTTCCCAATTTGTGTGCGTGTGTGTGTGTGTGTGTTGAGAAGATTTAAGATCTACCCTCTTCTTAAATTTCAAGTATACACTATGGCATTGTTAATTATCTTCACCATGCTGTCTTTACATCTCTAGATCTTATTCATCTTGTGTAACTGAAACTTTGTACCCTTTAACCAACATCACCCCATTTCCCCTTCACCCGGCTTTGCTCTACTCTACACTCCTGACTATTTTAGATTCCAGGCGTAAGTGAGATCAGGCAGTACGTCTCTTCTGTGACTTGCTTATTTTGCTTAACATAATGTCCTTCAGTTCCATCCATGTTTTCTCAAAACGGCAGGATTTCCTTTTCTATGTATGAATAATAATCCATTGTGTGTACTATATATATTACATTTTCTTTATCCCTTCAACTGCCAATAGACAACTAGTTTGTTTCCATATCTTAGCTATTGGATGAATAATACTACAGTGAATATGGAAAAGCATATATATCTTCAAAATCCTGATTTCAGATCCTTCGGATATACACCCAGAAATGGGATTGCTGGATCATATGTTAGTTCAATTTTTAATTATTTGAGGAACCGCCGTATAGTTTTCTCTAATGGCGGTGCTGATTTACCTTCCCACCAGAAGTCTAGAAGGATTCCTTTTCTCTACATTCTCACCAACACTTGTTATCTATTGTCTTTTTGGTAGCAGCCATTCTAACAAGTATGACATGACATCTCATTGTGGTTTTGATTTGTATTTCTCTGATGATTAGAGATTGGAGCACATTTTCATACATTTGTCAATTGGATTTCTCTCTCTGAGAAGTTTGTATTTAGTATCCTTTTCCCATTTTTTAACTATGTTATTCGTATTTTGGAATTGAATTGTATGAATCTCGTATATATTTTGGATGTTAATCCCTATCAGATATGTGGTTTGCAAATATTTTTTCCCATTTCGTAGTTTGCCTTTTAATTTTGTTGATTGTTTCCTTTGCTGGGCAGTGGCTCTTTAGTTTGAAGCAAACTCATTTGTGTATTTTTGCTTTTGTTGCCTGCGTTTTGGGTATCATCTCCAAACTTATTGCCAAGATCAATGTCAAGAAGATTTTCCCTATGTTTCCTTCTGGGAGATTTTACAGTTTCAGGTCTCTAAGTCTTTAACACATTTCGAGTTGATTTCAGTGTGTGGTGTGAGATAGTGGTTCAGTTTCCTTCTTTTGCAGGTAGATATCCAGCTTTTCCAGCATCATTTGTTAAAGAGACTATCCTTTCCCCATTGTGTGTTTTTGGCACTCTTGTCGACAATCAGCTGACCAGAAATGTGTGGGTTTATTTCCGGGTTCTTTATTCTGTTACATTGGTCTATACCTCTTTTTTATGTCAGTACTATACTGTTTTGATTACTCTAGTTTTGTAATATAATTTGAAATGAGGAAGTGTGATACCTCCAGCTTCATTCTTCTTCATAGGAGTACTTTGGTTATTCAGGGTTTTTGGGGTTCTAAATTAATTTTAGGATTTTCTTCTATTTCTGGAAGAAATATCATTTGGATTTCGATAGGGATTCCACTGAATCTGTAACATACTTTTAGTAGTATTGCTATTTTGATAATTTAATTCTTCCAAAGCATGATCATATGATGTCTTCTCATTTTTGTTTTGTCTTTTTGAAGTTTCCTTCACCAGTATTTTATAGTTTTAGTGCCCGAGTCTTTCACCTGTCTGGCTAGGTTAATTCCTAAGTATTCCTAAGTACTTTCTTCACTTTACTGCTAATATGAATGAGATTTTCTTTTTTTCTTTTTTCTTTTTCTTTTTTTTTTTTGGTGAGGAAGATTGGCCCTGAGATAAAATCTGTGCCAATCTTCCTCTATTTTGTATGTGGGATGCTTCCACAGCATCATTTGATGAGCAGTGTGTAGGTCCACACCTGGGATCCAAACCCACGAACCCTGGGCCACTGAATTGGAGCATGTGAACTTAATCACTAAGTCACTGGGCCAGCCCTATGAGATTGTTTTCTTAATTTCCCTGTCAGATAGTTTATTGTTAGTTATGCACATTTTCATGTACTTATTGGCCATTTGTATGTCTTCACTGGAAAAATGTCTATTCAGATCATTTGCCCATTTTTACTTGAATTATTTACTCTTTGCTATTTAGTTGTATGAATTTTTTATATATTTTGGATATTAACCTTTTATCAGATATATAGTTTGCCACGTTTTCTCCTATTTTGTAGGTTGTGTTTTCAATTTATTGAATGTTTATTTTGCTGTGCAATGACAATCCTCTAGTATTTTGTCATTAATAAAGTTTTCTATTAATACAACAAGACAGGTTTAATTTATAATGACTATAATTTTTATTTATTTATTTTTTGAATACAAAAAACTATGCATAATTAATTTATATAAGTTGATGTAATTTGAAGATTAGTATACACCCATGAAATCATCACCACAATCTATGCCACAAGCCTACCACTTCCAGAAAGTTTCCTCCCGTCCTATTTTATTATTATTGTTATTATTTATGACAGGAACTCTTAACATAAGATCTATCCTTTCAGAAACATTTTAAGAATATAGTACATTATTGTTAACTATTGTCACTATGCTGTAGAGTAAACCTAGGATTTACTCATCTTGTGTAACCAAAACTTTGTACCCTTTGACCAATACCTTGCCCTCTCCCCCTCCCCAGGCCCTCGTAAACACCATTCTGTTCTCTGCTTCCAAGATTTGACCATTTTAAATTCCTTATGTGAGTGGTATCATGCAGTATCTATCCTTCTGTGTCTGACTTACTTCACTTAGCACAGTCTTCTCCAGGTTCATCCATATTGTCAGAAATGGCAGGATTTCCTTCTTTTTTAAAGCTGAATAATATTCTGTTTTATGTACACATGACATTTTCTTTATCCATTCATAAACACTTAGGTTGCATCCATGACTTGGCTATCGTAAAAGACTTTTCAGTGACGTGAAGGTGTAGATATCTCTTTGAGATCCTGACTTTAATTCCTTTCAATCCCAGAAGTGGGATTGCTGGATCATATGGTTGTTCTATTTTTAATTTCTTTTAGTAATTTCTATACTGTTTCCATAATGACTGTACCAATTTACATTCCTTCCGACAGTGTACAAGTGTTCCCTTTTCCCCACATCCTCAACATTTGCTATCTTTCAATTTTTGATAAAAGTCATTCTCACAGGTATGAGATGATACCTCATTGTAGTTGTGACTTGCATTTCCCTGATGATTAGTGATGTTGAGCATCTTTTCGCAGGTGTTGGTTATTTGCATGCCTTCTTGGGAGAAATGTTTATTCATTTCCTTTGCCTATTTTTTAATTGGGCCATTTTTTTTTTGCTATTGAGTTGTAAGAGTTCTTTATATATTGTGTGTATTAACCTTTTATTGGATATAGGGTTCGCAAACATTTTCTCCCATTTCGTAGGCTGCCTTTTCATTTTGTTGATTTTTTCCTTTGCTGTGAACAAGATTTTAATTCAATGAAATCCTGCTTATCTATTTTTGCTTTTTTTTGCTTGTATTTTTGGTATTATGTCTAAGAAATCATTGCTAGCCAATTTCCAGAAGTTTTTCCCGGGGTTATCTTCTAGGAGTTTTATGATTTCAGATCTTACGTTTAAGTTTTTAATTCATTAATGACTATGACTTTTTATAGTGTTCCTTTTCCCATTCCTGGCATCAATTAAAGTGTTGCCAACTCTGAGTAAAGGTCATTTTAATTCCTATATAACATACTGTAACATGTTGTACAACTTATACCCATGGACATTTTTAAATTAAATGATGTTCAAAGGTGAACATTTTGTGATAGATGGGGTAGATATTAGTTCTTCATGTTTGCAACACAATTTTACTAACTGAAATTAGTATGCAGTCCTCTTTTGTAAAAGCTTAAGAAAACCAGAACACTCCAACATGATTTGGTCATTCAAGTATTCCCGTAACCACAGATCCTGTACAGTTTTATGATCATTTAATTTATGATAGTAATAAAACTGTTTGATAGCAAGTCCTAATTTTAGTAGAAATAAATGCAAGATCAATAATCTTAAATGTAAACGTCTAGCCTTGAACAGCATACAATATCAGCAGTCTAGACTTCTATTCAGATATAGATAATAACATCTTTTTGGCAAATTTTAATTGCTTGACAGAGCAGAAAACATTAGGAACATGAATGCTTAGGTTCATTTTATTAAATATTAGAGAAAAGGCTTTAGGTATCTATATACCAAGAGTGACTTATGTCTGCATAAACTTTCAATATTAGCCTTCAGATTTCGACATAGATTTTTTCAAAGTACTCTGTTAAGTGATCATTGTGTATATGTTGAGCCTTACATGAGAAATGATTTTATGGGTATATGTTGATATTTTAAACAAAAATTAAATTAAATAACTTTCTGTATATTAGTAAGCAGATCTTTTGGTAGTGACACAATGGTATAATAGAAGTCAGAAATATAAGTTATCACATCTTTCTTTTCCTTTTCTATCTCACCTATAAGAAGATTCTTTTTGGAGGGTAAAAAGAAGACTAGAAAGAATATAACCATTTATTGTGGATTTATGAGCCCTTCCTATTTGTTCTAATGTCATGATGGATATCACAAAGCAAGACTCAAAGAAGACAAAAATAGCACAAAATCGTAATCCAAGAACAAGGACTCATTTTTAGTCCCTTTCACAGAGTGAAATATGCAGAAGAGTATGTCTCTCACAATCATTCAAGGTTTAATTTTGATGTCTTCCACTTATTCTGGAAACTAGAAAGCAAATATATTTGCTAGAAATGAGGAAGAGTGTCATCTAGGAAGAGATTTTAGAATTCTCTTATTAGTTAGGGTGCTTTGGTTGGGGACAAAAGGAAGATTACCAGTATAGAATAAAATACTTAAACTCTAAGTAAAATTTTTACAAATTAAAATCTGTTACCTAAAATGGCATTGCTAATTGTTATCATTTTTTGTATTTGTCTGTAAACATACACAAGATTAGTTCTAGGAACACAAAAAGCCTAAGATAGGATTGATTCAGAGAAGGAATTGGCTGGGTAAGTGACAACAGGCACGGATGTGCAAAAGAGACCAGAAGTTAGGAACAATTGAATGGTTTGATTAATTAAGGGGAAAAGGTGAAATCCAGAGAGGGATAATAACCCAGGAAAGTAAGTTTCAATTATTCATGTCTGATTCTGATCAGAGGGAGAAATTGAGGGGCTTGAGGCAGTTATAAGACTGTATATTTAGTGTATAGTATATAGTATACATATATAGTATATGTACACTATATAATACAGTTTATCCTTTTCTACTGGAAATTTTTGCTTTTATTGTTTGCTAATGGTAAATACAGGGGATATGAATTTTTTCTAAAATATTGGAAGAATACCTAGTGTTGTATATTTATGAAGTGCCAAGTTTTCCAAAGTGAGTTTTGCGTACATAACTCTCTGGAGCACAAGGTACATTGAATCTAGTTATTCGGGTAAACAGCATCGTTCACTAGACTTGTGAGCTTTTGAGATGGGAGCCATCGACGCTGTAATTCTGATACTTGCTTTCAGTAATTATTGTATTCTCAAATATACTTTTGTAAGAAACGGTAGAATTGAAATGGAAGCATCCGTAAATGAAGTAGAGATATGCTGAACTGCTAAATATGTTTCTTAAGAGCTATTTATCAGTTTTGTTGACGCCATTTGCAGAATGAAGCACCATCAAAACGTTGTAAAAAGGCAATTTCCTCTGAGCGGAAGTTACTGAATAAAGTGATTGAAGGAATGGATAAAACAAAAAGAAAATACGATAGATACAGGGGAAACAAGAGGGAAGAGATACAGCCAAAAAGCCATCACAATGATGAAATCTACTGTCATTTGACTTGTTCACTTTTCTAAAAAGTTGTGTATTCTCTGCCAATTTTTGAAATAACAGCCATGAAAAGGTTCCCACTTAACTTCTTCTTTAGTTCATTTCAGTTGTATCTGAGAGGCTTTATCTAACTTCTACTTATTCTTTTATCTGTATACTTTCTGCAAAAAATAAACGCTTTGGATTATGCATTATCCTTTTAGGATATAAGGGCAATACTTGCTTGACTATTGGACATGTTGTTTGATTGACTTGAAAGAGTTAATGTATTCACAGTATGAGCAGAACACGAGTCGTGAGAGTCTGCCATCACAGTATACTTCTGCTTCTTACCCCTTACTAATGTAACCAATGTGAACCGCAAAAGAAATCGACCAGCTTGTTTTCCGATAGCTAGAGACTGTCAGTCTATCGGGACATAGAATCACTTGGTTTCAGCATACGTTAACCTGTCTTTCCACCCTATAGATTTTTGTGTAGACCCCCAAACTCTGTGGGTGGTAGGCCTTTCTGGGCCTTCGTCATTGGAGCCCTGGTCAGTGTCCCTACTTGGCTATCAGGAAACAGAGATGGGTTACTCAGATCAAATTTGTTAATAAAGCCAGAAAACGTTACTAATGGATAAAAAAACTCTGATACATACTCTGATTGCTATGTGAGTATTGGAATATAAGGCTTTAGTGAAACAATTTGCTGCACAAAGTTACAATTTGCACATCTCATTATGCGTAAAAGTTATGCATTTCATTCAGCCGGTTAAAACATACTTATTAAATGCCTCTTCATCTGTGGGTGTTTCTGTGAGCAAATAGAACTTCTTTTTACTGGACCTTTTGTTCCAGTGGTGACAACAAAATTTTTAACGGTTCATCTAATAAGTTAGAAGGCAGTACGTGTTATGGAGAGAAATACAGGGGAAAAATAAGATCTATTTCAGTAAAAGAGAAATGCTTTTAAAAAGAGTGGTCAGGCTAAGCCACTTGAAGAAGGTGACCTTGAAGCAAAGACTGGAAGAAGGTGAAGAAGCAAGTGATGCGGCTATATGGGGGCAGGAGGGCACTCCATCTGGTAAGAGCATGCAATGCGAAAGTTCTGAAGCAAGTAACTGATACCAAGACACCCAAAATATCTATTAATCAACAAATAGGGTAAACAACGTGGGTTGTCTGTAAGAAATGGTTATTTATCATGTAATTGTCATGCATTATCATGCATTTCCTTGAATCAGGTGGAAAAGATATAAACGGCAAATCCATGAATTTGATAATAACAGAAAGTGGTAATTTGCATAAAAATGTCTTCTTACCATGATCAGATTCCATGTTAGTAAACAGAGATTGCAGACATGCTTTTGCCTACCTAGTAAGAAGGCTTTTGGTTGACATTAACGTGTTAAGTGAAATAATCTCTCAGATTCAACCAAATGGTGGTGATGTTTTTCATGGTACGAACATTTTTCTTATTTTTACACTATTTTCCAAGGCAATACTCTATGTCTAGCTGGTTTTTTTAAATAAATAAATATATGTGTATATATATATATATTTGTTAAACTGCCTTCTATTAAAATGAGGAGAATTATTTAAATAGATTCCTTACAGAGTAAGAGAGTCATAAGTAAACCTGCTGTACACTTAGTGATCACGTTGAAGGACAAATCAAAATCTCTTAATAGAGGGACACTTTCCCAAATAGCTGTTTCCCAGGAAAAGAGTGTGGGGATCAGGATTGTGACTATCATTTTACACGGACCAAATCAAATACATCTCTTCTGTGGAGACACAACCACTTGAAAATGGAACTGGTTTTCACTCTGTTTTAGGAGAGCTTGGGTTCTCTCATAACATTTTTTTACTCCCTTTCTTGAATTTGAGTTATTTATGTCACCTCTCCACTTATAGGATGTAACATTCTTTAGAACAGGAAATGGTATGCTTATTTCTGGATTTTGCTTAGGGCCCAACCAAAGTTCTACTAGGAAAATCAAGTAAGTTATATTTTTCAACATCCAGTAATATTATTAATTGCATTAGATAGAATTTGGCTTAAATATATTAAAATCATTAAATACTTAAAATACTCTATCTTTTTAAAAATAATTCAATAAATCATTGTGTATTTCTAGTGTGTGTGCATGTGCCAATTTGTTTTTCAGATTTTGCAATTGCTAAAAGAAAAAAATCCTTGCACTTATGTATAGTAGATTTTCTGACAAGGGATGTTAATGTGAACAAAAGGAACCATCTCCTCTTTAGTATCTAGATTTGATGAATATGCTCATGTTTCCATATTACCAAAGTCTATTTCGCTGTAGACATTGTAAGGTATGTCATTACAAAACTCAGATGAAGCATTACACTATATTATATCATGTAAGGGGATTTTTGAAATTGCTAATACACAGCAACTTTCAGGACTTACGAGGTTATAGTTAGCAGGGAGAGTACAGAAATTGATGACCAAACCCACTACAGTGGTCTAATTTCTAACTAAGATTGTGCGCAATTTTTAAAAGCATTAGATACCCACTGCTTTGCTTTCATGCTGAATGAGTAACCCACAAGAACGGTAAGAGTAAGTTTTTCCCCCAATGCTGCTTTCTCTTTAGGCTGTAGCCAAGCACGCGCTTGGCTACAAAAAAATTATATGTGTTTTATAGCTAAGTAATAATGAACAACTCCTTATTCTCTCTCAACGTAGAAGATAGTGACCATGCCTTTGACACCAACAATTTTAAAATTCCAGAAATAGTTTGAGAAGCATAATTAATACTGCAAGTAATCTGTAGATATCAAACACACACACACATATATATAGATTATTAGAAGTAATCTAATAACTAACAAACTATTTTGATTAAATTCTCTATGGTACAATATTATGCTCCTACTCTGTGATGAATACCATATATATAAAACGTAATTTCCAATATATATTACATATGCTAAATAATATAATTTCATGTGGTAAGCAGTACAAAAAATTTTATATGAGGTTCAGAAAGATTACTTTGCTCAATATCATTCTACTTGCATTTCTTTAACAAGGATTTATATCAAGATCTGTTTACTTGTAAATACATTTATTTTGCATAATACCATTCATAAATATTAATATCATATCTAGCCTATTAAAGAAGAAATAAAATTGTATATTGCCCTTGACTCTCATAGTAGAACAAGAGTCTTAACCAAGTTGAGGCATATAAGAATCCACCAAGAATATTTTTTTCGTAACGCAACTGAATACGATGCCCTCACCTCTTTCCCCATCTGGATGTTGATAACTCTCCAGTAACAGCTATGTTCATTAAAAAATATTAAAGGTGACCAACAATCTTCCTGATCTACTTCCTCACTGCCTCCCTTCCATTTGAGAAGCAAATCTATCATTTTCTCTTCAGTACTATAAAAATAAAATTATAAACAATATTGGAAATGAATCTCCCCCTTTCCTTTCTTACCTGGCCTTTATTCACACAGTTATCCTGTGAAAATTGGCTGATGTGGAAATAACCCTCTTATGTCATGTTCCCTCTTGCTCACACCCTGCTGAACAGTTAGCAATCCTGGATTCAAACCTTGGAAAACAATTATCTCAGCTCTTAGGGCTCTCATAAGCATAAATTCCAGAACTTTTCAAGTTAAAGGAAGACATGAAAATGTTAACATTGATCTTGAAAGGAGAGCTAGTAATATTTAAGAGAATAATCCATATCTTATTTTAGAGTACAGCCAAGAAGTCTGAGTAAAGTATGTCGTTATATACAAGCCAGAGCATCTTATCAAATAATATTAAAGTGTTCAATCAATCTCTGCCATTTCCGCTATATCAACTGTGTTCAAAGATCAAAGAACTGAAAAGAAATTTCTTTCTAGAGTTCAGATTTTGTGCAGATGTAAATACTATAATGCCTCTCCCTTATTTTAGATGATAGATGCTACAATCTAAGTGCACTCTATCCTAACTAATATAGGTACCAACTGGGAGAATTAAAGAATATAATGCTCTATAATTATGACTGAAGTAAAATAATTCAGATTATTTAGCTGATATATCTATTCCAGCCAATGCTTTTTTGCAACAGTCTGCCAAATTATAAAGCATGATGAGTCACTAGATTGAGCCAGTTTAGGAGAGATATATATTAAAACACAACAATATACATATATCTCTGTCCCAGAGAGAATGAGAAAAATTTTAAATTAGAATCTCATAATCTACAATGATACAATGGAAAATATTTAGACAGAAATTTTATTACAATACAAATTTTTATTAAAATACAAAATATAGCTAAGAAAATTTGAAGACCAGATATTTGAAGAATAATAGGGAGAAGGTGCTCTCAACTACGTGAGTTCTAAATGAGATGATTTTTAGGAATATAACCACACTGTGAGCACACAGATCTTGTTTATCATATTCTTTTGAGGGCATGCCAAATAGTCTTGCTTATGGCGATTAGTAAATGTTCATAGACACATATCTTAAGAAAGTATATAATAATCTATGCATTTGGATGACTTTGTATGCGCAAAATGCATGGGTATTTCTGTGAATAAGGAGCAGGGGAAGATGTTTATGCCTAATGTTCAGGAAAGGAGAAGGTTATCTCAATTGTAAAGGGTTTGGGGAGTTCAGATAAGTGTGAGTTATCTATTTAATGTTTCACTAATTGTAAGTATAGTAATAGTCAAATTTCTTTTCAGATATTTGGTGAAATCTCAACATGAAGTGAGTCAATAGAAGTCTATTAGCATAAACTGATTTGTTGAGAAATTTTTTTTCCTTGAAGAATAGGTACAGGTTGATGTTTTCATTTCAGTCTGTGGGGGAAAATGTTTCTTTGGTTATTGTCCTTCTAAGAACAATTAGAAAAATCAGACAGTATGTTGAAACCTACAAACAAATTTGTTAGATTTCATCAGAGAGCTAACAATGCAGTGAGGGCTTGCCTGGCCGAGATAGAAAGGAAGACCAGAGAGGGTAGCTAAGCCAATGGTTTGATGTTTTCCCTGAAAGCAATTGCTGATTTTTAATGTAGTTTATAAGAGGCCATGTAGTTGGCAGCAGACTCAAGAGAAATGGTGGCCAAAAAAAAAGTTGGGAAAGAGGGCATTCCCTGTTAGAAAATCCATTATTTAGGTTAGAATATCAAAAGCTTTAATCCACACATAAGGATGAAGTCAAAAAAGGCCAAAGCTTAGAAGGTCTAAAGCCCAGTTTAGAAACATCTTGGTTTTTGCTATAAGGGAAAAATCAGAAATTATAGGTGCAGGCCAAACTGGGCCCAATGCTTATTTGTGTACAGTTCACAAGCTAAGAATAATTTTTACATTTTTAAATGTAAAATGTACAAAAGAATATTAGCCATTTTGCAAAAACAACTGCTCAGATAGTTAAAGAAGTTGTCCTATTGCCCACAAAGACTGAAATATTTATTGCCTGGCTCTTAACACAAAAAATTTGCTGATCCCTGTTTTATGATGATGGGTATCGCAAATGCTCCTAGCTTAGATGCAAACTGGAAATAAAAATAAATCATCTATGGAGGAAGACAATATAATTTGAAGCCTCAAGTAATCTCTACCTTTTGTCCCCATAAAAATGTTTGCCATTTAATCAAAAATAAAGAAAAAATGTATAGCTGGTACTGACTGTAAACCAAAAGAAGATACAGAAGATATAAACAGATCCAAAGGAGAGGCAGATAATGTAACAGTCAGACAGTTCAAAATAGTTGTGATAAATATAGACTGGGTAGTAAAAGAACAATTGGAATATTTGGCAGAAAACTGGAAGTTTAGAGAAATAAATAAAAATACTACAGCAAAACTTCCAAGAATTGAACTTAATAACTAATATGCTTAGAAGAATATTAGATACAGCTTTAAAGAGAATTAGTGAACTAAAAGATAGATGAAAAGAAAATATCCTATTAAAACTTAAAGAAACAGAAAGAGATGATTTAAGATGATTTTAGAAATTTACAGACAATATATCTAATATAGCGTGGGACTGAAGTGCTGAAAGGAAAGGAAATACAGAGAGAACGGGGCAGGGGAAATATTCTAAGAGCAAATTCTTGAGACTTTCCCAGAACTGAAGAAAGGCATCAAGTCGTAGATTTGAAGTCCACTGTGAACACCAAATAGAACAGTCAAACAAAGAAAATCACCCCTAGGGACAGTATAGTAAAGCTAATAGAAAAAAAGAATGATAAAGGGAAAATATGAACGGTCACAGAGAAAAAAACACATTGATTTCAAAGAATAATAGAACCAAGACTGACATAAACAAAAATAATGAAAGGCAGAGGAAAACGGTTTTCTGAGTGAAGCCGGTTAGCGTTGTTTCCTTAACTTTTGTAAAATTAAAAATTACGTGTCTAAAGTCATTTTCAAATAAATAGAATTACACTAATGGATATCTTTTTTAAAGAGTTTAATTTTATGATTTATTACAATGCTAAAAATTATGAGGTTTAATGTTCTTGAGCAAGCTAAATTATAATTTAGAGATCCTTAAGTAAATCTAAGGCCTTATGTAAATTAAAAAATAATATTTGTATGAGAAGACAGTTTCTAAATATGAAAAAGATACAAACCACTGGTCAGTAAACATAATTATACCCTTATTCCTTAGAATAGTAATAGGTAAACAAATACATAATTGCAGTTGGGGAATATAATTAAAAACAAAATCTCCTTCCAACAGAGAAAAACTCTGCATTAAAGTAGAAGATAAAGAGAACAGTTTTATGTCATGAGAAGCATATGGAATCCTCTCAGAGATTGTGGAGAAAGAAAGTCTCACCATTTCATATGGTCAAACATGTGCAACTCGTTTCTTCCATGTTCTCAAAATAAACTAAAACTGGTCATAAAGTAAGAGAATTTGACAGCACCATTTGTCAAATGTAATTCATCCTCAATTCACCTAGTAATTGGGATGGCCACTTGTGTTTACTAATTGCCTTTATCCAAAGGAAAACTAAAGTTCTTACATCCTTATGACTGGAGGTAGGTCTCCAACTTGGAGCCAGGCACTAGCTGAAGTTAGGCATCAACCCTGCAATGGAAATGAGGAGAGATGGCCCCAGGTCCTTGAGAAAGACTCTTAGGTGACAAAATCGGCAAGAGGTCTATTTAGCTTTTGTTTTTTTGAGGAAGCTCAGCTCTGAGCTAACATCTGCCAATTCTCTTTTTGCTGAGGAAGACTGGCCCTAAGCTAATATCCGTGCCCATCTTCCTTTACTTTATATGTGGGACACCTACCACAGCATGGTGTGCCAATCAGTGCCATGTCCACACCTGGGATTCGAACTGGCAAACCTGGGCCACCGAAGCGGAACAGTTGCACCTAACTGCTGCGCCACCGGGCTGGCCCCTATTTAGCTTTTAAATAGATTAAAGTAAATCTCAAAAAGGCAGAGAAAGAATTTGGTTACAAATTATCTAAAGTAAGTGTTCTAAGAAAAAGGAGGTGACATGTCTTTCCTTTTCTTGTACCAGGGAAAAGTTCAACTTTTTTTCTTTTTTAGATTTGTATTTATTTGTATTTATGTGCAATATCTTCCCTTTGTGATGATAAAATAGTAACAGTAACTATTAAAATTAACTCTACTGTCATATCCACATTTCTCTGGGCAAACTGCAGACCCCAAAATATTCAGCAAGCCCCCATTAAAATATAAATAAAAGCAATTATCAGAATTACAATAGGAAGAATTTTAAAATGCAGCACAGTATTCACCTTGGGGAAATAACTTTTAAACATGTCATACCTATGGTTAGTAGTTAAATCAGATTCTTGATTAACAATACATAAATATTTTCCTTCGCCATACAATAATTTTACAAACGGTTGTGATGTTTTTATTGCTTTCACTTTCAAATGATTAAGTATTATTTTGTATTTCCCTATGAAGTCTTACCCAATTCAATACAAAGTAGTAGCTCAACTCTGGAGCCTGATCACTTAAATTTTTAGCTAAGAGGTTTTCCTACAAGGCTTAAGAAATTCCTTCTGAGTTTCAGCCAATCATATGGTTAATATCATATATACATGATAATTTAGAGTCTTCACTAATTGCTCATATTACATCCATGGATGTGATCTAAGTCTTGTTATGAGACACCCATAGAAGGCTGTAGACTGAACACCTAGTGTAATTGCTTTACGTCTTGATGAAAAACCCATCTGATAGGTCACTTTTTCCATTGGTCTAAATCAATAGTTACGTTGTTATAATAGATGATGAAATCTCTACAAACACACTCATCCATCTTGCTTGTCTATACTGAGCCTGGAGAGAACTTGAATCAGAAAGTTAACTGAATGAGATTAGACCCATTTTCTGCAGTCTCTGCTTGTGAGTGCCAGATTTCTATTTGTCTATTAATTAAATGCTTCTCTTTTCTACATCATTCTTCTATCACTGTTGGTATAGTCATAGTCCCAATATCTAATCGTTTCCCTAAATATGAACAACCTATAATTTTGAACTAACGATGGTATCTGAAGCTTATTTATATTCTAATTGATGCTGAACTATAAGAGTGAGTGTCTCTGAGAGCTTTGTGAGATGTTTGCCCCCAGCATTAAACTATTGCAACCAGCCCAAAAGCAAGTTTTACCAAATAGCACATTTGCTTTCTAGTAAAATTTCACTATGAAAGTCATTTAAGTAACCCTTACTGTGGACAGGACAGCAAGGCGGTCTCTGAGAACCATAATAAGTTTGATAGAGTGCCTGTTTTCAGTTTAGTTCAGGACCAGTATCATTTGCTCTAAAAAACTTTGTTTCAAGTCCTTTGTGGGAAACACAGAAATGTCCTCCAGAGGTGCTGGCTGCACCTGGGAAGCACAAATCCAGTTGGGCTTTTATTTCACTCTTATAGCCGTATGAGTGAAAGGCAGCCCTTGAAAGGGTTTTTCCCAATGTGGGGACATCCTGCCTCTCTTCCAGAGCACTTTTACATAAACCAAATAGCCTACTGGATAGACGTCACAAACTTCTGACAGGTCCTTCCAGATCCTTATGACCTTACATCTCAGTGTTTATAGGGCACAGACAAGCCCTTTGAAATATTGAACAAGATAATGAGTTGAATCAGGTAAATTAGGCACAGAAAATGATCATAGACCCAAACTCATAGACCTGCCAAA
The DNA here is from genome assembly GCF_021613505.1 of Equus quagga. Classification (NCBI taxonomy): domain Eukaryota; kingdom Metazoa; phylum Chordata; class Mammalia; order Perissodactyla; family Equidae; genus Equus; species Equus quagga. Next base: position 50,367,145 of record NC_060278.1, read on the forward strand.
TTTAAGTTCCAATGGAGAGTCACAATGCTTGCTTGCAGAAGTCACTTTAATTTTAATAAGATGAGTAATAAAACTCTAGTCCATTTTAACCCAGTAGATCGCCAAATCTTAGCCAATGAATTTTTTAGTCTTTGATTCATCTACTCTACTTATCCAGAGGAATTGAATGACAGGAATCTGAAAACGTTTGCATAATTTCTGAATGACAGTAGAAATACAATAATGTCTGCTGTCTAGTTCCATATGCCCTGGTATCCCAAAAGTGGGAATTAAGTGTATTAAGAGAGATTTTACCATTGTCTCTCCATCAGTTTCTTTTTCTTTTTTTTTTTTGAGAAAGATTCACCTTGAGTTAACCTGTTGCCAATCTTCCTGTCTCTTTTGTTTTTCCTCCACAAAGCCTGAGTACGTAGTTGTATACTCTAGTTGTAAGTTCTTCTATGTGAGTCATGGCTACTGACAGACGAGTGGTGGGGTTCCATGCCCAGGAACTGAACCCCGGCCATCAAAGCAGAGTGCACAAACTTTAACCACTAAGCCGTCAGGGTTGGCTCTCACCATTGGTTTCTTTTGAAGAAGAAAAAGAAGGAAAAACTTCAGACCATCCAGACATCATGTAGATCATAACTAGATAAAACCTCTTACATTTCACAGGTCTTAACTCCATGAAACCCAACTGCTGCCAGATTTCAGGTAAATTGCTTGGTGAGGACTTCCCGTGATTACCTTGGACGTGGCCTGTTAAGAAGTTGACTGACAAATAGCACATCTTTTAAATATGTTTTGAATAATTTTATCTTTTTAGTAAAGATAGTGGGAACCTAGTGCTTTTAAGGTCTCTCTTTTACTCAGATAATTTTGTTGATGACAAAACAATACTAACAAAGCCAACAGGGACTATGATACAGAAATTATTTCTTAGGTATCCCCATAGTCCAGTTAAATTAATTTTAGCCCTTTTTCTAATCCATTTGCCCATTTCTTCTTTTTTGGGGGGAGGAGGTTGAGGATGATTGGCCCTGAGCTAACATCTGTGCTAATCTCCCTCTATTTTGTATGTGGGATGCCACCACAGCATGGCTGATGAGCGGTGTGAAAGTGCACCCGGGATCTGAACCCATGAACCCCGGGCCATCAAAGAGGAGTGTGCGAATGTAACCACAATGCAACCGGGCCAGCCCTGTCCACTTCTTTTTATGAAGCAGATTTTTAAAACTATAAACAAAGTTTCTTTTTGTATTAAAAATAGGCATCTAAGTTTGGAGTCTTCCATATTTTAACAGCAGCTTTCATAGCTCTGTCACCAAAATCCTTGTCATTAGTAATTTTGTCATTCTATCCTATCCAAGCTCTACAATGAATTGCTGATATTTGAGTAGGCAGTTGTAAAGCTTCAAATAAATCAGCCATCAGTTTTCAGTGAGATATTTTAGTTCCCATTGAAGTAAAAACTCTTTTGTTTTTCCAAATTCGCTGTGTTACACGACAAACACCAAAGACATACATAAGATTTATACCTATCTAATCTATCTATTTGTCTCTGTCTGTCTGTCCATCTATCTAGCTACCTATTTTTTTTTTCTTTTTACTTTAAGTCCATAACCAAAAGTTGTAGCTCTAGTAATTGCTATTGACTCAACTGGCTTATGCTATTTAATTACAGACAAAGCATAAACTTCGAAAATTTCATGGGAAGTCACTAAGAAGCCCTAACTTGACAATTTTTATCCTAGATAGAGGATCAATCAGTAACCATTATCAAACCTGCATTTTGAACTGGAATGTCAAATAAGCCAAGGACTAGTGTCTTCTATTACCATTGTACAACCATGACCATCCATCTGGTTAGGAGCTGACAGGACAGTAGCGGGCTCTAGGAGACTGCATCTCTCTCAAGCACAATGTTAGGATTGGATAATAGTGGTTTCCATAGCTAGTCTGAAAGCTCTGAGAAATGCTGGATCTCTTGTAAAATAGCTGTCCCAGCATGAGGGACATGGTAAGTGCAAAGGTCATGCAAAGGTCACATGCAAAGGCAAGTGACCCAATGTAACGGCTTGAGCCTTTCAGTAAGTGTGCTGGCTGCTGCCACAGCTCGGAGACCTCAAGGCATTCATTATGCCACAGAAGCTAGAATAACTGAGAAATATACTTTGGTCTACAGTCTAATCCAAACTTTTTTTTTTTTGAGGAAGATTAGCCCTGAGCTAACATCTGCTGCCAATCCTCCTCTTTTTGCTGAGGAAGACTGTCCCTGAGCTAACATCTGTGCCCACCTTCCTCTATTTTATATGTGGGACACCTACCACAGCGTGGCTTACCAAGCAGTGCCATGTCCGCACCTGGGATCCAAACCAATGAACCCTGTGCCACCAAAGCGTAGCGTGTGCACTTAACCACTGCATTACTGGGCCAGCCCTAATCCCAAATTTTGAGTTAATATTCTACTAGCAGCACCTTTATTTTCATGATAGTAGGAGTGGAAAGGTCTTTTAAAATGTGGAATCCTGAAAGCTGGGGGACAGAACTATGGACAATTTCAGTTGTTCAAAAGATTTTTCATATTCTAGGCATCAAATTAGAGGGTGTGAAGAATTATCATAAAATTGTTTCATCAGAGATTTTTGCCTGCTCTGGAGGCGGTGGATTCCACTGTCTACAATACTCTGCTGGTCCATCCCCCAAATTGCTTTTTTGTTTGTTTTTTGCTTTGTAGTAGGCCATTTCAATTGCAAAATTGGCTCACTCCTAAATTGTAACACTTTCAGTCTTCGCTGACTGAAACAGACAACAGATGACTAAATATTTTACCTCAGTTTGGCAACGTTGCAATGTATCTAGTGAGGGCTTATGACCCTGTGAAGCAAGGAACTGAAATAAAGCCAAAGTAAACTTCTGTTTCTGAGGCTACCAGTTAGCCATCTACATATGGAATAATTATAGATCCCTTTGGTAGAACTAATTTCTTTACATTCTCCCGTAAATAAATAGAGAAAATTGTTGGGTCGTCTTGAATTCCTTGAGAAAACTTTTGCCATAAATACCAGGCTCTTTCATAATTAGTGGGGGAGAAAAAGATTCACCTGCTGGAGAACATAAAAAAGAGAAGGAAGGAGGAAAGGAGGAAAAAAGGAATGAAGAAAACGGAAGGAAGAAGGAAAGAAAAAAACATAGATCAACTACAGAGAAAAATTTTGCAGACAATAATACTGAAGTCAGAATTTAAAATATTTGCCGGATTAAGAGATACAGGGGTAATTGAACAACAAATTTATTTATTTCTCTAAGATCTTCTATGAATTATATACTGATCAACTATCTTTATTAAGCTTATCTTCCTTCTTTCCTGTGGGTATGGAGGTATTACAGGGTGAGTGTCCTTTAAAAAAAAATCATTGGTTTTCAATTCTTTTGTTCCTTTTAATTAAGATCTCTATACAGGATATGATTTAATACATGACCAAGACTTAATCTTTTGGTAAGCTATTTTTATTGGTTCTACAAAAAGTAGGGCAAACTAAAGCATTTTTAGAAAAATGAAACTGAGAGAACAGATCACCAGAGGACTCTACTAAAGAAAATATTAAAAGGAACTACTTTAATATTAAATTATTCAAAGGAGATAGTAATCAAGTGATGCCAAGAGAGAATGATATGCAAAAGAATGATGAGTTTCAGACGAGTATTCAAAAACATCTTAATACATTTCTGAGTTTAAGTCAATAATAGAATTATTATAATATTAATGTAATTATCTATTAAAGATAATGAAATCATGATTTTTGAATATTATTTTTCAGGTACTACCTTATAAGCTAGAACAAAAACATGAAAAAGCAAAATAAATTTTATTTATATATAAACCTTTTTGTATGTCTACACAATTCACATTTAGTAAAAAATAGAAACCATATGATAATTTTCACCATTGCCTTTGTATAAATATTTTTAAAAGTCAATATTTCTAACCCACCTTGGAAATAAGCCTCTGGAAATGATAATTTTAGAGTTTAACAAAAAGTAATATAGTAACAAAATTAAAATTAAATACATCACAACCCATTTCCAATAAAGTGAATAGAAACCACTCGAAGACAACTGTGAAATCCTGTTTGAAGGCATGAGTACAAAAAGAGCCGGGTTCAGGGCACACATGCCCATGAAGGAGGTGGATGAGTAGATGCTTAACCTCCAAAACAAGAACTACATCTGTTTCGTCAAATAGAACTCCAACAATGTGAAAACAGCTGTCTGTGACATCTGGTCTCAGGGACCAACAACGTTCGCCGCCTTAATAGGCAACGGCACCACAGCCATCCAGGAGCAGTTCAAGCACATCTCAGAGCAATTCACCGCCAGGCTCCCAAGCAAGGCCTTCTTCCTACACTGTATACGGATGAGGTCATGGACCAGATGAAGTTCATCGAAGCCAGGAGCAACATGCATCACCTGTTGTCTGAGTACCAGCAGTAGCCAAGGAGGAGGGTGAGTTTGAGGAGGAGGCGGAGAAGGAGATAGCGTCGACCTTCCTGGTACCTCATAAAGTATGGAAGCCACGTGAGCTCTATTCGCTCACATCTTCTCTGATGGCCATGTCTCACTGTGTGTGTGCTGGCTCTCCTTCTTGCCTTAACATCACGTGCTGTACAGATACTGCCATTAAAGCATTTTCATAGTGAAAACAAAGCTTTTAATCTTAAATTAGACTTATTTATGTACATGTTTACATTGTTTTGAAATGATCATGAAACGGGAAATAAAATCATATATCCTAGTTTCTGTACATCGGCAATCTCAGACTGATGAGGTTGCCAGTTAGGAACAAAGGAGTTCAGTTAGTCTTTCAAGACGTTGCTATTTTCGCACTAGTTTCAGTGATCTTTCTGCAGTTCCAATATAACGCCTAAAAATTTAGAAGGAAAATAGCAAGGAGAAATCATACCAATTTTATATTGTGACTTTATATGAGTGTCTCAGGATCTAAATATTTTCTTCGGCCTCTTCAGGTGCTTCCCAGGGGTGAGACATCCTCCCATCTCTATAGCAAAGCCTGAATGGAGGTTGCCTGAAATAGAAAGGTTGATCGCTCCCTGGAGCTGTTCCTCCCTAGGAGATACGTTCTTTGAAAATGCTCTGCATTAGGAAGTATGTTTCATCGCATAGCATTCAAATTTCTTTTAAAATGAGGAAACATGAAAACAGTTTCATGAAGTAGAGAAAATTTGTTGAAATTATTGTAATCTCCAAGGCATTTTCACTCTGATTAAAAGCACAGCAATTTAATATGAAATTCTTTGAAAATATTAGATCATCTTTGAAAGTAGGGGCAATAGCGTTTAAGGTTGAAGAAATGCCTTTTTCCAGACAGCATTTATGTTGAATGTTTAAATGTTTACACCGCTCTGAGCTGTCTAAATATTTCTTCCTGGCAGAGTGGCAACTTACAGTCCATCATTTTAAGCCGTCAATATCCATTTACTTGCTTTCCTCTGACATTGTAGATTGAATTTAACACTCAAATTTTTATCTTTAGTACAATAGCTCCTCAGTGTCAGACACTAACTCCAGAATTTAACTATGCCATTTAGGTCAATCTATTTAGCTTCCTTGTATGTAAATTTGAAATAATAGTATTTTCCTTAGAGGATAATGAGGATTTAATGAAAATTTTGCATAAGGAATTTATATATATTGTGGCTAAAACATAATTGGTGTTCTGTGAGCCTGAGTTCTTCTACCTTCTTTTACCATAACTTGACTACTCTTTTCTTCATTTTTCATGGGCAAACTTCTTCATAGATTGGTCCTTAGAGGTCATAATTCTATCGCAAAATTCCATCCAGTTTGATGTTAAGATACAGGCTCAAAACATTGGTTTTCACGTAAAAATTTTAGGCTTAGAAAACAATACCTTGGGATTGATATAAACATTATCAGAAGTTCCTTCTTAGGATTAGGTGGGAGTTTTTACCACCAATAAAAACAAAACTTACGTACTATACTCATAGCAACAGAGCAGGATTGTTAAAATAAGAAGCCAGGCAGAGGTCTCTCCTTCATTATTTGCATCCTGGTTTGGAAACGCAAGAGTTTGCAAACTAGAAACCTGGGAATTTGAAACTCTTTGCATAGATACACCTTCTTGGGATGTTTATTCACTTTTTTTACCTCTCATCTACAAACTCTCTACCATATCTGCGACATTCATATATTTTGTTTCTTTTTCTAGCAGGAGACTGTAGCTTGCAGAAATCCACTAGAAACGAAGTGACAAAGGACAGAATAGAATGTATTCTTAAGTTTCAGGATTTTAGGAAAGTTTGTTGTTAAGAAAAGCCTTTATACAATAAATGTCAAAAGTTGATTCTATCAGCTCAAAAAAAGAATCAGAGAATGGGGCAGGTTAAGAAAGCATAAGTCCTCAGTCCATCAGAAGGATTATACTAGAAATTGCCTCACACAGGAATTCCACTAAAAATCACACAAGAATTCACCGCCATTGATATGCCCTAGGTGGGTACAATTTCAATATTCAGAAAGAACAATCAAGTTTGCTACAAAGAAGATATCTTTTTAGAAAACTTTAGGTTTAAATAAATCTCCATGCTTTGAAGATTGATAAAAACAAAGAATGCAGAACTATGAGAAATACTACAGAATAAGGAAAAGATAGCATCGGGTGAAATATATAGGGGAAACATATAATGTCTGGAAGTTATTTACCCATATGATACGTAAAGAGCTGCATTCATTGCTTTATTTAAACCTTAAAATCACCTTATAGACTAGATGTTCTTCTTTATTATCCCACATTTATATGTAAGTAAAAGTGTTAAATAATTACCGAGAATTACACAGAAATATGGAATCCCTTACTTAAATCCAGAGAACCTCCTTTCATACCTGTTGCTGGATAGATAGTTGGATTTGAAGATTTGATTACCACAATTCTATTCAAAATTTTCAACTGGAAGATATTGCTTATAATTTTAAGTATATATATAATTATAATTATAATTGTTATAATTCCATTCTTAGAGAAGAACTGGGTGAAGGGTGACAGAAAAGCAATTGGTCAAATTGGCTAATTCAACAGTATTTGTTAGGCATATGTTATATGCCAGCAGGACAAATTCTTCTCCCTGTATGATAAGTCAATCTTTCTGGTCAAGGCAATAGGTAATTGCTGTCATTGAAATTACTGTATTCTGTCAATACATATTAAGATTTACACCTAATGCTAGATTATCAATACGTTAAGAGTTTCATGTCACAGTCAATATAGTTCATGTAAAAGATTCCTGGTATCATTCTAGAATGGATGTCTAGAATGCATCCACATTTTGTCAGGCCTGAATCTTCAATAAGTGGGGGTGCTTATTTAACTAGAATACACTATTGCACATACAAAGTTAAGTTACAAAGTGTGTATTTATTTCCAAGTAGAAATATAATCACAGCAAGTATAAATTTGACAGAAATAAAAATCACTACAGCAATCAAAAAATAAATTTAATCTCTCAACGTACTGAAATATTTCTGCAAAATATATCCTTCAGTTTTTGCTCTATACCCTTTGATTGCCTCTTCCTAAAAAAAGGATTTTGTAAGATGATTTCTGTAGTAAGAATAGTAACTTAGTCTTTCCTCTAATATCTTTGATCAAATATTTTATCATGATTTATATGAAAAGCAATTCCTTAAACTTCACAACTAGTTTTTGTTGATGTCATGTAAATTTTTAATTATTTTTATTAAACTTTGGGAAATTTCTGTCAAGATTTTTTGTTTTTCAAATTTCAGCTGTCACAGATAGTGTTTGTGCTGTTAAAGTTCTGTGCCTTACACGCTTGGGAATTCTGATAAATTTTACTTGTGAATTCTTCTTAAAAAAAGAAGAAAAAAAACACTACATCATACATTTATAATTCTCATCTGCAAAATGGAAATTAGGCTCTTTTGATTCTTGTTTTTGCTAAACATTGATAAGAAGAGAATATTCCACTTAAAATTTTACAAGTATTAAGATTAGGAGAATTTTTCGTACACTGTTTTCTCACAAGTAAATATTTCAAATCAAATTTCACAACTATTACCCACTTATTTCTAGTAGCAGGTACCACACATATATACACACTTTGCTAAAACCTCTGACTCTCCACATAAATGAAATGACACCAGGCGACACAGGACAGTGGGTAGTTGCAAGTGTCCTGGGAGTCATTTAGACCCTAGGTGGTTAGCAATAATTTACCTTTTCATACAAAAGACCATAAAATATATTAAATCCGAGTAAATATATCCTCAAACTCTACTTCACTTGAACTAACTCCAGACTTTCCTGCAGACAATCCTATATACGATATTATGGAGGGGAAGATGGATTAGAAAAATATAGCAATCTTAACCAATTAGGTTAAAAATATTTTACTCCGTATATTTTACAAAAACAAATAAACACCTTGCAAAGTTCTCTCAAAGAGAAAGGACTCCATGCAAGTGTGCAAAGGTGGGAAACAGTCTCCAAGATCACTCTTACTTCTGACACCAATAGCAAGCTTGGGGGTCCCCAAGAGCACCCTTAGTTTCAATAATTTGCTGAAGGACTCAGAGAACTCACTGAAAGTTGTTATACTCACAGTTATGGTTTATTAAGATGAAAGGATAGAGATTAAAAATCAATGAAGGGAAGGGACACATGGGGCAGAGTCAGGAAAGTTCTTCATTTGGAGGTTCCAGTTGTTCTCTCCCTATGCAGTCACAGACTGTGCTAACTCTCATGGCGACAATATGTGACAATATTCAAGGAGTATTGGCTCACCTGAGCCTTGGTGTTCAGAGTCTTTATTTGGGCTCTTTCACACTGATGTGGTTGACTGCCCAGTGGCTGACCTAAACCATTTGCCCATCCAGAGGTTGAGCTAAATAACATGTGACCCAAAGCATCCACACTAAATCACATTGTTAGACTATCCGTGTTGGTCCAAGGCCCTCAGGTAACGAAGACAATTTTATCAGGTAGAAAATTCCGAGAATTTAGAGATTGACTCACAGTAGTAAACTCCAGACCTCTCTTTGGGCAAGGTTAAATTATTTACTACACAAAATGATAGAACCTGAAGCTTAAGTTCCACTAGTTTCACAGTAAATCTGCCATAACCAGGAACATAATAGGTGATTAAGAGTCTCTATTGAATAAGTGGATGCTTGCTGTGCTTATCTATACCTTTTTAGTACTAGGAGTCTATGTGAACATGAAAATCTACCACATTATCTGTGGCATTAGATTACTCCATCTTGTGGTAGGAGTTGCAAAGTAAAGAACGTGCCTTTCTAGAATCCTCCCTGAGATCACAAGTTCTGCCTTGTTGAATTTCTCTCTCATACCTTACTATATGTATGCCTTAAAATAAACTTATATTATTCACTACTTCCTGTTGTCTAAATCCTATCATAATTTAGGCCTTAGGATGATTTAATCAACTCAGGGCTTCAGAATGTTCCTTGGTATGGTGGAAACACTAGATTTTACTTTATTTTAAGTTGCGTCACAGGATAAAAGAACGAATATAAGCTTGTGGCAAGACTCGTGAGATTAACTGTGATCCCTGAAAGGGAGAAGCAAAGTAATTCTACTTCTCTACTATTGGGATAGAAGAGATGGGAAGTGGACACTTGTGAATTCAATAGCTGCATGCCACATGCCTGTGTTTTTGCAATGAGCCAATCATATAAGGTTATAAGAAATGTGTTACAATTACAATCCCTGACTCTCTCAAGTCATCTAGCAAAAGGAATAGAGTAGATATGCACTAAATTAGTACATGTGACAAGATTAGAACCTGATTTAGGTCTTTAATAAATATATTTAAATGATTTAAAGACAAAACATATTTGAAACCATGAGACAGTTATAAGTTACTGTGGAAAAAATGAGATTTGAAAAGGAAAATAATAGACATTATAATTAGTAATTGAAAAGCAATGGAAAAATGTAAGAAGTATGGAAAACACTGAAAGAGAGAGAAAGATGATGGGATGACGGAGAATAATGAAAGAAAAAGAGGTGTTAGGGAGACATGGCTATATGTCGTGGTGATAACGATTTAAATTTTATAGAACAGCCTGCAAATAACTTTATAAAAGCCTTGCATTTGTATATGAATATAGAGAATGATCTAACAGTTAAAAAATCTATCCACACTCCAAAAACTTGATTTTATTTGTACCCTTTACCATTCCTTCAAAGAATAAGAAATCTGGAGAACGAAGAGAAAGAAAGGGGAAGGGGAGGGAAGGGAGGAGGGGAAGAGAATGCCCACAACTTATTTTAAGACAAGTTATGTGTTAATAGGAAAATCAGTCAGGGACAGCGTGAGGAAGGAAAAAATTAAGATTTGTTTAATTTTAAAAACATAAATTTAGTAACAGTAAATAAGATATCAGCACAACGAATAATAAACAAGTTTATTTTTTCTCAAAATGCAAAGAAGGATTAAAGTAAGAAAATCTATTAATATAAGTTACAACGTGTGGCAAGCTATTTGCTGGTATCCCTCTGCCCCTTCTACCATGAACTAAACAAAACCTACTAGATTATTAGACTCCCCTTGTTACTAGATGTTTCCATGTGAACAAATTCTACATTTTCTCTTCAGGATGTTTAGTAGAGAGTTTAAGATTGATGTATTTAATTAATTATAGCAGAATATTAAATAACTTTCCTGTTTTACTCTTGAAAATGCATTTCCTGTCTCTCTAAGCCATGAATCTAATTGCTCAGTAGGCCTTGCATAGATGATTTCTGAGAGAAAACAATAAAATCTTTTAAAGTACTTGAATTTCATTAACATACTTAAAACTGAATTATTTCTAATTAAAAAAAAAAGTTCAGTCAATGCTTAAATGTACAAAGCATTTTGCTAGCCCCTATGTCAAGCACAAAGAGGAGCAAAATGACCTCTGCCCTGGGGAAATAATACATGCTACAAGACAGGAGAAAGAAGACACACACATCCCTAACTAGAAGAATGAAGTAAAAAACATCATCAATATTCCTGGGGCTTAGTAATAATAGGTAACATTATTTGTGTGGACAGATGTTTTCACAGAGGAGATTTATATCATGTAAATCTTTGAAGATAATATTTCCAAGTCTTATTCATGCCTTATTGTCATAAAAACAGCTACACTGTAACATGTTTGTCTACAAAAAGTATTTTGCTTTATCCATGAGCACATTTACTGAGTCTACTGGATGTGCCAGTAAAGGACTCTATCCATGGTCCTCTTACTCAGGAAAGAACACCTTTCAATCTTACTGAAAAGTTATTCCTAATGAGTTGCTTATTATTGATAATATGATATCTACACGTATCAATTAATCATAGACAATAAAGGAAATGTGTAATTTATGTTTAGTTGGTTTCATAAATGAGGAGATTGAAACAGATATTTAAGTAATGTAATTAAGAATATACTTTTTTCAAATAAATTTATTCGTTTGTTTTCAAATAAATCTCATATTTAAATGATAATAGATGGTTATGGCTTTATTATACCTAAAGGTTTTTTTAATATGAAAACGTGATGCATTTATAGAGGCTGATGCATTTAACGCATTCTCCAGAGTGCACTTTACACTTGCTCAAAATATGCTGCATGGCTCAGGACCTATTCTAGAACATCGTGAAACACATTTTGAAATATTGCCTTTATTAATGCTGTGTGAGATTTTGAGAGCTTATATAGACACTTAAAAATAGGAGTTGGTTACCCTCAAGGACGAGCAGATGTTTTGACATATGTCCAGATGAGTACTCTGAACTAGAAATTCAAATCTCCTTCTGGAAAACTTTTTACATTAACATATGGTAGACAATGAATCTTAAAAACCATTGGCTATGGACTTGACAGGAAAATAGGATTAGATAAGATTTATTTATAGAGATTAACCAAATTGAGCATAGAAATGGATGGAATTGGCTATAGTCCTCTGATTTTCAAATGATTGGCAAAAATTTCTTCAATCTTCCCAAAAAAATTATTTAAGCTCTCTGAAATTTTATGCATTATAATTTTTCTAAACCCAGTTCTTATCTGCCTTTGTTAGATCATGTGGAGCACTTTCCCTGCCTACAACATCATTAACAGTTATAAGAGGAATATGAATTTGTAGTCCCCAAATTATGGGAAAAAAAGGCTCAAATTTGAATAATTTTACTCTTTTCGCCATTATCATAAAAAATGATGGATTCAAAGCATAACAATATCCACATTTAAATGGCATCAAGCAAAATCATATCCTTTCTCTGTTGCTGATGATAATTACATATGAAAATACCTCTCCATTTTTGTAGATTTACATTTATATAATTTAAAAGTTTAAAATAGGAAGTGCATGTTTAGCTATTATTTTCAATAAGCCCAAACTTGTATGGAACATTTATGCATTTTAACAAGATGTAAGGCATAGTTTTTATTTGCCTTCTTGAGTTATGTCATGTATACACGGCAAACACAGTAACTCTAATCATTCTTTCCTGCATTTGAATGCCATTTTCCCCCTCTTTTTCTTGCTTGCTTGCTATTTCTTTATGAGGCATGTTCTCACTGGACACTAAACATGTTTTGAAAAGCACCAGAAACCCAGAATACATTTTCAACACCCTCCGCAGAAATATTTCATATTTAACTCAGCAGTTTCAACAATTGACGGTATTTAATAGATTCCTCATATATTTAGGAGTGTAAATTAGGGATAAAATGTGAGTAATGAGCACTCCTTGGCTCATGTGCTTATCTGAGAAAGAGTATCCTAGAAAAGTGACTAGTTTGGCAAGAACAATAATGGGCTTAAATTACCCAAATTTCCACATGGTCCCAGAATGAATGTTTTGGGGGCACTATGATACTTTAATTCCATTCTCTACAAGGCATTAAAAAATTTGCATCCTATTTCAAACTAAATATTGAAGAAAAGTGTATAAAACTACTCTGACTCAATCTGGGGTCTCCCAGTGTATTACTATAATGAAGAATAATGAAGTCATTAATTTTCTCTCTGTTTTTACTCAAATACTTTGTCACAGGCACATTTTTACTAGCCTAAGATTCTCAGCTTTTAAAGCATATGCACTCAATGTTCCTTGTAGCAGAATGTCAGAGCTGCATTGCAAGTTGCTTTTATCTAGCTATAATTGTTGTGTTGACCACAACTGCCAGCAAGGGTGTGTGTTTCTTTTCTTTTCCTTTTTTTTCTTTTCTTATGGGCTCATTGATCACTATGCCTAATTCTCATGTGCTGAGGTGCCTCTCAAATTTCTAATGGCCCCTTGAGGATCATTTTCCTAGATACACTGTATCAAGCCCTAAGATACATCTCTTGCTTCTCAACTAGTTACTGTCTATGACTGACCTTGGGCCAAGCAGTAAACATAGGAACTTATAATTAAAAACTTAATTTTTAATTTAATTAACACATAATTAAAAACTTGCTTTACTAGATATTGTGGGGTACTTTAAATTTTCATAGAATTTAAACATACCTGCTTAATAAACTTTTTCAAACTCTTTAAAAATTCGTATGGACTAGTGAAAAAATTTATATTTAAGAGTCATATCCAAATTGGAATGTAAAATCTGACACTTAGTATTTGTGTGACCTGAGGTGATTTAATTAACCTCTTTGAGATGCAGTTTCCTTGACTAAAGAAAGAAAACAACAGCATAACTCTTCAGAGCTGTAGCATAGGTAAAATCCTTTGGCACTCAATATTGTTAAGTTTTCTGTTTCTGCTTCAAAGTCAATATCTATTTTAAAAAATGAAACATTAACCCTCTGACATGCTGGGTCTAAAAAAATATCTCTGTGTCATCCTTGAACTAAGAATCCATTTACGTTGTCTTTTATTTTAATTATGTATCTTGGGATTACACGAACAGTTTGAGGATCATGTTAATGAGTTTTCGCACAAGATAAAGGAAGCAAAAGGCAAGCTATTTACTATCCCAATCAGACAAGTTGATGCTTTGTAAAGCTGCTTTAAGCATTGGAGTGAAAGATACCTGAAACATTACAAGAATTTTTAATATCTAATTTAAAAATGAATACTACCTCAATAGATATGTTAAAAAATATTGAATAAAAAAATTAATGGCTGTCTACCCAGCCAGATTATATTATTATTACTTCAATTATTTCCGCACTAACGAAATTAAATTTCAAATTTGTAGAACTTTATGCAAAAAGAGGAAGTGTGGGTTGGGTTCTAGAGAGAAATCACACTTTCAACCATACCAAGCAGCTAATTGGTTATATTATTGTCCCTGAAATATTAAGAAGTGTTTTTATAAGGATACAATTAGACTGCAAAATCCAGCTCAACTGCGTTAGACAGATCTCATCTTAGCTCTTGTTTAAATATTATATTACACCCAAATTATAGGACATAGTATATATAAAACCATGGTAACATAAAGTTTGGGTATTGGGTGCTGGTTTAATATAAAGAATATAACATTAAAAAATTAGTTTTACTTGGGGAGGCTGTTGAATCAAATAATATGTGAGATTCCTTAATTTTAGGACCCAAATATCACAATCTTCTTCATTAGTATGGAGACCAAAAGCATTGCCGCTTTACTGGATTTCATAAAAAAATTGCTCAGTTGTCTAGTGTATTATTTATATGACTTGAACATTAAATAAAAAACGGAGGAAAAATATTTCTTGGGGTTGACATTAGTTCAGATTATCTTTCCTAGCAATGACCAACTGTCAACAATAATTTGATACAAAAACAGTGATGATTACTCTGATAAATAGGAAATTTAGGAAAGTGAGTGACAGATACCAATTGACAAGCACCTTCTCATGTTCAAAAACATTCAATGTCGTGTTGTCTTTCTGTATATCTAGTAAAGAAGAAAACTAGAAATAGCATGTGATAAAGCAGAATGTATCTGAGATTATGGGAATGTCAGCAACTTCCATTTAGATATCATTTCAATTTCTGTTTCTTCTTCAATTACTTTCTCTTACATATCGTTTTCACTCATCCTTCCACTTCATAAAGATAGCCATTTTTCTTGGTCTTGAACTGATTTCCACCATTATTTTGATCAATCCCTAATAGTTTTTTGATGTCTTATTTAGTCATTCTTAGAATAAAAAACAAATAAAAATATAAAATGAAAAACCCAGGTTTTGCTTTTGCCTAAGATGTAGAAATCTATTAAATGTCACCTCCACTCCCCCAACAATTAAGAAAAACTGTATAAACTGCAAGATAAAAATGTTTCTTAACTCATCAAAATCGGAGGTCACTAGACATCCAAGTATTGAAATACAAGGATGGAGAGACCCTCCTTTTCCAAGGGAAATTGGATGCCAGGACTTGTGCACCTATGGCAGGGCACATCGGTAAGATTCTAATGCAATACATGCACATAAGTGAGTAGGAACAATCAACTACAATTTTAGCAAGTTGCTAAAGGCTGATTTAGAGTTACTGGGACAATACAGAATCCTCAGGAATCTCAGACAGAAAGTGAATTTGCGTTAAATACAGACTCTTTTTTATGAAACTCCAACTGGTTTTCTAAAAAAAAGATCAGGGTCAGAGGAAGAGCCTGGAGAGAGCTCCCTCAGTGTTGCCGGTGTGATGAACAGATCATATGCCGATCTTCAAGAAAAAGCGCCAATATGGCTAAGATGTTAGAATTATCAGACAGGAGCTCTAAAATAAGTATAATTAAGAAGCTAAGGGCAATAGTGAAAAAAAAGGTAAACAATGCACATGAGAAGTTGGAGAAATTCAGTGGCAACAAAGAAACTATGAGAGAGAAGGAAATAGAATTGCTATAAATTTTTAAAAAATGCTATAACAAAGATGATTCATTCAACAGCTCATCAGTAGACTGCACACAGCTGAAGAAAGAATCAGTGAATTTGAGGATAGGTTGGTGCAAATAATTAACTAAAAGTGGAAAAGAAGAAAAGGAGTAAAAACAAAGGAAACGTGTTTTTAAAAAAATTACAGCATTCTGGAGCTATGGAAAAATATCAAACAGTCTAAGATAAGTGTAAGTGGAGTCCTGGGAAAGGAAAGAGAAAGACAAAGGTGAAGAACAAATATATAAAGAGATGATGGCTGAAAGTTTTCCAAAATAATAAAGGACTTTAAAATAAAGACCCAAGAGACTCAGAGGATCCCAAGGAAGATAGATAAACACAAAAACATATAATAACAAGAATAACACAACCAAGATACAGCATATTCAAACTGCTGAAAACCAATGATAAAAAGAAAATCTTGAAGACAGCAGACTATTACAGACAGAGAAGAAAGGGTGGTGGTGATCACTTATCAGACAAATACAATCTAAAAGAATTCACTGCCAGAAGATCTGGGGTTTTTTTTTGAGGAAGATTAGCCCTGAGCTAACATCTGCTGCCAATCCTCCTCTTTTTGCTGAGGAAGACTGTCCCTGAGCTAACATCTGTGCCCATCTTCCTCTACTTTATATGTGGGACACCTACCAAAGCATGGCGTGCCGAGTGGTGCAATGTCGCACCCAGGGTCTGAACTGGCAAACCCCAGGCTGCCAAAGCATAACATGTGTACTTACACACGGGGCCACTAGGCTGGCCCCAGAAAATATGATTTAAGAAACATTAAAGGATTCTTTTACGTAAAATCAATATGACATCAGACAGAAATCTAGATTTACCCAAAAAGTATGGATTTATGAATAATAAGGATGACGATAAACATTGTGTTTTTTTTCTTATTTAGACTTGCTTTCATAGAAATTTGACTTTCCAATGGAAAAATAGTAAAAATTAATCTAATGGCCAATAACATAAACACATTAAAGTGTATTGTTAAAACAGTATAGAGGAACAGAAGGAGGTATTTGGTTTGTCTTGTTGTACGTTTACCTCTATTTTTTAAAGCTGTAAATAATAGGCCAAGAGTGAAATATCAATGGAATAAAAAAAGAATCATTAAACCTAAAACCTGGTATGCAAAGAAGAGAAAGAGAACAGAGAATAGATAGAAGAAATAAAAGAAAAATAAGATGATGTAATCAAACATGTCAATAATAGCATTGCATATAAACAATCTAAAGATATAATTAATGGCAGACATAGTCAAATTGGATTTTAAAAAGACACATCTATATATTGTCTATTAAAACCCGATTCAGGGGCCGACCTAGTAGCATAGTGATTAAGTTTTCGTGCTCTGCTTCAGTGGCCCAGAGTTCACTTGCTTCAATCCTGGGCACAGACCTACACACAGCTTATCAAGGCATGCTGTGACACATGTCCCACAAATAAAATAGAGGAAGGTGGGCACAGATGTTAGCTCATGGCAAATCTTCCAAAAAAAACCAAACCTAATTCAAATATAAAGATATTGAGACAATAAAAGTAATAAAATGGAAAATATGCAAGTATTAAGCAAAGAAAGCTGGAGTGGCTATTGCAAACCACGTTATCAGATAAGGGGTTAATATCCAAAATATACAAAGAACTCATACAGCTCAACAACAAAAAAACCAACAATCCAATTAGAAAATGGGCAAAAGATCTGAACAGAGATTTCTCCAAAGAAGATATACAGATGCCAACAGGCCTATGAAAAGATGCTCAACATCTTTAGTTATCAGGGAAATGCAAATCAAAACTACAATGAGGTATCACCTCACTCTGGTCAGAATGGCTGTAATTAACAAGACAGGAAACAACAAATGTTGGAGAGGGTGTGGAGAGAAGGGAACCCTTGTTCACTGCTGGTGGCAGTGCAAACTGGTGCAGACACTATGGAAAGCAGTATGGAGTTTCCTCAGAAAATTAAGAATAGATCTACCATAAGATCCAGCTATCCCACTGCTGGGTATTTATCCAAAGAACTTGAAAACACAAAGTCATAAAGATACTTGCACCCCTATGTTCATTGCAGCTTTATACACAATAGCCATACTTGGAAGCAACCTAGGTGCCTATCAAGGGACGAATGGATAAAGATGTGGTATTTATACAGATGGACTACTACTCAGCCAAAAGAAATGACGAAATCCGTCCATTTGTGACAACATGGCTGGACCTTGAGGGTATTATGCTGAGTGAAATAAGTCAGAGGGAGAAAGTCAAATACCATATGATCTCACTCATAAGTAGAAGATAAAAACGACAACAAAAGAATAACACATAACATTGGAGATTGGACTGGTGGTTACCATTGGGGAAGGGAAGATGGGGGAGGGCAAAACGGGTGATTAGGGTCACGTGTGAGGGGATGCACTATAATTAGTGTTCGGGTGGTGAACATGATATAATGTATACAGAATTCGAAATACGATGTACATCTGAAAAAAATAAAAATTAATAAAAAAGAACCACAAAAAAATAGAATTCAGAGAAAAGAATATTATCAGAAATAATCCATCAGTTCAGAGAAAAGATATAACTCCAAGAAAGGTTCAAAATGAGCAAAGTAAAACGTGATAAAACTGAAAAAGAAATAGAAAAATCCACAGAGTTGGACATATTAATAATTCTTTCTCTGAAATCTACAGAACTGGTAGACATTCAGTAAACATAGAGAAGACCTGATAAATATAAGGTGACCTAACTAACATTTATAAATCCCTCCGACTAACAAAAGCAAATGTACGTTTTTTAAAAAGCTTTGAGAATATTTGCCAGAATTGAACATTGTCTTGGCTACCAAACGAACATCAGTAAATATGAAACAATCAAGATACTCAAAGTATATTTTCTGACCTCAATTGAATTATACTAGTATCAACAATAGAAAGATATCTGGAAAATGTGAATATTTGGAAATTAAACAAATACTTCTAAATGACTCATGAGTTAAATTGGGATTCATGGGGCAGGCCCAGTGGCACAGCAGTTAAGAGCGCATGTTTTGCTTTGGCAGCCCAGGGCTCACCAGTTCGGATCCGGGGTGCAGCCATGGTACTGCTTGGCAAGCCATGCTGTGGTAGGTGTCCCACATAAAAGTAGAGGAAGATGGGCATGGATGCTAGCTCAGGGCTGGTCCTCCTCAGCAAAAAGAGGAGAATTGCCAGTGGATGTTAGCTCAAGGGCTAATCTTCCTCAAAAAATAAATAAATAAATAAATAGATTGGAATTCATAAAGCAAATTAGAAAATGTTTTGAATTGAATGAATAGGTAAACACAACATATTACAATTTGTGAGACATAGGAAGATCAGTGCTTAAAGGGATTTTTATATGCTTATATTAGAAAAAGTAATGGCATCATATCAATTATCTAATCTTCCATGTTAAGCAACAGTAAAAAGGGAGAAAATTAAACCCAAAGTGAGCAAAAAGAGAGTAAATAATAACTATAAAAGCAGAAAAGAGGAAATATAAAACAGAAAAACAAGTCAATAAAAACAAGAACTGGTTTTTAAAAAAGATCAATAAAATTGATAAATCTCTAGGTAGAATGATCAACTAACTTAAATCCACAAAAAGAAATTAAAAGCAACAGAAAGATAAATATATCAGTAAATATAGAATATATTTATATATAATATTTCTTCTCTTAATTTTATTCAAAGACATAAGATAACGTAAACCAATAATTATAATAGACTTTGTTGGTTTATAACATATGTAGATATAATTTACATGGCAAAATAGAATCAAACAAGAGATGAATATGGATAAATAATAAAGTAAAATTGCTATATGTTATTTGAATGAAGTCAGTATTAATGTGAAGTAGGTTAACTATATTAATATGCATATCATAAATTCTAGAGCAAATAGAAAATCAACAGAAGAATTAAAATGACATACTAAAGACATTTGTTTTATAGAAAAGAATGTAGTAAAGAAAGAATAAAGGGACAACAAAGATAAATACATGAAAAATAAATAGTAAAATGGCAGTTGTAAAGTCAATCATATTAATAATTATAGTAAATATAAATGAACTAATCACTCCAAGAAAAAGGAAGAGATTGTAAGTTTGGATTAAAGAGCAAGATTCAATTATATTGAGTAAAAAATAGAAACATTTTTAGATTCAAACATGCAAGCTAAGGTTTATCCTTGTATAACTATATTCTATATTCATCAATATGTTAAATCTATTCAATTTTCTCAATTTTGAAGGATACATTTAAGGGAATAACATCTTTTATGAAGGCTTGCCTATAAAATCTAGTTTAATAGAGAATTTATAAAAAAATAAAAGTCAATCAAATAATAGTATACTAAAAAGGTCAGCTATAAGAAAGGAGATAATTTTTAAGAAGTTATGAAATTTTAATGTTCAGACATTTCATATTGTAAAAATATTAAACTTGGTAAAAAGACATTTGTATTTAGCATTAACATTGTATTTTGGCCCAATGTTACAGAATAGCTGTCTTGACAGTCTTCCAGCTTCTAAAGGTGTATGGAAGAATTTGAGGATCACACCATGTATAGCCCAGTAAGTCTATTAGAGAAAGGAATAGGGGTTCTGATGACGGTTCCTGAACTTTCCAAGAGAGAACAATATTGAAGCATTTTACAGTGTTCCACAAAATAAAAATCCTTTGAAATGTTCTGTGGTGAAAATATGCCATAGTCAAGTACAGTTGGAAACCCTACATAGACTATTCTTTACAAGAGATTCAACATTCAAATTAACATAATAAAGTAGTTGTGCAGGAAAAGAACTATGACTGTGTTTAATGTACCGTTTCCTTCATCACACTTGACCATGAAATGTATATATTTACATTCTATATAACAGTGGTTAATATTTTACCCCACATATGTAATTTTCTTTGCAATGTCCCTCAAAACGCATTGATGTAAACAAAAGCATACAGATACTTTTAATTTAGTCTTCACTAAAATATAATCTCTAACAGCGGCCTTTTTACCCCAGTGCTTAGTAGGATTCCTGATATAGATGGTATGTCTGTTTTTATTTTTATTATATCTGTCTATATCTATCTGCATATCTATTGATCTATCTATAGACACTGAGATAAATGACTGAAGGAATAAAAAAGTCACTTCATTCCAATTATGAAAAAGACACAAAATATTATTTTAATATATCTCTGAAGGAAAAACCAATGCTAATCTGCCTAAGAGAATCAAAACCATCATGCCCACCGCAAACAGGCAGCTTATTTTGTTTTTCCTACTTGTGTACTATTAATTTTAAGTGAATGATTTAAAGTGAATACATTTGAAACAACAATATAAAAAGGAATAATGAAGTATCTTTTGCCATACCTTTAGAAGTTGACCTTCCTAACATTTCCTAGAGAGAATCAGCATTATACAGGATGATACGGTCACTTCCTACTTAGTAAAACAGAAAATTTAATATTAGTGGTGTTACAATCTAAGGAAATATAAACCAACTGATTTATTAATTTTTCTTTTCTGAAAAGCTTCCTTTTTCTTTTGTTTTTCATGCTTTTTGGTGAGGAAGATTGGCCTTGAGCTAACATCCTCTGCCAATCCTCCTCATTTTGTTGAGGAAGATTGGCCCTGAGCTAACATCTGTGCCCATCTTCTTCTGTTTTACATATGGGATGCTGCCATAGCATGGCTGGGTAAGTGATGTGTAGGTCTGCACCCAGGTTCTGAACCATCAAACCCCAGGCCCCCATTTAATTTTTTAAAATAAACTTCCTCCCTTCTGTTTTAAATGGATAGACGGACTTTGTTTTCACTTATCTCAGGCAAACTGTGGCACAGTACAAACTACTAAAAGCCCAAGGGTGGTTCTCTAGAACAGATCGTATTGAGTGTCTAGGAAGAAAAGGAAAAGGCAGGTGGGAAAATTCCTTTGAGGAAAACAGAGAAGAATGGGCAAGACCTCTAAAGTTGGGACTCCTGGGTGAATTTGGGGAGGTTCAATTCTAGGCATAGGGCTCTCAGGTTTTATAAAGCTTCTCACATGCTATATATGGCAAAGAACTGAGTGTCCCATATAACAGGAATTGAACAGTCTTCAACAATGATGTTATTAAAGGCCACTATGATGGAAAAATAACTGAAGTTCTCTTATATTTTTTAGGAACCTCAGAATTCTCCTAGATTTTTAAGAGGACTTACAAAGGCTAAAGGAAAACAGATGATGCTGACGCTGATTGTCCTAACAAACTAGTCTTCCAGGTCTGAGAGGTAAATTAGAGGAAGTTCAATAAAAACCCAGAAACGTGATATTCTATGATTTAAAAATTTGCCATCATACAAAATATTTTGTTAAGAATACAATAAAATTTTAGGTATCTGGAAAATTTACAAGTGTATTTATTAAAGCACATGACAACATAGTAATGGATACACGTCATTATACATTTGTCCAAACCCACAGAATGCGCAACACCAAGAATCAACCATAATGTAAATAACAGACTTTGGGAGGCTATGATGTGTCAATGTAGGTTCATCAGTTATAGCAAATGCACAACTCTGGTGGGGAATGTTGATAATGAGGAAGACTATGCATGTGTGGGAGCAGGGAGTTTATCGGAAATCTCTGTACCATCCCTCAATTTTGCTCTGAAACTAAAGCTTCTCTTTAAAATAAAGTATATTTATAATTATAACTCTTATATGTATATACTTATTTTTACCCAATAAGACTTACTCACCCATTAGACAACTTTCGTCTACACACACACACGTATATACGTGTGTGGAGAAAGAGAGAGTTTTTGTGTACACAGACTTTTTTTTTGTATACAGGCAAAAAGTTGTCTGGTGTGGGTGGGTAACACATTGTGTAAAAATAAAAGTTTGACATCAGCAGCAACCATAAGTAATGAAATTTTGCCTTAAGATGCCTAGTGTTTTTGTATATATGGACAGCCTAGATGTTTCAATGAGAGCCATGCACAAACAATATCAACTAAGCATAAGAATAAACATGTCTGATGATGCAAGCAAAGCCAGACACAGTCATCTTAACGCAAACTTTGTGGCTGGTAGGACTGAAGGCTGATGGCAATATTCATTGCAATTGTTTGTGTAAAACAGCAGCAAAGTAAACTGAAGTGGGTTTGAAAAAATACATAGTTAACTGAATTGTATGCGATAAAAGTTTGCATATGGATGAAACCAGATTGTTTGAGAAAAGTGCCTGTTAGAACATCATTCTTAAAAAGAAAATAGCCTAACTAGGATTGAAGTCTATGTAAATTAGGCTATGGCTTTTACTTGGGGTAAATGGGAGATTGGAAGTCGGAAGCACAGCTTGTTTATTACGCACAAAAAACAAATGTTTAAAGATCTTTTTATTTGTTTTTGCCTATATAAAATTCAAGTTGTGCAAGATTATCTGAAATGGAACAATTGAGAAAAAGGGATTTATCTCTAACTAGTTACTTCCTAGAATATTGAATCGTTCATGAAATTGTTTCAATTTGTCATTCTTTATCTAATTTTGAATATTTTCTCCGTTGTTTTCATCCAATGACATTTTATGGCCAAAACATTTAGAATTAAAATAAACTTGGTAAACTTGATTGGAAATGGTATAAATTTTATTATTTCCAGTAAGAGAAATGAAAACAAGCTGAAATAACAGAGACCGAGCGAGGGCGTGAATGTTTAGAAATGAAACACATTGACATAGGTGTCGCTTCTTATTCTGCAGTTCCGTATACTCAAGATAGAAGGTGACGTGTTTGCCTGTTAAAAATATGGCAACCATTTCAGCTAGAAAAAAAGTGTATTATATTGATAATTCTTGAATAGAACGTGAGGCTATTAATTCATCAAGTCTCAGTGCCACTCAAACAGGAGGAGGATAATATTGCTAGATTAATACTTGACATTAAGTGATCTATAGCACTGGAAAATTTCCTTCGACGTGAAAAAAAATCTATAATAAGTTTCAACATATTTGCTAATAGCTTATAGCACTACACCTTCACATAATTTTATAGCTAAAGGTACCTCCCTAATTTCTGAGTTAAAAACACTAAGGCACACATAAAGTCCGAGAAAATCTCAAAGTCAGAGTGCAAGTAGGGAGAACGGGACTACGTATCTCCTGACCCCTAGGCCAGGGCAGTTAGATAATAGGGTGCTTTAAGTGATTTTAAAGATCGCTTATTTCAGTCTCTTCAGATGATACACAGTTTCCAATAAGAAAATCCACCAATAAAGACAAAGGAAAGGTAGTTAAAAGAAAATACTAGCTTGTAATTGTCATTAATTTATTTAATGATAGCATTTCCTTCCAATTGCCTTATAATTTAAGTAAATAATTTAAAAATGGAAGCTGTGCTATTGCTATATGTGTCTTCAATCTTCTTTAAACGTAAGGGTAATGTGAGTTAAAATTTTTTCTAAGAATATTTCTTTAAATTTTCATAAAAGCCATTGGAGACTTAGAAGTCAGGCAAACTTACAAGTATTTTCTTTTTGTTTTTTTAATAGTTTTTAGATTTTGTTTTTAATCAAAATTACTGGTCAGAGGTTTTCTTGAGTAGAACGATTTCTAAACATGAGGTCAAATGTAGAACTCTCCAACAAATCTCCCATTCAATATCTGACTGCCTCTGGGAAAAACACTTAGTCATTTTCCTGCCAAGTTATTCAATATAAAAAAATGAATATAGCAATTTCCTCCTTTCTTACATCACATCATTTCATTGTAATTAATTGATTGCCTGGGATAATAGCACACGATGTCTATATATTTTCTAGTGTTTGTAACAAATAGATGTGTAACTGAATTATTTGAAAATCATTATTACAAAAATGTTAAAATACATTGTGTATTTGAAATATTTTGCTTTCTTTTTGAATGTGATATTCCTGAGGCATCAGTCCCATTCTGAATTCTGGTTTATGGAAGTCTTTCTGAACATGAAAATAAAACTTGTAAGTTAATGGAAAGAACAAAAGTCGATGTTTATCAGATGATGATAAGAAAATCAAACTAATAAATATAGAATGCCAAAACATTATAATAGTTTCTTGTATGTGAATTTTGCAGCTATATATCTCAATTCCTTCATATCATTCCTTCATAATATTATAACAATAAAATAACACTCAGTGTCT
Source organism: Equus quagga (assembly GCF_021613505.1). Taxonomy (NCBI): domain Eukaryota; kingdom Metazoa; phylum Chordata; class Mammalia; order Perissodactyla; family Equidae; genus Equus; species Equus quagga. The sequence continues at coordinate 50,392,229 of NC_060278.1, forward strand.
TATTTACACTGAGACAGTGTCCATTGTTTATGAACTTAATAAATTGTGTCAATTTCTAAGATAAATTAATATTTAAATGCGTGAAAAGTCTTTAAACATATTCTCCTGGTGCCAACAACGCTTCCACATATAATATTCCATAATTGCATGCACTTAAATTTCTTATGAAAATAAAATAGGTTTAGGAGGGACGTCCATGAAAATGGCAGATAAGGGAACTTCGAAAAGTTCATCTTTCTGCAAAAGCAATGAATAAAGTTGAGGGGTGGGAGACCTGTCAGATTCAACTTCTCCAGAGTTCTGGAAACTAACCAAAAGCCTGCAACAACCAGGTGAACCCTTGAAGCAGGAGAAAGCAACTGAATCTTGGTAAAAGAGCTTTATGGCCTTTTAACTTGCCGTGACCTCATCCCATATTGTAGCTCCGCAGTGTCTTTGAAAAACAGCCCACATTCGTGGCACGGGTAATGATACTGGAGGAGCAGAATGGACTTTATCCTCAAAAACTTTCAGTTCTTTGACTTGAACTGGCTGGTGGCATCTCAGAGGATGGGCTCAAAGGATTTAGTTCATCTCACATAGCTTGGAATTTTCCCAGTACTGCGGCCACTACCATGTGGGATTGTTTCCCAAAAAATTATTTAGAAGAAAATATATTATTCTCCACTGCCTAGGGCAATTGGTAAAAGTCAGGGCAAAGAATAGATGAACCAAAAAAACTGTGAAGAAAGTCTGGAGAATGAGAAGCTTTGCGAAATAATGACCTTGAGAAGCTCTGACATAATCATGAGACTCTACAAGATCAAATGAATTGTGCAGGGCTGGAGAATGCTCAAGAAAGACTGGAGAAGGTTCCAAGTTCTCACCTTTAGCTGTTCTTCAGCTTCTGCATAAGCAGGAAGTAAAAGATAAGGCAGAACCATAAACTGCCAGCTGGATGTAGAAAGTGTGTCAAAACAAACACACAGCGTCAATATGCAAAGACACTTGTGTGTTTATTTGTGTTTTTGGTTAGACATGTAAGGAAATCTCTGTCCAATCGCTGTCTAATCAGTAAGCTAATGAAACAGACACTTCAGTGGTCACACACAACAAATAATACTGATGACATACTGAGTTCAGAAAAGTGACTAAAAAGAAAAGCAAACAAACAAAAATAACAACAAATACCATCCAAAAATTCTAGAGGGGGTTAAAATCTAATTACTAGAGTTGCCACATTATAATGTATAAAATGACCCATGTTCAACATAAAATTTTGAGGCATGCAGAGAAAAGTCCCCTATGCATACCTTTTTAATATTAATTGAATGATTAGTACTCAAAATATCATTTAATTCTTCAGATTTCATGTGTTTATATAGAGGTTGTACCTCCTTCAATGCAGCAATAAAAATAGATAATCACCCCTACATTCATACATTCCCGAATTACCTCCCCTTTAGACACTTGGAAAGAAAGACCTGTTTCCTGATATGAAGAGACTAACTGGTAACTATGGGCTATCCCTTAAAAGATACCCAATAAATGATAACACGATGTGTCATATGAAAGTATCTTAAAAATACTACTTATTCAATTGGTCATTCACTTATTGATACTGATAACCAATCAATCTGATATTTTAGGTGGTGTTATATTGAAATGTAAATCAGATTAAATAAAAACAATGTCTAATTGTGGAGCTTACATCTACTAAAGGATGGATAAAACAAATAATATAATAAATACTACATATAACAACATGTATAATGATTTACTCTAAAAATAAAAAGTAAATTCAGGAAAGAAGTGAACGTCAGTTGTGGATGGTTGTGAATTTGTGAAAAGATCTGATGAAATTGAAGCAATCGGCATTGCAAATATCTAGGGGAGGAGCATGGTAGTAAGGTGTAAATTTGAGAAAACCAACTGAAGAGAATGTTTTAAAAATAAAAGACTGAAAAACGGTTCAAACATTGAACTACCAACAGATTGATGAGCATGGATATTGTTGGTGGTGATCTTTGGAGGGGTAATGTCTGTGAACAGATAGTTCAAAAATCTGATTGTAGTGGTTTCAGGGTAAAATAAGAACAGATATGTCAACAATGACAATTATTTCAGCAAGTTTTGCTACAAAGAGAAAAGAAATGGAAAGATTCAGGTCAAAAGAGGGACTTTTTAAGGTGGGAAAAGCTTACAGCATGATTTTATGCTGATAAGAATGATTCACGAAAGAAGTAAAATTTAATGATGCAGAGGAAGAGAGAAAATATGCCGGAGAACTATCTTTCAATGGCAGAGAGAGGTGGATTATACGTAGTCACAGAGTAAGACATAGGGCAATACAATGGACGTGGGTGAAATTCTGCTTGAAAGGTGGCAGAGCAGGGATATTGAGGGGAAGATTTAGAGAAATGATGAATTTGTAAATTATCTACACAAATAATTTAAAGATTATCGCTACTCAGCCAATTGTGTTTTTCTGTTCCCTCTACTATTTTGGTTCATTTCCTTTTGGTTTCATTTGAAGTAACCTAAAGAAAATCCGAAATATTATGCCAACTTGTCAGTATATACCTGCATTATATATCTCCAAATGATAGTTGTTTTTTAAAATAACAACAATTCCATTACTGAAACTAACAAAATTAACTTATTGCCGTATACTACTCACAATTTATTAAAATATATATGACTGTATCAAGGAGGTCTTTTACAATTGGATTGCATTAATCAGGATCAAAACAGGTGCTGTATTCTACTTTGTAGCTGTCATTTTTCTTAACTTATTTTTATTCTGTAATAGTCATCTGTGATTAACCATTTTTTTCCTATGCCAGAGCAATTTCCTACAGAATGCTGCACATTCTAGATTATCCATTTGTTGTTCTTCCATCTTCTCTACATCTTTCTCAAAAACTAGTGATTAAACATAGAGGCATGATTGCATTCAGGTCGAATTTTATATGCAAAAATTCTTCATACCTAGTACAGTGAATTTTCTATGGCACCACATGATGAGGCTCATAAAGTAGTTGCCCACTTTTATTAACTAATCAGTCAGTACATTGGTATTACAGCAATTTCCCAATTTAAAATTCATCATTAGTATTTCACTTAATGATTCTAACTTCTATTGATAGCAAGTAGCTAGGATTCAGAATTTCGTTAGATGTTACGAAATAGGGATTTTCTAAGCCTATCAATCTTCTGCAATTATTCACTGAAATATTCTATCAAATATTTTCTTTCATTTATTTAGTTACTCCAAGCTATATTTTAGACAGAGAAGTTAGAATAAGTGCTTAATTATTTTTCTTGATTTGTTTTAGAGGAGTAAATTGATTTCCTTACAACATCCATGTTGCCTACTGTGAGAGGCCTTTGTAATTTTATAAACATAGGTATTCTTTTAACATGTGAATTTGTTTAAAAAAATATATGTTCATGTTGGTATTGTTTAATCCAATGTAGTCACTACATTTTTCATCCTCATTTTCCTTTTTTTGGGGTATTTGGAGTGCTTACAATTTAGTTTCTATGTTATTTTAAGAAGACCTAATTTATTTTTGAGAGCGTCTTTGCTTGTGGACATTTCTGCAAGTGGGCCTAATTCCTTTGACTGAGAAATGGTTTTTAGAACACAAATAATGTGTTCTAGATAGGCTTACTGCTACATGGTTGTAACTGTTTCTTGGCTTTTTATTAGAGAGAACCCAGGATACATTTATCAGTAAAATAATGATGTTAGATTAATGTTATCAATTTAAGTTTAAGATTAAAGATGTTTTATTTCATATATTTGATTTTATACTTTTATTTCTTTTCTATTATGCTAAGCATATTGGTTGCTAATGATCTTATCATAATAATTTATTTGTGACATTTTACAGCATATCTAGAATATTTTCAAAATAGCTAAACACATAACACAACTAATATTAAGATTAATAAATACAAGTTAATGTGACTTTGTAGTTTTCTTTTATCTTTATAAATGTCTCCTGTGTCAGTCATCTAATGCTGCGTAACAGCTACCTAAAAACTTAATGCTTTAAAATAACAATATTTTATCTTTCGTCATGATTCTGTGGATAAGCAATCTTCAGCTGAGTGATTCTATCTGTCATCAGATGGTGTCATTACATAGCTGCTTTTATTTGGGAGCCTGACTGGGGTTATAAAAGTCACAATGGCCTCACTCACATGTCTGGATACTGGCTCATAGATGGGGCTCTTTTTTCTCATCTAAGTAGCACAAAACATCCATGAGATCCTCCAGGGTCTGTCTTCACATGGCTTCTCCAGTAGGTTCTTTGCAAGGGAGGTTGCTTCCAAGAAAAAGAAGACACACATTCCAGTAGCTTTTAAGGACTGAGACTATAAGTTGGAAAGAGTTTTCTCTGCACTTTCTTTGTCAAAACAAGTCACAGTGACAGGTCAGATTCCAGGCAAGGGGAAATAGACTCCACTTCTTGAAGGGAAGAGTGTCAAAGTATATTTGTAGAATGGCGTGTGTGATGAGAACTGTTGCTGTCACAGTTGGGAACAATCTACCACAATTCCAAAAAAGTAGAATACAAGAGCAGGGGAACCAGGGGAAAGAAGTAGAGAGCTTCACTCATTATCACCCCCAGTCACCAATTCCAGAAATATATACTTTCTTTTCTCTTATATGTAAACTCTGTTGGAATTGAAGTCCTAATTTGAGGTGATGGGTGGTACTTATGCCAGAAGCACAGTAAGGGTTTCAGTAAATCTAAAATTATTCCTGCATATTCTTAATAATTTGGAGCTCACCATGACAGTGTACCAATGGGGAAAAAGGAGATTCTTTATGGGAAGAAGCTCATTGACTCTAATTATGAGAAGTAGGAATTGTTTCTGAAACGTATTGGCATAAAGAGGAATCAGTTTGGAATTCATGACCTTAGTCTTGGTATCTCATCATAAATGTTCTATCACAAAAGCCATGGAATAGCAAGAGTATGCAACTGGGTGGCTCAAAGCTCTGAGTTACTCCATAGAACAAACAACCTAGAATAGCAGAGATGCTGGTCATGAAGAAGTAGAAGCTAGAAAACTGATAAAGATGCTGGATAACAAGTGTTGCCTCAGGACCAATTGCTCCAGTGAGAAACAAGATGTGCATCCGTCCTCTTTCAATAAATATCTTGTGTTTAAATTTACGTTGTCTTATTTTATCTTATTACTTATTTTAGAAATTGTTACTGGCCTCCACCTTCACAAATCAACAATCAGACTGATTTAACTTTATCGGGACATAAGTAAATCTCAATAAAGAAAAATAATGGAGAGTACCAGACATTTTTCGCATCCTGACTACTAACTCTTGCCACTTCAGAACATTCTGGCTTGACTCATAATTAAAAATATATCTATTTATTCATCTGGGGCCATTACCTGACCTCTAGAATCTGCTTATGGTGCAGACTGGAAGTTTCAGGGAAGCTTTAGTGAAAAGCACTGAACAGTGACTGACTGAAGTTTGCATGTAAATACACTAGGCTCTCAAATCACTAGATGGGGTAAATCCAAGATAGAGGGCCTGCCATGGTGGTAGGAAACTCTCCTCCCATCACACACATGCTTTCACAAACTTTTCCTCAGAAACATCCACCAGCCTTTCACAGAGAGGATCTGGGTGTATCTAGAGAAAGTTATCTCATGACTAAGACAGGAAAAGGGAAAATACTCATTATGTATTTCCTTCAGTCCTTTCTCCCTAAATCACAAAGTCATTAATCTTGGGAAAGATATCATCACAGAACAACAATGAAATCTTATCTCAGGGAGGAAATGGAATTCCACCCTCCATGGACCCAGTACAGGCTGTCTATTTTACCTCAGGAAGAAAAAAGGATAAAGGAATATAGTAAGAAAATCCATAATCTATAGATGAGAAGACTACAGAGACATATACAGGGAATTCTGCAAACAGGGAAAGGATTACTAAACAAGGAGGCAAAAAGCTCCACTCCTGGATGTTGGACAAAAACATTTGGGGCTCACTATGTACTCCAAAGACTGAGACTCAATAGGAAGAGTAGAAAATGTTCCTCTTCCCCCATACTCTATTTAAGTTCTAATAGCCTTTAGTTAGATAACTGGATTACAGCTGGAAGTGCACAAGAGCAAACTTTCCCTGAAGAGCACCACGAAAGGAAGGGCTGAAGCCAAGAAAAAATGTCACCAACAGGAATTTGAGGCTGCTGGTGCCCGAAGACACAATAGTCACCTAGAACAATCCAGATCCTGGCAAGACTGATATAAATCTTCAAGTTAAAGGGCTATTTATTTCAGTATCAATGGCTTTATGCATTATGTCTGGCTTTCAACCAAAAATATTACAAGATATACCAAAAGGTAAGAAAAAATGATGTTTAGAGACAAAGCAATTATCAGAAGCAGACTCAGATAAGACACAGATGTTAGAATTATGAGACAAGGAAATTAAAAGTGTGATTAATATATTATAATTTCTAATGGAAAAGGTATACAAGACACAAGACCAAAGGTATAATGACAGAAGATATAGAAACTATATAAGGAACAATCCAAAGAAAAGTTAGAAATCAAATACGCAAAATCAGAACGTTAGAAATGGAAAAGTAAGTGAAATTGTTACCGAACAATGGGCTTGCCTCCAGACTAGCCAAAAAGTCGGGAGGCGAGTCAGTGGAATTAGAAAGGGTTTATTTGTTTTTGCCAGCAAAGACAGAAGATTGTGGACTAGTGTTCTCAAATCCCATCTTACAGAAGAAAGACTACAGGCCAGTTATATAGGGGCTGGTCTCCGGGGGCAGAGAGCAGTTGGGGGCAGACATCTGGTCTTAGTTCCTGATCATCTTTTGTTTTACTGGATATGCAGCAGAGACGGGAAGAATGTCTTCAAAAGGCTCATTAGAAGACTCAATTCAGCCAAGTAAAGAATCAGTGACTTGAAGATAGGGCAATAGAAAAAACAACGAAAAATCAAAACAGAACAGAACATCCAAGAAATGTAGAATGATACAAAAATGTTACTTTTTAGTGACATACCAAAGGAGAGGAAAGAGAAAAATAACTCAAAGCAATTTGAAGTAATAATGGCTGAAAAGGTGGCGAAAATAGTGATAACAAACCACAGATCCCAGAAAGTCAGAGAACACCAAGTAAAATAAATATAAAATAAAAATGGAAAAGGAGAAAGTTGGGGGACAGAGACACAGAGAGAGAGAGGAAGGAAAGGAAAAAGAAGGAAGAAAGGAAAGAAAGAAGGAAGGAGAAAGGGAGGAAGGAAGGAAGGAAAGGAAGAAAGAAAGACACACTGTTTTGTTTTGTGCTTGCCTTAGCTTATCAATAAGGGATGTTGTGGCTGGACCAGCCCTTTTTGTTCTTATTGTGATTGCAAGCTTCCTTCAGCAATAGCCATCAGGAAACTGAAAAAAAAAAGAAAAAAAAAGATTTATTACTCACAAGTCCTGGAAAGCACATAGCACACCTGGGGCCACAGGGTGAGGTGGCACGTAGAGAGAAAGAGAGACAGAGGGTGGGCCTGAGGTTCTGTTTTGGTGGGGTCAAGGGAGGGGATCAAGGGTTTTGTGAGCTCAGACTTTATTGGTGAATTTAAAATGTAAGAATGGAAATTTAAAGTCAGGAAGAGGAAGAAAGCAAACAAGTAGTCTAAATGGTCAGTTCTTGAAATCAACCATGATCTGTAAAACAAAGGATCCTGGGAAGGTGAGGGACTGGCTCTTTATCTAATGTTGTAGCTGGCTCTGTGTTTATTTGAGATAGCCATCATCAAAGTGGATGCCTTTGAAGTGGATACCTCCACAATCAAAGCTTAAGTCATACATTTGCATTACAAAAAGAAAAGCCAGGTGTCAGGGCTTACACACCCCTAGGCATACCATACTGACATTATAGAAAGGCAAAGCTAGAGAAATCAGAAATACTGGGGGAGAGAGGAACACACCTTATCTACTGAGGAAAAAGATAAGAAATACAGGAGACTTCTTATTCCATGCTAAAAAGAAATGACCTATCAAGCCATGAAAAGACATGGAAGAATCTTAAGTTTTATATTACAAGTGAAATAAGTCAATCTCGCAACACTACATACTATATTATTCCAACTACATGACATGTTGGAAAAGGTAAAGCTACGGAGATAGTGAAAAGATGAGTGGATGTGGGGGGACAGATAAATAAGTGGAGCACAGCTGAGTTTTAGGGCAGTGACAGCACTCTGGGTGATACCATATTGATGGATATGTGTCATTATACATTTGTCAAATAATGAAGAATAAAGGAATGTCTTTCGCGAATCTGTGTCTAGTCTTTTCAAGCTCTGAACTGTGGCTTTTGTGGACCCAAGGTTGCTAATTTTCCATCTCTTAAATTTGGGCTGAGGTTAGTGTCTTGTGTCCAAATTCCAGAGTATGGAAATGAGGAGAAAAGTAAAAAATACAACTAATTTAACAGTGAGTAAACAGGATAAACACTACCTTAGCCAGCTGATCAAGTTTCACATCAACAGAGATGTCATATTGATAGCATGTGCTTTTGATGTGATGTAATGAGAATGACTTGACCTTTGTGATGGTTTTTCCCCACAAATTATAATCCATATCTAATCATGAGAAAAAAAAATCAGACGAATCCAAGCTGAGAGACATTCTGTAAAACATCTGACAAGTATTTCTTAAAAGCATCAAGGTCATCAAAAGAAAGCGAAAGCACACTAAAATACTACCACAGATTAGAGAAGGTTAATCAGATGTAAGACTGAACAGCATATGAATAAATGTACTAAGTCAATAAATGAATTAAATGCACTGTGGGTAAGGGATCCTGGAATAGAGAAAGATCATTAGAGAAAACCAGTGCAATCCGGATTACTTAATAGTAAACAACAATAATAATCTGTAATATATGCACATTATGGGATACTATATAGCAGATAAAAGTAATGAAGCAGTGCCACTTGTATCAATATAGCATTTTTTGAGAAAATAAGTTGAAGGGAATATTTGTAACCCAATATGCATCATATATTTAAAGGTATGATACAATTTATATAAATTTCAAGACATGAAGTATGCTTAAAGACATACACACTGAGATAGATGATAGATAGAGATATTTGTTGACATTGTTATATATCTTATATTAATGTGTAAACTACTCATAGAACAATGGATTCAGAGGGCTTCAATGTTTTCAGATTTATTCAGGTATAATTGACAAATAACATAAAACTACAATGTATTTAAAGCTTACAAAATGATGATTTGATATATGTATACATTGTGAAAGGATTCCCACCATTGAGTTAATTAACACACGATCCACTCACCTATTTACACTTTATTTTTTTGTGAGAACAAAAGTTCTATTCTCTTAGAAAATTTAAATCTATGACACAGTATTATGAAATGCAGACATGACTTACTTAAAGAATTGACTATGTTATGCAATTTGAGTGACTGAAATCTTTGTCAGGAAATGGTTCAATAAAGAATTTTCTTAATATATAATCACAAGTTAGGAAAATACAATTGTGCATCAATACATGGTACCAAAAGCAGTGAAAAAGAAAAGTGTAATGGAAAAATGGATAGGCAATTGAGACATGAATAAATAGTTTATTTAATATTTCAAAAAATCACTTATGGAAGACGCAACACACACATGGAGAGATCATAAGCTTTTGAGTCAGAGAGCCTTGTTGGAATCCTAGTTCTGCTATTTATTGTGAAACAGAAGACACGTTATTCAACATCTTCAAACCTACCTTTTCTCTTCTGAAAAATGATAATAAATTCTATAATGCAGGTTGGGGATTAAATTAGATAATGTGTGTAATGGGCCTGGCCTATAAACGTAGTTCAATAAATAGTAGCTTTTTCAAACTGCTACTGATTTGTCCATTTCAATTTCCATACCAATAAAAGTATAGGAGAAATGTTCTTCCTCATACAAGAATTCTGTAAGAAACTTATGAAACATATAATCACTAGTAGATATATGTAGTATATTTAAATTCTAAGCTTATTTGTAAGGCCCTACATGAGACCTCAAAATATCTCTCTTGTCACATATCTTGATACAACTACCAAATATGATGCTTAAGTCACATGGAACTTTCACTTCACCAACATGCCATCCTCATTTATCTGTCCTGAATATGTAAAGATTCTGCTCTGCTTACATAAACCTCTATGTGTTCCACTTATAAAAACCTCCTTTTCCCTGTGTTTGATCTGCCTAACATTTCTTCATTCATTTTTTAGTTCAATTGTATCTTCCTCCAGAAAGCTAATCTTGATATCCAGGTTAAGTGCCCATATATTGTGTTCCTGTATCATCCAGCATTTTATGATGATATTACTAATTACACAATAGAGAGATTACAGGTAAAGTTATCTGCACTAATCCTCACTGAGTGTAATCACAATGGGAGGAGGAGCTGAATCTATGCGTTCTGAACTTAGAGGAGTCCTCACAGAAAGACATCAAGAGAGTAGACTAAGGATTAACATCAAAATTGCTTTGCTGTTCCCATCAAAATATTAAGAAAGTATTAGGAGGAAACACTATGTGTTTTAGTAAATAAAAAAGGATTTGTGAAAGAGAATGTATTTGTTATATTTTGAAGGATAGTTAAAATTTTTAAAAAAGAGAGATAAGTCTGGAAGACGTTCGAAGTGAAACAAATGGCATCAGCAAACGCAACGAAGTGGGAGTATCTGGGAAATAGAGTTTTCCCTAATGCCTTTGAAATTACACTTATATGATTGAATGAGTGTTCTTAAGTCAGATACAAGGCTGTATATATTATGCAGATATAATTTTATAATTTTATGTTCCAAAGATGTTAAAGGTCATTCTCATGTAATAACTTGCTTTCACTCCCTTCTCTTTCTATGGAAAGGAAAATACAAGGGACATTCTTGGTGATACCAACTATTAGTTAAAGAAGACCAACCATGAAGGCTACATCCATTTGCTTCATTCCATGGATATTATTAAGCATTGGTTTTAAAATTAATATTCTATATGCATTTTATAAAATACATTTGCGCAAAAATGCACTGACAGCCTTTATGTTGATATTGTTTCTACTAGGGACAGGCGATAGTGGTTTGCTGTTACAATACATTACTTTATCATGATTCCTCATCTGATCCTTATATATTGGGGGCTGTTACACCTTCCTCCAAGAGAAATAAAAGATGCAATAGCAAAAATTTCGTAAAACAATATGTTAAAAATAAATGTCAAAATATCTACACCTGTATATGCACTGTTTCGATTTGGGTGATGATTTCATGGGTTTATACATATGTAAAACTTATCAAATTCTACATGTCAAGTAAGTACAGTTTATTATTTGCCATGTGGTATCAGGGAAGCTGTTAAAAAAACTACATATTTTTCACTTACTGAAAGCAAATAAAACATAACATATCTTTTTTATAATTGTCAAAATGTGCACATTTAAGATGTGCTTTAATATTTACAACTGTAATATTTTCAAGAAATTCATCTAACCAACAGCATATTTATAGTCCCATGATTAAATCAACCAACTTAATGCATCTTTATATTTATATGATTATTATGTTTCAAATAAATTTGTTTTTTCTTATCTATTCATCTTTTCCCCTCATTAGGATCCCCTTTCCTTTTCATATCTGTGCTCTTTTTGCTCTTACTGTTCATATTTACCCCACTTCCATTTGGTTCATGTGTCTCCTCCTAGTGTCTCTTCCAATGTTTCAATTTCCTTCTGTGCTTTCAGTAGATATAGTGGCTTCTGAAATGATGTTGCCTCATTAATTAGAGTCCCAGGTGTTTGACTGAGGAGCCAAGATAAGCCTCTTCTCCATTCTGTGTTTACTGCCTCCATGCCTGGTCAAATACAGGTTTTTAATTTCCTGGATTTAAAGAGACAGCCAGCTCCCCTTTTCGCTGGAAGGATACCAAGTTCTAGAAATGTTGAAACTATGGGTTGAGTGACAGTGATTGGTGCTAGGCAGAGCAGAATACAGCCTGTCTCAAAGGCAAATGTCAATGCATAGCATCAACTGCCTATAATCTAAACTATACTTGGAAGTATTTATTTTGCCATCAGATTATGAATCTCTACAGATTCTATTCTATTATTTATTCTGTTTTTAATCATGATAAATGCAATGTGTGCACAAATTGGAATTGATCATATTATACATGAGCTGGAATATTCTTTAATGTTTAGCCCACCTTCGAAAGCCTAGCCCCATTTTTCATTTCTGACATATGGTTATGATAAATGCCAATTACTATTCTAAGCAGTGGTAGCAGAGAGTTGTACAAAATATGTGTCTAGCCAGGAGAATTTCACAGTGCTTATAGGACACAGATTAGCAATTTCAATCCAATGCTTTATGTGTCATTTAGAAGTATAAATATATAGCTGTTAGACTCGTCAAAACAAGGTACTTAATATTATCTGTTTTTAACCTGTATATTTACTAAAAATTATACGTTTTGACACAAAAGCCAAAGGTTGAAGCAACTCAAATGTCCAGCCACTGAAAAATTAATAAATTGTGGTATATGTATATAAAGGAATTGGGGCTGGCCCCGTGGCCCAGTGTTTAAGTTTGCAGGCTCCGCTTTGGCAGCCCAGGGTTTCACCGGGTTGAATCCTGTGCAGAAACATGGCACCACTCATCAAGCCACGCTGAGGTGGCATCCCACATGCCACAACTGGAAGGAGCCACAACCAAAAATCCACAACTATGTACAGGGAGGCTTTAGGGAGAAAAAGGAAAAATTAAATCTCAAAAAAAAAATAATACCAAAAAAGAAAAAAATCCTTAAAACGAAACAGGCATAATATCTGCTTAAAATTTCTACATGCTTCTTATTTATATATCAAAATACAAAACTTACTCCCCATCACATGCCGTGCATAGGTCAGAATATTATGCGAATAATTTCTCTAAGTATTTTGCTGTTGTGGATGTGTATTGTGTATTATGTTAGTTAAGCATATAATATTACATTTGAATACTGTGTAATATCCTTTTGTATATAGTACTCCAGTTTAATCGATCTATTCTAAAGTACTGGTCTACTGATTACACTCATTTTCTCTTTTGTAATAACAGATAATGCACAATTAAATGGTACTCTTTAGAACTCATTCATTTAGCCTTTATTTTATCCTCCTTGTATTCTTTATCTGAATTGAAACTTTTTTCAAATTCATGCAAACAATTTTTGAAGTTAATATACTTACAGAATGTTTTGTGATATAGTTGAGATATAATCTGCACATCATAAAACTCACCTGTTTAAACTGTACAATTCAATGTTTTGTAGTATACTTACATAATTTTATAACCATCATCACAATGTTATTTTAGAACATTTTCTTCATTTCCCCCAAAACACTCTTACCTATTCAGAGTCATTCCCTTTTTCCCTCCCAACTGGCCCACAAGCCATGGGCAATTACTCACGAAGTTTCTAAATCTGTAAATTTGTCTGTTCTGGACACTTTGTATAAATGGAATCATACAATATGCGATCCTTGGTGACTGGCTTCTTATACTTACTGTAATATTTTTGAGGCCCATTCACGTTGTAGTATGCATCAGTACTTCATTTCTTTTTATTGGCAATAATGATTCCAGTGCATGCATATATCACATTCTGTTTATCCATTTAGCAGGTGATAGACAATTGTGTGACTGGATGTTTTTGCTATTATGACTACTGTTGTTATGGGCATTCATGTACAGGTTTTTGTGTGGACATATTGTTCATTTCATTTGGAAATATATCTAGGGATGAAATTGTGGGGTCACGTGGTAACTCCATGTTTAACATTTTGAGTTACTGCCAAACTGTTATCCAAAATGGGTGCCCATTATATATTGTCATTAGTAATCTGTGAGGGTACCGATTTCTCTACATCCTTATCAACACTTGTTATTCTCTGTGTTTTCATTGTAGCCATCCTTAAGGATATGATGTAGTATCTCATTGTGGGTTTGATTTGCTTTTCCTCAATGACTAATTATGTTCAACATACTTTCATGAGATTATTAGCCATGTATATACATATTTTTTTTCGATAATGGACTATTCAGATGTTTTGCCAATTTAAAACCTTGTATTTCTGTTGAGTACATGCCCAGGAAGGGAATTACAGGGTCATAGGGTAGATACTCATTCAACTTTAGTAGATATGACAAAAGAGTGTTCCAAGCGGATGTACATATTCTCACTCAACAGCAATGTGTGACACCTCTGGTTATGCTACATCCTGGCCCAAACTTAGTATCATCTGCCTTTTTCATTTTCGTCATTCTGGTGATGTTGCAGTCATACAGCATTGTGCTTCAGGTTGTCTTTCTCTGATGATAAATGAAGTTGGCCATTTTGATTGCTACTTTTGTGAACTATCCATATCATTTGCCCAATTTTGTATTGGTATCTGTCTTTTTTCTTGTTACTTTGTGGAGACCCTTTATATGTTTTTAATATTCGCCTTTTGTCAAATACATGTCTTGCAAATAGGTCCCCAGTATGATGATGTCTGCTTTTATTTTTGATATGAATATTCTCTTGCTTCCAGGGTATATAGTCACACACCATAGTACAACGTTTTTGTCAATGACAGACCACATATGCAATGGTGGTGCCGTAAGATTAGCACCATATAGCCTGGGCGTGTAGTAGGCTGTACCAACTAAGTTTGTGTGGGTATGGTCTATGGTGTTTGCATAATGACAAAATTGCCTAACAATGCATTTCTCAGAATGTACCCCCATTGTTGAATGACACATGACTATATATTGATATGACACTGGGTGTATTATTAGCTACAACACTATGTTCAAGGTATTTAGGATGAGATATTTTAATTCTTGTAAACATTCTCTAAGCTAATTTGATAATGCAAAATCAAAGAACAAGATACACCATTTTCTAGCCTTATTAAAATATACTAAAAAAGAGCTCATTCGTTCATCTGCCTCTAGTATGTCACACTATAAAGCTTTTTCTTTCACTGAAATTTGTCTTACTCTTTAAACATCATAGTGACAACTGCCTTTTTCAGAGGCAGCTCTATCATGATCATTTTAGGACCT
Organism: Equus quagga; assembly: GCF_021613505.1. Lineage (NCBI taxonomy): Eukaryota > Metazoa > Chordata > Mammalia > Perissodactyla > Equidae > Equus > Equus quagga. Next base: position 50,407,372 of record NC_060278.1, read on the forward strand.
CTCACTTTCATAAGCTCTTTCCAAGATCCTAATTTTTATTTATATCTTTATAAATACATTTAAAGTTTTATTTCTCTTAAAAAGTGCCTCCAAAAATGTAAGTAGCAGGCCTGAGAAAACCTGAATGTGATGCAGATCATCTTATTACATTTTTAGTTGCCTTTTCCCCCACAGATAGTAATGATCAAAATTATCTAAATATTTAAACCCTTCACTACTGGTGAAGTTAATATAACAGCAGATAAGATGGTGAGCACAATGAGTCATTAATTGAGTGATGACGCTCACTAGAGCTTTCTAATGTGGGAAATAGTGAGTAGAAATGACCATAATGGGTTCTAGTAATGAAAATTAGTAAAGTTCAAGTCAACTAAATCACAAGCACTATCACATTTTGCCAAATGTATAAACTTTCAGAATATGAGGAGTTATAATATTTTCCATACTGAGCAATTTTGATAAATCGTGTGTCTTGAATGGGAAAGTGTATCTTTCAACTTCTGTGAAATTTCAGACTAGAGATATTAGGAGAAATTAAATTAATTAGACTGTTCATAATTAAATATTCAACCTACAGAGATTTTTCTAATCGGTTCCATATATCTTAAAACAGATTGCCCACTGGAAATAATTGTTACCTGAATTGATAGCCAATATTAAATAATCCCTTACATATGAAAGTGAAATCCTTGAGAAGCAATATTTTAACTAAATTTGCACTGTTCATGAGTAGAAAAAATCAATCCAGCTTTCTGAGTAGAACATAAGAATTCTTTCCAAGAACTGCTTAACGTGACACATTCATATAATTAATGTTTTATAAAGGAAATTTCACAGCAGACACTGGAGGCTATGCAGTTTTATTATCTCTGGATATAATATACCACATTCTCAGCTTATTACTTTAGATTCTAGATCTTTTTGTAGCGCAGAATATTACCTTGAAGCAATGAACAGTTGTGCATAGATTGCATAGCTTTAAAGTTACCATGATCTGCCCCTTTCTATTTTTTTTCCCATCTTATTTTCTAAAGCTTCGGTCTCACTTGATGCTACTCTCTCCCTTCAGAAGGTCAGCTGGGTCTGTCTTCATGACTTTTCTCGCATCTGGCTCCTTGCTTTCTATTCCCACAGCTACTCCCCTCGATTAGCTCCTGCCAACTCACACTTAGATAGTAGAAACTGGTCCCTAGCTTGTAACTCTGTCCCAGTGTCTTTTGTCTATGATTCATAATATTCATTGATATTTCCCTAAAGGATAACTTCCTCTGTTCCTGAGAGGAGAACAAAGCAACAGCAATAGCCCACATGTTGAGTTCTTTACTTCCTAAAGGAGAGACACTTTGAAGGTCTTAAAACCCAAACCTTCCACAATCTGAATTCAACCCGTCTTTCAAAAATTATCTTCCAGGGCTGGCCCAGTGGCGTAGCGGTTAAGTTCACACAGTCCACATTGGCGGCCTGGGGTTTGCCCGTTCAGATCCCATGCACCCACGCACTGCTTATCAAGCCATGCGGTGGCAGGCATCCCACATACAAAACAGAGGAAGATGAGCACGGATGTTAGCTCAGGGCTAATCTTCCTTAAAAAAAAAATTCCAATGTTTTTACCAATAAACTTTTAGCTACTAAGTATCTCTAGCATGTTATAATAATTCTAAGACTTTCACTTATACAAATGTTTATTAATTTACTCACTCAGAATTTGCTTCTCTTACTGGAATCTGCTAAGGTCTGGTTTATACCCCATCTTGTTCTTAATCTCTATCCCAGTCACTCTAGCTCTGAGAGAAGTTTTCTGTCTAGCTCCTATAGCATTTTTAAAGATAAAAATAATAGTCCAGTTTATTCTTAAATCCTATGTCTAGTTCAAGCAATTTTAAAAATTCATTAAAATAATAAAATAAGTATTTTTTAAAATTCTGTTTTGGTTTCTAACAATTTGCAAGACACAGAAAGTAATATTTGGCTCATGGAGTTGGCAAAGCAATGAGTTTAATTTTTCACCTTCCTCTCATGACGGGTTAGGAGGAGCCAGGATTCATACCAAATGTCATAAATAGGTAAAAGTGAGAAAAGCCAAAAAGGTAAATCTCAGTTACATACTTAATAAATTCCAAGGGTAAAGCGGAAAAACATGCATTGGTGCACAAATCTAAAAGCTAGAGTAAAATTGCAGGCAATACTACAGGTCAGAAACAAGGTAGGATTGATTAAAGGAGATCGAGTACTCGGGTGAACTTAGAAGGATGCTCTTGTGATATTAAAGGGTTTATTGCTTTCACCTCCACATTTCTTTGAGGCTCAATAAGCCTTAGAAGTACTAGTTGGACACATTTCTCCAGGCATAAATAACAGCTGTAAGAAGAACACACATATGTGAACATTAGCATAAAAACATATATAACTAAACAGAGCTCACGCTTTTGTAAATTAAATATGAGATATTGTAATTTCCAGAAAACTTTCTACCAACATCTGTTCTCTTTTAACTGAACAGAAAACTTAAAAAGCCCTCTCAAGCCTCTATGTTGAAGGCAAGATGAATTCCAGAATAATTATAATCACAAAATGTCCCCTAATATATTCAGAAAACGGAATAATTTATGAAGAACCACTTATATGCCATCTCCTGTGCTAGATATTCCATTATTTATACACAAAATATCATGATATATTCTAGAGAACAGTAGTTCATTCCCAAAACGTATTTCATACATAATTATTCAAATACAATAAAGAGAATTCTATTCCTGTGGTAGGAAATGTTTTTTGAAAAAAAGAAACTTGCCTTTAATGACATCTGGAATGATAGAGAACCTTTCCCCAAAGAAACAACCATAACTGGCAAAAATTATAAAAAAGCAAACATTTAAAGCCTCTGAATATTGTCCTAAGGACATACAACAAATGAAGAAAGCTTTATTGAAGGAAAAAGGAAATATACTAAATATTGGTAAGAATATCAAGGAATGGTGGCACCTGAGCCACAATGCTCTCCAAACTTAGCCAGCTCAATATGATAGCAACCCTACCCTGCTGAGCGTAGCCAAGATCACGGGGTTCTCTCTGCCTCCAGATCCCAGTTTCTAGGCCTACAGTACCTCTTCAGCAGATGCAGGGTGTCGGCACTTCCTTTCCTCCCCAGCTCTGTGTTGCAGAAGCTCTATCCCAGGCAATAGTGAAAGATCTTGGGTTCCCTCCTGCATCTATCCCCAACTCATAAGGAGGAGACTCTATTCTATGCACTGAAGCCCAAGAATACTTAGCCCCAACATCCTCAGTTAACACTACTCATAGGGTAGAGGCCTTACACCAATAGAACGAGTTCAGATCACAAGTTACTACCCTTGCCCTGAGACCTCCTTGTAAAGCAGAGATTTCTTTTCTGAAAGAATTGGGCCACTGTCTCTACCCATATCCCAACTCTGCAGCAGATGTGTACAAGATTTACAGAGGGGGAGAGGAAGGCAGTAAGAACAAAGAGTTGCGAAACTCTCCCCAAGGGAACAGGCTGTATTTGGAAACGGGCATGGGAACATAATGAGATAACATTTCACACCCACTACTATGGCTTAATTTTTCAAATATAGCTAACAGTAAGTGTTGGTGAGGATGTGGAGAAATCAGAATCTTTATATGTTGCTTGTAGGGCTGTAAAACGGTTCAGCCACTGTGGAAAATAGTTTGATAGTCCCTTAAAATGTTTTATATAGAACTACTCTATGACCCAGTAATTTCGCTTAAGCATAGATCCATGAGAAATGAAAATGCAAAAACTTGTGCATAGATATTCATAACAACATCATTCACAGTGCTCAAAAATGGGAACAACACAAATGTCCATCAATTGATGAAGGAATAAATAAAATGTGGTATATTGATATATTGGAATATTGTTTGGCAATAAAAAGGAATGAAGGACTATATATGCTGTAATACAGATGAACTTTGAAAATGTTATGCTAAGTAAAAGAAGCTAGTCACAAAAAGCTATATGTTCTATGATTCCATTCATTGAAAATGTCCAGAATAGACAAATTTATTTAGAGAGCAATTAGGTTAGCTGTTTCTTAGGGCTGATGGTTTGGTGGGAAATTCCATGCAACTTCTGATGGACACAGGATTTCTTTGGAAGTGATGAAAATGTTCTAAAATTGATTGTAGCAATGGTTTCACCACACAATGAAAAAAGTTGAATCTCATACTTTAAATGTGTGAAGTGTACAGCATGTGAATCATATCCAAATAAAGTTATTTTTAAAATTACCTTGTAACTAATATGGCAAATAAGATGTGAATTTTGATCCACTCCACTTTATGGCAACACCAAAACACATTCTTGCCCCTGGAAGACAACCGCAGGATGACTTTCACTCTGTTCATCACTGCAACATTAAAAATCTGGATGTGATTTGTACTGTTGTGGTCATTCAGCCACATATCCGAGAAAAAAAGGTACCACCAAGGCCCAAAAGTAGAGATTTAGAAAGCACTGAAACACAGAAATACTTTGCTGCATCACCTCAAGTAATCGGTTCATATGTGATTATGTATGTCACCCCAGAAGGCTGGAATGACCTCCTTCCTTCTTAATGTAATAATAGGCAGCAGTCTCCTAGCTCTGAGATCATCATTCTGGCAGGTTCCTCACTCTGTTTTACCTGCTTTGAACATCAAACATCAGTGCATTCCCATGATGAACCAACCATGGGGGAGTCACTTACACCTGTTTTATTTTATGTTAATACCCTGTATCCTTAACATACCTCATTGGTTGTTTTGATAAGAAGTTGAAGTGAAAGCAACCTAAGATGAGTCTAAGTTGTTGCTCATCCTAGTCTTTGATCATGGTCTACACTACGTGTTTTGACTATGCACTAGGTGGGTTGGGAAGACCCAGGGCCTTTGATGACGTCAGTATACTATGGTATCAATGCATCCTGAAGGAAGACCTCATTTAGTAGCTCTAATCAGGGCTAATACTAAACATCATTTATTAGTCATAACAGTGCAGATACTGGCCAAATAAAGCAAAATGTAAACAAACAAAATAGGTACCAATAAGCAAGTCCTTTTCATCAAAATATACTGGCTTTCCTGCCTTCACTTAGCATGACAGAGTTCTGTTTTCTCTCCTGGATTTGAAATAATACTCAAAAATATTTTCTCTTAACAGTTACAAATTAATTTTTAAGAAACATTCCTCGATGTATATTTATCATCCAAGAATCACTTTACTCAGTGTTTGATTTCTTTGTTTGGACCAGCAAAAGTCATTTCAACCGCTATCAGTGAAGAAGAAATGAGAGAAATTTCCCCAAATCCCAGATTTTGGAGAAAGGTGGATCCTGGGAACAAGTAAGAATGACAGGAGCTGTAGCATACATCATCACCACTTTTAGAACTTTGGAAAGATAGAAAAAAATAAGTAAATAAATACCCTGATGTATTTCTTCTGCCTTCATATTTCTTGCTAGCGCTTCCCATTGGGGAAACATATGGTTAAGCACTGGATATGGTTACTCAAATGATGCTCTTTGTTCAGTTCGGTCTCCTTGAACACAGAACAGATCAGGAAAAAACACTGAATAGCATGAAAAACAGGATGATAAACTGAAAACGTGAAGAATAAATTCAGGCAGAGCACGAGACTTATGAACTAACAAATTATGTAACGTCTCTCAGGTCTTCCCTTTACCTAAATATAGGCTTGATAAACCGCCTACTCTTTTCCCATCCCAAAATCAAAATTAAAGAAATTGAATGTAAATACAGTCTTACATGCCATTTACAGTGGCAATCTTTGAGTTGTTTCAATGACATTCAGTTCAAATGGGTAAATTCTATAACTATCATTTAGTAATAATTTAAGCAAAAACAGAATTATATGTGATAGTTTCTTTAGAAAACTCAAACATTGAGATCTGTTGAATTATATCACTCAGTGGTGGGAATAATATTTAGACAGTAGATTTGCAGAAGGGAACCTTGTCATTCTATTATTAGTATATGCAACCTACTTTAATTCTCTATCAAGTAAAGAGTCAAATTCCTTCATGGATGTGAGCTACATGAGTATCAGCAAGTAAAACTAAGACTTTTTTCCTTTCCATCAAACAAAAAAGGCTTCTTTCAGCACAAACATGTCGAAAGAGTTTAACTGACACTTTAAGTTCTATTATATTCATAGGGATTGTACTCAGATTCTTTTGTTGTGGTGGTTACTGATTTTGTAGAGAGCTCTAGGAAAAGTTCTGTTTTATTTGAAATGTTTTGTCCAGAGTGTCCTTTTGAAATTTCTGGGGCGCTTACCTTGGCTAAGAAGGATTATCATTTCAGGCGCTTCTCAAGACATAAGAGGAGATGGAACACTTTGAAAGCAAAAAAGAAAGAGAAGAGATGAAGGCAAGGCATTTGGCTCTTACAAGGTCCTCTTAAAGTGAAAATAAAGCTTTAAGACCAGTCAATACAAAAAATACATAATCAGTCTCTACATGCTGACGTAGTTTCTTCTTTATTGTACAAACTATTTATTAAATGTCTTGGCCAAATAAATTATGCATATTAATCCATATTAAGTGAAATGTTTATCCGTAAGATTTCTGAGAAAAGTAAAATATTAATATTATAATTATTTTAATATTAATATAGACTGTAAGCGTATTCACTTATAAGTATTTTTAATTTTACAGTGCGATGTCTTCATACCTAACCAGTTCATGCTACACTACAGAAACAAGTTACGTCACGTATTATGGGCAGTAATGACTAGTATTAACGGTATAACACTGAGGATGATATAAAAGATTCTCTCAAGAAAATTTGCAAATATCAAAGCATGACAGAAATATTAATAATGTATTACTACAACAAAAAAGAAATAACATACATATAGATCATATGATTATAAATATCCACATTGATTTTGTTCTTGGAGAAATTATTACACTTCTACTGAAGAGATATAAATATACTGCACAATCATATTCTTTCCTAGGAGAAAAACAAAATTATTTGCCAATATGCTTTTGGAGTAATTCATCCTTATTATTTATTGATAAAGCTCTTCTCTAAGTAGTGAATTAAAAATTTGATAATATATCTCATAGTAAAACTCCTCTTTTATCAGCTCCAGAGCAAACCACGTGTGGTAATCTAGCTGAAGATTTTTCTGATTCTATCCATCTGCTTTTTTCACCCTTAATTTCCCCCTGAATACATATTTTTCCTTGAGTATGAAGCTTCTGAAACCTCTACTATGTAGGATACTCCTTCTTAAAGTGATTAGAAATAATTACTAATTTGATAAAAAGCAGAAGTATTTTAGGATACGAAGTTAAGAATTATTGTTTATCATTAGCTTCTTCGATTTTATTAGTTATATTTGCATAAATATAAAAAAGTAAGAGTGAGAAAAACATATTTGGAAAGCATTAAGTACAGCTGTGTATTTAACACAAAGTATTTTTATGGCTATTTCTAGTCCAAGTGGGAAATACTAAATAAATAAATACCACCTGTGCACAGAAAAGAATTTTAATAATTAAAGTATATTACTTTATCCTTATGTTTGCAAGTAATTTTTTATGGCTTTCGGAAATATATTAAGATAACCAAAAACTTGAGAAAATACAATCCTAGCCCCACAGCCCAAGCAATGAGCAGGGTATGTCTTTAAGGGGAACTGGAATAAATGCTTTTTCGAGTTTATACTTTAAGTATTGGTATATGCTTTAGTTTATGCTCTAATTCTAACATTTGAATCATAGTAATTATAAGTTTGCCAGATCTAATTTTACAGGAAAATGCATAATTAATGTCAATATTTTCCTCCAATGTTCTTATTCTGTTTTTAATATGTAGAATAGGGACTGTTATAGACTATTGTGTCCCCCAAAATTTCTCCGTTGAAACCCTACCTGCTATGTGATAGAGTAAGGAGGTGGATGAATGTGACTAGTGCTGGTATCAGAGTCAGGAGAGAGCCAGCTGCTTCTTTCTGCTGTCTGCTACTTGAGGATACAAGGAGAAGTCAGCCATTGGCAACCTGGAAGACGCTCCTCACTGCCCCTTGACTATGCTGGCACCTTGGTCTCCAACTTCCAGCCTCAAGAAATGTGAGAAGCAGAGCGAGCCCTGATGGCCTAGTGGTTAATGTTCAGTGCTCACCGCTTTGGCAGCCTGGGTCCACTTCCCTGGTGCAGAACCACACCACTCGTCTGTCTGTAGCCTTGCTGTGGCAGTGGCTCGTATAGAAGAATTAGAGGCATTTACAACTAGAGTATAAAACTATGCACTGGGGCTTTGAGGAGGGAAAAAAAAAAGAGAAAGATTGGCAACAGATGTTCGATCTAGACAAATCTTTCCCAGCAAAAAAAAAAAAAAAGTGAGAAAACAATTTCTTTTGTTTATAAGCCACTGAGTCTGTGATGCTTTTTTTATAGCAGTCCAAACTGAGTAATGCAGGGCCTTGCAAAACTCATACTCTTTCAAAGTCCTCAAATAAAGGGTTAATAATTCATTCAATTTGAAGCATTTCCTCAATCGTTATTTATCTTTAAATTGTGTTTTGCTGGCTCCGCCACTTAGCTATTGTGTGACCTTGGAGAAATCATGTTCCTTGTTTTTCAGTCACTTCATTTAGACAGTATTGCAGACCCACAGCAGAGTTTAAGAGCTTGGATTATGGATCCAGACCACCGCACAGGTAGCCTATGAACTCACAGGTAACTTTACTAATTTGAGTGTGTGCATATGTGTGTGCATGTCTTACTCATTAGCCTGGGGAGTTTGTGGGGCCTTGACTAACACACGCTTAGAAGAGCTTGCCTTCCATACAACATGATTACTTAATACTCTATGTTTTAGGTATGTTTGTTTTAAGTTCCTGGAAATGCTCCTGCGATCTCAGCTGATGTTTTTGCTGTTGCTAGAATTAAATTATAGAAAAGCGATGTGACAATAAACTCCTGCTCCAGTAGCCAAAACTTAACAAATTGGCTTAAGTGGAAATTTAAAAATCTGTAGGAATTTAAAGAGTAATTTTGTCAAAAACAGCTTTTATTGGAGCACATTCAGCTTCTTGTATTTTTTAGGAGAGTTTTCAGCTCTGTAAGTCTTTTTGTGTGTGTGTGTGTGTGATGAGGAAGATTGGCCCTGAGCTAGCATCTGTTGCCAAGCTTCGTCCTTTGTTTTTCTCCCCAGAGCCCCAGTACATAGTTGTATATCCTAATTGCAAGTCATTCTAGCTCTTCTATGTGGGGTCCTGCCTCAGCATGGCTTGATGAGTGGTACAGAGGTCTATGCCCAGGACGTGAAATGGTGAACCCTGGGCTGCTGAAGTGGAGAGTGTGAGCTTAACCACTTGGCCACAAGGCCCACCCCCTGGAACTCTTTTATTATCTATCTGCATCAAATACATTGTGTGTTTAGTATCAGTAAAATTTTCTTCAAACCTAATGTCAGGTGATGTGAAATGCAAATGAAGCTCTTTTCAATATGTCAAGCAAAGCAAAATTCTCCAAAATTGGGAAGCACCACATGCTACGTTCAAAGTGTTGACACTGAGAATAGATTTATTTCTTAATTTTATTCTGTGAATTGCTTTCGTCATTGCCTACCTAACCATTGGGACCCAATATAAAAGATATTTTTCAGATATATAGTTGATGGATAGTTCGATCATTTATGACAGTAACTGATAGGCAGAAAAGTGAAAAGGCAAAAGAACATTGATTTTCAGAAATGGCTGTAGCATAACAATGTTGGTGTAGCATCCCAAAATAGAAGAAAACTGTTGCTATGCTTAGAATTCTATATTATTTTAAATGCACGGGGACACATAGTTTTCAGAATGTGCTTGGCAGAGAGAATTTCAGAGCACTTACTGATTTTTAACTCAACTTTTAAATTTTTACAAGTTGAATAACTGTTTTAAAAATAGAGTCTAAATAAGCTTGTCTAATATAGTATTGTCTGATGCCTTCAGGCAAGTGTGGTTAGCAGTCGCCTCATATTGGTTGTGATAAACCACGATATTTAAAGCAGATATGCTTTTCCATAATCCTAAATTTAAATTCTCTCAGTCCTTTTTTTCCTCTAAAGTGTGTGTGTTATGTCTTCAAAAGCATTCAATTTCATCCAAATAAAAATATTTCAATACATAAGTTAAAGAGTGTTCCTTTGAAATAAGCATTCTAAACTACTATGGGGCTAAATTTGAATGTGAATTACCGCACCTTTGAAGAATAGCTATATCATTAATCTGTAATCAGCCATTGACATATTCATTTGTCCAAGAGACCAGCTGCTGGTAGGGCAATTTTCATAAAATTAAGAAATCAATGTTATAACCATATGCAGTGTTTGATTTGAGGCAGAGGGGAATTAGTAATAAAACTAGAATGTAGTACTTCATAAAGAGATGACATTCATACAACCTTAACCCTTTACACAAATAAAGCTGAAATTAAAAATGCTTTATACTTAGAAATAGTTTTTTTCACCTTCCAACATATGTTCTGAAAGTTCTTTATTTATGTTTTACAGAAAAGTAATATCAGAAAAATACACCTGTGAAGAAAAAAGTGAGCTAATAAATATCATGTCCCTGATATGAGTATCTGTGGCTAGATTAAAATAAATCCAGCAATAATTTATAAATAGAACTCTGTGTCATGGGTCATTTTGAGATGAGAAAATGTAATTGCCATAATAAAATGTAAGCTTTTTATAAAAATACAAAATCTAATGATTTGAGTATATATGAACTATAAGCCTATATAATTTAATGTAGGCAAACCAAAGATACATTAAGTCAAAAGAAAAATAATTTAGAAATAGAGATTATTTTGAACATCAAATAAGTCAACACAGGTTGGTAAATTATTTATAATCTATTCTTACAGAAAATAAACACAAATAATACACAAAATTACTTTTACTGGCTGGTTTTAATATCTTCCTTGAAGAAGTCTGATGACCTCTAAAAATATCAACCAATTGTATACATATGATTTAGTAAGTTTGAATATACGTACAAACATATATATCAAAGGGTTTGAAATTAGGTTCTTTAATTCCAAAGGTAGGAAAAATGTGATCGTAGGATTAAGATATAATTAGAATGATGGAATTACTTTGCTTGCTAAAAAAGAACTCTACAGCTGTTGAGTATATGATTAAAACTCAATTCTTTATTGAAAGAAAGCCTATTCTAATAGGTTACATGTTGAATAACAAAGGAAACATCTTCAGTTTAGGTTTCTAAATTATTTTTTACCAGTTCTCCACTAAAATATTTATTGGAAGCACTTTTGCACTTTGCATTTGTGAAGATACACAAAATGTCAAAGTTTTAAAATGACAGTGAACCCACCTTGCCCTGGGCTTAGCCTCTACCCCAGCCGAATGCAACTTTATTAATGAGACCACAGTGTGTGTCCCGGGCTGGCTGGGGCCGGAAAATATCAAGACTCATGTATTGTTCTTTCTGGTCACAGGTTTTACACTTTCTTCTGCAGTGGGAAACAAGGAAAACAATCACAGAGGGGAAAAAAATCTCAGACTTGGTGCCTAATCGTAAATATACTTTTCTAAATCCCCTAAATCTTAGTGTCAACACCGTAATTTTGTGGCTTCAATTTCCTTAATAATACCGTGATAGTAAAATAAAACAAACAAGCAAACAAAAACATAGCTGCAAATCATTTTACTTACATTCTTTTCACGGAGATAAGGAGTCTGTTTCGTCCCCTTGAATCTGTGCAGAGTTACTACTGCTTTGACCACTAAAAATAGCTTTTTGGGATCCAGCTGTCTCTCCACACTACCAAAATGTAAAAGCTATGAGATAAGAGACATTTTCTGTCTTGCTTCACAACTATGTATCCAGTAATAAGAATAGCAACTGGGAAATTTTTTAGACTGAATATCAATTGCTTGAGTCAATAACAAAGTATATGTATGAGGATTATAGATGTGGTTCCTTATAAGAAAGCTTTTCCCTTCTTATAAATTGGAAGACGTGTGCACTTCCAATATATATGAATCTTCCAAAAAGCCCAAATGAATATATTAACTTTAAGCCAGAAGGAATGCTTATTATAACATCGCTTTATTTTAATAAATGTTATTGAATTTAAAAAACCTATGCTATTTAAAAAGATACTTTTATAAAAATGCTCATGAAGGTACGTTGTTTAGTTTTACATTTTGTTCAAAGTAACTTTATTTATTAGTTTATTTACTTGTCTTTCTTTTGCTGAGGAAGACTTGCCCTGAGCTAACATCCACTGCCAATCTTCCTTTTTTTGTATGCGAGCTGCCACCACAGCATGGCCACCGACAGACAAGAGGGGTAGGTCTTGGCCCAGGAATGGAACACTGGCCTCTGAAGCAGAGCATGCTGAACTTAACCACTAGGCCACTAGGGCTGGTCCCAGAGTAATTTTATTTAAATACAGGAACTAAAAAAGCATATAGCTCTGGCTTTGACTTTTCTTTTGAAAGGGGCCAGGAGCTCAGCTGAGCTGTGAGACAGCTGAGCCACCAGGTGTCAGCAAGCAGTTAAAGCAATAAGTCAGAAATGAAAGAGTTACGTTTAACTGCTTACTGTGATGATGATAAAAACAAGAGGTACAACTGGAGAAAGGCAGACACTCGTGTCTATTCTTCCCATGGAGTGGAGCACCCAGTGGAGGGTCAGATGGATCCACACAGATCGTCTCACTTTTGAAGGAGCCTGAAAAAAGTTTCCAGCAGTTTTATACACCCTGAATTGGGGGTGTGAGTGTCAGGGTGGGGTCACAAGGAGGAGGAGTAGGAGTGGAAAAGTACTGAGCACTGAGTCAGAGTAGATGACAGTCAGTGTCTTCAAGATTTTCCCTCTTCTCCCTCGTCGGCAGACATGCCTAAAGAAGGCCTCATATAGAGACCTAGGGATGAACGTGCCCATGCTGGGAATTCAAATATGCTGAGAGCAGGACCTGCCAGAATGCCTGAAGGGAGTTATCTGGTAGGTGTGGAGTCAGAAGGAAATAAATAATTACATCAGTCTGTTTCTTTTTCTTTTTGTGAGGAAGATTGTCCCTGAGCTAACAGCTGTGCCAATCTTCCTCTATTTTGTATGAGGGATGACACCACAGCATGGCTTGATGAGCGGTGTATAGGTCTGTGCCTGTGATCCGAACCTGTGAACCCCAGGCCACCAAAGCTGAGCATGCAAGCTTAATTACTATGCCACCAGGTTGGCCCCTACATCATTCTTAATATCAAAAGTCAACTAATGGGGCCGGCCCAGTGGCACAGCAGTTAAGTTCACATGTTCCACTTTGGCGGCCTGGGGTCCACCAGTTCGGATCCCAGGTGTGGACATGATACTACTCATCAAGACATGCTGTGGCAGGCGTCTCACATAGAAAGTAGAGGAAGATGGGCACGGATGTTAGCTCAGGACCAGTCTTTCTCAGCAAAAAGAGGAGGACTGGCAGCAGATGTTAGCTCAGGGCTGATCTTCCTAAAAACAACAAAAAAAAGTTGACTAACATTTATTGAGCAAATGCTATTACTAAGTCATTCACAAATATTACTTCTTGTTTTCACTTCATTGAATCCTCATTACAACCACGTGGGGTGGGTCACATATCAGTCCTAATCTTGAGACTAGTAAAGTGCAGCCCAGAAGGGCCAAGGCACTTGCCCTAGATCATATACTCATAAAGGACTGAAGCCACTTTTATCCCCTTTCCGTTGGTATTCAGATATATTTTATCATTACGTATCTGCTGCAGGCACAAGACACTCAAAATGATAGATAATCCATGACAATGTAAACAGCTTCTCTGTACATATTTCTCTCTTTTTTGCAGTTTTTTCTGCTGTCAAGGACCTCCTTTGAACTGACAGGAAATAGCAGACATACAGTTCAGAGGGATGCGCTTTGTCATGATAAGAAAATGATATATCTGAGATTTCATTGTTGATACCAGTTCAACCATTTTCTGCTGCAATTTTAATGTAGATTTTTGGTTGAGTTTAGAGTATTTATTTCTATTTCATTGTAATAACTCTATCCTATAGTTAAATACATTTTGGAAGTGCATTTATTGTTATGAGATAGGATCCCAAATAAGACAAGCATGCTCTTTTATAAGTTAAGAGAATTGATGGCAGTATCTTGTATGTTGTCCTTCTTGTACCTTTATATTGGTGAAAGTAGGAGCTAGATATAGAAACAATGAGCCATAGATTGTTCCTATTCTCAAGTAACTTAACATGTAGAGAGGTAGATAAGTAGCTAAGCAATTACAAAAAGGAATCAATTATAAAACAATGATAGGATGATATTGAAATGCATAGGCTAGAAACCAACCCATATCTAGAAAAACATGGAATTATTGACCAAATTATTAGTTTAAGGCAGATATAAGAGTAGCGTGTTGGGAAAACGATATTCTTAAACGATGGAATAGCGTGTGGACAATGCTGGAAGCAAATCAAAATATGGTTCATCTTTGGAATTCCAAGAAATGGTGTTGATTGGAGTATAGATGGTGGGAGCTGAAAGTTAAAGGTTGGAGAAGGTAAAGAAGGGTCAGCAGGTAAAGGAGAATTGGGGATACCTGAAGGACAAGAGTGAAGGGACTTACATTATCATGCTAAAGAGTTTGGTTATTTTCCCATCCGCGATGGTAAGCTTTTGGAGATGTTTCAAAAGGGAAGTAGCATAATCAGATTTGAATTAAAAAAAAAAAAAACACTCTGGAGACAAGGTAGAGAATGTTTTAGTGAAAGGTGAAACTAGGAGCAGTGGCAGGACTAATAGGTGGTTGTAATAATTTAAATGAGTGAGGACACCACACTTAAGTGAGGTATAGAAGACGTGAAGGAACTTGGTGGATTTGAGTGATATTAAGAAGATAAGATTCTGCATACTTGGTCACTGAATTGAAATGAAGATGACAGTGGTCAGAATAAATTATCAAGTTGTCTTAGTCTATTCAGGCTGCTATCACAAAATGCCATAGACTGGGTAGCTTATAAACAGAAAGTTCTCACAGTTCTGGAGGCTGGGAAGTCCACTATCAAGATGCTGGCAGATTCAGTGTCTGGTGAGGACCTGCCTCCTGGTTCATAGATGGCTGTCTGTCCACTGTGTTCTCACATGGTGGAAGGGACAAGGGACCTCTCTGAAGTCTCTTTTATAATGGCATTAGTCTCATTTATGAGGGCTTTCCCCTCATGACCTAATCATCTTCCAAAAGCCCCGCTTCCAGACACTGTTACATTGGAGATTAGGTTTCAATACAATAATTTGGGGGGGTAAATTCAGTCTACAGCACATGTTATGATTTTTGGTTCTGAGAACAACGTATGCCGGTTCCAAGCACTGAGATGGGGACCACATGCGGAATAGAAAATTAGTTGTGTGGACAGAGAGAATTTCCTACCAGACATACCATATTTGAGTTACTTCTAGTACCCCTAGTACCAATTAATTATGTGGTATTCAGGAATGAGATCTGAGTGGGTGATATACGTTATGAATAGGAAGCAATGTCCCCACTCTTACTCTGTAGAAGTTCTCCAAACGGTTTAAACTTAAAAACACAACAAATCTTAAAGCAATCTACCACCAAATGCAAACCCCTGTTAAGAGAACAACTATCATTTACCTTAACCACGTACAGCTGTCACAGGAGGATGAGGACGACAGGATAAAAATGTCTGTAAAATTTTTGCCTTTGTACTGAAATACTATTTTCTTTCTTCTCGCAAAGAAGTCTAATCAGCCCTCGGACACCCAACTCTAAAATACAAAAACTTAAATTCTATGTGTAGTTCAGAAAGGAGTGAAAATAAATCAATAAACGAAATAATAAAAAATAGACATACTTTTACGGAAATACTTCGTTTATTCCATAAAGCTCTGTTGAAAGTGAGATGGAATTGGTATATGTATGGAAAGCATGCCTATTTAATAGAAATTTTCAAAACTAATTGTTGAGAAATATAAAGAAAAAAAGTGAATGTCCTCATGCAGATGAATAGCTGTTTGAAGCCAAAATTGAGAGTTTGGGCAGAGATTATAGACAGGAGAGCACATTTTAAATTTTTCTCCCTAAATTCTCAGGCCATGTTATACTTTCATTTGATTACTATTATTTTAAGTTAAAGTATGGATTCCATTAAGAGCATGGCAATTTATAAAATAAGCTTATTAAAAATACTGAGTTTGAAAAGAGCAAGAGACTGATAAATGACATGTTGAGTAACAATACTTTGCTAATTTATGTTGAGGAACAATACTTTGCTAATTTAGGGCATGTGGCTATTAAATACTAGATAGATACTATCTAGTGTTTGTGTGTGTGTGTGTGTGCTCACACACATGCCTGAGTGTATGTATATGCCCTGATGATAATCTTGGTTTTAACCATGATTTAATATTGAGTGTCAATGTGTCTCCTGTTTCCATTAGTTCTATTTTTCTAGAACATCACTATGCAATCATCTATTTCCTATTGTCACTTTTAGTTATTTCTGTTTTTCTCAATGTTCTTATTCTTTGGTTTATTTTTTATCCAACTAAAATTTTTATAACACTCTAACAACTTTGTATTTCACATTCTTATCAAGTGAACCAGATAGACCATATGATGGACCCTGAAATAAATATCAACAAAATTTGAAAAATGTATGATATTCTACAAAATACATTTTCCGATTACAGTAGAATTGAAAAAATTCATTATTGATAATACAACTACAAATCATAAAATACAATTCTAATAGTACACTTGTCAAAGAAGAAACTCCACATGAAAGTAGAATTTATTTTCAATGGAACAATAAATAAAGCAATGTATCAAAATTTGGGGGGGAACAAACATGGCAGTGCTTAGAGGGAGATTTCAGATTTGCTTATTGTGTTAGAAAAGAAATAGATTTAAAATCAGTGATCTAGCATTCCACCATAAGATTAAAAGTTTCTTGAAGTAAATTAAATTCAAAATAAAGAGAAGAAAGACATTATAAAGAAAAAATACAGAAAAAACCAGAAATAGTCCTCATTATAAATTAATAAAATGCTAAACAAATGAAAAAAACAAACAAGTATACTTGAATAGAATAGAGAAAATACACATTACAGTTACTTGCTACATAACGACGTTTCGGTTAACAAGTGACCATGTATATGATGTCGGCCCCATAAGATTAGTGCCATATAGCCTAGATGTGAGGTACGTTGCACCATCTAGGTTTGTGTAAGTACACTCTATGATGTTCACACAACAACAAAATCGCCTAATGACACATTTCTCAGAATGGATCCCCATTGTTGAACAATGCACAATTGTGCAAATACTTCAAATTTTCCATTTGATTCTTCTTTTATTTTCGTTTTTCTCCCCAAAGCCGCCCGGTACATAGTTGTATATTCTTAGTTGTGCGTCCTTCTAGTTGTGGCATGTGGGACACTGCCTCAGCATGGCCTGATGAGCGGTGCCATGTCCGCGCCAGGATTCGAACCGATGAAACACTGCAGCGGAGCACGCAAACTCAACCACTCGGCCACAGGGCCGGCCCCTGATTCTTCTTTTAAACCTTAATATATGAACATTTACTTTGTTTTGGGGACTCTGGGTTCATCATTCTTATTTCATTCAGAAAAGCTTGGTTATTTTTTTCTCAATTATTTTTAGGTGTCCTTTCCTTGATCTTCTCTCTTTCTGGACTGCCAGTTACATGCGTATATATTAGACCTTTTACTCTTCCAAATTCCACTTAGGATTTGTTCTTGTGTACCTACTTATTTATTTTTCAGTTTTGTTTATTTCTATAATTTTATTTCATATTTTCTATTATATCACAAAATATTTACTAATTATCAATTCTTCAGTGAAATATTCATTTCAGATACTGTACTTCTTTTTCTAGAAAACTCTTTTGACTATTTTTAAATTCTTTCATTGTATACATATTTTCCTTTAAATCTTGGAGCATATTTATGATAACTTCTAAACTTTCTTTTCTGCTAAACCCATCATTTGTTTCTATTGTCTGATTTATCTACTTGGTATGTGTCATATTTTTCTGTTTCCTTATGTCTAATACTTTTATTTGATGTCAAACATTGTGAATTTTATGTTGATGAATGTTGATTTTGTTGTACTCTTTTAAGGAAATTTGCAATGTTTATTGGTAGCCGTTCAGTTATTTGAACATGAGTTTTCACAGTTTGAGGCTTAAAAATAGCTATTTTGGACAGATCA
Source organism: Equus quagga (assembly GCF_021613505.1). Lineage (NCBI taxonomy): Eukaryota > Metazoa > Chordata > Mammalia > Perissodactyla > Equidae > Equus > Equus quagga. The sequence continues at coordinate 50,425,650 of NC_060278.1, forward strand.
GAGTAGTCCTTACTTCGTGGTTAGCTCAGCCTCATTTTTTTTTTTTTTTTTTTTTAAAATTGGCGCCTGGGCTAACAACTGTTGCCAATCTTTTTTTTTCTGCTTTATTTCCCAAAACCTCCCCTGTACACAGTTGTAGATCTTAGTTGCAGGTCCTTCTAGTTGTGGGATATGGGACGCTGCCTCATTGTGGCCTGATGAGCAGGGCCATGTCCGCGCCCAGGATCCAAACCCTGGGCCGCCGCAGCAGAGCGCGCGAACTTAACCACTCGGCCATGGAGCCGGCCCCTCAGCCTCATTACTATGATGTGACTCCTCTGGGATTTCTATTGAGTGTCTCCTATATTTAACAAAATCTCTACAATTTGTTGTTATCTCCACCAATTTCTGGCCCTTTTGAGTTATGGGACTCTTTCCACTTACAGCTCCTAGGTAGTTCTTCTTTACCTAGAAGTTAATTTTTGTCTTGCATTGGAATTTCTTCCTAAAAATCCACAGATTAGTAGCCACCCAAAGACTCAAGAGTATCCTTATATTTTTTCTAAAACTTCCAGATTTTTCTAGAGCTATTTTGCCAAACTGCTCCCCCTTTTATGGTATTCTACCTCTCACATTCCAGCCTTCTTAGCCTCCCTGACCTTCTCAATATTTTTTATAAGAAAAGTTATTAACTAGAAATGAAAATTATCTGTGAAGACATCACACGTTTTACTCACTATACACTGAAAAAAAAAAAAAGGAAAAAGAGAGAGAGAGAGAAAGGAAGCTAGAGGACATTGTCATTTTAATTATTTTTGTCTTACCCATATATAATAAATCAAATTCAAGTGGACATATGAGTGAACAGATATGAGTAATTACTTCTGAATTCCAAGGCAATAAGAACCTGCAATGACTACATTTTTGTCATGAGTTGTGAGAGAATTTCCATTCAATTTATCGGTGCCCAATTATGATAAAAAGATGCATATACTATCATTTCACCTGCTTGGACACCAAGGGTGGGTGCTCACTCTTCGTCTATCTGTCTATATTCTCAACGCATCTTTCTTTCCATCCTGTCTTTCTCCTTCCACAATATTTGTAACCATGCATAGAATCATTTAAAAAGTCTATCATAGGTGGGAAAAAATGAATGGGCTATGCCACTGGTCAGATCAGAAATTTGCTCCTCCCACAATTGTTTTATTAGCATTCACTGAGAAAATGCTCATCTGAGTAAAGGAGGACAAATGAAAAATTCAATGCATTTTATAATATTTGACTATGTAGTTTATTTAAAATCCTTTTAAATCTAAAATTTGTTTTGCCCTATTAATTGGATACTGTCAATTAATACCATTAATAGGCAAAATAGAAGAAAGCAGTGTCTGGGGTTTCAGTAATATGATGCTGTTATTCATTTACAAGAAATTTAAGCACCTTTTAAAGAAAGATTGTTATGATATTGCGGTTACATAGGCAGGAGAGAGGTGGTTATATAACTCAATACTTGAAACGACTAAACTTTGAATCAATGTGTACCCTAAATCGTAGAAATTATACTCTTCAGAGTTCAAATTAGAAGTCAAGCTAAATAATATTTTATGACCAAAGACATATTTAAACAAAATGTACTGCCATGCTTTTTAAAAATCTTTTTCGCTTGAAAAGTATATAAAATAACAAACACTGTAGATATTTTTCACAAATTTTATGGAAATCATGTCAGTGTCCATCTGGATGTAGGTCGCCTGACATTTGTAGTGTCATATTTATTGAGCATGTTAAGTATGTAATTTGATTATTCATTTTAAATATTCATTTCTTTTTATTTCATCCCCAACAAATAAATATTTAATATTAGAAGATATATTGTAAAAACTTTGTGTTCCTATTATTGAAAATATATCATAGTTTTATGTGTCACTTTATTTTTTCCTTTCAATTAATCTTCACTTACTACTATTCACCAGCATTTATTTCATCTACTAAGTTGACAAAAGTTATTACAAGGTTTTACAAATCTCATTAATGCATTGTCAAAACCCCCAGCAGATGCAAAAAATAATCAAATTGAAGTTATTACCCTGAAGTCAGATTCTTTGTAAAAATGCAATTTTCTTTATTGTTTCTTTAAGGTTTTCTAATGTAAAATATAATAACACATGAATACCAATTTGGAAGTATTAGTGGCTCCTGGCAACCTTGAAAATGAATTATATTTCATTTTTCTTTCTTAATCTAGGGAAAACCTGAACACTGAAGTAAAAGAATGGAACCTGATGCCTTTTGAAACTATGTACAGACCTGAGCCATTTTTCCTCTACTCTGTAACAATATGTTATCATTAAAAGAGCTGCTGTTGGCGTGGTATCATTCTTTGTAGAACCGTAGAACTGAAAAGAATTCATACTCTGCCATGGCTATCATTAGAAGGTAGACTGTTTTCACCTCATGTGAACTGCTTGTAAGCTATATTTTCCCCAGAGGATATTTCAGTTTGAATTGTGAAAACTTTGTATAAAAATTACCAGTTTAGTAAAGCATTTACATAAATCAGGAAGCATTTCATCCAGAACACCAGAAAACATTCCGTGAATTGAATTATGACAATCTCAGAAAGAGAAGTTGAAGAGGGATAGTGATGCAAATGTAAATGGAGTTTCTCTTTTTGCTGTTACTGAATGTGCATGAAATTGTGCTGCATTACACACTCATGTCTTCCTTTTTTCAATATCTTGCAAGAAGATTATGAAATAAAGATCCAGTTTACAATCGTTTGATACTAGTACTTTTTCTTGCATATATATCCTTTTTGTTTTGTTTCAAAATGAGCATGGGAGACATAAATCAATCAAGAAATGTTTCTATGTTATTACACTTAGGCATATATCTTGATTTTTATTTTTTATTTTCTGCATTTAAGGTTTCATGTATTTAAATTGATGTTCAACTCTAATCAGGTAATGAATTTCTTGAAACATTTATTGGATCTTTTTAACCAAAAAGAGACACACTAGAGAATTTTAACTCAAATAAATGGATTGGTAAAAATTGATACAAGGAAAATTTTCTAATTTTAAATTAAAAAACATGGCATTTTTGAACCTGTGTAAGACTTGACTTGCTGAGGGTGACATAATTTGCAGCTCTCCAAAAATGAGAGAGATTCTCTCTCATGCTTTCATATCAAGGTTAGGAATTTATTTGGATTATTTTCTTGACTCATTGATAGTTTTAAGGATTTGACTACCATATGATCCAGTAATTTCACTGCTGGATATTTATCCAAAGGAAACAAAATCACTAACGAAAAACAATGCCTGCACCCCTATGTTTATTCCAGCATTGTTTACAATAGCTAAGACTTGGAAACAACTTAAGTGCCCATTGACAGATGAAAATGGAAAAGAAAATTCGATATATGTAATGGAATACTATTCAGTCTTAACACAGAAGGAATGACTTGATTAGAGGTAACGGTGTCTGGCCCATACACACAGCTGAGAATATTGTCAATTTCTACTGGCCAGATTGGAAAACCTTATACTTCACACAGCACTTGGCAGAGTACTTAGAAAGATCCTACCTCAGGAGCGGGAAGTAATGAAATCTCAACTAACTGCTTCTCTGGAGAAGAATTAGAGAATAAAAAGCCATGCCACAGACTGGAAAAAAAAAAAAAAACATTTAAATCATATATCCGATAAAGTGCTAGAGCCCAACATCTGTAAACAACCATTAAAACTCAGTAATGGGAAAACAAACAATGTATTCAAAATGGGCAAAATATTTGAGCAGAAACTTCACCAAAGAAGATGCAATGGATAGCCAATAATTACATGAAAAGATACTCAACATTATTTTTCACTAAGGAAACAAAATTGAAACTACTAAGAAGTACTACTATAAACCTATTAGAAGCGCTATAATTAAAAGATTGACCACAACAAGTTCTGGCTAGGATCATCTATTTCATCATTTTATTTGACCCCAAAAGCCATTAAGAGATTTCCATTCACATGTGAATTTATTACCTACTTGCATCTAGTCTTGAAAATATTAAATTTATGTGAAGTTCACGTTGGGATCTCCAAAGGTTTTTCTCAATCGAATTTTATTTCTGGAACCTGATCAATTCGACTCCCTGTTAACTTTGTTTTGCAGAACTGCTGGCATTTTTTGTCTATTTCTGGGAGTTTGTTAATATTTTAATAGTAAATTTTAAGTGTGCACATAGATTATTCATAGCCCAGATAAACCTCAAAGATCATCTTTCCCTATATTTTCATAAAAGACTTTGAAATTGAATAAAAGAAGACATTAGTGGCTGAAATTGAGATATTTACGCATATAATTTTATGGTCAAACAAAAGCATTTACTTTAATATAGATACACTTACTTTATTAATATAGATACTTTATTAATATAGATACACAATCCTACCACCATGTTGATCTCTGGTCTCTGTAGAAGGCTATGCCAGTCATTGTCAGTTCCTTATGTCTTATTGTGAAGATTCTTCTTGACTTCTCAGAGGTCTTAGAGTTTTGCTCTTTCATTTCAGGTCAGTGCTCAAGCTTGCAAATCATAGTGTAAGTCGTGGGATCCAACAGCAAACAGAGACTGTATTTGACTTTAGTCTTTCACACTAGCATTTGTGGCATTGTAGTTTCTATTCACAGCATCAAAATCAGTAGTCATTCTGTCTACCCTTCTCCAAAGTGTTTAACACATTGGTAGTAGAACTATTTTTAAATTGTTGTAATGACAGGAAGAAACACTTATGTTAAATTTATCATTTCTTACCAAATTTACAAGCTTAAAAAGTTCCCCTAAAAAATAGTGTGCAATTTTCAAGGTGAAATATATCTCTCTCAGATATGAGTCTGGTCCCTATACTTTTACTTGTGATTTTTGTTATATTAAAAGAAAATAACCAATTTTTAACTATGTACTGTCAAAATGACTTCTTTTTTAATTTATCAAACTCAAGAAAGTATTTTAATGAAATATAAATCATAAGATTCTAATAAGAATAATATCAATTAATGAAATGTCAACTTTATCATTTGTATACTATTAATAGAAATATACCTTAAACTTATACAATGTTGTATGTCAATTATATCACTATAAAACTGGGAAAAAAGACAAAGCTTTGATTATGACATGGCATTTTAAGAACTATTGTTTTACCCTCAAAACTTACAAAACTCATGCCACAACTAGAAGGACCCACAACGAAGAAGATACAACTATGTACCGGGGGGCTTTGGGGAGAAAAAGGAAAACATAAAATCTTTAAAAAAAAAAAAAAACTTACAAAACTGATGTCAAGAAAAACTAACTAAATGACGTTCACATTTAAGTCTTTATTTTGAGTTAATTTCTGTGAGCGATGTAAGATAGGAATCTAGTTTCATTCCTTCATTAGTGAATACCCAGTTTTCTCAACACCATTTATTGAGGAGACTCTTTTTTCTACTATGTATTCTTGGCTCCCTTGTCAAATATTAGTTGACTCTATATGAAAGGGTTTATTTCTGGGATCTCAATTCTATTCCATCAGCGTAGGTATCTGTTTGTTTGTTTGTTTAATGCCAAAATCATACTGTTTTGATTACTGTAACTTTGTAAATTAGTTTGAAATCAGGTAGTGTGGTGCCTCCATGCACTGTATTATTTTAATTTGCATACTTTAATGACTAGAAAGTCAAATTTTAATTACTAGAAAGTTGTAAACACCTTTAGATAGGATTGTGGTTTTCAGGAACCATTCTGTTGAGATGCTGTTTGCTTGCTCTGTGATTTCTAAATACCTGATTCTTGTCTTCACCTGTGATAGGAAACCTCAAATAATAAGATCACCCTTTAACACCAGAACCAACCTCTTGATCAGAACATTATTAAGAAAAATAAACTATTATATAATGATAAGTGTACCTTTGTACCATAGTCTGAATATATAAAAATGATCACATCGGAAAATTAAATGTAATTTATATATATATATATGCAAACTCAAAGCTAGGAACATACAGTATTAATTGGAAGTCCCTTTTTGAGAAACTGAAAACACTCAGGAGGAAAGAAAAAGATAATTCAAATAACTGTCTATAAATGTACGTTATTCTTATTATTAGACCCTGCTTCTATGCAGTTGGCTGATGTGTTTGCATGCATCTCACGCTGCCCACACTAGAATGGCTCCAACTTCTTTTTGTATGAATGTTTAAAATTTGTATTTTAAAACCAGACTTCATCAATTTTTTAAAAAAGTTTCAGTAACTTTAATAACTTTGGTTAAATGATATCCTAGTGTTTATCCTAGGAAGGGAAAAATTGCTTATTTATTTGCATGTGGCTTCATATCGAAGCCATATTTCCTCACTAGGAGGCTCTGTGGTCAGATGCCTGGTGCAGTATTTCGTGAGATAATCTTAAATGGAAATTCAGTCATGCGTATTAACTACCAGGGCTTTTAGTATTTTTCTTTAGAAGAAATCCCCCATTGCTCCCTTAGTTTTATGAACCATTATATATCCATTTCATGACATTACCGAATAAAAATTTTAGCATGTTAAAAACTTGAAAATTCTTTTCAAATTTGAGATCTGAATTATTTTTCTACATGCAATATGTGGTTATTAGATTATAAAAATTTATTTTCTTGGACCACTTTATATTCATTGTCTTTAAGCTACTCAAAGAGATTATTTTTTCTACATTTCTAGGAGGTTATAACTTTAAAAACTTCTTAAACATTTAAAGAGTACATTAGTAAACCATTCCTTAAGGCAATCCAACTGAATAAACATAAATGAATTTAATATATCCATTCATATAATTCTTCTTATAATATCCAATGTATTATTAGGTGTTTAGATGTATGTCAATCACTGTCTATCACACATTCCCATGCATTGCTCACTCTTCTCTTGCAAACTGTTTTCCCAATATCCCCTGCTTAAGCCTTCTAGGTAAATTTGGCCAACAGGAATTTCTGCTGATAGCCTGAGGAACAGGAGAAGGGGAAAAGCCAGGTATTTCCATCTTTTATCACCCATATCACTGGTCTATTCCAGTAGTGGCTGCTTCTCCTCCCTGGAACCTGCTCTTCACAAGACTGTCCCTCCTTCCATGATCCCAGATCTCCGTAGCCTTTGAAAGGGTTTTCTATTCTACAAGATGGCCTCAGTTTGCAGGCTCTGTTAATACTACTTCCTCCCATTCTAAAGAGTGGTCAGTGGCATCTCGTTCAAACTAACGTTTGAGTTGCTTCAGCACTCTCTGACTCTACATCTCCTGTATACCATGTGTGATAAATTCCCTGCATTAAATTATTTGTCATTAAAATACCCAGAAACTTTTCACGGAATGTTCCAGAAAATAGATCTTCATGATGAGTTGTGGCAATTATGTGGTTAACCAACTTGAGGGGTTGCTACATTAGGTCTCCTTGCAGTGAAAAAACCCAAATATTAGAATCAATTTAATGTAGTCACAGTATAATTATGTAATTTATCTCCTAATATGATCATTTAGTGTCAGTTTGGCTAGGGTAGAACCCCATTTTTTCAGTCTACATTTCCTTGGGTGCATCTGGGTGGAGTTGGGCAAAAGAGAAACATATTTGGAAGATGGAAGTGAAGCAGCAACTACTGCATCTGAAAGTCACCACTGATAGATAGGATGAGATAAAAATCCAGAGATGCTGGACACCTCAGATATATCTTCCTTAACTTGCCCACTCATCTCCATGTCCCTTTTCTGAACGCTAGACTGGCTGACTAATAGCACCCCAGTCACACCACCAGCTATGGAGGAAAAAAGACTTTGATGGATTAATTCATACCCTCCTATTTGCAGTCCCACTATGGTAGCCAAACAAGTCTTGCTATAGATTTGCCTCCAAACTCCTATGTGTTCATCTACACCATTGCTTCATGTGGTCTAGTTAGCAATGCCCTCCCCCCAACTTCCTTTTCAGATTTTACTTTTACATTTCTTCCCATACTGGTCTAAAACCTAATTTTATAAGCTCCAATTCTTCAAATACATGCCCTTATAAAATAACAGTCATAGTCTTTCTCTTTCTGTGATTGATCCCCGAAAGATTTAGTTGTGGTTAGTTGGAATTAGGAGCTGGTTGAAGGCAAGATTAAGAAGGTCAAGTGAACTTGGAACTTAATTTGAGCAGTAAGAATGCAGACTTCCAGGGTCATGAAGTGTGATGCGACGTCTGCTTCTGATCTCTGTAGAGAACTGAAAGAAAAAAATGAGAAGGGAGAAATAATTGTTTCAAAAAAAACCTTCAGAATTTTAAATGAAAAATCTCAAGGCAGGCTTAGAAAATCAGAGAGTTATATTAATGCTAAGGAATTAATTGGGAATCAGTAGGCACCTCAGATTTGAATTCAGCGTCATACCACTAATTCTTCAAAACTCCATTGCTGGAGACATTCCTTCTTCACTCATGTGACAAAACTAGCCTCCACTTGCTCAAACATACAGTAGTGATCACAGCTGAGCTTTGCCTTATAAGGGATACCCATTTTCCCCAAGCCCCATTTCATCTTTTCTCTTTGCCTCCATACTCAAAACTAGAAAGTTTCCTTGTGGAGAATGTTGAGGTCTATTTTAAGATGAGACAGTTTATACACCAAATAATTGCATTTTCTAGATAAATTTCAATCTCAGATATCTGTATAATACATGTGGGGATGGATTCTAAATTTTTTAGCCCAAGAACAAAATATATATGTCCTTCCAAAATGCTATTTAATTTATTTTAACTAGAATATCTGAACCAAAATATTTTGTTAAAACATTCAAATATTTGTGTTATTCTATATGTAACTATTTTGCTGAAACAAGTTAATATGCATCATGTGATGCGATATGAAGACAACAAATGGGCTACTTCCTTTGCAAGAAGGATCAGAAGCCATTTGCCTTCATTTTACAGAGACAGTGACACCATCACTGCCTTCCCCAAGACTATGTAAACTGTTCTCTTTTTAAAACAAATATAATACACTGAAAGGATGATTGCCTAAATGTTACTAAAAATAACACATTGAAGATTACATCGTGATGGGCCATAGGCAGCAGAAATAATAAATTTTATTTCTATCAAAATAGCTGGAGCTTGCTCTGTTTTTTGAAGCTAAGAATATTAACTGAAACGATGATCCTGTTATTAGTTATACAGGAAACCTACCTCAAAGGCATATATTTAAACAAGCATAAATGATATTATAGCAAACACATTTTTCATCTTTCTCCTATAGCAAGTGCAGCTGTCTACACACATCTCACATACGCTACCTATTTAAACTGCATTTCTCCCCTCAGATCTCTTTTAATATTGTATATGTGAAACCCCACCAAATATTTTTTTAAATGTATAATGCTAGCGTTTCATGAAACACATGAAAGGCCACGAATGGGGGAATAAAGTAAAATAAGTGGTGCTGATCTCTGGTCAGGTGAAGTATGCTCATAGAACAAGTTTAGGAAAAGAAATCTCCTCTTGTATAGTTCATTACTGCTCACCCACTAACACTCAACCACAAACAGGACGCCAGGAGCTCAGAAGAGGGGTTTCCTGGGATGACATACAGGAGCCAGAGTCACAAATCTTTTTGAAGGCTTATTGGGAGCACATACAGTAGAATCTGGTCAAAGGATTATCAAGCAACAACCAAGAGGCTGCAATGTTGGAACTACATAATGGTTCTACTACTATTTAGCTCTGAAATTCAGCAAGACTTAGAGTAAAAGCCACAACATAAAAATAACAAATTTATTAAAAGCAAAAATATATACTAAGTGTAAAACTTTTTGCATATGGTAGCATTAGTTTATATCCACCCATAGCTATTGTAGTGGTTTGCATGACGGCCTCCCAAAAGCTGTGCATACCTGGAAGCTGTAAATTTGATCTTATTTGAAAAAAGTGACTTTGCAGTTGTAGTTAAGGAACTTCAGATGAGCTCATCTTGTTTAGGGTTGACCTTAAATCCAATGACAAGTATTTTTATAAGAAAAGACACAGACAGAGGGAAAAGCCATGTGAAGACGGGGACAGAGATTAGAGTTACAATACCACAAGCCAAGGAATGACTGGAGCCACCAGAAGCTGGAAGAATCAAGAAAAGGTTCTTCCCTAGAGCCTTTGGAGGTAGTACAGCCTTGCTCACACCTTGATTTAAGACTTCTGACCTCCAGAACTGTGAGAGAAAAACAGTCCCTTGTTTTAAACCACCAAGTGTGTAGTAAGCTGTTACAGCAGTCCTAGCAAACTAATATAAATGCTGTCTGTTAAAAGCAACAAACCAGAATACTTTTCCTTTGAGATTTCATAATTGTTAGTGGAACGTAGGGTCAGTATAAGATGTTCAACAGATCTTAGAGCTGTGTCTTCAGATGGAAGAGATAAATCAACATATGCCATTGGGTCGAGTTCTGTCAGCACCAGGATGTAGTCAGAGGCAGAACCCTGACACCTCCCACCACCGCTTCCCCACCAACATCATTCCACAAGATAGCACACGTGAAGTATGAAGGAGAAGTACTCCCAACAGAGTAATGGCATGCCAAAGGAGAAGCTATGGACTGTTCCATATAGGACACGGTATCCTTTCAAAGAGTAGTTTAGATAACGTTCATAAGCGTTTGGCTTCCGTCCTACTTCATACTAGTTGCTCTGTAAATGTGTGTTTCTTCCTCTTCTATAGAGACATTATGACTAGCTCCTTTTTAGTAATTTAATTATGTGACAGATAGGTTAACCAAGCTATCATGCCATCTAGGTATACCATGTGCAACTAGATCTAAAATAAACTCTATTCAAGACTTCAATCAGTAACAGTTTCAAGGTCAGTACACAGAACACAGAACCTGATGAATGGCAGGTTCACTGTCTCCTTGAACGGTTAATTAATGACCATGAAAAGGTTCTCTACTTATCTCTGGTCCAAGACTTCCAAGAGATAGGCAACAAGATTGTGGAACTAAAGGGCTGCGGGCTGTGGATATAAATGATGTGAAATGACGTATATGTAGTTAAAAGCAGAGAGGCTGAATTATGCTGATACTTTGGATACCTTGAAATAATGATGTAAGTAGAGAGAGAGCACTATACCAGTTAGTTAAATGAATGCAATGTAATTGATTTAGACTTGTTCCTAGGCATGGAGATAGATAGGGAACCAGAATCTTTAACTTCTTTATTTTAGCCAGTTTTGAGCTTTGTAATTGAAAGAAATGAAACTCCTGGCTCGCTATGATTCTGACTGTTAACAGTGCATTCCTTGTTGCTGTCTATTGTATTGTATACGTATTTGTCTTAGAGATCTCTTATGACAATCTTTCATGAGAATGTAAGGTACATTGTAAGATACTTGAGAATATGCATAATTTCTTATTCATTTCAGTGTCTGCAGCAACCCATACAGATCTACAGATCTGACACATAGTAGGATGTAATCAACCTATGCTCTATGAATGGATGCAGGTGGAGAGAAAAGAGAAATACATGGAAATAATGAGCAGAGAACACAACTCTTTCTGAGAAAAGGATGATGACTACTTTTTATATTGTAATGTTAAACGTTTGTTGCAGATATAATATTTACATAAATTTATATAAAAGTTACTTCACTTTTATAAAATTACTTGACTAAGGAATGGACATAGGGAGAACATGCATATTCTCATTATGCATATTCTCACCAATTAGGCTTTAGTCTTACACGTATATATAGATATGATTTCATTGTTTTATTATTTGTCACATATTTTATGTCATTTTTCATTTTCTTTTTTAGCTAGATCTGTAAATTTTTGTGTTAGATATATTAAAAGCCAGATTATGGTCATACATATGCCATCAAAATAATTTTTTCACCTAATTTGTACACCCACACAAACACACATATTTTAAAGCCATATTTTAGATATATGAAGTTCAGATTTTTATATCTTCTTAGTAGTTCTTTTGTCTTTTATAATTCTGCACTACTTTTACTTTCCTTAAAGATATCTTTTTGACTTGAAATTTAACTAGGTTCAATTGGTGACTATTTTATGATACATAATTTTTCATCTTTTATTATTTATTTCTCAATATGCAATTGCTATAGTTGCTTAATGGTAGCATATTAATAAGTTTTTATTTTCCTCATTGTGATCTTGTTTAATTACCATGGTTTTACATATTTTTTTAAAAAAATTTTGCCTAAGGGGGATTGATTGTGCTTTTTAATCAGTCTTTGACGATTTTTAAAATTGTTAAACAGTAAATTATATCACACAACATAATGCTAACAAGCTATGGAAATTTGAAAGAAGACTAAATTAGTCCCTCTATATCCAGGAAAGAAAATGATACTAGTTTATTAAAAGCCCACACAATGTGCCTTTTGTATTTACATAGCCTTCCATCCTCCAAAAGCTAAATGCCATCATGAGTATTTGTTATTTTTTCAATAATGTGTTACCATATATATACCTATCTCTTAAAAAACATGTTTTGTTTTACCTATTTGAACATTATAAAATGACCCAATATCATATGATTTTTTCCTGTGGTTGGCTCTTTTTAAAAAACTTTTCTGTTATTTTAAAAAATATTTTTTACATATATTTAGAAGGTTTTTGTATGATTTTCTTTATGATGTCCTTCTTCCTTTCACCCCCCCAGATTTATTGAGGTATAACTGACAAATAAATATTGTATATATTTAAGTTATAAAGTGATATATATAAATATATATATATATATATATATATACAAAAATGTAGTGAAATAGTCATCACAATCAAGGTCACTGTAGTTTACTCTTTTACTCATTGTATATTTGGAAACTCATCCATGCTCATTTGTTAGTTATGACATTATAATTGTTCATTGTATTAATTTGCCATGCTTTACTTATTAAATCTACTTTGGATGGCCATTTGGATACTGTCCAGGTTTTCGCTGTTACAAAAAGGCTGCCACGATCATATTTTGCATGTATCCAGTTGCATAGATGTAAGAAGTTCTCCTGGGAGGTGGTTCTCAACTGGAGACAATTATGCATCCCCCCCCCCCCACACACACACACACACAGGGATATTTGGCAACATCTGAAGACACTTTGGGGCTATTATAACTTGAAGTAGGGGTTGCTACTGGCATCTAGTGGGTATAAGCTGTCAGAAATGCTGCTAAACATTATCTGGACCCCAAAGTCAATAATATTATTGCTGAGACACACGGCTCTGGGTCTAAAACTAAGAGTGCAATTATAGTACACGTCAAATTTACTAGATAAGACCAAAATATTTTTTCAGTTTAACTTTTCACCAGCAGTGGATGAGAGCTCCAATTATCCCATGTCCTTATCAACCTTTGGTTTCATCAGACTTTGACAATCAGTTGGATATGCAAAGCTATCACATTTTTTTTTTGTCTTTTTTTTTTTTGGCTGGGAAAGATTCACCCTGAGCTAACATCTATTGCCAATCTTCCTCTCTCTCGTTTTTTTTTTTTTTGTTCTCTCCAAAGCCCCAGTACATAGTTGTATATTTTAATTGTATATCCTTCTAGTCCTCTATGTGAGCCACTGCCACAGCATGGCTACTGACAGACGAGTGGTGTGGTTTTGCATCCAGGAACAGAACCCAGGGAGTCAAAGTGGAGCACACTGAACTTTAACTGCTAGGCCATCAGGGCTGGCTCTATAACATTTTTATTTAAATTTATATTGCCCTGTTGACAAATGATGTGGGACATCCTTTTTTCTGTTTTTTTTTTTTGAGGAAGACTAACCCTGAGCTAACATCTGCCACCCATCCTCCTCTTTTTGCTGAGGAAGATTGGTCCTGAGCTTACATCCGTGCCCATCTTCCTCTACTTTATATGTGGGATGCCTGCCACAGCATGGCTTGACAAGCAGTGCATAGGTCTGCACCCGGGATCTGAACCAGGGAACCCCAGGCTGCTGAAGCGGAACGTGCAGACTTAAGCGGAACGTGCTGCACCACTGGGATGGCCCCATAAAAAAAACATTTATTTTTTGAGGAAGATTAGCCCTGAGCTAACATCCACTGTCAATCCTCCCCTTTTTGCTGAGGAAGATTGGACCTGAGCTAACATCTGTGCCCATCTTCCTCTATTTTATATATGAGACACCTGCCATAGTGTGGCTTAATAAGCGATATGTAGGTCCGTGCCTGGGATCCAAACTGGCAAACTCCAGGCCTTGGAAGCAGAGTGCACAAACTTAACTGCTGTGCCACCAGGCCGGCCCTGTGGGACATCTTTTCTTATGTATATTGGTCACTTACGTTGTTGCTTCTATCAACTTTCTCTTCAATTATCTTTGCTTCCTTTGTTGAAATATATTCCTTTTACTAATTAGTTCACAGATGTACTTTAAGAAGTGTGGAAACTAATATTTTGGAGATATATGTGTGTAGATTCTGTACCACATTTTAAATGTTTTGTTTCTACTCTTACACTTTATTTTGAAGAATCTATAATTTAAATTTAATTAAATTGAATTTACAAATATTTTCCTTAATATTTAAAGTTTCTATGTTTTAGAAATTTTACCTTGCCATAAGTCACCAAGATCTTTTCCCTTTATTCTCTTTTAAATAAATAAATAGCTTTATTTTTTACATTTAAATGTTTAATCTACCTAGAACTGATAACTAGAGTATGGTGTATTGTTGGACTCTTTTTTTTAACCATATGAAGCTCACGCAGAATGTAAAGATTTAATAGCACATCCAAAAGATGGTTGTTCTAATCCAGGGTAATAAATGGTGACTGGATTAAATGATGGCAGCTGTGACTGAGAGAATTAGAAAAGTTTAGAGGATTTTGGAGAGTTGGTATGCCAGGATGTAGAGACTCCTTGAATGTGGGTGTTCAGTAGAGTGAGCCATGAAAGATGACATCTAGCATCTGAATGGACCACAAGGGTAATCATAGTGTCTTTTAGTGAAATGAGAGTGAAGAAAGAGGAAGAGCTTTAGTGAGATCATGGAAATGTACATCTTAGATGCCGAGGATTATAGTTGGGACTAATGAGCAACAAGGACTGGGTAGATAGAGAGTTTACCAAGTTGTCTTCCCAAAAGATAATAGCAAGTCAATCCTTCTAGTTAGTCAGAAAAACTTGGTAGTTATGCTTAACTTACCTCTTCCTCTCACATCATCCAGCTGAATCTGCTAACAAATACTGTTTTGACTTTTGCTTCAAAATACGTCCAGAATCCCACTGTTTTTAACCAATTCCACTAGAAGTCTGGTCTCCGCCATCATGATCTTTCCCTTAAATACTGTGAGAGCTCCCTATCATTCTTTCTGCTTCCACCTACCCTCCCCATTCAAGTCTACTTTGAATACAACATAGATTGATCTTTTATAAAACAGAAGTTAGGTGAGGATGAAACAGCTCTTACATAAAACTTCCATGATAGTCCAACTTACTCAAAACTAAAACCAAAATCCTTACAATTGCCTATAATTTCTGACATTATAGTTCCATAACCCATGCCATTAATTTTCTGACCTTACTTCCTACTAATGACCCCTGATTTCTAACTCCAGTCCAATCACACTGGCTCACACACTTACCTACTTTAAATGTAGTACTTCTGATGTACTACATAATTTTTAAATATGTTTTATGTTTATTGTTAATCGTATGCCTCCTCCTACTAATACACTTTATGGACTTGGAGCTTTTTGGCTTTTTTCCTGTTAGACTCTCTGATATATTCCAAGGACAAGGATACCTGGCATAGAAAGGTTCTCAATAAATATTTCTGAGTAAATAAATGATTTATTGGTTAGATGATTATTAAATGAATTTAATGATATAGGAAAAGAATATAGTAAATTGATTTCTTCAAAATATTCTTACTATTAAATTTAATAATACTTGTCTATGTTTAAAGATTGCTGTCTTTATACTGTAGTTATAAATAGTCCAAAGTTTTCAGTGGCTTAAACTCATGATGGTTTAATTTTTGCTCACACTGCATGTCCAAATGGGATTAGGAGTGGGAAGTTGGGACGTCATGTAAATAAATGTTTTCCCTCTGGGATGCAGACTGTTGGGGCCTCCACTATGTGGCACATCACAATGGCAGGGAGAAGGGAAGGATGTATTGTTACCTACATGCTTAAAGGATCTTCTGGCTGGAAGTGACATTTAATTGGCTAAGAAAGGTCAATAAATTCACAAGAATGGAAAAAACCATTCTTACTGTGAGAAGAGACAGATCTTATCATAAATGAATTATAGTTTATGAAAAAATAAAATATTTATAATCTTCCCTGGTTTACGTCAAAGACTTGTACACTAAAAATAGTTGCTAGACCAAAGAAGTCCAAATTTCTATATGTAAGAAAACTCATAAGTGTTTTATATTAAAAGGTTTGTACAATATGAAATTGAAAATGTGAAATAAGTAATTTAAAATAAGACACAATGAAAGACTATTTTAAGTTGGATCAAAACAAAATGTTACTGCTTACCTAGACTAGAAGAAAATAATAAAATAATTCAAAACTAGAAATGAATAATTTGAAGTATAACCCAAAATCTCAAGAAGTATTTAGGTTTAAGGATGAAAGCCTACTTAATTTACTATTTTCCTTTGTTTGCACTGCAAAGGCATTTTATTTTAAAATTACTGATCTAATACTTTTGTTCAGGCAAATTCAGGTCAAAGAATTATTGGATAAGAATAATGTTTGACATGGAAAAGTTTCTGAATTCAGAATAATACTTGGCCCTTGGAAAAAAAAAAAACCTTTCAATGTATAGACAAGGATAAATGAATCAGAAGTGTCCTTGAGACTTGTCAATTGTTCTTCCTCCTTGGCTATCGCTTGCTATGCCCAAATCAGTGTGTGTGATGCCTATACAGACAGCTGGCCAGTAAAAGAGATGATGGGCTCCAGCTGTGCTGAAGAAGGAAAGGAAATGAAAACACAGTAAATGGAAATTCACTCATTACTGTGTCAAAATACCTTAAAACCAGTGGTATTATGATCTATTCTTATATGCATTGGTGACACAGGTAGACATACATATTGAGCATCGATCAAGCAATTCAGATCTACTCAAAGTATAGCATGTGGACACACAAAAAGCAGGTCCTCATAAGACTTATGGGAACCTAAATCTAATCAGGGTAATCACGTTTGAAGCCTATTAATTACTGTCTTAATCTGCCCAGTTGCTCTAAGAAATTACCATACACTGGGTAGCTTCTAAACAACAGAAATTTATTTCTCTCAGTTCTGGAGGCTGAGAAGTCTAAGATCAAGATTCAGGCTGATTCCGTGTTAGACTGAAACCCGGTTTCCTGGTTCATAGATGGCTGCCTTTTCACCATGTCCTCACATGTCAGAAGGGTTGAGGCAGTTCTCTAGAGCCTGAGCTTAACCCTCATCACCTAATGACCTACCCAAACCTCCACCTCCCAATACATCACATTGGGGGTTAGTTTTGAACATATGAATTTTGGGGGCATGGGGGAGAGACACAAACATTCAGTTTATAGCAATTCTCAAATATAAAATGGACAGGAAAATAAAAGTTGAAAACATTTTAATGTGAAATACCATCCAGAACAAACCTATCTTATTGTATTGAGTAAAGAACATAATATAATAACTATTCTCAAAAAAATAGATGACTCATTCATATCCTTTCCTATAAAGAGTCCTCTGGGAGTGTATTATTGGCCTTTTATATTATATTAAAGACATGATATTATTATTAGAGATATTTCAATGATTTCCAGCTCCTTAAGATATAAAATCGAAGCCCCTTATTATAACAAAGACCTACACGCTCCAGTCCCTTCATAGCACCCATACTAGCCCCATCCCCTGTCAAGGCACCTGTGGTAGATTATCCCTTGTAATAATTGTCCCTAATGATTCATGTCCCCAGGTATCCATGTCCATGTATAGTTCTCTTCTCTATGGATTCTGGCTTTTCACCATTAACAAATGTGAAGCCCCCCAAGGCTAGTAGAGTTCTCATGCGTCAAGACTTGCCTGTTCTTTCTCCTGGGAAGTCTTTTGTTACCATGTGCCACATCCTAGGCTAGCCTTCTGGGGAATAAGGGAGAACACAAATAGAGGCCCCAGCTGTAGAAGACGTTCCAGACCTCATGCAAATAAATAAGTGAGCATAGCTGTCACTACCTGGAGAAGAGTAAGCCAATTCAGTTCAAACCATTGCAAATTGAACCAGAGAATCGTTTGCAAAAAGAGATTGTTAAGTACCAAATTTCTGAGTGATGTGTTATGCAACATTAGGTGATCAAAGATTATAAAATTTGTGAAGTTCCTTTCATAAGCTATTTCTGTTCATTCAGATTTTGTTCTTTCTGATTACTTCTTACTCATCTTTTCATATACAACCTAAACATTGTTGCTTTCAGAAAGATTTTCTTGAATTCTGAGGTTAGGTCTAATTCTCTCTTTCCATGCTCCCGTAGAATACTCAGTATATAGTTACCCAATGATTCTCATATTATATTAAATGTATTAATAAGTCATAAGGATGGTGAAATTAATTGCTATAGGCTTTCAATATTAAACTTATGAAAGTCTAATGTTTTAGAAACATTGGAATGAACTATGCAGAGAACCAAAATATTGGAATTCTAGCACTCATATTGTATTCAAATTAGAGGTATGATTTGAATTAATGACTAAATATTTGCATAATTTTTCATATGTTCTTTTTGTTGTTGAGACTACTGTGTTCTCACACTTCTGCTTCACCTCATATCGTCTTGTTGGGTTTTTTAATTGGCCCTGAGCTAACATCTGTTGCCCATCTTTGTGTTTTTCTTTTCTCCCCAGAGCCCCAGTATATAGTTGTATATTCTAGTTGTAAGTCCTTCAAGTTCTTCTATGTGGGATGCTGCCACAGCATAGCTTGATGAGTGGTGTGTAGGTCTGTTCCCAGGATCCAAACCAGAGAACCCCAGGCTACTGAAGTGGAGCTCATGAACTTAATCACTATGCCACCAGGCTGGCCCCTCCGTACAGTGTTTTTGTTTGTTTGTTTTTGAGGAAGATTAGCCCTGAGCTAACATCTGCTGCTAATCCTCCTCTTTCTGTTGTGGAAGACTGGCCCTGAGATAACATCTGTGCCCATCTTCCTCTACTTTATGTGTGGGACACCTACCAGAGCATGACTTGACAAGCAGTGCATAGATCCACACCCGGTATCTGAACTGGCCAACCCTGGGCCACCAAAGTAGAACGTGTGAAGTTAACCACTGTGCCACTGGGCTGGCCACTGTACAGTGTTTTTTGATGGACCAGTGTGACATCAGTTTTCTTGCTATTTGACATTTTGTTAGTATGAAATCATCAACGTATAAGGCCAAATTTAATTACAGTAGACTCTAGGATGTTTTCAAGAGTTGGAAATTCCAGAATTCAAAGAATATAATTGATGATATGCTTCAAGAAATTTAGGTTTAGTAGAAAAATTTTGTTGTTTAAGAAAATACCTCAGAAAAGAGAAATGAAGGGGGAAGAAAGAAAAGACTACTCGCCAAATCTGCTGCATTCTTAATAGAAAAATATTTTTTTATGGCTCACACAATCTTTTCTATTATAAAGGATTTTGAGACCAGCATTCCTTATCTCCATGGGATCTGCTGACATCATTATAATAACCTAGTTTTCTAAGTTCCCAAATGAGAATTGTTTCATCCTGTTTCTTCGTTGTTTGAGGAGTCTCAAAGAGTAGATGGTTCAATCATTCTTGTAAAATGTGTGCCTAGCCATTCAGCACTGACTGCAGTGTCCATGTGAACTGGTGAGGAACACTCTTGGCCAAGGCATGATTCTTCTCCGTTATCTATGATTGAGGCTTCAAAAGCAGGTTTCCTTGTGTAGAAAACCAGTTCTTTTTCCCTTTTCTATGTTTACTTTAGCAAAGAAAAAGGTGAGTGTGTATATACACATCTATTGTTGCCTATTAAAAGAACCAGATTCCTCTGTCAAATGGAAAGTTTCATAGATTCTTAAAACTGATGAGACGGACATTTCTATCCCCCATCAACCTCCTAAAACTCTTTAGCTAGTCCTTTCCTTAGTACCCAAAGCTTTGCCATAAGATGGTGTGCTTCTAGATGTTTCTAATGAATCTGTGCCTGAAATAGAAGGAGATTAAATAATATATTATGTATCCTGAAGTAACTGCAGGAATTTGACAGAAAATACAAATTATGTAACCTGATAGCCAAACTCTTGTATAATCTCCCATTGCTGAGTTACAGTGACTGGGGTAAGTCACCCACATCAAGTGATCATTTCACACATTTGCTCTGAAAACAAAATGCCTATTTTAGAATACTTTATAAGGCAAAATTTACTCATGTTTATGTTTGAATATATATTTGTGTGTCTATGATGTTTTATTATGATGATTATTACATTATAAAATAATCATGCTAGCTTAAAATTCAATTTTTATTGTTAATTCTATATATAAGAGATCATAGTAAAATTTGAAGTCTATTTTTTTCTGAGGAAATTTATAGATTTTTATGATGAGTACTGTAAAATTGCAGCCTTGAAGTTTGTTTGTTGTTGTTGTTTGTTTTTTTGGAAGTTTGGTTTTGAAGAAATCCCACCAATAGAGTAGCAGATTAATTTACTTAAATAGGCCCAAAAGTGTGAAGCAGTAAGTAAGGCTATTGGTATTAGGGGGAATAAGTACTCCTTTTAATGAAGGAATTAAGTAATTTGAAAAAACTAAGCAATAGCCTTCTTCTAAAGTGTTGGAGATATCTTAGAGGAATGAGTAGGAAATTTGTATTAATATGTTGAGAGAAATGAAAGGTGGACTATTAAACGTATCTACTCTGTCTCTTAGAAATGGTATGGGGTTAGAAGGAGGGAGAATAGAGAGAGACAGGTGGAATCAAGCCAGATTATACCAAGATAGCAATGGAGAGCACAAAGTTTCATGATGTCTTCACCTCTATGTTAAGCCCAACAGACAAGAAATTAGAAATGTAGGTTGAAATATTTGGAACAATTTTCTTTATTGTGAGATGGTATTAAAGAGTGGGCAAGGAGGGGTAAAACAGAATTTACACTCAACAGAGTGATACTGTCTTCTATTTCCTTTCATATAGCCTGCTCCTGAGTAGTACTATGTCTAAAGATTAGTATTCCTGAGTGTGGTTTTATGAGTCCTGCCTGATGCACATATCCTAATGGCTCATCTCCCCATCTTTAGAATGATTTTTGCCATTTGCAGCTGTAGAGAAAATAACTTGCAGAAGACTGAAGAAGAAGAGAAGAATTCTTTAGCCTAATTTGGCTTTGAGCATTATAGGACTCATAGATACACACATATATTGAGATTGGGTGTATGTATTCTTCATGTGGAAATCACTTATGGTCCCTTAGTCAGATCGGGCTGCTATAACAAAATACCATAGACTGGGTGACTTCAACAATGCACATTTACTTAACACAATTCTAGAGACTACAGAGATTCTACTCATACTTTATGATTGACTGGCCCACATTTTCCTGCTTCGTATGTCTAATATTTTTATTGTGTGGAGAAAATTATGGATGACACATTGCTAGATGTCTGAATTTCGTTGCTTTGTTGGGTGTGTCTAGAGTAACCCTTTTATGACAGCAGTGTTTCTCAGCCGCACACTAATGACACTTGGGTCTGGAAGAGTCTTTGTTTTAGGGGCTGTCCTGTTCGTTGTCAAGTGTTTGGCAGCATCCCAGACCTCTACCCCACTATATGTGAATAGTACTCTCCAAGTTGTGACAACCTAAAAATACGTCCAGACATATCCAGATCTCTCTTTGGGGACATCATTGCCCTCACTTGAAGATCATTGTTGAAGAAGTACTCATGCTCCTCAGGTCTGGTCTTTGTTGGGTCTCATTTGAATGCCTGGTGTGTTGTGTGAGGCCATTCCACTCTGATTGGTCAGACGTCTAGCTTCTCCCAGCTGTTTTCATCCTCCTGAATCTCCGTTCTATTAACAGGCTGCTAGGAGCTATTTTCCGAAAAGGCAGGGTTGTGTGTATGCAGCTTAGTATTCAAACAAAGACTCAACGAGATCCTTATGAAGACTTCTTGTGTTTTTTCTTTGTGCAATTTCTTTTTCTACATTTCCCTATCCTGCAAATTTCAGCTACCTCATCAGCTCTGAACACCTCTCTCCTTCCTCTACTGAGCAATACTGCTGATCTCTATTGGGGCTGTATTTCCTGCTCTGTGGTTCCGAAAGTGACCCAGGCAGAAATGTGGGCCCAACGTAGAGCTGACCTCACATATTTCCATTCTTTCAAGAATCATGGTGCTGTGCTGAATGTCATTCAGTGTTTGAACATGGCTGCTGTATTCTCCAGTTTTATAGCTGCTTAAGGCAGAAGAGTAAGGCTGATGCAGATGATTTTGTCATGGTGGAAAAAAGAACTATATGTAACTTTTAAATAATTTCTTTATTTTAAATAGAAACCAGGAAAGCATTACCTAATTGCATTTTTGACTCTTGTTTATTCTACAACCCACTTTCTCCAGCCAAACTTCAGGCTACCAAAAACAAAATAGCCCCATTCACAACTAAAACTTCACCTAAAAACATTTTTCAGATTAGTTCTTTTTTTAAATTTTTTCTCTTTTTTCTTTTTTTGCAGGGAAATATTCACCCTGAGCTAACATCTGTCACCCATCTTCCTCTTTTTTTTTTCTTCCCAAGGCCCCAGTGCATGGTTTATATCCTAGTTGTATGTCCTTCTAGTTCTTCAATATGAGCTGCTGCCACAGCATGGCTACTGACAGATGGGTGGTGGGGTTCCGTGACAGGGAAATGAACCCAGGCCATGATGCAATGAGAGCACCTAACTTTAACCACTAGGCCACCAGGGCTGGTTCTCAGATTAATTCTTATTCAGCTAACTAAGCAATTTGTTCCTTAAAAACAGCAAACCGGTATTTATAGCATATTAATTACTCTAGAGTTTGCAGACTTCTTTCACATATATTACTTTGCTGAGTTTAATAATCATATCAGCAATGAATCACAGCCACTTGATAAAATATAAGAATGTGATCATCAGATTCATCAGATGCACCATAATTCATATTGTAAAGGAGGAAATCAAGACATAAAATAGTATGTTACTTGGTTAAATGATAGAGCCAAGATTTATACCCAGTTCTTCTCATGGAAGTATGCTGCTCTTTCTCTACATTAACCATATGTTGCAATCACAGCCTTTCTACAATCTAGGGTGCTATAATATATGCTCATAATGTATATCAGAGTAGAAGTACTTAATAAATATTTTGATCGATTGAAGATATGCGAGATTGTTTCAAATGATTAAAGAAATTGAGTACTCATTGTGCATTACTCCTACATCTCATTCAAACATGGCTCTCTTCCCCTTACTCCAAAATGTTATTTTTAATCCTAGAGTCGTATAAATATTAGAAAAAGAAACAAGATGCAAGAAGTAGAAAGTTAAATAATAGAGGAATTTCTGGACTTTCTTTTCTTTTTTTTAACTCAAGATTTAAATGAAATGAGACCTCTCCAGCATACAGTAGAATGGAGTTTCACTTCATTCTTAACGAACAAAGCTGACTATCCACAGTGGATGAAAGAAGGAGGAAGGCACAATTCATGATTTTTACTATTTGGCAAACAGTATACTAAATGTCTTATATACATTAACTCACTTAACCATGGGTCATAGAAGGCACATTTACAAGGGACAAACAGGCTTTTGGCTGCTCTGTTTAACACATTATATCTTTGCATTTCTTTAATTGAAATGATCACATCGTGTAAATAAATGAGGGTTATCATGAAAATTAAATGTTATGTTGTAACTAATTCATTTTGAAATAATTTAACAGTCATTGGATTTTACACTAATTGCTTTATGAGATTAATGAATTTACATAGTTATTTGAGTCTCATTACTTGGCAGAGGGTAGAAAAAATATCTAATAAGCCAGTCCAAGAACTTCATTTGGAACGAAGCAAGTGGAAAATAAACCTCTGCCTTAAAGCAGTGGCAGCCATACTTTGTATAGAAGAAAAACTGGTCATAAAACTCATTTCTATGAAGAAGATCCAAATTGGAATGAAATAAAGTCATGTATAGAAAGTATCTACTTATGTAGACAGTAATCTTCTATGTTAACTATGGCTGCATGTATAGAAAGTATCTACTTATGTAGACAGTAATCTTCTATGCTAACTATGGCTGCATATTCTATATCTGGGACCACAACTTCCACTCTCTTTGGGGATGTTGCTAATGGAGAAGGCTGTGCATGTGTGGGGACAGGGGGCAAATGGGAAATCTCTGTACCTTCCCCTCAATTTTGCTGCGAAACTAAAGCTACTCTAAAAGAAATCAAATCTTGATAGAAAATAATTAAAAATTGCTAAACAATGTATTTTCGTTATAAATAGCAATATCAATGACAGCACTTTGGGAAAAAAAGAGAGAGGGGGCAATTAACTTGAACAGACTTTTCTCCAGAGAAGATATACAAATGGCCAAGAATGGATAAAAAGTTGTTCAACATCACTCAGCAGCATGGAAATGCAAATCAAAACCACAAAAGATACCGCCTCACACATTAGGATGTCTACTACTAAGAAAACAGAAAATAGCAAGTGTTGTCAAGGACATGGAAAAATTAGATCACTTGTGCATTGTTCATGGGAATGTAAAATGGTGCTGCTGTTGTTGAAAACAGACTGGTGGTTCTTCAAAAGAATTACCGTTGGTCCAGCAATTCCCCTCTGAGTATATACGCATAAAAATTTAAATCAGAGTCTGAATGATATATTTGTACACCCAAGCTCATAGAAACAGTATTCACAATAACCAAATGGTAGAAGCAATTCAAGTGTGCATCAATGGATGAATGGATAAGCAAAATGTGGTGTATATATATATATATATATATACACACACACACACACACACACACATATATATATATACTGGACTATTTTTCCATCTAAAAAAAGAAGAAAATTCTTTTTTTTTTTCCAAAGATTGGCACCTGGGCTAACGACTGTTGCCAATCTTTTTTTTTTTTTTTCCCTGCTTTATCTCCCCAAGCGCTCCCCTGCCCCCCGTACACAGTTGCATATCCTAGTTGCACGTCCTTCTAGTTGTGGGATGTGGGACACCACCTCAACGCAGCCTGACGAGCGGTGCCATGTCCGCGCCCAGGACCCGAACCCTGGGCCGCCACAGCGGAGCGAGTGAATTTAACCACTCAGCCACGGAGCCGGCCGCAAGAAGAAAATTCTGACACATGCTACAACGTGGATGCACCTTGAGGACATTATGCTAAGTGAAATAAATTATTTACAAAAAGACAGATATTGTATGATTCCACTTACATGAGGAACCAACCTCCTGGAGTGGTCAAATTCATAGGGTCAGAAAGTAGAAGGATGGTTACCAGGAACTATGAATAGGGAAGAATGGAGAATTGTTTAATAGACATAGAGTTTCAGATTAGCAAGATGAAAAATGTTACAGAGATTGGTTGTAAAACGATAGGAATATACTTATGAACTTTACCCTTAAAAGTGATTAAGATCATAAATTCTATGCTATGTGTGTTTTACCACAATTAAGAATAATTAAAAAAAATCTTCCCTCTGATTCTTATGAAAATTCCTCTACAGAACTCTTAGGGCCAGGATAAAGTTCTTCCTCTAAATTTATTTTGTGGCAAAATAATTTGGAGTTATCAAGATATAAAAAATATTTTGACTAGTGAAATATGCCTTGTAAAATACACTTAACATCACTTTGTGTTTGTTGGTCTAGTTAATTCAGATACTTTCTATAAATCATCCCTCATGATTATTTTTAATTTGTTTTATAAGCAAAAAAATTCGAATTCATCATTTATTGGTTAAAAGACGCATTTACAAACTTGATGGAAACTTCAAAAATTGTTTTTAATTAAAAATATTATTTTCGGGGCTGGCCCCGTGGCCGAGTGGTTAAGTCTGTGTGCTTTTCTTCAGCGGCCCAGGGTTTCGCCAGTTTGGACGCTGGGCACAGACGTGGCACCGCTTATCAGGCCATGCTGAGGCAGCATCCTACATACCACAAATAGAAGGCCCCACAACTAAAAATATACAACTTTGTGTTGGGGGTGTTTGGGGAGAAAAAGAAAAAAAAATAAGATTGGCAACAATTGTTAGGTCAGGTGCCAATCTTGAAGAAAAAAGTATATAATTTTCTTCAAAAATACATTTCCTATAAAGATGAATTGAGTTATTTTACTACTCATGTAACTACACATTCTCATTCTTTCACCTGGGCAGGAAACCTTGGTTTTATGCAGTCTCAGGCTCTAAATTATCAGTTCATCCCATAGGAATTTATGTAAGAGGATAATGTCAATGCATACTAGAAAATGCATCCAGTACTCAGATGGAAGTGATAAGTAATATACTGCAAGAATGTATCTTCGGTACTGGCAATACAGAAGATTGTGCAAAGCTTTGCTAGAGTCACCAAGCTTGAAGTATGTTTAGCTAAGATGTGTATAGCATAGCTGATAATAGCTTTATTAAGTTTTGTCCACAGGAAAAAAGAATAGTGGAACTCGTATTATCTTATGGTTTCACTTTTCTGGACATAGTGCCTCATCTGTGTCAGCTCGCAGGTGAACAGTCTGTGCGATCACTTAAAGAAACTATGCTTACCAGCCCAAGAAAATGCTACCTTGTCCTTCTCACCATGAAAGTAAAATATTGCTGAATGTGACCCGGTAATCTTGCCCTCTCTTCTGCCTTTGCAGGATTGTGTTTTGTACAGGGAAAATAAAAGTCTGCAAAATCTTTGTCTGTTCCTCTATTTTCTTAAGATTTAAATATTTAAATTCTCGATCAGAAACTATGGTTATCCACTAGAATCATTACTTTAGTAAAGAGAAATGAAGCCAGTTAGCAGTTTGTCATTTGTTCCCTGATCCTTTTTTCCTCTTATTTGGATAATTTCTTGTTTTCTTACTTTGAGTAGTTTTGGTTACGGTTATTGTCGATCCAAAGACATATTCTTGTAGTCTTCTTTTATTTTTAGAGTATAGGTAGACCCTGGAATTCGTATTTTCCCCATTTGAAATGTTGAGCATACTACCTTTCAATATTGCCCTTTTCTGATCACGCCTGGCAAGAGAGCAGGCACATATGCTCTCTGAGCTATATCCTTTGGTGTCATGATTTTGTAGTAGACATCCATCAGGGAAGTATCCAATGCTAATGGGCGGCAGCTATACATAATGACTCTAAAAGTCGACATGAAGATGAAATACTCAATCCAAATTTTCTTAGTAGACAGTGAAGACTCTAGGCTAGGATCCTCGATCTCCTAGAAAACCCTACCATTGCTTATTAAGTGATGTGGGATTTTATGGTGATGGGAGAGGCACAAACTAGAAGGATTCTACAAAACAATTTTAAAGTGAGAAAGAGATAGAAAAGAGACATCTAAATTTTGCCAAAATTGACTCTAAGCATGCCTTGAAATTTTGCATGATGCCAGCAAACTCGAGGCTATGGGATACTGTTTTGTTTTGTTTGTTTTTCAAGTTTTTATAGTGCAGACTGCCATCTGTTCTTATTTTATTAACCTTACAATCCAAGGAAGTTATAGCTAAACAGTGGCCAGGAATGGGGGAAGAAGAAAGGAACGTGTCCTAGAAACTGTAACTCTACTTATCTCTGAGATTAACTTGGTTGTGCTCCTAACCCCAGAAATGGCTGTCACTACAAAGAAAATTCTTGTAACTTGATTTCTAGGAACAGAAGAGAAGAAACAAACACCTATGTCCAAGTGATGTTATGTAATTTCTACTGTACCATAAATATCAGTTCTCCTCTTCATCTTTTTTTTATTCCTCCATGGGTATAGCACTTAATTTCATCTATATCAGAGAAAATATGTTTTCCCAATCTTCCACAATAACTGCTAAGTTTTTCCCTTTCGTTAATTTGTAACTGCCGCCTCTTTGACCCTTGGGTGAAAATTTGCCTCAAGTTACAGTGTTTAGCGTCACTCCAAAATTACTCAAAGTTCTTTCTGAACAAATACTGATGTTGTGAAATGCCTATGCTCAAGGTCACTGGATTTCCATTAGAAAGGCTCCAGTGGTCACTAAAAATTACCTTGTGACAGGAACCATATGTGTTGGTTGCCTAGAAGCAAAGATGGAGCGTGCCTGTATATTTCTGTAATCCTTTGGCTCCTGATGACACGCAAAATCTCACATCCTCACAACCTTGCTCTCTAGGCCCATCGGGGACTGAGTGCCTGCCATTAGACATGATGAATTGTATGTTTCAAGGTTGCAAGTTGTTCAATGAGTTGCTTCAAGGAGTTAACGTTTTTTAAAAAAGGCTGTGATCACATTGTAGATTAATGTGTCTATCATGAAATGTTTACAAAAATAAGTATTTTTAATTAAGAAAATTGTTTCAATGTATATGTTATGAAGAAAACCAAAAAAATTCAAGAAAAACCACATGAAAAATCCAAAATATGTAAAGTTTATAAAATAGCATCAATTTAAGGTGATAATATTCATGGGATTCATAAAGGATTTGGTTTGCCTTCCAGAGGAAAAATGATCTGCCATTTCGTTATTTATTGAAACCTCCGTGTTCACTGTGTGTAGGGGCATGCACGTGTGTGTGTGTTTATGTAAAATTGGTAACATAAAATGAACAGTTTTACTTTGTTTTGTGTTTGGTTCTTTTCTTTGAGTCATGAACATATAGATTATTCCTTACAGAAAGTGTGGCTTAAATGTAATTATGCAATACCTTTTGTTTAATATCAAGTACTGTATTAAAATATTAATCTGGTAAAATATTCATTCACTCAAACATTTATTTTTGCTCCTCTAAATAGCATCTGTGTAAGATGCTTTCACATATATGTCATCTTTATACTCTTAAATAACAGTCGAATTTTGAATTGTTAATTATCATAGTAGAAATCTGAAAACTGAAGTTCAGAAAACTGCAGTAATTTGCCCAAGGCCATATAAGCAGTAAGTGGCAGTGTTTTCTAATTCCAAGCTTCATGACCATGTTCATTCACACCATTCCATGAATTAGATTGGTACATATTTTCTAATCTATAGATATAATTAAATGCTAAAAATCTTTTGACTACTAAGTCAAGGACAAGAAAATGTTTATATAAAAATCAATGGATAGGTCTGAGAGGTAGAATTGGCTCAATATTTCTTTTTGTTAATTAAAGTAAAATACAGGACAATGAAATTGAACACTCAGTGGTACTAATTCTTACTTAGCTTTAATGTTTGGGAACTGATGGAACACTTGTGACTTTTTGCTGAGGTAATTATAACTGACGGTGCATTCGTTCTCACTGATTGACATATTTTATCCTTGGCAGTTGAACATCTTAAGGACAGCGTCATTCATTGATTAGCTGTCATCTCATCTGCTTGTCCCATGAAAGACTGAATTGTGTTTGCATTTCAAATTAGCTAATTTTAGCCAAAGGAATCAGATAATAACAGGGCTTTGAATAAATATACCCAATGGAAAATATTAATAATTAAGTACACTAATCCATTAATAAGGAGAAGAAAATTTTAATGAAATTATTACAAGTAAACAAGCAACTTCAAGAAGATAAATAATGAATACATGTGGACTCACAGAAATTCAAGGATATCTGGGTAAATTGCATCACTATCCTTATCAAAATATAGCACAAATGACTGACAAAGGAAAATAAAGACTTTCCCATAGATTTAATATTTGATTAAGAGATAAATTCTGTATTTGCAAATGGAAAATACATTTTGCGTTCTATTCTATGAGGATAAGATTAGAAAATAAATGTAAGCTGTAATTATATAATACATAAATGGGCATGCATTTTGCATTATGGCATTCACTAAGTAAATTGTTTATTATTCAAAGCCATTAATTGTCATTATCAATATATTAAAGTATAGTGATACGGCTTCATTAACTAATATATTCTGATGAAAAAATTGTATTTTTTAAATGTCATTGACTTTTTAAAAATATTTTCTGCTTTATATTTTATTTAGTTTTTAAAATAGATACTTTTAAAATATTGTCTTTAAAAAAATAGATAAAGATGTGTTGCTTGCCAGAATTCTTATTAAGTTAAACTGAAAACAATCCCATTAAACATCATTTAGGTCACATTTATTACAATGTTCACACATTTTCACCCATTTCACACATTCTTCTTTATTTCCATTTTCACACATTATTCTTTAACAATGAACAGTGAGTTTTATTTGTCTATTCCATGTTATCTTAAGCTGGATTCACTAAAATCTGATCCAGGAATGACGATTCATGTACAAGTAATTTATTGAGAAACTTTTCCATAATGAAACTACTAAGGTAGTGTGGGAAGCAGAACAGAGAGGAATTCAAACAAGTGCAAATTCAGGCAAAGTCCCATCTGCAACCTGATGCCATGAGAAGATGAGAATGCAGCTCTGGAGCATAAATTATATCTCAAAATTTGGCCTTGCTTGAGAGAAGACAGCTGGGTTTTTATAGCCAATCAGTAACTGAGTCTGAGTAGACACAGCAGATTATAGGCAATTCATCTCCTGTACATACAAGCAACACAATGGGCCAAAGGTGGCCTTCAGAAATATATTGTGGATGTAACACAAAACAGAGTGAAGATGGGGGATCAGAACATAGAAACTATAGAAGAGATCTGAGGTGATTGGATAGAGCATCAATGGTATCTTCCACATATGATATCACCCAAATTTCAGAGTAAAGCATATTCTTTGCCATATATCCAAACACCAAAAAAGAACTCTATCAATGGTGAAAATGTGGTTAGCTTTCTGGAACTCACTATGTGGTGTTGACTATTAGAAGGCACCTGGACAAACTTTGGAACATGTATTCTGTTGGCATAAGACTACTATATCATTTCAAGTTCAAACAGAGATGCTGAACAAAATAACTACTCAATGACAGATAGACAGATAGACAACTTGTACATATAGATAGATCTATAATTATGTAGGCTTACTGTAAGGGTTGAATTGTATCAATTGAGGGGGATTATTAATCAGTTTGTATACAGCTGTCACTTTTGCATTTGGTGCTGGATCTGAGTCAGCAGGATAGGTAGTGAGGAAGGAAAGATTGTTGAGGGCTGAAGAAAGAAATGAAACCCATAAGAATAAGCTGGGACACATTTTGGTCACTCGCTGCCTCCAAGCCTCCAATTTCTATGATGTGTGACCTGCAGGAGAACCTGGCACCATTTGTCACGAAACTAAACCTGCACCTGTCCCGGGGGTGGAAGAAGATAAGGGAAAACTTCCAGCAGGAGGTGGAGGAGCTGTAGATCTGGCTGCTGCCCAGGCCAGCAAGATAAGCCAGAAAATCAGGGGCCAACAAATGTGAACTGCTGTGGCATGTGACGCTGCGCTGAACTCCTGATGGAAAAAAAGTATCTCTGATGCTTCAGCACCGCATTTCAAATATTATGCAAATCAGCTCTGTGGCCCCTGCTAACATAAGGCTAGAGTTTTAGGAAATCTAAGTCCATCCATCCTAGCTAAATTGTCAGAGTGCAAATCCACAATGACTGTTCTGAGACGTGCCAGTCTGAGCTTTAGGAAAAGAATACTTTGACAGATATCTCATATATTTTGAATACACTTTCTCAAACTCTGATTAAAGGGAAAGATCTTGTATAACTTAATATGGAAAATAGTTATTTATTTAGGAAAAATGGGTGCACATTAACTAGCATAGTAAAAGAAGAAGTGGGGACAGCTGAAAGTGAAGGGGACAGATGCCCAGTGGTATGACATACTGCAATACTTAGAGTCATATTTTCAAGAACATTATCTCCCTTTACCTTTAAGCAATTACAGAAATTACTTCATCTGTTATTTCTCTGTTCTCTTTTTTTTTTTGATGAGGAAGATTGTCCCTGAGCTAACATCTGTTGCCAATCTTCTTCTTCTTTTTTATTCTCCTCAAAGCCCCAGTATACGGTTGTATAACCTCGTTGGGAGTCATTCTGGTTCTTCTATGTGGGATGCCATCACAGCATGGCTTGACGAATGGTGTGTAGGTCCATGCCCAGGATCCAACGCAGCAAACCCTGGGCCACCAAAGCAGAGTGCACAAACTTAACTACTCAGCAACAGCAACAGGGCTGGCCACTATTTCTCCATTATTTGTAAGTATTTTCTATGACTTTGTGGTTCATGAATGTACATATGTATGCAATTTTGTGACATCACCTTGTGTAAATTACACCCATAAGCTTCAAGTTCTTTGAGAACATGTGGCTGAGGCAACTCTGAGAATGGAGAGCTTGCAGGATTCATGGGAAAAGGTAGATTTGAAAAACAGAAGTACTAGTGCTTTTGACAACACAAATGTGTTAACTAATAGTCCCAAAATCAATGAATAAAGCATCCCTCAAAGATATTTAGTGCTAACTGACATCTGGCAGTTTTTACCATAAATCATAAATGTTTTCAGTCCTTGGTAGAGATAGTTAGAAAAAACTCCTTGGAAATGTACAGCCTCTGATAATTTGCTTTATTTTATGATAGTTAATTTAGCAATACTTCCATAATACTTGAACATTCATGTGTGTGTTCTAGGACATGGGTGCCCCGTTTCTGTGCTTCGTGGCTGCCACAATGCTTTCTAATGAAATGGAAATTATTTATACAATTTATCTTGGCAATTGAAAAATAAGATAATAAATTAAGGAAAATACCTGTAAGTTTGGATAGTTCATATGTTACATCATGATAACACAGGCATTACTGCTGAACTTTCATAAAATACATCTAAGTCTTTAAAAAATTAGAAATAAGGTTAAGGGAGTTCATCACCACAAAACCTCCTCTTCAAGAAATGCTCAGGAAGAACCTCATTCCTGAAAAATCAAAAAAAGGAAAGGGGTTACAAAATCCAGAACAAAGGAGATAAGCAGAAGGACAATAACACAAAGTAACAGCTCTCCATCAGGACAAAATGCAAAAAAAACGGAAAACAAGTGATAAAATGGCAACAGTAGGCCCCCACATCTCAATAATCACTCTAAACGTGAATGGATTGAACTCTCCAATCAAAAGGCACAGAGTGGCAGGACAGATCAAAGAACAAGATCCAACAATATGCTGCCTCCAGGAAACACACCTCAGCCCCAAAGACAAACACACACTCAAAGTGAAGGGATGGAGAACAATACTCCAAGCTAATAATGAACAAAAGAAAGCAAGTGTTGCCATACTTATATCAGACAAAGTAGACTTCAAAGCAAAACAGATAAAGAAAGACAAAGAGGGGCAGTATATAATGATAAAAGGGACGTTCCACCAAGATGACATAACACTTATAAATATACACGCACCTAACACAGGAGCACCAAAATTTGTAAAGAAACTATTAATAAAACTAAAAGGAGACATCAACAGCAATACAATAATAGTAGGGGACCTCCACACCCCATTAACACCAATGGACAGATCATCCAGACAGAAAATCAACAAGGAAATTATAGAATTAAATGAAAAATTAGATCAGATGGATCTAATAGATATATATAGGACACTTCATCCAAAAACAGCAGGTTACACATTCTTCTCAAGCACACCTGGAACATTCTCAAGGATAGACCATATCTTGAGAAATAAAGCTAGCATCAGTAAGTTCAAGAGGGTTGAAATAATATCAAGCATCTTTTCTGATCATAATGCTATGAAACTAGAAATCAGCTACAAGAATAAAGCTGGGAAAGGGCCAAAAATGTGGAGACTAAACAACATGCTACTGAAAAAACAATGGATTATTGAAGAAATTAAAGAAGAAATCAAATATTATCTGGAGACAAATGAAAATGAAAACACACCATGCCAAATGATTTGGGACGCAGAAAAGGCAGTCCTAAGAGGGAAATTCATTGCAATACAGGCTCACCTCAATAAGTAAGAAAAATCTCACATAAACAACCTCAAACGAAACCTAATGGAATTAGAAAAAGAAGAACAAACAAAGCCCAAAATCAGTAGAAGGAGGGAAATAATAAAAATTAGAGCAGAAATAAATGATATTGAAACAAAAAAGACAGTAGAAAGGATCAATGAAACAAAGAGTTGGTTCTTCGAAAAAGTTAACAAAATTGACAAACCCTTAGCCAGACTCACTAAAAAAAAAGAGAGAAGTCTCAAATAAATAAAATTAGAAACGAGAGAGGAGAAATCACAACAGATACCGAAGAAATACAAATGATCATAAGAGAATACTATGAAAAACTATATGCCAACAAATTGAACAACCTAGAAGAAATGGATAAATTCCTAGACTCATACAACCTCCCCAAACTGAATCAGGAAGAAATAGAGAATCTGAATAGACCAATCACAAGTAAAGAAATAGAAATAGTAATCAAAAACCTCCCCAAAAATAAGAGCCCAGGACCAGACGGCTTCTCTGGAGAATTCTACCAAACATTCAAAGAAGATTTAATACCTATCCTTCTCAAACTGTTCCAGAAAATAGAGGAAGATGGAGTACTCCCTAATACATTCTATGAAGCCAACATCGCCCTGATCCCCAAACCTGACAAGGACAACACAAAGAAGGAAAACTACAGGCCAATATCACTGATGAACATAGATGCAAAAATCCTCAATAAAATTTTGGCAAACCGAATACAGCAATATATCAAAAAGATTATACAGCATGATCAAGTGGGATTTATACCAGGGACACAGGGATGGTTCAACATCCGCAAGTCAATCAACGTGATTCACTACATTAACAAAATGAGAAACAAAAACCACATGATCATCTCAATAGATGCAGAGAAAGCATTCGACAAGGTCCAACATCCATTTACGATAAAAACCCTCAATAAAATAGGTATAGAAGGAAAGTACCTCAACATAATAAAGGCCATATATGACAAACCCACAGCCAACATCATACTCAATGGACAAAAACTGAAACCCATTCCTCTCAGAACAGGAACAAGACAAGGGTGCCCAATTTCACCACTCTTATTCAACGTAGTACTGGAGGTTTTGGCCAGAGTAATTCGGCAGGAAAAAGAAATAAAAGGAATCCAAATAGGCAACAAAGAAGTAAAACTCTCGCTGTTTGCAGACGACATGATCTTATATATAGAAAACCCCAAAGAATCCATAGAAAAACTATTAGAAACAATCAACAACTACAGAAAAGTTGCAGGGTATAAAATCAACATACATAAATCAGTAGCATTTCTATATGCTAACAATGAACTAACAGAAAAAGATCTAAAGAACTCAATCCCATTCACGATCGCAACAAAAAAGAATAAAATACCTTGGGATAAATTTAACCAAGGAAGTGAAAGATCTATACAACAAAAACGACAAGACCTTCTTGAAAGAAATTGACGACGACATAAAGAGATGGAAAGACATTCCATGCACATGGATTGGAAGAATAAACATAGTTAAAATGTCCATACTACCTAAAGCAATCTACAGATTCAATGCTATCCCAATCAGAATTCCAATGTCTTTCTTTACAGAAATTGAACAAAGAATCCTAAAATTCATATGGGGCAACAAAAGACCTCGAATTGCTAAAGCAATCCTGAGAAAGAAGAACAAAGCTGGAGGCATCACAATCCCTGACTTCAAAACATACTACAAAGCTACAGTAATCAAAACAGCATGGTACTGGTACAAAAACAGATGCACAGATCAGTGGAACAGCATTGAAAGCCCAGAAATAAAACCATACATCTATGGACAGCTAATCTTTGACAAAGGAGCTGAGGGCCTACAATGGAGGAAAGAAAGTCTCTACAACAAATGGTGCTGGGAAAACTGGACAGCCACATGTAAATGGATGAAAATCAACCATTCTTTTTCACCATTTACTAAAATAAACTCAAAATGGATCAAAGACCTAAAGATTAGGCCTGAAACAATGTCTTCTAGAAGAGAATATCGGCAGTACACTCTTTGACATCAGCTTCAAAAGAATCTTTTCGGACACCATAACCCCTCACATGAGGGAAACAATAGAAAGAATAAACAAATGGGACTTCATCAGACTAAAGAGCTTCTTCAAGGCCAGGGAAAACAGGATTGAAACAAAAAAACAGCCCACTAATTGGGAAAAAATATTCACAAGTTATTTATCCGACAAAGGGTTAACCTCCATAATATACAAAGAACTCACACAACTCAACAATAAAAAATCAAACAACCCAATTACAAAATGGGCAGGGGACATGAACAGACATTTCTCCAAAGAAGATATACGGACGGCCAATAGACACATGAAAAGATGCTCATCATCACTAATCATCAGGGAAATGCAAATCAAAACTACACTAAGATATCACCTTACACCTGTTAGAATGGCAAAAATATCCAAAACCAAGAGTGAAAAATGTTGGAGAGGCTGTGGAGAAAAGGGAACCCTCATAAACTGTTGGTGGGAATGCAAACTGGTGCAGCCACTATGGAAAACAGTATGGAGATTCCTCAAAAAATTAAGAATGGAAATACCTTATGACCCAGCCATCCCACTACTGGGTGTCTCTCCTAAGAACCTGAAATCAGCAATTCCAAAAGTTCCATGCATCCTTATGTTCATCGCAGCATTATTCACAATAGCCAAGTCATGGAACCAACCTAAGTGCCCAGCAACTGATGATTGGATAAAGAAGATGTGGTATACATATACAATGGAATACTACTCAGGCATAAAAAAGGACAAAGTCGTCCCATTCACAACAACATGGATAGACCTTGAGGGTATTATGTTGAGTGAAATAAGCCAGACAGAGAAAGACGAACTCTGTATGACTCCACTCATAGGTGGTAGTTAACATGTGGACAACGAGAACTGATCGGTGGTTGCCAGAGGAAAGGGGGGTGGGGGGAGGGCACTAGGGGTGAAGTGGTGTACCTACAACATGACTAATAATGATGTACAACTGTAATTTCACAAGGATGTTAACTTTCATAACCTTAATTAAAAAAATGAAAAAAAATTAGAAATAAGGTAAAAATGCACTTAGTTTTCTATTGCATTTATACAGAACATGATAATAAACCAATAATTTTGCTGAATACTACATTTTTTCAAGGAAAGCAAGATAACGTTTTAAATCTTCGTTTCCTAGCATCATAAAGATATTCAAGACTACTTTTTGACAATTATGAAACAGGAATTCTCTAAGGCTTTAGGATTTCTTTGTAATTAGCACTTTGATTCCATAAGAAAGGTTTCATGTTTCTTCCAGTATTTAAGCAGACATGAATTTCAAGATACACTGAAAGAAGCTTCTAGTGGATAATTAAAATATTCATCTTTTAGAATTTTGTAAACATATGAAGCTTAAACTAGTATCTGTTTTATATAATTAAAACATGAGTAAATTTTTTTCAAAATCTGATGCAAGGTAAAATTTCTGTCTTCATTGTCTATTAGAACTTGGGATTTTTCCACATTAAGCTACATAATGAGAAACTATTAGCATGTCACTCAGACACATTGGGCAGCTAAGTTGTACCTGGAAAATCTACAGCAATAATAACAAATACTGAATAGGGATAACGTACTTATGTTATCATATGTATATATAATATAAATCATAAATACTGAATAGAGATAATGTGCTTATATTAATATATATAACATATATATGTAATTGCAAATACGTAGATACAATATTCTTAATGGTTGAAAGAGTTCCTGGTTTAAAGTAACCTGGATGAGAGATGATTGATATAATGTATGACACAATACAGACATTTTCAGACTGTTTCACCCAAAATTAAACAAGTAGGAAGGAGCTGGCTCTTTATTATGAGTTAATGGAAATAATAATGGAAATATACTTGTATACATTTTCAAACAAGGTAAATGAGAGATGCAATATTTTCCACAAATTAAAACAAAATTCATTGTATCCCTCGATATTTGAAAATCTAATGTATTTTGCTAGGACACTATTGACTCAGCTTCTATCCAATAATCCTTTTTGGTTTTGCAATATGAATACATCTCAAAATACAACACTAAGTTGTCATCCTTTTTGTGACCTGGCCAAAACCTAGTGGCCTGCCTATGGGCTAATCCATTAAGCCCACAGGGACTCAGATTTCTCTGCTGTAAAATAAGCAGACCGGTTCTTATGATGCCTACTGTCCATAATCAAAGCCTCATTTTACAGAGTAAATTTTAGAATGAGGAACATAGGTTCTTGTCGATTCTGAAATATGCTGAATTTGGCAAGTAATTCAAACTTCTGTGAGACTTGATTCATAAATTCTAAAATGGGAGCAATGAAAGAGGTAACAAAATAACAAACACGTTTAATTTATTTTTAATGCATCGTCTCATTTAGTTCTCATAAAAACCTTAAAATGGATATATTGCTATCACAATTTTCAAACTGAGATTTGAAAAGAGTATTTCATTTCCAACTTATTAAAAGTCCTAATAACAAATTAACCTTCTCTCTGGCTCAAAGTAATTCTTTCACCAAAACACAAGAGCTCTTCATTACCTAAGAGGATCAAAGCAAGTGAAAGTCCTTTAAAACTGCAATTCACTATTCAAACAGGAAAAGTGATGACATGCACAGAGCAGTTTAATCCACAGTACTGTCTGCCTAATGATTCCACATTTTCAACTTGCAGTTTTCTGATAAAATATTGGGATTCCTAGCTAATTAAAAGATAACCCAATTTATCAAGGTTTGCTGTGTCAACAATGTATTTTGTATGTTAAAGTATTATACTAAAAGTAATAGACCACATGCTAGTTTCCAAACACCTTTCTACTTATAAAATTATTCTAAGAGTACACTTCATAAGTAAATTATAAGTTATGGTAATTTGAAAGTTGAAACGTGGATCATCTAAGGGTGTAAGACTTCCAAGTGCTTCAAAAAGAAATTATACTTTGGGAATTTTAAACTGTGTTCACATGACGTGCTTTGTAAATGTCACATACTGTTAGAGATGTGACAGTGAATAAAATGATCAAGTAATAGAAATGAAAAATATCAGCCTCAAATTAGCAGTAGTAAGTAACCAATCTGGAACACCAGATGGAGAATTAACTGCAATTCAATTATCTATATTAAAATGACTCCTAGGTGCAATTGAAAGAGATACAACATAAAAAAAGAGAAATTGACCATATGTAGCCGGTAAAAAAAGATTTGTCAATGCAAAATGAATGGTTGTTGTACATAAGGCATTTGTTTTGTCATGGGAGATATTTATGAGTGTGATTCTAGTCACACTGTGTTGCTGTTGTGAAAAAGACGTGTACTGTCCTGAGAAATTTGTGATTTCTTCTTTCTTAATTCAAACAGTTAGATAAGGAGAAGATACTTTTTTATAAAACAAATTTTGTTTCCTTACATATTCCGTTTGAATTTTATGGTGATAAAATGAGATTGGAAGTAGAGTTCACAGAAAAAATTGAACATAAACTATATAAATACAGCAGCGAATGCTCGGAATCATAATAATCAGAGAATCCAGGTTGAAGCAGCAAGGAAACGCTTCCATTGCCTATCAGACAGATAAGAATGAACTGAATTGATAGTGTTCAGTTGTAGGGTGAATGTGGGCAAACTGGGACTGGTACTAGGATATAAAATTAAGGGAAGTATTAATTTAACAGCATATCCTAGGGCAGTTTGGAAGTAATGATCATATTTTCAAACATCCATTTACTTTGGATCAGCAATTCCAGTTCTGGGAAGCTATCTGTCAGAAGTATGCTTAATTACCCACGATGATATACGCACAGAGGTGTTCATTGTAACATTATTTATAGTGGGGGAAGATTAGAAAAAAATATTGGCTATCTCTTGGTAGTGGTGAATGTTTTAAAATAAAAGCTAACAGAAAATAACACTTAACAAGAAAAAATGCATATATATACGTATATATATGTGTGTGTGTTTATATATATTCATATATGTATAGCAAAGTCATTAGTATAGCCACTGTGGCCTAAAATTTGTAACATTTCTCACCTCCAAAACATGTTGAGGACACTTAATAAATAGTTTCATTGCGAATTCATTTAATAATCTGTATAATTATGAATGTAAAATGTGCCCATATGGAAATGAAAGGACAAGTAACAATATAAACAAATATAATTGATTCACTGCTCTGATCGTCAATATACTTATTTGTACAGGTAATTGAGTTGAAGATTATGTCCCTGCATTTTCAAAAGATGAATCAAATCACATGCATAAATTAATAAATACTTGAACACTTTTTTTTTTTTAAAGATTTTATTTTTTCCTTTTTCTCCCCAAAGCCCCCCGGTACATAGTTGTGTATTCTTCGTTGTGGGTTCCTCTAGTTGTGGCATGTGGGACGCTGCCTCAGCGTGGTCTGACGAGCAGTGCCATGTCCGCGCCCAGGATTCGAACCGACGAAACACTGGGCCGCCTGCAGCGCAGCGCGCGAACTTAACCACTCGGCCACGGGGCCAGCCCCTTGAACACTTTTCTTTTAAATTGTTTCCTTTGCATTTCATTGAACACTGTGCAAAATCTTGCTTTTAATAGTTGCATACTAACAGGATTTGAATATGCACCTACTGTTCGATATTTTGTGTTTCTAATTTAAAGATATAAAGGTCAACTTTGTGACGACAGTGTATAAATATATATCTACATATCCCTGTCTGTGTTTCAGGTTATTTTCTCATTTTGGAGTCTTGGATTAGAAATCAATGCATCAAAGTTTATGAACATATTTTAAAGTTTTTAGAGCGTCACTCGTGTGTTTTCTAAAAGACTTGCAGTAATTTGCAATATTTGCGAATGGTGTATGGCAGTAGCTGCTTCTATTGAGCTTCGTGCTTTTCCTATTTGTTATTTTGATGGATATACAATAGTACTGCTATTGGACCAAACATAGGTCCCTTCCTGGGAGGTAAATCAAACTGCACCAGAAGTACTTGTTTCATAAAGAAGAATTTTTATTTGCGGCATGCAGCAAAGAAAAATGGAGATCATAGGGAATAATTTCCCAAAGCTATTCCCCCGCCCCCCGGAGCATGGGGAGGGGGGTACCTTTATTTGTGGTAGGAAATGAATATTCAAAAGGAAAGTTTCATCATCACATGTAGAGGTGGGCATAAGCTTGCACATGCATGGTTTGAAATCATGCTTCTACATATATTGCAGGCCCTAAAAATGGCTGCTTCACCCCACCCACAGGAGGAGAATTTATGACATTAATGAGGGCCAGTTACTTTAGTACAACTCTCTGCCCAACTGTGTAGGCATCGGTCTTGTGGTTGTGGTCTGGTCTGGTCTGGTCCAGCTCAGAGTGACTGGGTCCAGGGCAGTTGTCATTTCGAGCTTCTTCCTGGAAGATAGCTGAAAACTACAGAAGCTCAAGGGCCCAAGGTGTTACATAAAGGAACACCTGCATCTTTCAAGAAGACAAGAGAATTAGGTCAAACACAAAGGCTGGAGTTTAGGTAGGACAAGAGAAATGGGTTAGGGTCCATGTCTGGTGACACTACCTATTTAAAGTTACATTCATAGCTGCTGGGGGGAATAAATCAAATTTCAAAGGTCTGCAGGCCATCTTTATGTATTTCTTTATGTTATTAATTCATTCGTTCATTTATTCATTTAGCTGGTAACAAATCCTTGCCTTTTTGCCTATTTCTCAGGAACTGGGTATTTGTAAGTGAATTTATATTTTAATCACATAGTGTTAAAGAAAAAGGAAAACAAGGTGCAGCCAGCAGGATAAAAATTTGGATAGTTTAGAAGAATTAATATTTTGATTGACTCATTACCATAATTGGAAATCTTTGTTTACTTTAGCAAAATGAAGATAATGACATGCAGTTCTGGCTATGCATTTATTTCTCCAAAATCTTAAATGAGTAATCTTATGAACCAAGCATTGTTCGTGGCATGGAGGATACAATACTGAACAAAATAAGCAAATATGTTTATTCTTATGGAGCTTACATTGTAGAGGGAGGGGACAGAATGTAAACAAATGGTTACAACGTATAAAATTATAGATAGCAATATGAGCTATGGAGAGAAATAAGACAAGATACAGGGGATTTTGCATAGTCAGAAAATGTACCACTATGGTGATATTTGAATAAAAACCTGAAGTGGATGAAGGAGAGCGTCACATGGGTATCTGTTAGAAGATGTTGGAGGAGGTCATCGGAGAGGACATGACCACAGGTTGACCAGTGAGCTGAACCAGAGCAATCTGAGGCTCCTTATTCCCTCCTCTGTCCTTGAAATGTACCCTTTGTTCACCATTCCTACACTAGGAGAACTTTCAAGGACACAGCCTTGAGAGAGTAAGGTAGTGTTGAGATGAACTAAAGTGAATATGTAGTTGATCTGTTAAGGCCTCCATATAAACTTGAAGATTCTGGTGGGCAGGTGCCGAGATCTATTTGACTTGTGGCCGCTCAAGACAAACCTCGTTAAGTCAGTTCCCCTGCTTATTAAACATGCCATCTACCAATCTGGGGTGGGTTGCCTCTTTCTTCAGCCTCTCTCTGCCCTTCGTGTACCAGTGAACCAAGAGAAGAGCATTTCAGGCACAGGAAACTCATCACAAAGACTCTTGGTAGCAGCACGTCTGGAATTTACTGGGATCAGCAGAGTGAGAGGGGAACTGAGTGGGTATAAAGTCAGACCATAAATGGCCTTACAGGCCATGGGAATTTTCACTTACACCTTGAATGAGGTAAGAAACCATTGGAGAGTTTCCAATATAGGAATATCATAATCTACCTAGTGTTCTAAAATGGTGAATAGGATGCTGGGCAACAGGGAGATTAGATTGCAATATTCTAGGTGTGAGGGAATGGTGACGGTATAGGATGGTATTTATAAAGACCATGAGAAATAGTTGAGACTATATTTTGAAGGCAGAGCTAAAACATTTCTGAAACATGGAACATGGGAGTTGAGAAAGTTACGATCAAGGATTAATCTAAGGATCATGCCCTAAGTAGCTAAAAGAGTGATCATATTTACTGAAAATAGGAAGTCTGTGGAAGGAGTGAGTTTTATGAAGAATATATTTGAAGTATCTGTTTTAAAAATGGTAATCTTGACCTACCTGTTAGATTTCTACATGGAGATGTTGATTAAACCACTGTGTATATGATTCTGAAGTTCAGGGTAGAGGTCTATGTTTGAGATGAAAGTTTAGAGTTAGTAATACACTGGTGGCATTTAAAATCTTGAAAAAGAATGAATTGGCAAAGGATTAAGTAGGAAATCAGTTCTAAGAATGATTTCTGGATTCTCCAGTGTTTTATAGATCAGAGAGATAAAGATGAGCTGGCACAGAAGCCTGAGAAGGAGTAGCTAATTTCATCAGAGGAAATGTAGGACCAAAAACTGATCATTATAGACCACTGAAGAACATTAGTGATTGTGCTAATTATCCATTGCTTCCAGCTCCAAATCCATCCTTTTTGACTACTCTGTGAAAATGGATCTGGGCTCTTAAAATATTTTTTCTTTTGTCAATTGGCCCTAAAAGGCACTAGAGAGATGTTGCATGAGGAAAATGTTTTGCTCTCTGGTTCTGGTTGTTCTGCATGCTTGGTTTTCTCCAGGGCCCTGGAGCACCCACAGCTTTGCCAGTCTGCCTCCCTCAGTGCTGGCAACAGCAGGACCCAGTGGTAGGTGGCTCCCCCAGACTCTCCTCGCATTTCATGGTCATTCCCACTATGAAGTTTTTCATTAGCGTCTCCAGTGAGACATTTTCCCATGAACAGCTCTTCTCAGCCCCCCAGAAAACCCACTTCCGGCAAATTTCCAAAGGAAGAGTTCCAGCAAGTTCTTCCAGGGCATCATGATAGCAACTTACCTGCCATCCATGAGCCAAGGGCTTGTCCTCTCCAACAAGACAAAGATCTCAGTCTGGAAGGTATGGTCGGGGGAGGGTATCTTTGGTTGCTTATTTCAACTCTGGGGGCACTAGCTGCTCCTTATATCTACTATTCTTCAAAGTTCTCTTACTTTCTAATAGTCAGTGCCTTATTAACTCCATTCCACAGTTTTAGTTAATAATTTTTCAACGTTAAACTTCCCCTGTTCAAATTACTGTCTGGTTTTTATCTCCTCATTGGAGTCAGTTTGATAAGAGAAGTTTCATTTGAGCCCCAGGACTTAAAACCTAACCGAATGGCTTGAAGAGAGATTGGGAGATGAGGAATTGGAAAACTGTGTCTCAACAGTTCTTCCAACGAAAAGTGTTGTGCTGCAAATGGGA
The DNA here is from genome assembly GCF_021613505.1 of Equus quagga. Classification (NCBI taxonomy): domain Eukaryota; kingdom Metazoa; phylum Chordata; class Mammalia; order Perissodactyla; family Equidae; genus Equus; species Equus quagga. The sequence continues at coordinate 50,470,083 of NC_060278.1, forward strand.
GCAAAGAAATGTGGCATGAGACACAAGGAACAATGGTTCAAATGACAGAATGTTTGTTTATGATGGGAGAAATGACAGCACTTACCATAGTGCTGCAGTAAAGACTCTCAACCACTTTTTAAATAATTCAAATATGTGCATTGGAATGTTGATCTAGCAGGCAAAATAAAATTATATTTATTGAAATGGAATGCATATTCCCTATGTGAATGTAATTAGAATATGCATCTGTATATGTCGGAAAAAGGTAATATGTTTAGACAACTATATATGGCAAGCAAAAAATACTATAAATACCATAGAAATCTGGATGAATAATTCAAAAGTCATGTAAGTTCCATGTGACCAGGGCCACTTTGTTTGGTAATTGCTGAAGACCTAAGGCCTAAATAGGGAGACATTTGGTAAGTACTTGATGTATGGGTGGAAAGAGGTTTGGTCCTCCTTATCTGCTCCCTCCTCAGCTTGCCACTTTGGTTTCCATGTTTTGACAAAATATTCAAATTGATACAAAAGATCTAAATTAAACTGCAATAAATAAAATCAAGTAATAATTTTGAGTCTTAAGAATTGCACTGAAACATTTTACTGTAAGGATCAACATTTAAAATTGGAATTGAATATATATTAATATCTATGCTATTTAACTATATCATATTCTGGCTCAGAAAAGTGGAGAAAGATGGAAAAATGTCCTTTATTAGTGTAAATGACATATAACTCCATTAATAAAATGACAACACCAATGGAAAAGAAAAAACTATAGGCTATTTCTATTTAATAAATATATGTATATTTATTCATAATATTCATATATAGATTTGACAGATTGAGCATTTAAATTTAGGTATAGAAATATTTTTATCATAATGAAATTAGAAGCTTTCTAAACTCTGTCCCCATAAGCAAGTTTTATAAAGACCACTACTAGTTTACTAAACACAAGTTTGAGTTTTGATTAAAGTGACCCTGTCAATAAACGTTTTCTATGCTAAATAAATGGCATTTGCTAAGAAAGGCATTGGCCTTCACTATGTCAATAACAGCAAGAGATAAGCAAGCAATTCAGTCTGGTTTCCTGAGACATGGAGACCATTCTCCTAAAAACCCTTGACAAATTTGCAACTAATGTTAGGAAGCAGTATTTTTTTCCCTTAGGTGAAATAACTCAACACCTTTTAGAAGACTTACTAAAAATTACATCACATATATCATCATCTTCTTTACTCCAGAGTGAAAGAGTTACTTGTTCATTCATTTTAGACACTTCATCAGAAGAACAGGCATTTCTGAAAGCATATCCATTTCAACAAAATAATTTGTTAAACTAAGAATGCAGAAGCTCCTAGAATAAGAATACTACCTTTCCCTTTTGTTGTTGTTTTTTTAAGGGCAAATATTTGACTTTGGGATAATTTCTAACAAGATAAATTGTTATAAGATCAGACTTTAATAAAGTTAATAACCACATACTAAAACTTTAAAGCTGGTCAAAAATAGAAATTTTGGGGGCCAGCCTGGTGGCACAGTGGTTAAGTCTGCACTTTCCACTTCAGCAGCCCGGGGTTCGCCAGTTTGGATCCCGGGTGGGGACATACACACCACTTATCAATCCATGCTGTGGCAGGTCCCACATATAAAGCAGAGGAAGATGGGCATGGATGTTAGCTCAGGGCCAGTCTTCTTCAGCCAAAAGAGGAAGATTGGCAGCAGATGTTAGCTCAGAGCTAATCTTCCTAAAAAATTAGAAATTTTGTTGATATAAATGGAAAACATTAACCTGCTATAAAGATATGATTTCTGGTCAATATAGTTATATTTTACCCTTTAAGGTATCTGCCACAGTTTAGTAACAAATAATACATCCTTATCAGGTTGCATTAACATCTGTTTTCTGAGTTTACTAACTATAAGTTAGGACTGATAACTCATAAAACAGCATGATATGTATTTCTATGGAAGATTTGAAATGTCTCCAAATATACTTCATGAAGGAAAATTGCAAAACCTATTAGGTATTTTTATACATGTATATATATTTGAATTTATATTTATGTAAAGAATGAGTAGAAATTATGAATACAGAAATTTCTCTATATATTTTAACTATATTTTTCAAGATTTCCTCGATACTATATCTTTCTCTTGCAGTTTCAGAGAAATTTTACAAGCCTGAAGTTATCTTTCATATGTTCTCCTTTTTTGTGTGTGTGAGGAAGATTGTCACTGAGCTAACATCTGCACCAATCTTCCTCTATTTTGTAGGTGGGGCACCTCCACAACATGGCTTGATGAGCAGTCTGTAGGTCTGTGCTCAGGATCCGAACCCATGAACCCCAGGCCTCCAAAGTGGAGTGCAAAAACTTAATCACTATGCCACTGGGCCAGCCCCTGTTTTTCTTTCTTATTACATGCATTTATTCCTTCTCCACTACTTATTTTCCCTCTGGAAAAAAAAAAAAAACTTTTACAGCATGATGGAGAGATAACAACATTTGTTTGACACTGCTGACCATTAGACAAAAATACCATATATCCTTTTTTTTTTTTAAATAAGTGGTGGTTGTGAGCAAGAGAAATACATATAGATGTTATTTAAAGCAATAAGACTGACTGAGATCGCCAACTTAAAGTAGACAGAGAGAAGGACCAGGGACTGACCCCTTGGTAGTCAGGAAGTGAAAGGCTTGAAGATGAAATTACAGAGGACTTGTAATTATTGGCAAGGACAACATGCTGGGTATGACTGTGAGAATAAGAGACAAGTAGGGTAAAGGACTAGAGTCTGGATAGAAGAGGACAAATGATCAAAGAGAACTGAGAAGGAGGCAACCATGTGTGGAAGGAAAACCACAAGAATGTGTCTCCTGAAAGTCAAGTGAAGAAAGTAGTGTATGCAGGAAAGGGAGGTGATTAATTATGTCAAATGCTGTTTGTAGGACAAGTGACACGGAAGAGTAAGATGCTCATTGGATGATGGAGGCACAAGAGAGAACTACAGCAATGATGTCTTTGAGATGCAAAAGCGTTTGGGATGTAGTGTACGAGTGGTAACAATGGATTTAAATAAAGTTCTGATAGCTCACCTAGAGAAAAGGTTATTAATAGGTTTCTGTAGAACACTTGGGGACCTATGGAAATAGTCCAATGTGTCCATCAGCTCAAATGGGGACAAACTACATCCATTTGCTCTAACCTCTAACAGAAATTTAGCACTTTTTCATTTCAATTATGAAAGTAGGAAAGTAATCACAGTGCATGTGTTTATGACATGTTACTAATAGAAATAATTCCATATCACATTACTACAATAATGTTAATGATATGATATGAGAATGATAATTCCATATCACATTACTATTGTTTTGAAATATGGTGTCTTCTCCACTTCGAAATTACATTTGCAGACTGGTCTAATTGTTTTTATTTAATTTATTAGTAAACAAGCCCATATATAATGCTATATCACAACTTTTAAATAATTTGGTAACTGTAATTCAGATTAATTAAATTCCTTTCTAATCCTATGTGCTTTAGCTTATTACTTATATTTTTGTTTTTGAAAGAGTTCTTTTGGCAAAAGTGATTGATCACACAAAAAAGGATAAGAACATCCTACATTCTGTAATAACAGACCAAAGTCACTGTACATGGATGCATATGATGGTAGTAGAATGGACAGGCTTTGGAAGTCTGTTAACGTTTTGCTCTGATTGCTTCAATGCTTTCATTGAGGAAAAAGCGAGATCGTGAACTGAAAGTAAGGAAGAGAATATGGCTTTGGGGATTTTGAGGAAGAGAATATATGTGAAATTGTCATGTAGGAGAGAGGGAGATGGAACTGACATGGGACATTTAGTATGGTTGTACACTACATTATATAGGAGATCACATGATCTACAGAGAAAACATTCAGCCTCTTGTGGATTTTTTACCAGTCTCATAAAATTTAAGGGATGCAGGAATGGAGGGGGAGGGGATATTTTTCCTTTAATTTTACTGGGATATAATTGTTAGCACTGTATAAGTTTAAGGTGTACAGGATAATACGTGGCATATACATGTTGCAAAATGATTGCCTCCATAAGTTCAGTTAACATCTGTCATCTCATATAAATAGAAAAAGAAAAAAAGAAAAAGAACTTTTAGGATCTACTTGCTTAGCAACTTTCAAATATACCCACAGCAGTGTTAACTATAATAATCGTGTTGTACATTGCATCGTCAGTACTTATTTATTTTATAACTGGAATTGTTCCTTTTTTCCACTTTCATCCAATTCCTGGGAGAAGATTTTTATTTAAGCAGGAGTGTTGTTTAGCCTAGTGAGAATAATATTGTGAGGGAAAAAGAGAAATGAGAATGCAGGGAAGAGGATGTTTATATGATTATGAAATTTAAGTAGGTTATGAGAGATGGAATGGCCATCAAGGGCATGAGAGATTGGAAAAGGGCTGCAGGGTCAATGCAGTTTGAATTGGGCAACTAGAAGGAGTGAGTTAGAGACACTTGAGAGTGGTGATCCTACATAGGTTTGTTTCTTGTATTTCTATGAGCGCAGGCCTGTGTGACATTAATTCTGCTTGCATTTGTTGAAAACTTTCCATCTTGAAAGATGCTTTTGCCAGGTAATGAATTCTAGCTAGATAGCTACTTAGCTGGGTAAATATTGAATTCTAGCTATTTTTTTTTTTTTTTTTGTCACACTAAAGCTAGTATGTTAGTCTTCTGGCGTTCATTATTTCTTCTGAGAAGCTAGCTGTTCTTCTAATTTCTGCTCTGTTGTGTTAATACTGATCTGACCTCTGGCAATGCTTCCTTTCTCTCTCTCTGTCAACTCTCTGGTATTAATCAGTTTTACTATAATGCAACTCGGAGTAAGTATATTTTTTGTTGTTATTTTTCTGCTTGAGGGTCCCAGATCTCCTTGAATCTGTGTCTTGACATATTTTATTACTTGCAAAGAGCCATTAGCATTTCAAATATTGCTTCTACTTGATTTTTTCTCTCATCTCTTTATTTGATTCCAAATAAACACATTTTAGACTTTCTTTTTCCGTATTTCTTATAAACTTTGCTACTTTGCATACTTGTGTTTCTTTGCGCTTTGTTGGATATTTCCAATTTATTTTTAATTTATCAATTCTCTCAGCTGTGTGTAATCTTCTGTTAAACTCATTCATTGAGTCACCAAATTTAGTTTTATATTCTTAAATTCTACGAACTTCTAGTATTTTCACTTTTGGTCTTTTAAAAACGGATTCCAGTTCTCTGCTAAATATCTCAATGTTATGGCTTATCATCCTGAAGATATGCAGCAAATATTTGTCTATTTTAAAGTTTATGCCTGGTAATTCTATGATGATGATTCTATTTCTGTTTCTATATTTGAAAAGTTTCTCTTGGTTTTCTGCAATAATGACATTTCCTCATCAGTTTAATTATTTTTTTATTATGAGTTGCATGCCCAGTATATGTGAATAATTATAGAAATAATCTGTGTCCTTGAGTGGCTTTATCCCTCAATAGAGAGAATTTTAGTTGTCTTATGGCAAGAAACTAGAGCTACTAGAAATCCAAGATCTCTTTATTCCAACTAAAGGTTTTGGGCAGATTATAAACCCAGGGTTTTTTTTTTTTTTTTTTTTGGTGTTTTTTTTGTTTTGAGGAAGACTGGCCCTGAGCTAACATCCATGCCCATCTTCCTCTACTTTATATGTGGGGTGCCTACCACAGCATGGCTTGCTAAGCAGTGCCATGTCCACATCTGGGATCCAAACTGGTGAACCCCAGGCTGCCAAAGTGTAACATGTGAACTTAACCAGTGTGCCACTGGGCTAGCCCCAGGATTTATCTGTTTATTTGTTTTTATTTTCTTTATTTTATAACAATCTTCATCTATAAACTATTTCTTAGTCTTAAGGAATAGCTATTTATATAAGCAATATTCTTTAAGAAAAATTAAAAACTTTGCTTTAGTTTGTGTTGATGTTAATATACCAACATAACTACAAATAGACAAAAAAATTCAAATATAAAGTGTTTCAATTATCATGTAAATTCACAAATTATGCAAATCATAATATTTATTGTGATTAGGGATAGGTCAATCAATATCTCTAGGTCTTAATTTTTATAGCAATCTTCAGTGCTATGATTTGAGCTGGTAAAGATAGTACACACTGATGTAAGTATTGTTTGCATTTTCTGTTGCAAGGGGAAAAAATACCAGTCAGGATTAGCACAAGTCTAAATGATTAATACATTTTAATATACTTCAAGAATCTATTGGAATTCTTATCATTCTTAAATACCTAATCTCAGAAATCCAAGAAGAAAAATTATTAATCAGAATGCCAAAATCTGCATATTCATATTTAAATCATCATTTATAAGTAACCATGAATGTCAAAATTGGGATGTTCCTACACAGTAAAAGGTTGAATGTATTATCAGTAAACATGCATTATTAATGACTTTATTATACCATCATCAGAATTCTCAAATATCTCATTAAAAGTAAGAAATAATGTTTAAAAATAGACTGTTTCAGATTATGATATTTCTATCAAAACAGTAAGCAGCACTGAGACTTGAAAAACTCCAAATTCTGCAGAATGCCAGATACTCTGTCTCTACTGTATTCACAAAATATTACTGGATATTAATTGTAAATGTTCAGATAAATTAAAGAATTCAGTCGTTTATGCTACCTTTTTAAAGAAATAATGTTTCTGTTAATTATGAATTATATGCAAATTTTACTTTTATTTTTGTGACGATGCAATTAGTGTTATAAAATATCCTATATGATCTTTAAGTTGTAAAGAAAGTAGTAAATTTATTAAAAACTAACAACCATTTTAGTTTTTTTACTATAACTAATTTAACAGAAAATATTTTTAAATGATTTTCATTTTTATGACTTTAAAATTTTGAATTGTGGACAAGATTCTTATCAAAGAGCAAGACTGAATGCCTTGAGGTTGAGATATCATAAATATGGTATTAGTTAATTTTAAGTAGTAGAGATTAAATCATTCAAAATGTCATTTGATAATGTTAAGTTGAATTTAGATTAAAAAAAGAGAAGTCAATAATAACTAAGAATAATTGATTATTTCATCTATGTTTCCACCTTAGAAAACTAGAAAAAGAAGAGAAAATTAAATCCAAAATAAGCAAAAGAATAGAAATACTATTAGAACAGAAATCAATACAATTGAAAAACAAGTAATCAATAGAGAAAAATCAACAAAACCAAAAACTAGCTCTTTGAGACAACCAATAAATTGATAAGCCTCTAGCAAGTCTGAATAAAAAAAGCAAAGAAGACATAAATTACTAATATCAGAAATGAAATAGAGGACATCACTACAGATGCCATGGAAATTCAAATTATAACAAAGGAATGCTATGAAAACTCTTTGCCCACAACTTTGATAACCCAGATTAAATGGAACAATTTCTTGAAAGACATAATCTTCCAAAACTCACTAAGGAAAAAATAGACAATCTGAATAGGCCTATATTTATTAAGAAATTGAATCAATAAGTAATAACCTTCCAAAGCAGAAAGCATCAGAGTTCACTGGTGAATTCTACCGTTTAAGGAAAAAGTTATACCAATTCTCTACAATCTCTTTCAGTAGATAGAAGCAGAAGGACTACTTCATAACTCATTCTATGAGACCATCATTACTCTAATACCCAAACCAGACAAATAGACAAGTACATTCCAAGAAAAGAAAACTGTAGACCAATATCTTTCATGAACATAGGTTCAAAAATCTTCAACAAAATATTAGCAAATTGAGTCCAAAAAAAAGTATAAAAAGAATTATACACCATGACCAAGTGGAACTTATCCCAGGATTGCAAGGCTAGCTCAACATCCAAAACTCAGTTAAAGAAATCCATAACATCAACAGACTAAAAAGGAAAAATCACATGATCACATCAATAGATGCAGAAAGAGCATTTGGCATAATCCAACAGCCATTTATGATAAAAAGTCTCGGGAAACTAGAAATAGGGAAAAGTTTCTCAGCTTGATAAAAAATATACTAAAAATTTACAGTTAGTATCATACTTTATGGTGAGAAACTGAAGCTTTCCCACAAATGTCAGGTCCAAGGCAAGGATGTCCCCTCTCACCACTACTTTTCAAAATCATATTGGAAGACCTTGCTAATGCAATAAGGCAAGAAAAGGTAATAACGTGTATAAAAATTGGGAAGAAAAATGTAAAACTGTCTTTGTTCACATATGACATATCTTCTCTGTAAAAATCCAAAGAAATCAACAAAAAAGTTCCTAGAACAAAAAAGCAATTATAGGAAGTTTGCAGGATACAAGGTTAATATACAAAAGTGCATAGCTTTCCTATATACCAGTAATGAACAAGGGAATTTGAATTTACAAACACAGTACCATTAACATTAGGACCCCAAAATAGGAAAATTTAATCTAACAAAATATGTATATAGTCTAGATGAGAGAAACTACAAGACACCGATGAGTGAAATCAAAGAAGAACTGAATAATTGGAGAGATACTCCACGTTCATGGATAGGAAGACTCAATATTGTTAGTATCAGTATTTTCCATTTGATCTATACATTCAACACAATCTAAATCAAAACTCCAGCAAGTTATTTTGCGGATATTGACAAACTGATTTTAAAGTTTTCATGGAGAAGCAAAAGACCAACAATAGCCACCACAATATTGGAAGAAAAGAACTAAATTGGAGGACTGATACTACCCAACTTCAATTCCTACCACATAGTTACAGAATTCTAGATGGTGTGGTACTGGCAACAGAATAGAGAGATATATCAATGGAAGAGAATATAGAGCCCAGAAATAGACCCCCATAAATATAGTAACTAATCTTTGACAAAGGAGCAAAGGCAACACAACAGAGCAAAGATAGTCTTTTCAAAAAACGGTGCTGAAAGAACTGAATATTCTTTTGCAAAAAAAAAAGAGTCTAAACATTGACCTTACACCTTTCACAAAAATTAACTCAAAATGTATCATATACACCAGGTAAAATGCAAAACTATAAAATTCCCAGAAGATAACATATGAAATAACCTAAATGACCTTCAGTATGGTGATGTCTTTTTATATACGACACCAAAAACATGATCCATGAAGCAGATATTGATAAGTTCTTCATTAAAATTAAAAACTTCTGCCCTGCAAAAGATAACGTCAAGAGAATCAGAAGAGTAGCCACAGACTGAGAGAGAACACTATCAAAAAATACGTCTGATAAAAAGCTGTAATCCAAAATAGACAAAGAACTCTTAAAAACTCAACAACTGATCAAAGACTCTAATAGATACCTCACCAAGGAAGACATACATATGGCAAATAAACATACAAAACATGCTACATATCGTATGCCATCAGGAAAATGCAAATTGAAACAATGAGGTACCACTATATACTTATTAGAATGGTTAAAATCCAGAACACTGACAACACCAAATGCTAGCAAGAATGTGGACTAATTCTCTCATTCATTGCTGGTGGGAATGCAAGAAGGTGTAACTACTTTGGAAAACAGGCAGTTTCCTTAAAAACTAAACATATTTTTACCATATAATCCTGCAATCCTGCTTTTTGGTATTTAATAAAAAATTTGAAAACTTAGCTCCACAGAAAAACCTCCACATGGATTTTTATAGAAGCTTTATTCATAACTGCCAAAATTTGGAAACAGTCAAGATGCCCCTCAGTAGTTAATGGATAAACTGAGGTGCATCTAGACAGTGGAATATTAATCAGCAATATGAAGAAATGAGCTACCAAGCCATGAAAAAACAGGGAGAAAATTTAAATGCATATTGCTAAGTGAGAGAAGCCAATCTGAAAAGGCAGCATACTGTATGAGTCGAACTATATGACAATCTGGAAAAATCAAAACTATGGAAACACTAAAAAGATGAGCTGAGGCTGGCCGCATGGCATAGTGCTTGGGTTCAGTGCACTCTGCTTCAGTGGCCTGGGTTCCTGCATTCGTATCCCAGGTGCAGACTTACACCACTCATTAGCCATGCTTTGGTGGCGACCCACATGCAAAGTAGAGGAAGATTGGCACAGATGTTAGCTCAGGGCTCATCTTCCTCAAGCAAAAAACAAGAGCCATTGTTGCCAGAGTTGTGGCGGGGTGGGGGGCCCAGGATGAACACTGGAACAGAAGGATTTCAAGGCAGTCAAAATACCCTGTATGATATTATAATGATGGATACATGTCATTGTATGTTTGTCCAAACTCATAGGATGTAGAACACAAAGAATGAACTGTAATGTAAACTATGGAGTTTGGTTGACTATGATGTGTCAATGTAGGTTCACCAATTGAAACAAAGGTACATCTTTAGTTAGGGCTGTCAATAATGGGGGAGGCTATGCATATGTGAGGAGCAAGGGGTATATGGGAAATCTCTGTGCCTGATTTTATACCATCTAGCCTGCAAGTGAAAGATACAGATTGGATTCAGGATAGTTTGTCAATTACAACATAAGATAATATAGATTATACATTTACAGACTGAGGAAGGCTAGAAGATAAGATAGAAGGAACTAGTGGAAATTCTCATCTGACCTTTTCCATTTTTGCAGTGAGTGTCAAAAAGAGGGAGGAGAAATTTTAAGTTTCACAGAGAAGAAAAGGTAGATAATAACCACCTATGTCTGTGAGAGAATAAATGTACTAGGGAAGGACAATATGATTCCCCGTATCTTTAGGGATCCACCTCATATTCATGTTCATGGATTTTTATTGCATGTGATTGAGAACATGGGTTGTTTGGTGGATGGTGAATAGGTAGTCTGATCAAAGAATAATTGGTAAATATTACATGAAAAAATTATTGGAGAGATGGAGTTTTGTTGAAAGATGATGCTTAAAATAAAATTTTGGAAAGCAGTAGATATTGGAAATAAAAATTCTTAAAGAGAATATAGTAATGGGTGGCTATGGTAGGCATAAGCAAGGAGATAAAGGGACAGAAGTTGTAAGGATCATTTATGTGGGTATTGATATCAAAAAGATTTATGAGAACAGGTGTGGGGTAGTGAGTTACAATGAGCTAGTTGTAAAGGCCTGAAGGGAAACCCATAGATGATTGCTACAGAAAAGTGTAATATGTCACATAATCATGCAGAATGAAATTCAAAGTATGTGTGTTTCACATATTTTAACATATCAATGTAATTAATGTTTGCTGTACTTGAATTTATTTCTTGTATATAGAGAAAGGAGAGACATTTCTACTCTCATACACCAATAGGCAAATATGTTAGCAGTATTTGGACATTAGTCTTGTGTACAATCCATGAAGAGGCTCTTATGCATTGTCGTGAGTCTGCCGGTTCTCCCACCTTCCTCATTCTCAGGGTAACCAAGCACCCACTAATTACCAAATTTCCGGGAGGTCCTCTAAAAGTTGTACTGTAACAGCTTTATTGCCGTCAAAACAATATTAATTGTTATCCTCAAAATGCAGATAAAAGATATTATTAATAATTAACTAGACTTACAACTAAAAGGCAAGCTAGGAAGCCATTTTTCAGTAACAATAGAATTAAAATAACAAGAAGTGTTTTTTGGACAGCTCATCTGTATTTCTTACATCACTTTGTGATTATCCAGCCAGTCTTAAAGACTAACTTTCTTCCTCAGAACACATCTTGAAAGTTTATTAACCTCAGTATTCAACTTACTCAACTTCACAATACTCCAAATTCCTACATGCTTTATCCTAACAACTTTCTAACATTTATTCAACAATATATAGAATGGAGGAAAATAATTTTATGGTAACCATTTCTGGGCCACTGATTGTAGAAAAATGGTAACAAACAATGCAATTTATGACAAACTTTGTTTCCAGAATAGCCTTCTTATTTGCGATAACAGTTTTTTTTTCCTTTGGTGAGGAAGATTGGCCCTGAGCTAACATCCATTGCCAATCTTCCTCTTTTTGCTTGAGGGAGATGGTCCCTGAGCTAACATCTGTGCCAGTCCCCTTCTATTTTGCACGTGGGACACTGCCACAACATAGTTTGATGAATGGTGTGTTGGGTCTGTGCCCAGGATCCGAACCCATGAATCCTGGGCTACCAATGTAGAGTGTGTGAACTTAGCCACTATGCCACGAGCCAGCTCCTGAGATAACACATTTTGATGCATGGATCATGTGAGCTCAAGGCAACTATTTGAAATCTGCTCTCTGCACTTACCGCTTCTTTAAACACTTCTTGCAAAATATCACCTGTGCTTACAAATTCATTGAGATTGGAGTCATCTCAAATTAAAATAATTTTTGGACTAATTTCTATTACTTGTATGCCAGTTTCTAACGTTGGCATTAACAACTGTGGGGCTGGTGCAGCAGCAGCCAAATGATGTTGTACAGCTTTGGAAAATCTCCTAATACAGCTGACATAGTCAACCTTGAGTTTGAATCATAAGGATTAGAGATGAGGCAATATTAGTTAACATTTGGCTGGTAAAATATCCCAATTCCTACTCTGCCATCACACCAGCCCTGTGTGAGTTTATAAAGAAAATAATACCCACACAGAACAACAGAAAATGAGGACCAATGTTCTACTTGATTATTAATTCAGCTCAAACAGAGTGCCATAGCACAAAACTCTGAAAAAGTTGGAGAATATAATTTTTATATAATTAGTAGAGCTAACAAGGAGTTGGCATTTCTCATTAAGCCTGGATCTAAACCTTTCTATTCCTCAACTGCTGTTGTGTGGTATACAAACTTGAAGCAATGCATGCAGTTTCTGGATGCGCATGGTGGAGCACGCATGAAGGTCAAGTTGGGATATAAGAAATCAAGGAAAAGGAAAAGACACAAAAGACAGACCGAGAGAGGGCGAGACAGAAAGAGAGAGAGACAGAGAGAGAGAGAGACAGAGAGAGAGAGAGAAAGAAAGAAAAAGAAATAAAGTGATTTTAGCCTAGGTAATGGTCTGGACTCCAAACAATTGTATTAGTAAATTCTCCTCCTAGAGATGAACCTGTAAGTGAAAGCACAGAATGGAGCAGAGACAAATTGATACATTGTCAAGACTCCTCTCTGAGTTCCTGAGAGTTTTGCAATGTAGTCGGTATACTGTCTAACTATTAGTTGAGAACCAGTAAATACCTCTTAATGAATAAATATATTTACTGAGCTGGGTGTATATGGTATATAATTTAGTGTACCAAAAATTCAGAAAGGTAGACATTATTATCTCTATTTTACAGAGAAATAATCTGAAACTCATTCACAAAATATCGCAAAGACTTGTAAACAGTTCACGTAAATTTCAGACTCAGATCCATTAGATTCAAATCTGATGGCTTTCTCATTTGCTATCCTATTTGCTCTGCAACTACTAGGCACACTTGATAATCATCTTTGTGACTTTCACATGCATTGTTTTACAACAACTATTTTTAATTTTCTTACATACATAAGCCATGAATAATAGATATAGTATAAAATGCAAATAATTAAAAAGAAGAATAAAATTAAAATACCAGGCTTTTCCCTAACTCAGAGCCAACTGGTAATATTGGAGTAGGTGCTAAGGTAGATTAAACAGAAGTGACATGTGGTCACAAAGATATATCACTTCAATAGTCAATGAACAGAAGTGGAAGGTTTCCCAGAGGAAATAATGGCATTACAGATGAAAAAATGCTATCTCTGTACATGGTTGAGGAAGGTAAGGGCAATGGAAAGTAGCTACACCTCGGAGAAAGCCTGAGCATGGTCCTGATTCAAGAGAAAGAAAGATAAATGCAAAAAAATCCACCCATATGTTTTTGGGCTAGCCCAGTGGCACAGCAGTTAAGTTTGCGCGCTCTGCTTCAGCAGCCTGCGGTTTGCTGCTTCAGATCCCAAGATGCAGGCCCACCTACTGCTTATCAAGCCATGCTGTGGCAGGCATCCCACATATAAAGCAGAGGAAGATGAGCACAGCTCAGGGCCAATCTTCCTCAGCAAAAAGAGGAGGATTGGCAGCAGATGTTAGCTCAGGGCTAAGCTGCTTCTTGAAAAAAAACAAAAACAAGCACATTTACAATGTGGAAAAAATGGCTGATGGTTAAGCCCAGATACATAGTCAGAAGCCCATTAAACTATGGTCAGAAGTTTTACATGGAAATTTTATAGAAAGGAATGGCACGATCAATTGAAAATTACCTATGTTGTAATGTGAAAACTAGATTGGAGAAGAATGAATCAATTCAAAGATCCCAATAAGAAACAGTGATAATCTATCCTAAAGATGACATCATCTTTAATCGAAGGGATTGAGAAATTGGGATATGCTGAATGGATAGATTAGAAACATGTTAGGATTGACTATGAATGTGAAAGATGGAAAAGAGTCAAAGTTTCCAGCACTAAATAATCTTAAAAATTCCTACTCTATGATGGGATAATATTAAATTATATGAATTAACCATTATTTGAATACAATATTACAGATTTTTTGTTTCTTCCATTTTTTATTATAATGAGCATACTTATTCTTAACATCTGCTACCATTTGTATGTATAATTTATTTTTATGCAGTTTATTACATGCTATTAATGATTTATAGAGTACTTGAGATGTAAAATTAAAATGGAATACTGTAACAGTTTTTCCAAATTTTTAAATTAATAAAAATCACATATATTATTCTTTTCTGTACATTTCTTTGTTTTATGATTCCACTCCCAATTCTCACTTGTGATAAGGTTGTTTGACCATTTAATTAGCAGATTACTAAAAAAAAAAATTCCTGCTTAAATAATAACTACATTCAAATAAAGTTGTGAGAGAGTTAGAATAAATAAAAAAGGCTTAATTTTCTGTAGTCATTGTAATTGGTTATTTCACAGCTGGCATCAAGAAATACTCATAATAGAAATACTTCAAAATGAAAATATACAAATTTTTCAAAATTTACATTAGGGATCACAATGCAATTTGGTCAAAAGTAAAAATATTTATAGAGGGGCTGGCCCCGTGGCCGAGTGGTTAAGTTCGCGCGCTCTGCTGCAGGCGGCCCAGTGTTTCGTTAGTTCGAATCCTGGGCGCGGACATGGCACTGCTCATCAGACCACGCTGAGGCAGCGTCCCACATGCCACAACTAGAAGAACCCACAACGAAGAATACACAACTATGTACCGGGGGCTTTGGGGAGAAAAAGGAAAAAATAAAATCTTTTAAAAAAAAAAATAAATTAAAAAAAAAAAATATTTATAGAAATCAGGAAACACTGCCCAATCATATATAAATGTTGAATATGAAACAAATACGAATTAGTAGTAAAAGTAAAGAGATAATATGCAAACTTACATGAATATTTAAAATCAATTACTTCAATATAGAGAGAATACAATTCTTCTCATTTTACATGTTTTCAACTAGATTACATATTATTACACAATGAGAGGTATTGACAGTTGTTATATAAGTCCTGTCACTAAAGATTTTGTATGGAGGATGAAATATCTGAAATGCTTTTTAAAGAAAATTTTGGCATGGAAATGGATGGCAGAGGGATTACGCATATTACCAATTTTCTATCCTTCATTAAACATTAGCTGTAGTTTGTAGTAAAGAAGTAAAATTAGAAATCAGACTATCTCATTTCCTCAGCGAGCTGTAACAGGTAATATGGTAAATCCGTAGTCATAATTTTTCACAAACATGCAGCCCTTTTTTCTTGTGAATTTAGTAGCGCATTATGATATTAATGGAAAACAAATTAGTGCATACACTTGTTAATTCAAAGCAAATAAATAGGCATTTTAAAGCACCAACACATTTTATTTTGTGTAAGGCACTGTAAAGAATGCAAATAGGTTTTAAAAGCATAATTCTTGGCTTCCAAAGGCTCCAAATTGAATGTGGTCATTTTAGCAAAGACTATGTACATGAATTAACAATGATGGTTTCAAGAGAGAGATGAAAGCTGTTCATGATTTTTTTGATAAATTTATCTAATTTATACTTTTAAAGCATCCAAACAGAAATATTGTTCTTCTCTCCAAATACCTGAATCAAATCTGATCTACCACAATAAATGGGAAGACAGTTGACCTAGTTGCTTAGCCTCAAAATTCTTAAGCAATTCTTAACTAGTTTCTGTAAAATCTTTCCCATATATTCTAATTAGTAATTTCTATTGACTTTTCCTCTGCAACATCCTCCAAATTCACTCACTTCTAACCATACCTTGCCTGGAGTACTGCAATCATTTTCTAATGAATCTTCCTGCTTCTCATTTGAGTTCCTCAAAGCCAATTCTATTCTTGACTTTTTCTTTTTAAAATGTAAATCAAATTACATCTAACATGAGCTTAAAACCTCCATTGTTTCTCCATATCCTTAGAACAAAATCCAACTCTCCCCCCTTTTTTTTGAGTTTTTCTTCTTTTTTTATTGCAGTAACAGTGGTTTATAACATTATATAAATTTCAGGTGCACCTCATTATATATTTCAATTTCTGTGTAGA
Source organism: Equus quagga (assembly GCF_021613505.1). NCBI lineage: Eukaryota > Metazoa > Chordata > Mammalia > Perissodactyla > Equidae > Equus > Equus quagga. The sequence goes on from NC_060278.1 coordinate 50,486,625, forward strand.
CTGCAACATGTTCACCAGCCAAAGACTGATTACAATCCATTCCCACACACACATGCATAATCACCCTTTTCACCTACCTCCCTGCTCCCTTCCCCTTTGGTAACCACCAATCCAATCTCTGTCTCTGTGTGTTTATTAGTCGTTCTTTTTATCTTCTACTTATGAATGAGATCGTATGGTATTTGACTTTTTCCCTCTGACTTATTTTGCTCAGAATAATGCCCTTGAGGTCTATCCATGTGGCCACAAATGGCCGGATTTCATAATTTCTTGGCTGAGTAGTATTTCATTGTATATGTACCACATCTTCTTTATCCATTCATCCCTTGATGGGTACCTAGGTTGCTTCCAAGTCTTGGCTATTGTGAATAACTCTGAGATGAACATCCAAATCCCTTAATATAACATGAAAGACCAGTTTGGCTCCCTCCTTCTATATCTGATGTTTCTCCCATCATTCTCTCCCTTCTTATTCTGTCTCCAGAAACACAGTATTTCTTTCAGCTCTTTGCATAGGCCAAAGGCAAAACTCAATACTAACACAAAGTCTTAGCATTTGCTGTTTCTTGTTCTGAAAAGTTATCCCAAACTTCTCAGTTTATGTAGGATTCTGCTCAGTTATCATTCTTTCAGAGACAACTTTCCTGCTCACTCCATCAAAAGTAGCATCCCTACTTTTAATTGCTAACATTACACCATGCGGTGTTTTTCGCTAGAGCAATTATCACCACCAGAATTTATATTACAGAACATTTTCACCTGTTTCCTACTAAAATGTAAGCTTCATGAAAACAAAACTATTTCTTGTTCACGAAGAAGAGTTTAGAAAAGTGCTCAATAAATGCTGTTAGACAAGTTAATTATATAATAAAATCTGCTAACAACATATTCATTCAAATGAATTAGATAAATTCACATAAAAATGATATTCAACAAAAAAATAATTAGCCTTGTGTTTGCATAGATTCAGACTGACTAGTGCACTGGAAGAAAATAAAGGTAGTCACATTGGTTATGCTTAAAAGCTACTGAAAACAAAGACAGACTTTTAAATTATTTGAAACTTGTAATTCTAATTGTGTTTCACAATGTAATAAATTTGAAAAAAGCTTTTCCCTGGCTTTTTTTTGTGGTTGTTTGTGTTGCTTAGGTTAACTCCAGGTTGGTGGGCTTCTGTGAAATTGTCTACAGTGGTATCTATGTACATTTAGAACTCCTTTGCCTCGTGCATTTTATTGAGCTGAACATAGAAATTTGAAGTTAAATTCTAAATGTTCATCTATCTTTAGCAGAAAATTTACTTCTATAGTGGGAAGATGTTTAAATTTTATCTGTCTGAAACACAAGAGGGAATATAGTTGTTTCCAATTTAAAACTGTCAAATACTTTTTTAAAATTCATCTCACTTGCAAATATTTGAATTTTTCCTGGTAAGATTATTTTTATTAAAAAGCAAAAACAAAAAGGCCAAAAAAAAAAAAAAATAGGGGGCCGGCTCCGTGGCTGAGTGGTTAAGTTCGCGCACTCCGCTGTGGCGGCCCAGGGTTCGGATCCTGGGCGCGGACATGGCACGGCTAGTCAGGCCACGTTGAGGCGGCATCCCACATCCCACAACTAGAAGGACCTGCAACTAAGATATACAACTATGTACAGGGAGGGTTTGGGGAGATAAAGCAGAAAAAAAAAAAATAGTAGCAAAAGTTCGCTGAGGATGCCATTGAACAGAGAGTCCTTCTAGACCATTTATCTTTCTTCACTCGGGCAGGAAAGAAGGACATTTCATAGCTCCTATTTTACATAGCTTTGTTTTCCATTGAACATTTTAATGCATTATTGCCTTTCTCCTTCAAGAAGAGTTTTAGGCACGTAGGATACAATGAGATCTGAAGGGGCCCCGATTGATGGCATAAGCAGTATTTTTGGAATCTTTGTCAGTAGGACAAGTCAATAGATCAGCTGTCTCTGAATAAACCTGTCCTGCGCTTTGAGAAATAATTAGCACCTTTACTGCCCTGCTACATTTTATTGACCTTGACTTTTCCAGCCCTTGAAATATACCCACTTGGCTCTAATTCACCATGCCAGTCTCTGAGGTTCGAGACAACACAACCCAACCTGCTTGTGTTTTCAGGGAGTAAAGATGATGGCAACCATTACAATGATAGCAACATAGTCACCAGTATGATCATTGTGAATATAATAGAGACTCCACTCTCTGTCTGAAGTTTTTTTCTCAGTAGGTCAGGAGCTTATAAAGGTCCTACCTCGTTTGTAATAAAACTTTAAAAGTAGCTTAATTTTAGCTCTGCAGTAAAATGTTGACATAATGATCATGCGTTAGTTTGTATATCATTTTAAACATTTTATAATACATGAGGACTTTGAAGATTGGAGTAGTAAATTTACAAGGTTTTATCCTGACAAGGTATATTTTGATATATTTTTCAAATTATAATATTATAACATTTCTTTTGGTATGCAGGTGGCTACGCTCAATTCCATGCTTAAATTAAACATAATAAAATGATGGCATGCTTTTCTAAATATGGTTTTCATTACATTGATGGCTTCATAGTTAATGAATATTTCTCATTTCCTAACGACCATTTTTTGAATGGCAATTACATTGGAATTTTCCCAGTCAAAATATTTTAAACTATATTAAAACACTAAAAACTGCTTTATCAATATCCATTTATTCTAAAACTATATTGAGTTCCAGTTGTATCTCAGTAAAATTGACAAAGGAGCAGGTACAAATATGAATAAGATTTTTCCTTGAGAAATACTGAAAAAAGTTTCCACTATTTATGTGTTGGTTTGAAAGACATTTACAGATGCATTAAATTTTATCTTCAACATAAACTGGACTACAACGGTTTTTGTTGTATGGTTAAAGGGACAGACTCTGAAGCAGAGTGCAAATTCCTGTGGTATCACTTGCTATCTGGGATGCTTTCAATACATTTCTTAACCTCTCCATGCCTCACATTCTCATGTTCTTTATCACAGACAAAAAAAGGAAAGAGGGGGCTGGCCCAGTGGCATAGTGGTTAAGTTTGCGCACTCCGCTTCGGCAGACCGGGGTTTGCAAGTTTGGATCTGGGGTGCGGACGTAGCACCGCTCATCAAGCCACACTGTTAGGGCATCCCACATAAAACAGAGGAAGATTGCCACAGATGTTAGCCCAGTGACAATCTTCCTCAAGCAAAAAAGAGGAAGATTGGCAACAGATGTAAGCTCAGGGTTGATCTTCCTAGCAAAAAACAAACAAACAAACAAAAGAAACAAATGGAAAAAGAAAATATGTATATTTATCTAATAAGAATACTGTGAGAACAAAATGGCTGTGCTCAAAACTGTGTCTTGTGCAAAGTGTGCACCATATAGATGTATGCTGCTACAACTACTATTGTTAAGCAGAGATGATCATCACATTTTACAATTGAGCAATTTTAGGATCACAGAAATTATGACTTCTTCAAAGTCAAATAGTTAATCCATTACTAAGAAAATATTAAAAACCACATTCCACTTTATTCATGTAAAGTCAATTTTTACAGGAGAAATATTTCTCTGTATTTAGTGAGATAAACTTGACAATTCATTTCAATGATTTACTATTTTATGATTTCTCTATATCATTGATCTCTTATAAAGATTTCCTTTTCAAAGAATATCAGAAAATATAACAATTCTCATTATATACAATCATTATGAGAGCACAAAGGAGAAAGTTGAGAAAACTTTACAAAAAAAGTAGCATCAGGTTTATGTTGGACTACAAACTTGATTAACATTGGGATTTTAAATCAAATCTATGTCTTTTTATGTGGTGCATCTGCCACATTCTCATGAATGACTTCGGGCAAGATATTTAACTTCTCTAAATCTTGATTCTTTTATCTGAAAACTGAGAATAACAAAAACATATTTTTCATGGTTTATTGACTAGTCTGGTTCTCTTTCCCAGGAAGACGTTCATAACTGGATATGTAAACACGCATGGGAGTATTTATTGCAGCATTATTTTTATTTTAAAGATTTTATTTTTTTTCCTTTTTCTCCCCAAAGCCCCCCGGTACATAGTTGTATATTCTTCGTTGTGGGCCCTTCTAGTTGTGGCATGTGGGACGCCACCTCAGCGTGGTTTGATGAGCAGTGCCATGTCCGTGCCCAGGATTCAAACCAAGGAAACACCGGGCCGCCTGCAGTGGAGCGCGCAAACTTAACCACTCGGCCACGGGGCCAGCCCCTGCAGTATTATTTTTAACAGTAAAAAGTGTCATTAAATTTATAGATATATCTCCTTTGATAGAGGAATATATGTAAATTATTTTATTATTAAAAAAACTCTAGAAAACCAGGAAGGACAGTTGTTACCTACAAAATAAAAGCAAATTGATACTAAAAAAAAACTTGACAATTATTTCTTTTAAAAGAGAGACAGGAAATAATGCTGACTGTCATCACTTTCATGCAACCTTACACTGAGGAACATTGGAGCTCTTAGAAAATGCAGTGAGACATAGATGAGAAATATAGATAGACATGGACAGAGAGCTATGTAACATATATAATATCAGAAATAAAGAAAAAAAATCCGCTGAATTTCAAAGATTTATGGTTGTCTATGTAGAAAACTCCTCAAAAGAATGTCAATTTTTTTTAATGATCAATGATGTAGCTAAGTAATTTGCTGCAGGGTAAGCACATTTAAAACCATAAATGGCATTTTTCAACATCAATAATAAACAGGTGGACAAACAAAATATATTTTGGATAGCACAAAAATATTGAGTACTTGGATATAATCCAATAAAAATGTGGTAGACCTTTATGAAGACAATTAAAAAGTGTGGAACCATTTGAGAAATTAATCCAGTGGGTAGGGCTTATAAAGCACAAACCAGCTGGTTAGGGCAATAAGACCTCTGCCTCGTTCTCCACGTTTCCTCAAGCTCCCTCCCGTTGCTGCTTGTTGAGCGTTCCATCTCTATCATTAACTCCTCCAAATCGTCCTTCTTGATGGTGATTTTGCCGATTCCTTCTCCTGCTCCTGTTTGGCTTTCTGCTCCCAGGACTGTCTGTCTCCAATCACGGACGTGCCCGGGTCCAGATTGGAACTCTGCATCTCCTTCCTTCCAGTAGTTGGCGACTGGCTCCAGGTCCACAGCATCACTGCCATGTTTCCACATCCACTCTGGTGTCTGGAATCCAGGAGGGATTTAGCTGGGTAGTTCTGGCTTAGAGTCTCTCAGGAGACTGAAGTCAAGCTGTTGGCTGAGGCTGGAGTCTGTGAAATGTATAAATGGGCTGCATGATCTGCTTCCAAGCTTACTCAGAATGCCATTGGTAGGAGGCTTCAGTTCCTCACTAAAGGCCTCACCACAGGGCTGCTTACAACATGACTTTCTCCAGGGCAGTGATAAGAGAGAAAGAGAAAGATGGAGCAAATGAGTGAGTGCCCGAGAAGGAACTACACATGGAGACTACAAAAGGGTGTTAATTTCAGGAAGGGGAGGACGTGATCATTGCCAGGCATCTTGGAGGCTGGCTACCACATTGCCTAACAAAATAAAATGTGAATTGAGTTTTCATAAACTTTCTAAGCAAGTTTTACAAGAGACTATTCTCTTCCATTATTTATTGGTGTATCATAAAATGAATTGTCCAGAAAATAGTTTCTTTCACCATATAACCCTCAAGGTTGAAAAAATATACAAAATATTTTGAATAAATGCATTTTGATTTCTATCACTTGACTCACTAACTTATAACCAATTAGACAATAATGAATAAAGACTTAGAAGATGCTTTCATTCATATTCATTAGTGTTGGAATTCCAGAAATAAAAACAATTTTCTTCAATTTTTAGCTTCTGAGCCTTTAAAATATATGGCAAAGAATAAACAAAAATCCAAATTATCACCTGATGTACTGATTCTGCTAATCTTGAAACATCTATGTAAGCAAGTGGAGTTGTAATTCTTAACGCTATAACTAAACAAACTTAGCTATTAGCTACTGGCCTCACTCTACCACTGCGTTCTTCCACACATGAGGTGGGATTTGGGATAATCCTCTAATGGATTGGAACAACAGAGAAAATGTGTATTTCCTGTGGACAAGACCTTCCATGACAGAAAGGGTCACTATATACAGAATGGTAGATCTTTTTCCTCAGCTGTCCAGTTAGATAAATTATCTACCACTCTCTCAGTAAAGGCTGTGTCCTACTATTTTGTTAGTGAGTACACACCAGGAGAACATGAGTAACGGACAAAGGAATGGAAGCAGGAAATGAGGTTGAGAGTAGTTAAGGATATGTTTTCAAGATAGCCCCAACTGAGTGTGACTGATTGCTGGAGCCCACAGGTGGGCCCTGACAGAGCCAACTAATTAACCGTGTCTCAGGAAAGGCAGTCTGTGGAGAAGAGGTAACTATGGTTTCACGTCTCCTATTGGCCATTGGTTAACCTATGGGTAATATTATCACACTTTTCAAAGGTTAAACAGGGTGTTAAACTCCCTGCCCTTCCAGAATGTGCATAGGTGGCACTTGAGCACGGATCGAGTGTCCCATGCCTACGTGTCCCCAGGAAAGTCCCAGGTGGAAGGAAAGAGACATTTTGGTCAGGCAAGGGACAGGCTTACATCCTTACTACCTGTGTGTCAGTCCTATGCCACCTTTGATAAGCAACCCAGCCCTGGATTTGTTAAGTGTATCGATTATAGTCATAATGAGCATCCATTATAATTACTCATAAAAGCTTCTGTCTTCCTTCCTCAATTGTCCTGATTCCTGTATTACCCATTAGAACTTGTTTTTAATTTGGGACAATTAAATAATTTTATTTTTCAAAATTTTTGTGATGTCATCCTAAGGGTATATCAAATCCCAGTGTTTTTGGTTTGTTTTCTTGTGAGGAACATTGGTCCTGAGCTAACATCTGTGCCCATCTTCCTCTATTTTATGTGGGATGCTGCCACAGCATGGCTTGATGAGCGGTTCTAGGTCCATGCCTGGGATCCGAACCTGTGAACCCTGGGCTGCTGAAGTGGAGCACACAGACTTAACCACTATGCCATCTGGCCAGCCCCAAATCGCAGAATTTTTAAAAACTTTCATATATTTGTGGCATTTTTTAATAGAAACAAAGTATATATCATCCTTGTTTCTTTGTATAGAAATCTTGTAATTAAGCATACATTTACCTTAAATGAGATTCTTTTTAAATTTAACAAACATTCAAACCTGATCTGGAAAACCTCAAGATCAGAATTATTATACAAAAGAGAACTTTTCAAAGGATTGTTCTAAATAAGGTAAAAGATGATATTATTCATGAAACTTTATGCATTCAACTTCAATCGGGGGAATGAAAATGTTTAAATTAATGTCTAATTTTTATTAATGTTTCCTTTATGGCAGATACAAGCTAATAATATAATGCTGAAATGTCTAGAAGCTTCTTCTCCTTTCCTTCATTGACCTGGCTCATTCACTAGGTGAGGGTGCGTGATTCAGTTTTTGGGGCTCCACTAAGTATTTTTGGCTTTTTCTAAATTTTATTTTTGTTGTTTAGTCATTTTAGATAATAAAGAGCATTGGACAGGACATAAATAGGACTTTACACAGGAGGACTGAGATTTTAAGGAGTTTTTGTCTACAAATAATATGCATGTCTGGCACATACATATATGCACATATTGCCTCCTTGGTGTTTCTGTTCTTTGGTGTAATTTCTTAAATGCTGAGCTGTTAAACAGATATTTATCAAATGCTTAGGATGTTCATAGGGCACAAAATGGAATAAGCTGCCATCATTGAAATCACAGAATTTACCAACTATTGGTAAGACACGTATAGTAAAATAAAACACATATGAATAAATACATGAAATATAGTATAGTAATTGAAATGGTAGGGATTTCTACAAGGCAGTGGACGGCAAGGGTTAAATCCATCTTTGAAATGTGGTAAATGAAGTGTTTGGGAATGTTCACGGATTTCTTTATAAAAGAAAAAATATGAATTTGTTTTTGAAAGTTGAGGAGGAATTCACAAAGCCGAAAACTGGAGAAAATCCAATAATGGCAGAGAAAAATAACAATTTTATTCAGAGACATTCAATCTGTTTTATGTCATTGGAAACCAAAGTTGTTTAGTTTTTTTAAATCTCATATTCTTTAGATATTAGCTTCAATTAATCTCTGCAAATTAGATGCCATTATGATATTATTAAAAATGTGAATCACAGATAAGACTAGAAAATCTGCAGGTGTAGGAGAGTCTGCAGTAAAAGTTTGAATAAAAATAGCCCAGCTCGCATTTCACACATACATGCAAAATTTAATTCTCCTTTTCACCTCATTTCTTAAATATTAATAATACTTAAATATTTAAAAAATAGTTTTATCTCCAAAAGTTCGAAAAAGATAAATAATTAGTAACATATATTTCTATCTCCTACTTCATTACACAAATGAGTTCAAGAGATCCTCAGTAAATCTCATAATCGTGAGCAGTTTAGTCCAAGCTTAATTACATCTCATCCTTTCATCCTTCTTTCTTATCCTTTATTCCCATTACACTTGTGCTTTGACCTCATTTTTTAAAAATAGTGATCTCCACTTTTTGTCAAATTATCCAACAACTTTCACTTCAGTCCCACCCCACAGGGTCCTAATGAGTCATTATTCTAATTGCTCGCTCGTCAGGACCCTCGAATGTCTTGTCCCCTTGTGCTTCTGGAGAATTGACCCGTCGCCTGGCAACCATGGAGCATTTCTCTCTTCTCTTCCTTGGATTCCAGGAAGGATGCTGAGCACTTCTGAGAATTTACCTGAAGGGCACAAACCAGTGCCACCATAAATTTATGCTCTTCGGTTCAAATGAACTCTCCATCGTTTTCTATACTTTACTGATAGCATAGAACAGGACAATCTGATATCCTACTATAGGGTTTTAAGTAAGAGCATGAAATTGGGAGTCAGAGGGACGTGATAGAAACTCATCTCTTTTACTTAATAGTGGTATATCTGTGGACCTCAGTATTCATCTGGGAATGAAAATAAAATAATATTGGAATATGGATTAAATAATATATTGGATGTTAGCTCTGTGCCAATCTTCCTCTATTTTATGTGGGATGCTGCCACACTGTGGCTTGATGAGTGGTGTTAGGTCTATGCCCAGGATGGGAACATGTGAGCCCTAGGCAGCCAAAGTGGAGAACTTGAACTTAACCACTCGGTCAGATGGTGGCCCCTATTGGAGGTTATTTTTAACACCCAGTATGTATTAGATAATAGCCTTCTTATTATTTCCCACTGTGGTTATTATAAAACTTCCTCACTCTTCAAATGTGCTTTACTCCATTAATTTCACATTTACTCTTATCACTTGAATATATGTAATACTTCGAGGAGAAAATAGAAGCCATCATAAGGGAACTCAGTGAACTTTCTTCCTTTTGGTTTACCTTACCTGTATCCAGACTTTTTTCTTTTTCTATCCAAATGGATAAAGAGACGTGCTTCTCTCTGGCTAACCTCTTCATTTGTGTTTTGAAGATGCCTAATTCATCTTTAGGAAATTCCTCCATTACACCCCTGATACTTTTTTTGAGGGGAGAGGTATTTCAGTGACTTCTGAATTTGATCAAGTGTATAAAAACACTGTATTTTTTTAAGTTAACATTACCAAAAACCTCCCTCAAGACCACACTATCCTAGCTGTCGCCTACTCTCAGACTTTTCCTTAACATACCCCTGCATTCATTATTTTCTTCATCTTCATGCGCACCTGCACTGCATTCAGGCTTCTCCATTAAAACTCTTAAACCAACAAAGCAGGTGGTCCTTTTGCTGCTAAATCTAATAGAATTTTTAAATACCTACCTTTATTAAAGTTCCCCTCTTTATTTTAGGTATACTAAATTGCAGTTGCCTTATTCTTTAGACAAACCACGGATCCCCCACTAAAAGCAGATTTATTCTTTCTTTAGACACAGTGTTAATTTTGACCATGTCATTATTTAGCTCATGGTGCTAAAAGTCAATTATATAGGTTAAAAAAGGATTATCTTAAGTACTATAATACTGGTGTTAGACAACGGAAACAGAAAAGAAACATAGAAAATTGAACCAATAGTTAGTATTTCTAGTACTTATTGTAAAGAGTATGAAAAATTTAAATTATGTTCCAGTCATTCTAAAAAGTGATAAACATGCGTGATGCACTTTAGGGGAAAATATTATTTTTTAAATTAGCACTCGATTGAAGATGTAATCATCAATTATCTCTCACCATCCTTGAAACCACTGTGTTTTCCAGATGTTCTGGACAATAACTTCATTTAATTTCCTCTTTCATGCCTGACTCTTCTTTGAAAATCTTTTCTCAGCAACTATTTTTCCCTACCCTTAAATATTATTTCAATTTATCACAAACTTGTATCTAGCTGTCTAATGCAAGTTTGAGCTGCCCACAAAGCTGTCTCAAACTCAATATGTATCAATTAAATTAGTTATTTTTTCCCTACATCATGCCCCTTGAACACACTCACACTCCTGTCTCAAGACATTTTCACTTCACCCTTGCTGTTCCGGCTGGTGGAATCTTCCTAACTCTATACAGTAGATTGTGCTTTTGTTCAAAACGTCTCCTTCCCTTCTTTATCAGGCGTATCCTACGGAACTTTACCCTGGTGCCTCTCAACGTGGGAGGAAAATTCTTCGCACCTTATTCATATGAGTCTAGACTATGTTCCTTGCTGTGGCAAATGAAATGACACATACCAAAGCTGAGTAGATTCTGTAAGAATCACTATGTGACTATGTTACTACTTATTTTTTTCCACTGACACGAGAATGGTTTCTCCCAGGTGGAAACTGCTTTTTCATCCCAAGTCCTAGAGTGAAACAACGTGAAATGAAATCCTTAAAACCATGCTTGGCATGATGTAAGTGTGTTGTGGTTATTTGTTTACTTATTGACAACCATTCTCTTCTACATGTAGTCCTTATTTCATTGACTATCAGCACCATATACTCAACTAACTAAACCTAAAATATGTAATTGACCTTTACCTCTCTGTTCCTTACTTATCACATGCAGTTGAGACTCTTAATAAGAAATACGGTTAAGAACATAAACTCTGGAGCTAACTATTTAGGTTTAAATCACAGTTCTGCCATTAACTTTATGGCCTTTGGAAAGTTAAACTCCCTGTGCCTCAATTTCCACATCATAAAAAAGAAGTTTGCAGGGCCAGCCTGGTGGTGCAGCAGTTAATTTCACACGTTCCAATTCAGTGGCCCAGGGTTCACCAGTTTGGATCCTGGGTGCAGACTTATGCACTGATTGTCAAGCCATGCTGTGGTAGGCATCCCACATATAAAGTAGAGAAGGATGGGCACGGATGTTAGCTCAGGGCCAGTCTTCCTCAGCAAAAAGAGGAGGATTGGCAGCAGATATTAGCTCAGGGCTAATCTTCCTTAAAAAAAAAAAAAGTTTGCCATTATCAATATTGACTCTATCTCTCTAACTTTTTTTTTTAAAGATTTTATTTTTTCCTTTTTCTCCCCAAAGCTCCCGGGTACATAGTTGTATATTCTTTGTTGTGGATCATTCTAGTTGTGGCATATAGTTGTATATTCTTCGTTGTGGGTCCTTCTAGTTGTGGCATGTGGGACGCTGCCTCCGCGTGGTTTGATGAGCAGTGCCATGTCCGCGCCCAGGATTCGAACCGACGAAACACTGGGCTGCCTGCAGCAGAGCACGTGAACTTAACCACTCGGCCACGGGGCCAGCCCCTATCTCTCTAATTTTATTCTTATCTGCCACTTCTCTGTCCTTGTCATCCTGAATTAGCTAGGTTTCCATCATTTCTGTTTTAAATATTGAATTGTTTCCTCACAGGTTTATTCAGCAAACTTATTGGTCTTCTTTACTCCATTACTTCACTGTAACTACAATAATCTTACTAAAACATGTTACTCTTTCCTTTAAAATATCTGAAGAGAGGGTCCAAAATCATCATGATACAAAGCCCTGGTTAAAGTTCTGTTGCTTATATGTTGAAGATTTTCTCTTAGCACACAGCTTGTAACTGTGGCCAAACTTTGAGTCAGGATGCAAATCTAGGACTTCTGAATCCAGAGCCACCGCCTTGCATAAATTTATTAAACCTCATGTGCTTTAAGTATAGCAGCCATAATCTCTTTTTCTGAGAAATTTAAACCAGATATACTATTTAGTAGTAAATTTAACATATTTGCCAACCATGTGTTTCCCTTATTTCCCCTGCAATAAATTAAATGAGTAATTATTTAAAGTAAATTATTTATGATATACTTATTTAATGTTTAGCTACAGTAATCCACATAGACCCGTAGAATCAAAAAGCCCCAAGAATAAACTACAATTCACCCAAGGACACATGTCATGTCTTTATATACTTATATTTTATGTTTGAGTTCAAAGATTCTGTTTGGCTTTTAGTTTTCTGTTAACATGAGGCTTGTTCTATATGGCTTTTAAAAAAACAATTCTATCTCTACCTTTAAAAATAAAGTAATTATTTCAATCATATTGGATTGAAGGTGGAATAAAGTACATGAATTAATTGATTATTTGAAAAAAAAATTGATCTGATTCAATTGAATTTCTTAATCTAATAATAAGTTTAAAATAAACAAGTAGAAGACATGATACATTGTTTTTTCTGCTATGAATTTGAGAATATTGTCTGAAAATATTGTTTTGAGTTTTCATTGGAACACACCACAAAATTTTGAAAAGGATAAATAAACCTTAAAAATTCACTAGGGATTAATCTTGTAATTGTTTTCACTCTACTATAATTTGTGTAGCCTCTGATTTTTCAAACAATAGATGTGAAAAAACACGTGTATGTTATTTATAATTGGAATTGAGACAGATTTACCTCCTCCCGTTCATTGTCTGTATCTTATCCAAAAGCAGTGGGAAGAAGTCTGCCTTCTACTAATATTCAATTTGTGAACATTCATATCTTTATTTCAGCAGGAAACTCATTCTATGAACTACAGAAACAGATGTCTATCACCAGGCAAAAATAGGTTTACTCATTTTAAGATGCTGTGAGAAGCTGGTATTTTATCAGTTAAGCACATAATCTTCACCTCAACATAAAAATGAATAGCATTACACAAAATCCTTCTGGAAATTTTAGGAAATTAAGTGTATCAGATTTGAAAATCTATAATCACTGAGTGAGCTTGAAATTAAACAAAGAAATTAAAAAAACTGAAAAAAAGTAGTCTTAGAAGGAAATTCACAGGTAATATATATGATATGATGGTGTCTGGCTTGTTTATTCCTGGGATCATTCAATATTAGAATTTCAGGAAGTATTGAAGTTAAAAATGTTACTGATCTTGGGGCCAGCCCAGTGATGCAGTGGTTACGTTCCCACGTTCCACTTCTGCAGCCCAGAGTTCACCAGTTCGGATCCTGGGTGCAGACCTACGCACCACTTGTCAAGCCATGCTGTGGCAGCATCCCACATACAAAGCAGAGGAAGATGGGCATGGATGTTAGCTCAGGGCCAGTCTTCCTCAGCAAAAAGAGGAAGATTGGCAGCAGATGTTAGCTCAGGGCTGATCTTCCTCAAAAAAAAAAAAAAATACTGCTGAGCTTATTTCTAGCATTAACTGCAGAAAATTTCTAAGTTGAAGGATGGGATAGAGAATGTTTTGAGTGGCAAGTAGTATTACTTTTGTAAAGTATGATATTCTTGATCATGAAACACGGGGGCTTACATATATACTTTACATTCTTGAAAAACAAATACATATCTGTTCCACTTTTTATTGGTGTCTTCTACTTTTAGAATCTAACTATATGAAAAGAGAACTTGGCTAGGAAATAAGGAAATTCTGAATTCTAGACCTGTGTTTGTCACTGACTCACCTTCATAGATTTTATTTTTCTCATATTTTGAATGAATTCTTCAGGCATTAATATCTATGCTACTTTCCCACTCTCAATTTCGGTAAGTGCAGTCGTTAATAAATTCTCTGAGCTGGCATTGGATTTCTATTTTTTGATAAAATAGTCACTGAATTTTCAAGAATCAGTAAAGTATAAAATTTCCTATCAGCTTAAAAATTTTCTCCAAACTTTTCTACTTTATATGAAAAATTACAGAAATCATTTGTCTCATAGTATCAGGACTAAGTTATTGGAAGAATTACAGTATTTTAGCAATAGGTTAAAATTTAAATTTAAGTTGTCCTGGAAAAAATTTTATATAAGTCCCAGAATATATAAGCCTATTTTAAATTTCATGAATAATTTAAATGTCATATAGATTTTCTTACTTTTTTTCTTTAAAACGTAACTGATGAGGTGTTGTAGCTGTCGCACTTAGTTTTCTTCATGCTAAATGTACCTGCTAATTCATTCATTTAAAACCTTTTCATTTTAACAGATTTGTAAGCAAGTTCTGGAGAAATATTTCTAACCAAAGTAGTTGGCCATAAAAAGCAATTTTAATTAACATTTCAATGAATGACTTTAATGAAAATCACTTACAAGAATACTGCAAGTGATGAATACTTTAATATGCTACAGAAATTTAAATATTTTGTACTGGAAGTGATGTCAAATAAGCCAAGATTCTTTACTTAGAACTAGACTATGAGAAGGAACGCTCACTTTGAGTCTTTCCGATCTTCTCACTCTTGCCCACAATGCTTGACAATTTCTGCCGGTATTTTGTGGGATCTACTCAGGTTGAATGATGATAAATGGAACAAAGTTGGGACATTAAAAAAACCCAGAATCCTAAATGATACATGTTCTTTCCTAGTACTACAGCTATTTTTTCACATTAATTTCATGATACAAAATCAGTAGGAAGCGAAGAACAAAGTTAGAAGTTGAAGTGAGAAGCAGCTGGGGGATTTCTTTTTTTTTTACCCTTGTAAACTCTTATAGGAATCCTCCTCACATTTTTCCAGAAATGTCTTTTATTTAAAATGCCTCCTGTGATTATTTATTTTAATGCTATATGTATATTTTTCTTATGTTTGCTCATGGCATCACAAATTAAGAAAAATTATTTTTATCACGAATTAGGCATTTTTGAAAATACTCAGGATAATATTCATTGTGCCCTCAGTATATTAATATAGATAAGCTGGAGAAACAGCACGTGGCCTCCACTTCATTCTACTCTCATTGGAATATTGCAGAATACTCTATATGTCCGATGTTTTGTGACCGATAAATAACTAAGATCACTTCTTCATAACTGAAATATTTCCTAGATAATAGATAAAATTTCAATTTTATATAAATTACTCTAATACATTGAAGATGAGGTATGTTACAACTAATATTAAGAAACAAAGACCACCATGTTGACAAAACCAAAGAGAGTTCTGAAAAGTAATTTTAGGGCCTCACATACAAAGATAATTCAAAAATCCTAAATAAAATAATAGCAAATCAAACACAAAAGTCCACTGAATTGTACTTTACCTAAGAAAGTTTGTCTCAAGTATGTAATAGTCAGAAAACTTTTATACAGAATATGATAATTTAATATTAAATATCTTATTGTGTTTACATAAAAATAAATCTATTCTTAATTTAAACAGGTATCTATCACTCCTGAAATAAATTATGATAATACAGGAACTGAAAAGAAATTTAAGAAACAATTTTATAAATATATGTTAATTTTATATGCAATAATTGTGCCATCCAAAATCAGTGGGGAAAAGAAGAAATATTCAAATGATGGATAGAACTCTTTTTCACTCTACATGCTAAATAAAAATATCAGATGACCTAAAGACCAGAACATGCAAATAAGCCACCAAAAAAATAAAAATACAAACAGAAAACAAAAAAATTATAAATAATAAGTGAAATATAGAGGAAAGTGTTTAAAATCTTGGAGAATGGAAGGCCTTTTTAATAACATTAAAAAGATGAAAACCACAAAGGAAATATTGATATTTTTTTTTACCTTTTAAAAAAATTTTTATATGACAATCCAACCTCACAATAATACAGCTGACAGTCTGGGAAACAATATTTGAAAGCTATACCAAAGGAAAATATTTGTTATCCAGAAAATGTGATAACTTTGACAAATCAAACAAGAAAATACAAACAATATATATGCAAATGATATAAACAGGAAATTTTAGAAAAGTATGTACTCTTAGACAATATAAGTATGAACAGATTCTTAGCATTACTAATAATCAGAGAAACACAGAGTGTAGACACAGAGAGAGGTAGAACCTGGAGCTTACGCTTTTATTAGGATCCATGAGTGGAGTGCTTTGGGGATCCCAGACTAAGACTAGATTGGTCAGTTCAAATCAAAAGAGTGGGGTCTTATCTGAGGGATGCATAAGAGGAAGGTAGTGGGAGGCAGGGGAGACCGTTGATCACAAGGGCTGTGGAGAAATCATATCAGGAACTTAACATTTACTTGTGACTCTGCACACAGCTATCTAGGGCATGCACTTGCATGAGGGATTACTGTCAGTTTAAGGTCACTGCAGTCCACTTAGCCAAACAAAATAGATGCTGAAGCCGAATATTATGAGTAACTTAGCTAAACTCTGCACAGCTTGGACAGTACGTCACAGTTAATTTCAGTCAATTTCAGCTCTTAGTACAGTAGCAGCTACCCATCCCTTATCCCCTAGCCTCATGGCAGGCTGCCATGTATATTTCCAGGAGCAGCTTGCACACAGCTTCTGAGAGCCAGAGTGGGAAAAACGACCCTAACCTCCAAATATCATGTATCTCTGCTCTGCTTGCTGATTGATGCTTTTGATTTCAGAGGTGCACACAAAATGCAGATGGCCATTGTTGGTACACTTCCCACTACTGTTGCAAGCCCCTCCTCCTCAGGCTGAAGTGCCCTCTGGGAGATTTAAGGAGCCAGTGCCCTATTTTACCCCTTTACTTTTCTCTTTTTCCACTTTTTGGGAGCCACACACTAAAGACCAGGACAATCAAAAGTACCTGCATATAAGGAGAAATTAGAAATTCACCACGCATGCCTGGGGAAAGGCACAGCTCAGAAAGGACAAGAGAAGACATTATTAACATTACGCTTCAATCTGATCCTCAGCATAGAAACAGTCTAAGACAATCAAAAAACAAAAGCAATAAACAAAAACACTAAACACTGAGAAAAGGGGGAGAATCTGTTTTCTAGAGTTACCATACTATTAGATACAAATACTCACTTTCAAACAAAAAAGCTAACAAATGAATAAAGGCATACAAAGTAAGAAAGTATGGCCCATTGAAAGGAAAAAAAAAATAGAAACCATCGCTATAAAATGACTTGATAGCAGATCTATTAGTCAAAGACTTTAAGGCAACTGTCTTAAAGATGCTCAAAGAACGAAAGGAAGTTGTGGAGAAAGTCAATAAAGTGATGTATGGATGAAATGGAACTATCAATAAAGAAATAGAAAACTGATGAAACTAAAAAGAAATTCTGGGGCTGAAAACTACAATAACTGAAATATAAAATTCATGAGAGGGATTCAAAGGTAGATTTGAGCAAGGAGAAGAAACAATCAGCAAACTTGAAGATATGACAAAGGAAATTATTGAGTCTAAGAAACAGAAAGAAAAATATAGAAGAAAAGAGAACAGACTCTAAGGAACGTATGAGACACTATCAAGGAGACCAATGTACACATTGTGAAAGTTCCAAAAGAATAAGAGAGAGAGAAAGGGACAGAGAATGTTTGAAGAAATAACGGCTGAAAATTTCAGAAATTTGATGAAAGATATGACTATAAAGATCCAAGAAGCTCAAGAATCTCCAAAGTAAAATGAGTGCAAAGAGACACACATTGAGATAGATTATAATCAGACTTCTGAAAGGCAAAGACAGAGAGAATCTTGAAAGCAGCAAGAGAGAAGTGACTTGAAACTTACAGGGGATCTTCAATAATATATCAGGTGACTTTTCATCAGAAATATAGGACTTGAACAGCACAATAAACCAACTAGATCTAACGGACACATACAAAACACTCTGCCCAATGATACAATACACATCTTCTCAAGTGCACATGGAACATTTTCCAGGATAGACTATATGTTAAGCCATGAAGTAAGCATCAATAGATTTAAAAAGATAGAAATCATACAAAGTATCTCCTCTAAGCACAATGAGATGAAGCTAAAAATCAATAATATAAGGTAAACTGGAAAATTCACAAATTTGTGGAAATTAAACGACACACTTTTAAAAAACAAATGGATCAAAGATGAAATAATGAGAGAAATTAGAAAATACTTAGAGAGCAGTGAAAATGAAAACACAACATACCAGAACATATGAGATGCAGCAAAGCAGTACTCGTAATGAAAGAATCAGTGTGTATTCCCTCTCACTTACTTGAAAATGCAAGTAGAAAAAATTGTTGCTTCTGTTTTGGAATTAAATCCTCTTCTTGGCATTTACCCTTGAAAAATCATCAAACCTTGCTAATAGAAACATGTAAATGATCGTTTATCATTATATGGTTTGCAATATTAGACAAAGGACAATGTGGTATTTGTCCAACAGTAGAGGAACATAGTTTACCTTTCATACTACGCAGCTGTTGGAAGTAATGATTTAGATCTAAGTGTAACAACATGGATAGATCTCTAGGTGATCCATAACCTACCATTTAGAGGTAGTTGAGGAGTATAGGAATCAGCAAAACAGACGTAAACAAAAGGAAGATTGGAAAACCATCAGTGTATGACATTCTGGAAATCATGAGAAAAAAAGATTCAAAGAAGACAGAAAAGATACTTAATTTTCTAAAACCTCTCTTTTCTCCTTAAATAATAATAAGCTGTGTTAGATCTAGAATTTTGCAATGTTAACTTAATTAATGATATTTTGAAGACTCAAGTGATTATAAATTACATCTAACAGCTGTCTGATAATTAGGGAAGGTTGACACTGAATATTATTATACAAGACAGCTAAATCGATCAATATGTTTCCTCATACAGGATAACTCACTATATCCCAAATATAACCATGGATCAGCAAAATGATCTGGGTTCTAAATACTGGATGGATCATACTGAGAAATCAAAGCAGGTCATGATAGCAATATGCAATTGAACGCATGCATGAGGATCAGATTTTAAGGTCAACTGTGATGCAGAAACTGGGGCCAATAAGTGAGATCCTGATAATATATATAAATAATACATGAATTATGAATATTTATTATTTAATTATCTTAATAATTAAATAATTAATAATAAATTAAAATAATTAATAATAATAAAAATAATTTGAAATAAATATTAATAATTAAATAATATTTAAAGCTAAGGCATTATTTTAATTAAAAAATCATGGAAAAATGATGCCAACTAAATCACTTTACATGAACATTGTGTTTTAATACTGCACATTTTTATAAAGCTATTTCACTCAAAATGTACATTCCCAGTAGACCAAGCAAAATTTTAATTATTGCTTTTTATTATGTTGCACTTAGCCAAATGTAAATAACAATAGTAATGCCAATCAAAGTGAAATTATAGGCCACAGAGCACACAGAAGAATGAAATATAATTTCTTTGCTAGAGGTAAAAATTCAAGAAAGTTTGGCACAATTGCAAAGCTTGTGTGTAATCCCCTTGTATCTTATAAAATTGGTAGACGTTAAGAATTTAATTTTTGTTGTTCCCTTTGGTGCTTCCTTGCAGATGTGAGCAAGTTATGAACTTTAGAAAAAGTTGTATGAGCAGCAGGAATTTAATCAATTGACTGTATAAATTTTTCTCACCATGCTCATTTCTTTGCCTACATCAGCTATATAAAGAGATCTAGACAGGTTTCACATATTCCTTTTTGTTTTTAGGGACACTAACTTCTCTTAATCTGGCCCAGACTCACCATGTTTTTAAAAAATTACTTGTTTATATTACATTGACTCTTTGAAGTGATCAGGCCAGTTTCCTGTGGACGTGGCAATATTTTGGATTTGTTTAATCGTCTTTAAAAACTTGATTAGATACAATTTAACATCTTTGGTGAGTTCCTACAGAAGTGAGATACTCTTGTACGTACTCCATCACATCAGGAATCAGGATGCATATACCATCACAACCCCTGCTATTGTTGATGCTAGGATTGATCATTTGCTTAAGGAGTTACCACCAAATCATTCTCTGGTATACCTAGTCCTCTCCCCACCAAAGAAAATTGCTAATAATCTGTACAGTGATATTTTGACATCTTACAAATTTCCTATCTTTTAATAATCCTTTATTTAAAGGGTTTAGCATTCATCGATGATTCCTGATTGTGTAATTATTACTCAAATAATATAAAATTATAGCCTTAGTATCAGTAAGGTGTAGTTGTGATTACTGAGGTGTTACTAGTTATCCACCTTTGCATAAGTCACTAAAACGTGTTCTAGGGCAAATTTAATATTTGTATATAATATTGATGAAATCACTTAACTCAGGGATGCTGGTAAAAACATAACATGTGCAAGAATCTCCTACTCTTCTTCTGAGAAAGTAAAAGAAGGCCACTTTGAGTGTGGTTTGGTAATATCTACCAAAACTGAATGGATGCATATTCTAGAACTCTGCAATTAAACTCCTAGGTCTATAGTCACCAGAAATGCATATATATTCACGACAATATATGTATAAGGATATGGATAGTAGCATTATTCATGATAGTTAGAAACTAGAAATTAACCAAAAGCCCATAAACCACAGAATGAATAAATAAATCATAATATGGTCACTGATGGAAGATTATATAACAACAAAAATGAGCTGCGTAAAATTTTATCAAAAGCTCACATATATATTAAAGAAAAAAGCAGAAACAAAAGAGGACAGACAATGTGATCCCTTGTATATAAATTTTAAGAACAGTGAAGTTTTATCTGTAGTGTTAGGAGGTTACCCTCTGTGAGGCAGAGACTAAAAGGGGACACAAGGGACACTTCTGAATTAGAGACAGACAGGGTAGTGTTTGGGATTACTCTCTGCTTCTTGACTGAGGGCTTTTGAAAAATTAATCACAGATCTGTTCATTTTTTAAAAATTAATCAAGATCTGCAAACGTAATTTTTTGTGTTTATCTTGTACTTTCCAAAAGTGTTAAAAATTTTATGCAAAACATCTCATAGTACTTGACTCATAGAAGATACTAGGTAAATGTCTGTTCCCTTCACACCTTCTTGTGAATAATGAAACTTTAGCAATGACAAACTGAGACAATCTCTTTGACCAAACCAACCTCCATCACTTTTTAGAAACACAATTGGTTTTACTTTCCTGTACTTTTGTGTTTAAAAGACAAAATGTAATTTATCCATATACTCTATTCCAGTAGGATGGTCTACGGATAAATCTTGTGAATAATATTAAAATATAGAACAGTCACTTTGCAACTAGAAATGACATTCAAATTCCCAGGGGAGTGACACAGAGAGCATTCTTTTTATTGCATATTAGAAATGAGATATCTGGCCTGAAACAGGTTGGTTTTGGAATTCTTTGTGATGCTGCATTGTCAAATTTTAATACACACGTTGTGTTTTCAGGTTTTAAAGTTTGTAAAGCTCAGTTGACCACCTCTACATTGTGTGGTTAAAATTCAATAAGGATTGGGGCTGGCCCCGTGGCCGAATGGTTAAGTTTGCGCACTCCGCTGCAGGCGGCCCAGTGTTTCGTTGGTTCGAATCCTGGGTGCGGACATGGCACTGCTCATCAAACCACGCTGAGGCAGCGTCCCACATGCCACAACTAGAAGGACCCACAACGAAGAATATACAACTATGTACTGGAGGGCTTTGGGGAGAAAAAGGAAAAAAATAAAATCTTAAAAAAAAAATTCAATAAGGATATAAAAGAATGATCTGTGCTAATTTAAAATGAAATCTTCAAATTTTATTTGTAAATGTGATTAACATAGAAGAATTTATATAATAATTCCACCCCTGAAAAATGCATGTGTGTATGTTGAGTGACTGATTCCTCCGTTTACATACACATATATGATGAAAATATTTGGAATTAAAATTTGGATTTTAGTAAACAAATTATAAAGTTATATAGTTTATATATGGTATACATATGTTGTATCATTATTCATAGAAATCAAAATCTTTTGATATTTTAATTCAAATTAGAGTAGGTCTACATAATATCAATATAACCTGGTTTAAAAATGATGTTTGGGGCCAGCCCCGTGGCCAGGTGGGTAAGTTTGTGGGCTCTGCTTCAGTGCCCCAGGGTTTTTCCACTTCAGATCCTGGGTGCGGACATGGCACCGCTCATCAGGCCTTGCTGAGGTGGTCTCCCACATGACACAACTAGAAGGACCTACAATTCGAATACACAACTATGTACTAGGGGGTTTTAGGGAAAGAAGAAAGGAAGAAAAAGATTGGCAACAGATGTTAGCTCAGGGCCAATCTTTAAAAGAAAAATAACGATGTTTTTCTTAATTTCAGTGATACAAATAAACGTTACTATTTCCCTCACTGAACTGATTTATTATTGAGAAGAGTTAGTTTTTAAAAGAATTTGTAAGGGCTATAGGTTGTATGCAAAGTGATATTTTGTGAGAACATATTTATTTAATTTATATTTTTAAGTAATTAGTGATGATAGAAGTGATGATAAGGAAAAATATAGGATTTTTAAAGTACCCACTTCGATTATCTGTATTAGGACGTGAGTATGCTATTTAGTTTTAATACACAAACATTATATATCGTACAGATTATTAAACTTAAAAACTCTCATTGCAACACAGAAAACACAAATATTTGTATTTACACATTTTATAAGACACAAGTAAACCAACTGGGGCAGGCTTACATTAAATAGCAACATGAAAAATGAAATCTCTTGGAATTACATATCTTGTTTTACAAGGCACTAGCAGTTTCAATTACAAATATGTGATATTGACCCAATTTTACACTAATCCCTATGATATTTAACTTATGAATTGGCAGTGTGCATTATTTTATGCTGTTTAAATGTCACATAATCTGATTTAACTACATGCAAAAATTGGTTCCTCTGGGCAGCGAAAAGAAGACTATTAGTGAGAAAAATGCTCTTAATTCCTTCAGAATTTCTGTTTTACAGAGTTTACCAATCACAGATCTTCAATTTTAAATATTCATCAACATGAAGAGCATAAATTATAAATGATTTCCAAGAGAGATTAGATAAAATGTAAATAGTAAACTATTTAATGGTAATAAATGAGAAATATTAAATACTATTCTTCAAACAAAGATGAGAAGAATTAGACCACGTGACTAAATTTAACTGAAAGATTATTTGGGATCAATACGCGTAGGTATTTTATAATCCATTCATGTTTATTCTAGAACTAGTTCTAAATGTAATTGAAGAGACAATTTACTATAATAATTGAAATTGGCATAATAAGGATAAAACATTCTGCTAAACTCTGGACATGACAACTTTACAGATTATATCAGCCTAGGATTTCTAAAAGTCTTCTTGTGGTGACACTATGTATTATTTCATTATGCCGTTGAATTGCTACTTGACATAACTATAAAATAATCTTCTATATTTTCTAAAGTATATATATTTAAATTCTGATGATCTACTAATTCCCTGTAAAGTTTCCCCTTACGGTTCTTTGGCTTTTTCTTTCCTTCAGACAACGCTTTCTATCAAAATCAGACACAAGTTAGCACGTCATCCTATCTCTAACTTCAGAATGTATTCATAATTGTCCCCTGACGTGTCTTTGTTTCCATACTAGACACATTTATCCAGTTTATTAAAATATTTCCTCTGGATTATTATAATAAAATCCCATCTAACTTCCTTTCTTTTATTTTTTTTTGTCCTAAAACCATTTCTCCCAAAGCAATCACAGTAAACTTGTTAAAATGTCAATGAAATCATTCTACTTAACCTCTTCTTATTTTCCAATAGAGTAGTGGGTATTTTTCTTCATAAAATGTTTCCTTATTATAGTAATTATTATCTGTGATTTGTATCCATTAAGTACATGGGGCAATTTCTCCCATGCTATGAGACAGAGTTTAGCTAACACCACTCAATCTGAAAGTCTCAGGTCTTCTCTTCCAGCTTTCTTGCAGGTAGGAGTGTGGGCCCATGACTTGGGCTCTGCCAATCAGATGCAACTGCCCACGTGTGAACTTGAAGACATCTGTCTCTATTAGAATACAATTCTATTAGAAAAAAGACCTAATCTGACTTGTTTACTGTTTAATCCTCAGTATGACCAATTTCTAGTTTATAATGACCATAAAAAATTGATAGGATGCATGCATGGATAATGATAAATATATTCTCTACAGATAAAGTTTAATTCTAATTAGAATGGTATAGATTTTTAAAAAATATATTAATGTATCCAATCCAATCTGATGTTTTCATGCTTTTGAAGTGTGCTTACTAAATAAGTGTAATGGGAAATTATTGCACAAATAACCTAGATTTTCTTTCTTTCTTTTTTTGTTTTTTGAGGATGATTAGCCTTGAGCTAACATCCGTGCCCATCTTCCTCTACTTTATATGTGGGACGCCGCCACAGCATGGCTTGACAAGCAATGTGTACATCCACGCAGGATCCGAACTGGCGAACCCTGGGCCGCTGAAGCCGAGTGTGTGAACTTAACTGCCACGCCACCAGGCCAGTTCCCAGATTTTATTTCTTAAAATTAAAGTTTATGAAGTGTTCTCCCAGGTTTTATTTAACTTTTTAAGTTTTTTTAACAATCAGGTTTATCTTGTAACAATATTGTTACAAAATACAGATTTTAGAAGAAATTGAAAAGATAGATGTAAAAACACTTTGATACATCAATGATTTTTTAAATAATAATCCATTAAACAACCTAAAATGTTATGTATTACATTCATTTTTGTTAATACTAACTTTTTTCATTTGTTCGTTTACTTTTATCTATTTTTTGAGGTATAATTGATAGATTACATGAGTTTCAGGCATAAAACATAATAATAATTTGTTGTATGTATACATTGTGAAATGATCACCACAATAAATCTAATTAACCTTCTTCACCATAGGTGGTTACCAAAAAATTTTTTTCTCATGATGAGGATTTTTAAGATCTACTCTCTTAGCAACTTTCAAATACGCAATACGATATTGTTAACTATAGTCACTGTGCAACACATTACATCCCCGTAACTTATTTATTTTATAACTGGAAATTTGTTATCTTTTGACCCTCTTCATCCATTTTGCCTACCCCACACTCCCCTGCTTCTGGCAGCTAACTGTCTGTTCTCTATGTCTATGAGCTTGGTTTCTTTTGGGGGGATTTGTTTATTTGTTTGCTTTTTAAATTTCCCACGTAAGTGGGATCATATAGTATTTGTCTTTCTCTGTTTGACTGACTTCACTTAGCATAGTGTCCTCAAGTTTCATCCATGTTGTTAAAAATGGCATGATTTGTTTCTTTTTTATGGCCAAATAGTATTCCATTGCATGTGAGTGTGTGTATATGTGTATTGTATGTTATCATATCTCCTTTATCCAGCCATTCAGCAATGGGCACTTAGGTTTCCATAACTTGGCTATGGTAAATAACGAAACAATTTTTAAAATTGCTCATTCTATATGATATTTAAGCATACTACACGCTGCTATTTTACTTTGGATTTTCTCATTTAAAGTCATAAGCAAAGCTACCCTAATATTATTCATTTTTTGTGCTATGTATTTCATGCTTGTGTATATTTCTCCTTTTTCTATTTTCAGCTAGCTTATTTTGCATTGTATCTAAAACCATCACAGGTGGATGGGAATGGGGAGTTGTTGCTCAGTGGGTATAGAGTTTCAGTTTTGCAAGGTAAAGAAGTTCTAAAGATCTCTGCACAGCAGTGTGAATGCAGTTAACACCACTGAACCGTAAACTTAAAAATAGTTAAGAGGGCAAATTTTATTATGTTTTTTACCACAATTTTTTTTTTTGAGGAAGATTAGCCCTGAACTAATAACTGCCGCCAAAACTCCTCTTTTTTTTGCTAAGGAAGACTGGCCCTGAGCTAACATCCGTGCCCATCTTCCTCTACTTTATATGTGGGGCGTCTGCCACAGCATGGTTTGACAAGTGGTGCATAGATCCACACCAGGGATCTGAGCTGGTGAACCCTGGGCCACCAAAGTGGAACTTGCAAATTTAACTGCTGCGCCACCAGCCTGGCCCCTACTGCAATTTTAAAAAAATCATGAGTTTTAATTATGAATAACAACTTGTTTTGCTTAGTATAGCGGGTGTTCATATCAATAAGAAAATCACAAATATACCAACAATAAGGAGTAAAGTGACTTAGAAATTTATAGTACAAATGGTCAATGTTGAAAACATTCAGACTCACTAAGTTACCTCAGCTATATCCATTTAAATTGATCATAATTATCAAAGAATCTGTCCAGAATTGACAAACATATGTATGTTTAAATGCAATGCTCCACCTTGGCAGAGTCCCAGGGAAATAAACAGTCTCTGATATTTATTTATTCTCTGAAAGATTTTCTCTGAATAATATTTATTCTCTGAAAAATATATACTCTTATTATAATAGTCAAATGTTTTACTATTCATTATCAAATTCCAGCCTGAGACCACATTGAATTTCTACACAATTCAGATAGAGGACAAGGTAATGCCATGTGCTTTATTTCCTTTTTACTTTTAATAATTGGGAAAGGGTCTGTAGGATTGTAAAATGTAAATATCCCATTTACTGAAGTCTTGAAGCAAGAATTGACAAAATCAGTAACCGAGAAAAGATGGTTTTTGTCACAATAAGAATCACATATGCAAATTCTTAACAAAATCTAACAGATGATTTATTTTATTTATTTATTTATTTTTTAATTATTTTAAAGATTTTTATTTTTTCCTTTTTCTCCCCAAAGCCCCCTGGTACATAGTTGTATATTCTTCGTTGTGGGTCCTTCTAGTTGTGGCATGTGGGACGCTGTCTCAGCGTGGCTTGATGAGCAGTGTCATGTCCGCACCCAGGATTCGAACTGAGGAAGCACTGGGCCACCTGCAGCGGAGCGCGCGAACTCAACCACTCGGCCACGGGACCAGCACCCAGATGATTTATTTTTTGTATCTTTTTGTTTCTTTATTTTTTTTTTTTTGGTTGCAATATTCTTGGACTTCTTAAATTTCATGAACCAGTGAGGAACAAAAACGCTGTTCATTATAGGGTTACTAAATTCCGTCACCTCCTCTTACTCCTTTGGTCTCCTCTTCTCTTCCTTCTCCTCTCCTTCTTATTCCTCTTCATCTTCATATGCTTCTTCTATTTCATGTTCCTCTTCCTGAGACTCCTCCCATCTCCTCCTTCTTTTTTCTTTTTCTCTTCCCAAGTAATGATATTAACAAAAAGCAACAGCAAAACAACACTGACTTAAAAACGAACTGCATTTAGCAAGGTATCTCACATTTTAACAAGAACTTGTCTATTACAGCATTTTAGAAGTGTGAATAAAAGTTATTGAATAATTCATTAATTTCATAATTATGCTTTTGTAAGATTTCTATTCCTACTAAAATGTTGTAAGTAGTTAAGGGACAAAAAATAAAGATTCAAATAAAATTAACATCACATAAAATATAAGTGGCACACAGCTAAGTATTTTACCTCAAAAATAAAAGGAATTTCCTAGATAAAAAATAAATAATGCAATTGATGCACAAGAACATCATCAGAAGCTGATTCTTTGATTTGTCCAAATGTTACTTGAAAATTCTCATTTCACACAACTCATTTTAAAATCGGCTTTAATAGAAGTACTTTTTATATATTACAAATCGCACATATGATAGAAGTAAGCTAACATTATGCTCATTGAGGAAAATAAATCAAAGGAGTATTCCTTCACTCTTTTGGTCACGTAACCCTTTTAAATTTGCTGAAACTTTGGGTTTTGTCTACAAAACAAAGATGCATTATATATGCAGCTTAATTTATCTGTTATATCACAACAGTGCTAAAAATTAATCCATCTTGACTGAATTGCTTCCTGTTGTTTACTTTTGATCGCTCTAAGAATTATGTTGTTTTTGGTGCTGATTCCTCCCCAGCCACAATTTGTTAAAATAGAGCCTATTCATTTGTTTATGTAAAAGTATTAAACAAACACATTAATTTACTAAACAAGATGATATGTGTTTACTATATTGTTATTGGTGAGGTTAGTTTGACTTATAAATATTTAAGGTAAATTAATTTGTCTCTTTCCTGCTGTAGCAATACACTGGTTTAGCAGTGAATCTTCAATATCTGAATTCAGTCTGATATCACACGAGAAGATCTTCCAAGCAGATCTGCAAAGAAAGAAAAAATAGAAAGTGTTAGTATGATTGGAAAAAAAGCAAAACTACCCTGTAACAAAAAAGCTCATAAATTAATTGAGATTACATAAAGTATAGAAAAAAGTAACAAAATAGAAAAAATAGGCTTTCTTTTCTTCTCTGTTTTTTTGTGGAGGAAGATTAGCCTTGAACTAACGTCTGCCACCAATCCTCCTCTTTTGCTGAGGAAGACTGGCCCTGAGCTAACATCCATGCCCATCTTCCTTTGCTTTATATGTGGGACACCTACCACAGTATGGCTTGACAAGTGGTGCCATGTCCACCCCCCGGGATCCGAAGCAGGGAACCCTGGGCTGCTGAAGCTGAACATGTGAAATTAACCCCTGCACCGCTGGGTTAATAGACTTTTCATTAAAACATACCTGATAAACCAAGAGAAATGTTACCAATTGGGTACAAAATGATTATAGGATCCTTAGAAATAGAAGGTGAGAAAAGGGCATAAAACTACAAATAAAAAAATACAAATTTCCGTTATACTCATAGAAAATTATTTAACCTCACTGTCACAAAAAATGGTAAGTGTGCTCCTTTGGACTATATGATTGATAAAACTTTTAAAGGGCACCGATTTGGGGAAAAAAATGGGTGAAAGATCAGACTGTCACAGACTTGCAGTGTATGTGAAAGTGATACGATCTCTCTAGAATACAATTTTTTTTTAATATAACAAATTACTATGCGAGTTAGTTTAAGCTGCACTTAAAAGAGAAATAAAATACTCTGGCTTAGACAACTAAAAAGAGACATAAAATACTGTGGTTCAGACAAAATAGAAATACATGTTTCCCACGTAACACATAACAGTCTAGAGACACCCAACGGTCAGGGCAGGTAGTCAGTTCCAATTCATGAGATCATTCAGCGAACCATACTCCTTCCATTTGATTTCTCTGCCACCATCTCCAAGAGGATTGTTGTCATCTGTGTGAAAAAACACAAGTCACCACCACTTCTGTGCCACAGGAAGAGGAACAGGTTAGAGGATCACATGTCCAACATATTAAGGCCAAGAGCCAGTAAAAGGAGTTCTGATTTCCATTTATATCACATTGTTACAAAATTAGATGCATAACCAAAGCTATCTGAAAGTAACATTGGCCAATTAATTCTCTAGCTGGCTGACTAATTAGCATAACTAATATTAGTGATAATTTCTTACTTTCCATCAGTTCTATGTGAAAGTTATCACACCCAAAAGAATTTTCTGACCATAGTTCTTAAACTTACAGAATTTCCTTCTATATTTAATGGTGCCTATGTTCTGCTCAACTTTCACATCATCAATTCAATAGTGATTAATTTCATGCCGTCTGAAAACTTACTTTGATCTGTTCAGCTGGGCTGGCAACAATTGTCTACATAAATAAAAATAATGCGATGCCTTTCAAAAGACTCTGAGCCACAGAGCTCCTGCTTTTGGTTCTAGAGAAAGCTCCTGCTTTGGGCAGTAGACAAACAACTGCATTGTTTTTCTGATACTGAATCTTCACATTCTGTATTTTCACAAGATTTTTATTGCACCTTGTAGGCAGAAGATCACTTTTTTAGCAGAACTCTATTTCCGTCCAATTATGCTTGCGAACTGGCATTCTGACACCCTCCTGTAGAGTTACAGCTTCGTAGACGTGCAATCTGCTTTCCAAGTTATCACAGGTGACAGTTACATCAAAGTTTTGCAATGACATAATGAAGACCCTAAGTCTCCACGTCTCCATTCATTGTTTCCTCGTTGTCCGAAGCCCAAAGAGCAAGTCATTGACATATGTTTTAGGTTTTGTTTGAACAACATTCCAATTTCAAAATTCCACTAATACTTTATGTACTCTCTTGGTGAAAGGTTAAGCTGCTATAACAAAGATACCACCTAATACGGTTATTTAAATCATAGCCATTTAACCATGTTTCCACACAATAGTCCCCTGATAGGCTGGTGGTGGTGGGAGTGGGAGTGGATCTAGGGCAGGAGATGGCTCTATAATAATTTCAGTCACCTCCCCATGCTAAAGATGTCACTTCAATCTCTGGTTCCAGTACCAGAGTTGTTACCATTATTCAGATGATGAAAACGGAAAAAGAGATGGTCCAATCAATTCACTTGGTAAGATCATCAATAAGCAAAATAGTAGAAAACAAAGAAATTAATATCAATGAATGAGATCTTAGTAGGATAAATGAATGGGATCTTAGTGGGATTATAGCTAAGCAACCCCACCAATGATATATTCCTGCATAGAATCTGTTGATACAGGCTCCTACTTTCATTTATGACAAATCTCAATCCTATCCTTTGTTTTCATTATATAAGTATTGGTCCCAACTCGCTTCTTTCATAAATATTATCAAACATTTTGATAACTGAGATTTACTTTAATATCATTTATTTAAAATTACCACTAAAACTCATGACTTACTGTAGGGGAGATATTTATTGGTAATTGAATATTCATATGCTCCCCCATATTTCTTAGCATCTTTGTAGGTATATTTATCTCTGGGAATAGTTATAACCAATAGGAAAAATGGAAATAATTCTGTTTCACCTTTAGAGAATCATTTAGGAGACTATTCTCAAAATTACAATTTGCTCAGCTCCTACAGTATTGACAATGGCAGATTGACACTAAGATGACAAAGTAATGGAAGAAATCCAAGTAGTCCTGATCACTGACTCACAACACGAGCCATGCATGCCCCAGAGAGTCATTAGAAATACATCAGAATTTGCATTAATGTGATATAAATCTTTGTGATATTTAAGCATTTATTTGTACTACCACATATTCTTGCATGTTCTAACACATGAATTGGTACAGGAAGTGGGGTACTGTGATATTTAACAAAAATGCAACATTGGCTTAACGAATAAATTGTAGACTATGAAAGAAATGATAATAGAGGCTGAAAAAGATAGAGATTGATCTTTTACAGGCCTGCCACCTATCAATACTTGGAAAGCAGCCTACTTGTGATGCGTTTGTAACTTCAAAGAAAGAGGATGGAAACAAGAGTTTTAGTAGTGTATGCTGCAGACCATTCTGCCTCTTAGCAGGGGAAATTCTGCCATGGCCCTTTGCCCAAATTCTCGACCTCTCACTTTAAGCTGAAAATTGCTAAATGTCCCAAGAGAAAATAATAGCAACAGAATGTCAATTCACTTCTCTGAAATTCACCCCTCACTGGAATGTTGGCTGTATAAGTTCTATTTTCCTGACACATGCAAATGTTTGGTGTGTGTGTATTGTGTGTGTGTTCCACCTTTCTTAGTTGTTTATTGCTGAAGCAGTGGTATACCAAAAGTAATCCTTCTTAGGAAAACTAGAAGCCTCAAAGGAAAAATATTTTATAACGTGGTAATCAATTAAATAATTAATTAATATAAATTAGGACTTTTAAAACATTTTCCTGTTTTTATCCTAAAAGTAGTCTACCAACTGCACTGAAAATGCTTTGAGCCCACCAGCGACTTTCGAGGACACTACCTCAAATTTATTCTCTTATGAAGCTCCCAGTAAAAAGAACCTGGACTCCATGAAGTTGCGCTGAGTTCATATTTATAGTTAGTGAAAAGCAGGGTGTGTCTGAAACATCTATTTGTGTCCAAAACTTTATTATATTTACAAAAATGGAAGCAAGCAATTGAAATTCATTATTGGTAAAAGTAGTGGTAGTAATTTCTAGTGAAAGATGTTTTTGCAAGTCCCTTAACTCAACGTAACACATCAAAAGTTCAAAAATAATATAAAAGTATGAAATGGTAATTTAATACCAAATAAAAGTAAATATGATAGCTTATTTTAGGTTTAATATTTGTGAATATTAAGAAGAAAGTAAAATATACACAGGTGATTATTTATTTTTGGCCAATGATTTATAATGCATCAATGAGTGAATGTGTGTGTGTGTGAGTGTGTGTGTGTGTGTGTGAATCAAATTAACCAGGTAAATATTGAGAGATCCAAGAAGAAATTGGAAGGTCAAATCAGCAGCACCAATCATCACAATAACCAATTTAAAAGAATTTGAATGTGTATGCCAAAATGATAAATTAACCACGTTTCAGAGAATAAGATCAAATGCCTGAGCTCTGTCCCTCATCTCCATTCAGATGAAACATCTAGATACCATATCAATTATCATGGATTCTAATTAGGTAAAAAGAAACATCCGATAAGACTGAGATGCAAGATCCATATATCATAATGACAGAATAATGAGTTTGGCAATGTTGGTTATGTGAAAGTTAATGTGTATATCATTTCCCCAAAATACATTGTTTAAAGCATCAAATCTGTGTGAAAGTCATGAACTTGAACCTCCATTGAATTAACAACAGAAACTTAAAACTTGCTCAGGGTTGCAAAACTTTGGAATAAAAATTAGCTTCTTTGACCTGCCGTGAATCAATTGTTGACCTCTATGTTCTGCAGGAAAGTCTGTTAGGAAGTGACAGTTATTTTTTAATAAGATTACTAGAACACTAAGCAGGTTGAAAAAATCTGGTAAGATTATTGCCACTCTGGAAATAGTAAGCATAAAGTGAAAAACAATTGCGATATTTTATATGTCATCTATACCCATGATGGAGTACTGTGCTGCTATCTACTGATATGGACATATATTCAGGATGTACTAAGTAAAAACAAACTCTCACCCAGTGTATGTAGAGATTGGCACATGAGAAGATGGGTACAAGATTTGGAGTAAGTATTGCCTATGTTTAATTTTTATATTTTAAAATTTTGAACTCATACAACAAACTAAAAATTAAATGTAAAAACAAACTCAGAAGAAATAAAAGAATGTATACAGAAATGACTGAAATAAAATTTTCTAGAGATGTTAAATCTTTTATTTCTATATTTTACATATGGTTTAATGACTACCCTATTTACAAAATGAATGCATTTTCATTGTGCTCAAATAAAAAACCATATGGGAACATGAAAGGGAGAAGAAAATCATTTTTAATCCTACTCCTGTTCTTGACTCATTACAGCAGGCATTCACGTTTGAATTTACATAGTCTTGCATCCTATGGGTAGATATTACGGCACATTGGTGAAGAGGGATGCTTATCAAGCCAAATTGCCTGAGTTTGAAGTCCAAATACACCATTTGTCAACTCTGTAAGGACAGGCGGATCACTTAAACACTGTGTGTCTCAGTTTTTTTATTTGGAAAAACAGGATAGTAAGACTATGGATATTCTGAAGATTAAACATTTAAATTTTATCCCAGTTTTTTAATTCATTCATTCAAAGAACATTTGTTGAGCACTTCATATATGTCAAAAAAAACTCGTGTAGTAAGGTTTAAAAAATAGTGAAATAAAAATCCCTAATTTATTTTTTCACATTTTCTACCCAATATAATCATGAGTCAAAGACAATGTTGGATTATGTCCTCCTGTCTTATCCCACTCAACCCTTCTTAAACTGGTCTCCAGTACAGTAACCACCAGATCATCAACTTGCCCCAGACTGAAGCTCGAGTCATGTTCTTCTTTGAAATGGATGCGTGTGTGTGCGTGTAGTTAAAATACAGAAAATAAAACGGGTTTTCATGTTCTAACATCCAGATTAAGAAACAGAAAAAAGACTTATCTTTATGGTCTCTTTTGTGTATATATAAACAGTTTAAAGATTCAACACCAAGGTCCCAGTATCTACTTTAAGTCATACAAATTTATTGTTAACTTTGCCACCTCCATTTTCTCTACCGGTATTTTGAATTTCATGTTCTGTTACCTTGTTTTAGTTTATACTACCCAAGAGTATAATGTTTAATTCTATCTGTATTTTACACTGATTTAAAATAAACATTATACAATGCCTTCTTCTGTGGCTCCCTTTTATTGGCTAATATTATGCATTTTTCATGTTGGTAACCCCTTTTCTAGTTCATTTATTTTTAACAATACAAAGTATTCTATAATGGGTGTATATAAAAATGTATTTATCCATTCTGCTATTGGGGGATGGTGTATATTTTTATGGTTTTGCTAATCAAAAATGAAGTTATTTATGTAATATTTTTCCAGTTGTATTGAAAATAATTGACATACATTGTTGTATAAGTTTAAGGTGTACAGCATGATGGTTTGGTTTATATATATTGTGAAACGATTTCCACAGTAGGTTCAGTGAACATCCATCTTCTCATATAGATACAATAAAAAGAAAAGAAAGAAAAAACAAAAAGAATTTTCTCCTCATAATGAGATCTCGTAGGATTTACTCTCTTAACCACTTTCCCATATATCATACAGCAGTGTTAGCTACAGTCACTGTGGTGTACATTACATCTCTAGGACTTATTTATATTACAACTGCAAGTTTGTACCTTTTGACCACCTTCCTCCAGTTCCCCCTGCCCTACCCTCCACCTTTGGTAACCACAAGTCTGATCTTTTTCTATGAGTTTGGTCCCTTGCTTTTTTTTTTTTCAAATTCCACATCTAAGTGAGATCATACAGTATTTGTCTTTCTCTGTCTGACATTTCACTTAGCATAATGCCTTCAAGGTCCTTTCATGTTGTTGCAAATGGCAAGATTTCGTTCTTTTCTATAGGTGAATAATGTTCCACTCTATATATGTACCACTGTTTCTTCATCGATTCATCCTTCAACAGACGCTTACACACTTATAGACGCTGCTAATGTTGTTGTCTCAGAACCCGTTTACTAGGGTTTAAAACAAATCAGGGAAAGAAAAAGCAAACTGTGCCCACTGTAAAGAAATATATATATAATACAGATTAAATATAAATTATTTTAAATATAGATTGCAATATAGATTTTAAATGCATGTATTCTTTTCCATATCCTCTTATAATATATATTTTCCCCTAATGACCATAATATTTTATAAGATGTATCATTATCAGGTGCTGTGCTCTCAATTACAATTTTCACCCTCCCTCAGATTTTTTTTAACTTTACGCTCAGCATTATGATTTAAATGGTTAATTGTCTGTTGCTTGCCTATTTAATAGTGTTAGCTATCTCTATCCTGTTACCCATAGACTAGGCTCAAGGAGGGCGAGTACCAACAGCACTAGTGAGAACAATTTAACAACAGCCAATTGTGACTTTGTGGAGGAACTGACCACTCTTTTACTGTCTGCCAAGGTCATGCAGAAAGAAAAGAAAAATGGAGTGACACGTATATTTTTCTTGCAACAGTGCTATGAACAATATTAAACCGCAATCTAGAAGATAGTTTAAAAAAAAAATCTTTAGTTATGCAGACTTCAGATGTCTTACTCCAAAAATTTCTGTTTCAAGATGAACTTGCCAAAGCTCATCCACTCTTTCAAAGCCTACATAAAGTGTTGTTTCTTCTACTAAATTCCCTATGTAGGAGGGCGTGTAAGAATTTATATTTTTCAGTCTTTCAGTATGTGAACAAAGCAGTGATATAACAACATTAGACATGTCAGAACAATCTAAGACTTAGACATTCCTTTCTAAGATGTTGACTATTTATTATCGTTTTAATCCACAAAAAGCAGCATCAGGTACTATGGGAATTTTTTGTGGCTTTATGTTTTATGAACAAAAGAATGTATGCCAGTTGACATGGAGGACCAATTTAGAATGTCTTGTAGCCCTATCTTTTCAAATAAGAGTCTAACTTACAGTCTTTGCTTTATATCAAAGCTCTCCAACTGCCACATTAAATCTCAGAGATAGCCCTGAAAGATAACGTTTCAATTTTCTTCACTACCAGAAAATATCATTTTAAATGACAAAGTCTATGCAGATGTAATTCTTGAAAATGTATTATTTCAATTTTTGTCTGGCTTTGTAATACTATTGTTCTCAGTTGTTGTTTTGTTGTTCAGAGATTAAAATGAGTATTTTGAATTTCTATTCTCTTAATCTCTGTGGATGTAATTGTCTGCATAATCTTAGCTAAAGTAGAATAGAATGCCAGAAAGATTAATGAGAAAAGATACTATTATAGTGTCCCTTTAAGAAGGAAGAGTTAACAAAAGAGAATTATAAGAAATTCTGACTCCTTATCTTTGGAAATCAGGCCAAGATGTTAAGTAACTTTTCTAATTTCACACATGTAATAAGTGTTAATTTTCATTGTGGCTAAAAAATCCATTCCATGACTTGTTTTCTTGTTCTATCTTTCAAAGCTTAGTATAAAATAGTATAAACTAGGGCCTGCTTGGTGGTACCTTTATTAAGTTCTCACGTTCTGCTTCTCTGTGGCCCGGGGTTCGACAGTTCGGATCCCAGGTGTGGACATGGCACCGCTTGGCAAAAGCCATGCTGTGGTGGGTATCCCATGTATAAAGTAGAGGAAGATGGGCGTGGATGTTAGCTCAGGGCCAGTCTTCCTCAGCAAAAAGAGGAGGATTGGCAGTAGTTAGTTCAGGGCTAATCTTCCTTAAAAAAAAAATAATAATATAAACTATGTTTTTAATACTCTTCCAATGCACTCATTTTCTAACATTCACTAATTATTCAAAGTATAATATACACTTTACTTCGATAAGTCCTAATTTTAATGCATTGAATTCATATTTCAAGAAAGATTCAAAATTAAGAAATTGTTGACTAAATTTAGTCTACTTTCATTTTTTTATTACATGAATATTATCTTATCCTGTGGCTGGTGAAGTGCACTAATATGAGACACGTCAGTCCTGACAGTTCATTTTGTCCATCTGGCATGGTCATCACAAGATTTCTTGCTTAGAGCTTTTGCACAACTATTCTGCTCTCTGTTAATTTACTAAAATTAGCTACTATAATCAGAATCTAAGTCTCATTAACTGTTGTCCACAGATTTTCGCTAAAGGCAAAGAGACCAGCGAGCTCACTTCTCAATCCTGCTAATGTGTTCTTTCTTGCAGGACTTTAGTAGATTGTATTTTTTTTTCCTTGAAATTCTCCATTCATATCATTTTTCATTATCAACTTGACACTTTGACTTGCTTTACTAGTAGAATGTGTTAATAGCCTATATTTTACCTGATCAGACATTTTAAATATTCTTACATGATTTTCTTATTCTTTCTCATTTTTTCCTAACTTCCATGTGAATGGCTTATCTCAAGGAACCACTAATTATTCAATCTGGTCTTGTAATAAATTACAAGTGAAACAGTAGACACAGTTAATTTCACAGATACATGAGCAAGAAATAAATGTGTGTTGTTGATATTTTCTGATTGTTTATTATGCAACATATTACAAAAATAGCTAATGCAAGGACAATTAATTACATAAATATTTCTGATTAATAGGTGAAGTGAAGGCATCAGTGTCAGCACTTCTGTTTATATTGGTGTATCAACCAAGGTTCTCCCGAGAAACAGAACCAATAGGGTGTGTATTTATAAAGAGATTTATTGTCGGGAATTGCTCATGAGATTATAGAGGCTGGCAAGTACAAAATCTTAGGGAGACCCAGGGAACAGTCAGTGTAGCAGTTCAAGTCCAAAGGCTGTCTCCTGGCAGAATTCCTTCTTTCTCAGGGGAGGTTAATCTTCAATCTCTTAAGATCTTCAACTGATTGGATGAGGACCACCCACATTGTGGAGGGCAATCTGCTTCACTCAAAGTGCACCAATTTAATGTTAATCTCATCCACAAAAACCCTGACAGCAACATTTAGAATAATATCTGACCAAATGTGTGGGTATGTTAGCCCAGCCAATTTGATACATAAAATCAACCATCACAATTGATAAAGCTGAATCACTTTCTGATATAAAGATAGAAATACAAATTGTAATATTTTAAACTTGTCTTGCAAATTGAGTACCAGTTCTGAAATTGGTTATAGTGAAAGGAAGAAAGAAAAATAATAATCCAGTGGCCAAATGTATAAAGCAGATGTGTTTTGCTTGACCTTACAGCTTTGATTCATGATCACTAATCGTCAGCATATAAAATCAAGAGATGTTTAGGTAGATATCTAGATAACTTGTTTTTCTTGAAAAATCAGATCTGTTACCACATGCTGCAATTGACTCCCTGCTTTAGATAGTCATACTCCATTTTATTTGCCACATTTCTCATTGCTCCTTAATAATGGCTAAAATTGAGGTCAGTGTTGGTTGTCTCTTGTTCTGTTACTTGTACTGTTTCTTTTCTGACACTCAGCTGATTTGGGTTAAATGATTATTCCATGGAGGCATTTCAGCACCTGGAATTATTTAGGAAACATAAAATCTTAAAGATATTATAATGAGTCCATTTTAGAAGAATAGAAGGTCATAAATTCTTATTGGAGTGGTTGTCATGTTTTCTGAGATCAAAGAAGGCCCTTTTAATTTTTAAAATTTTCTCTGAAGCTGCTTGAAGTATTCTGTTATTTATAGTACTCTTGTTGAATATCACCAGTCTTTCAGCTCCTCAATTGAACCCTTAATAGCAGTTGGTATCACCTGAAATGATAAATTGAAAAGAGAGCATCAGGCTGCTCTTCAACGGCAAGGCTCATTTAATATAACTGATCACTATGAAAGCAAACAATGAACAATTAAAGAGAGATCTCGTCCATTTAATGTATATCAAGTATTTTAATTGTCTTCATTAGGGATGCATGAAAAAGCCAAGATGTGTTTTGGTTGTGGAAAGTAATGATCCAAGATAAAAATATATCAACATGGGAGAAAAATGTCACATTAAACTATTTCTGATTTGTCACCTCAAATTAGAAGCACCTTTCCATGACACAATATTGTCAAACCTTTGATTCAGTTATTAAATGTGCAGATGATTAAAGTACAGGCAGGTTAAAGAAATCCAATTAACACTGTAGATTATTCTCAGAAGTGAGCAGTACTTTATACATATTGTGAGCAACTGAAAATGCTTTACACCAAGAGAAGTCTTGATATAAAAGGAAATTGCCAACAGTAGGCATCGTCATACAAAGGATGTCCATTGAGACCATATATTTCAAAACTGGATAATACTTTTAATCCAGGATTTTTCAACCTCTACACTATTGACATTTTTGTCCAGAGTTGTTTGATTGTTTGATTTTAGTGAGAAGCTGCCCTGTTCATTGTAGAATGTTTAGCAGCACCACTGACCCTAACCCATTAGATGCCAGTAACAATCCTGTAGTTATGACAACCAAAGATGTCTCTAGATATTGTCAATATCCCCTGCAGGGCAACAACATCTCTGGTTGAGAAACATAGTTCAATATTATATCTTCTTAAATATTAGAACACATATCCTATGAGTATTTAAAAATAATAAGAAATATAAACATGCCCAATAAAGATATTTAACTAAAGAAAACGTGGATTTTAAGAAATCACTTGAAATTTAGTCCTACAACGTGGATCACAAGGTACACATCCAAAAGTATGATATTAACCTAAATTGAGCTACTCAATTTTATTGTATAATGGCTTGTGAAGATCTTGTTGTGTATAAGCACTGTGCTGGTTATCAAGATGCTTAAGAATAGTAAGACAACATTCTGTTTACAGATTGATTTTGGTCTTATTTATTTATAATTAATTCATGTGCATTACTTTTAATGTTAATGTTAATAAATATCTAATTTTTTTAGTTGTGGAGGTTAAATAGACACAAATTTTACATACTGAAGGTGGACAACTTGATGTTTTGGTATCTGCAAACATTGTGAAATGATCACCACAATCAAGCTAATTAACATATGAATCACCTCACATAGTTACCATTTTCTTTTTTCTTTCTTCTTTTTATTTTTTGTAATGAGGACACTTACGATCTACGCTGTCATAAAATTACAAGTATACAATACAGGATTGTTAACTGTGGTCTCCATACTGTATATTACCTCTCCAAACATTATTCATCTTGTATAACTAAAATTTTCTAGCCTTTGTTGAGCATGTCCCCATTTGTCCATCCCTCAGCCACTGGTTACCACCATTCTACTCTCAGCTCCTATGAGGCTGACTATTTTAGATTCCACATATAAGTAAGATCATTCTCTATTTGTCTTTATGTGTCTGGCTTATTTCACTTAGCATAATGTCCTCCAAGTTCATCCATGTTATTGCAAATGGCGGGATTTCCTTCTTCATAAGGAAATAACTATATATTTCATTGTATAAGACATTTTTTTCTACGTTCATCCATCATCGGACATTTTGGTTGTTTCCGTGTCTTGGCTGTTGTGAATAACGCTGCGTTGAACACGGGAGTGCAGATATCTCTTTGAGATCCTGATTTTAATTTCTTTGGATATATGTTAGAAGTGGGATTGTGAGACCCTATGGTAGTTATATTTTTAATTTTTGAAGAACCTCCATACTGTTTTTCATAACAGCTGCACCAATTTACATGCCTATTAGCAATGTACGAGGGTTCCCTTTTCTCCACCTTCTCTCCAACACTTGTTATCCCTTGTCTTTTTGATGAAGGTCACTCTGACAGGTGTGAGGTGATATCTCACTGTTATTTTCATTTACATTTCCCTAATGATTAGTGATATTGAGCACATTTTCATATATGTGTTAGCCATTTGTGTGTCTTCTTTTGAGAAATGTTTATTCAGGTTCATTGTCAATTTTTTAATGAGGTTATTTGTTTTTTTGCTAGTGAATAATATGAGTTCCAAGTATGTTTTGGATATTAACCCCTTGTCAGATATATGTTTTGCAACTATTTTCTCCCATTCCATAGGTTGTCTTTTCACTTTGTTGTTTGTTTTCTTTGCTGTGCATAAGCTTTTCAGTTTGATGTAGTCTGGTTTATCTATTTTTGCTTGTTTCCTGTGTTTTTGATCGCATATCCAAAAAATCAGTGCCAGTATCAATGTCAGGAGGGAGATTTCCTATGTTTTCTTCTAGCAGTTTTATGGTTTCAGGTATTATGTTTAAGTCCCTCATCCATTTTTAGCTGATTTTTGTGTATGGTATAAGGGTACTAATTCATTCTTTTATCTGTGGATATCCAATTTTCTCAACACTACTTGTTGAAAAGATGTGCTTTATCCACTTGTATTCTTGGTCCTCTTGTCATTTACCAGTTGACCATATTTGCACGCATTTATTTCTGGTCTCTCTAGTCTGTTTCATTTGTCTATATGTCTATCTAATCCAGTACCATGTTGTTTTAACTGCCATAGCTTTGTAATATATATTGTAATCAGGAAGAGTGATGCCTCCAGCGTTGCTCTTACTGGAGATTATTCTGACTGTTCATGGATTTACGTGTTTCCATATTAATTTTAGAATTGTTTTTTCTATTTCTGTAAAAAATGCTATTGAGATTCCAATAAATACTGCATTCAGTCTGCATATCACTTTGGAGAGTATGGACTTTTTAACAATATTAAGTCTTCTAATCCACGAACACAAAATAGCTTTCCATTTACTTGTTTCTTTGTTAATTTCTTTCATGAACATTTTATAGTTTTCAGTCTATACATCTCTTACATCCTTAGCTAAGTTTATCCTAATTATTTTCCTTTTTGGTGCTATGTAATCTATTGTTTTCTGAATTTTCTTTTCAAAGAGTTCATTATTAGCATACAGAAAAGCAACTGATTTTTTTATGTTAACTTTACATCATGTAACTTTACTGAATTCATTTATTAGTTCTAACAGGTATTTTGGTGGAATCTTTAGAATTTTCTCTATGTGAGATCATGTCATTTGCAAATGGACTACTTTACTTTTTCCTTTCCAATTTGGACGTATTTTATTTCTTTTTCCTTGCGAAATTGCTTTGATTAGGTCTTCCAATTCTATGTTTAATAGAAGCAGCAAGAGTGGACATCCTTCTATTATTCCTGATATTAGTGGAAAAGCTTTCAATTTTTTATCATTGAATATGATGTTAGCTGTGGGATTTTCGTATATGGCCTCTATTATTTTGAGGCAATTCCCCTCCATTTCTAGGTTATTGAAAGTTTTTATCTTAAAGGTGTTCAGTCTTATTGAAAAAAAATTTCTGCATCTATTGAGATGATCATGTGATTTTTATTCTTTATTCTATTAATGTGATATAACATCTTAATTGTTTTCTGTATGTTGAACCATATTTGCATCTCAGGAATAAATCCCACTTGGTCATGGGGTATAATTCTTTTAACATGATGTTGATTCAGTTTGCTAGTACTTTATCGAAGATTTTTGCATCTATGTTCATTAGTTATTGGCCTATAGTTTTCTTTCCTTGTGGCTACTTTTTCTTGTTTTGGTATTAGTGTAATGCTTGCCTCATAAAATGAGTTGGAAAGTGTTTCCTTTTTTCAATTTTTTTGAAGAGTTTGAAAAAGATTGGCACAAATTCTCCTTTAAATACTTAGTAGAATTCTCCACTCAAGTCATGTGGTCCTGGGCTTTTCTTTATTGAGAGATTTAATCAAAATTAATTAAGTAATTTCTCATTTTTAATTTCTGATTTTATTTGAGTTTTCTTTCTTTGTTTTTTTAGCTAAGAGTTTGTCAGTTTTGTTTACCTTTCCAAAGAATTAACTCTTAGTTTTGTTGATTTTCTATTTATTTTCTATTCGCTCTTTAATTTATACCTGCTTTAATCTTTATTATTTCCTTCCTTCTGCTAACTTGGAGCTTAATATTGTCTCCTTTTTCTAGTTCCTTGAGATGAGAAATTAGGTTATTTATTTGAG
The DNA here is from genome assembly GCF_021613505.1 of Equus quagga. NCBI lineage: Eukaryota > Metazoa > Chordata > Mammalia > Perissodactyla > Equidae > Equus > Equus quagga. Next base: position 50,529,719 of record NC_060278.1, read on the forward strand.
ACCTTTCTTCTTTTATAATGTAGGTGTTTATTGCTGTGTATTTCCCTCTTAGTTCTGCTTTTGCAGAACTGTGTATCTCATACATTTTGGTATGTTGCATTTTCATTGTCTTTTGTCTTGAGATATGTTTAAACTTCCCTTTTGAATTCCTCTTTGACCCAATATTTGTCAAACAGTGTCTTGTTTAGTTTTCGCATATTTGTGGTTTTTTAAAATTTTTTGCTTTTATTGATTTCTAGTTTTCTTTCATTATGACCAGAAAGATAAGATGATTTTATTCTTCCTAAATTTTTTAGGACTTGCTTTGTGACCTAATATTGATTTATCCTGGAAAATGTGCCATGTGTGATTAAGAAGAATATATATGCTGCTGTCGTTTGGTTGAACGTTTCATATACAGTCACACATGACTTAATAATGAGGATACATTCTGAGAAATGGGTTGTTAGGCCATTTCATCATTTTGCGAATATCAGGGGTGTACTCACGCAAACATAGATGGTATAGCCTACTACATATCTAGGCTATATGGTACTGATATTATGGGAACACTGTCATATATGTGGTCCATCATTGACCGAAACATTGATATGTGGTGCATGATTATATGTCTGTTAATTTCATTTGGTCTACAATGTAGTTCAAATACTGCTTATTTAATTGATTTTCTGTCTGAATGTTCTATCCATTATTGAATGCGGTGTATTGAAGTCTCTTACTATTATTGTATTGCTGTCAGTTTCTCCCTTCAGATCTGTCAATATTTGCTTTATATATTTTGGTGCTCTAATGTTGCGTGCATGTGTATTTACAATTGTTATATCTTCCTATTGAATTGACCCTTTTATCATTATATATATAATGACCTTCTTTGTCCCTAGAAACAGTCTTTGCTTTTAATTCTATTTCATCCACTGTAAGTATAGCCCCTCCTGATCTTGATGCTTCTAATTGCAGGGGAGGATGTGGCAGGGGGGGTTTGACCAGTTCAAGCAGCTAGGGTCTGTGTAGATTAAAGCTGTGAGGTTCTTTGTCAGTCGTGTCCTCAGTGGTGAAAGCTACTGTGGTACTCATGCTCTCCTATTCCACAATGGGGAAATTCACAGCCAAGGGAATTCTTCTTGGCACTGAGCTGTGTCAGTCTGCAGTATGGGGCTCCCAAGTGAAACGCTCCCTACTGTCTTCTTTGCAGTTGTCCTTGGTTGCTGTGATCCATTTTGTAGCTGTAACTTCTTAACTGTACTTCAAAGTTCTCCCTGCATTATGTTTTTTCATAGATTGTTGTTAACCATTGTTTTTGTTGGGGGATAGGAACTGGGACCACTTTGTCCACCATCTTGCTGACTTCACTCAAGAAATGTGCAATGTTTAATGATGTTACTGAGAGAAATTGTTATTTGAGCAAACCTGAATCTTCTGGTATATGTGGGTATGTGAAGAAAGAAATGCATATTTTCCAAATATTTGAAACCAAATTTGCTTCTTTTTATAGTAAACCAACAGCAAAAGGACATAAATTATTCCTGATCTGTTAAACAGCCTTCACAGCATTTCTTCCACCAACTGCAATATTCATCACATCTCCACTGAGTAGTGTTGGTGCTTTTTCTTTCGTGTCACCTTTTTCCCGGTAGCAATATTCAATACAAAACTATACTTTACTTATGTGTTTGTTCCTACACTTTCACTGGACTGTAAGAAACTTGAAACCAAAGGCCAGTGCTGTATATTGTTTTTTATTCTCAGCATCCACCACCATGCAGACACATGGTAAATGTAAATAATTATTTGCTAAATTAATTTTAAGGTATTAACCAAAAGATAAATTAGAATATATCTTTGTCAAGCAGGCCATGGACAGTACACGATATTTGGGAAGAGCCTAAAATCAGGCTTCTCCCTGTCTTTTGACTTCTTCCAGTTGTTAATCTTATTTATCACCGTGTTTGTCACTTTATTATCTTTCCTAGACTAATTGCTTAAAAGAACATAATTTGATTTGAATAATTCTACAATATGAAACCGTATCTGACTCTAAGCCAGCTTGATTTTGTTGCTGCAGAGATGAAGGATCTGTCTTAACAAAGTTGTAAGATTGTCATGTCTTCATTGCAGATAGCCAACTAAGCTAAGACTTCCTTTACTTGCTTCCCATGTCTGAGTGTGAGAGATGTGGCCATATTACCACAGAGCCCTACCACTTTTCCTTCAGGTTTCCTAATACATAGCCCTCTGTAGGTCAATAGCCTGAGTCTTTGGATGCAACAGGTGACATGTTAACAAGCAGGTGTTCTACCATATGTTACTGATCACCCAGTCAGAGAATGAGGGGTCCCTAGGGCTCCACACCCCACCACGGATCAGCCAGTTCCATTTTTTAATGTATATCATTCATAATACTCTACTAATACCTAGGTTTGTTAGAATTACTTAAATCATAATGGCAGGTACCAGTATTTGGGAATGTTTTGTCACTTTCTATAATCATTAAACATACGACCATCTATGCCCTAGAAATTTCTTTTTAAAAACACAAGTTTATATGCCCTCCAAAAAGACTTGTACATGAATGTTCATAGCAGCCTTATTCATATTAGTAAGATTGCAATCAACAAGAGCATGGAAAACTAATTGTTGTATGTTTGCATGGTAAAATACTACTCACCAATAAAAGGGAACAAACTACTGATACATTCAGCAACATCAATGACTCTTGAAAACGTTATAAAAAAGTCAAACGTAAAAGAATATATACTCTAAAGTTCCCATTCTATGGAGTTCAGGAATAGTCCATCAGGAGCAATGAAAGTTAGAATACAGGTTACCTCTGTGTGAGTGGGGTAGGGAGGTGCTGGACTGGATCTAGATGATAGAAAACCATACTAATCTGGGTGGTTTTCCATATGCAAAAATTTATTGAGCTGTGTAGGAAGATTTATGCATTTTATTGTATATAGTTTTTATTAACAAAAAGTTCTAACAATGAAAAATTCAGTTCAAACAAGCATTCAAAAATGGAATTTATTGGATCATGTAAATGGAAACTAAAAACAATGACCTGATTTATGGCACTGCTGACATCAGAGACCATTCATGACAATTTCGGTACTCTATCATTCTCTATATTTCTGAGTTCTGCTCTGCGTAGCACCACCATCTCAAGCCTTCTCCATAGCAGGGCAGAATAACTACTATGACATTGGATTTACATCATAACATCTTATTTATATTAACTGAAAGAGAGACACCACCAGTCCCCAATATCCAAAGAAAATAACTCTGAGGAGAGCCCTAGTTATCCAGGCTTAGATTGTTAGGCAATTTTATATGGAGAGTTAGAAAACTGTAATTGGCCCTTAATTAGTCAAGGACCCTTTTGGGCAGAGTGAGCTCTATGAGACCAAGTGCAATCCCTCTGCCATGGGAAAGAATTGTCTGTTAAAATAAAAAGAAGGGGCTGGCCCGGTGGCATAGTGGTTAAGTTTGCACCCTCTGCTTCAGCAGCTGGGGGTCCACAGGTTTGAATCCCCCATGCAGACCTTACACCGCTCTTCAAGCCAAGCTGTGGCAGTGTCCCACATACAAAACAGAGAAAGACTGGCAACAGTTGTTAGCTCAGGGCCAATATTCCTCACCAGAAAAGAAAAAAAAAAAGGAAAAGAAAGAATCGATGTAAGTGATATCAAACAAGTATTGATTTTAATGTCACTTCGAATGGAAGTGAATACTATGAGATGGGAAGCAACATTTTCAATAAATATGGAGAATGACCAAAACATAATCATTCTTGAAGGAAATTAGGAGAATTAGACAGTGACGTTATCCAATGTCTACCAAGGGAATACATTTCTTTTATATACATGTTACATTCAGTAATTTTGATTTAGAGATGCCATTGAACACTGAGATGAGTCCCAAAATTACCTCTAGAATCTGTGAAAACTGTAGCTTCCATTTAAAAGAGCTTGAGGGCTGTAGCAGTATTGGAGAGCTTAGTTTCAATTGACACAAGGAGGTGGTGAGAACAGTTTCTGATGAGACTAAGGAAGAAGTGTGTTTGTTAACTATTGATTTTGTGTTATAGAATTCCAGAGAAATTGAGAAGGATAGGATAGTTGTAGGATAAATCAAGCAAGAGAAAACATAGAAATTTGAAATTAGCATTCAAAGGAAATGGATAATAAAGAAGTCTATATAATCGGCGATTAACAAAAATGAGAAGGATCTATGGTTAATGAAAACTGATGGTCTGAAGATGTCAAGTAGATATAGAGTGTGGTTTCATTGAAATTGCAGGCTACATTTGCAACCTGTGTAGGGTGTAGGAATGTCAAGGACACAGTCCCTGGCAGTACAATGGATGCTGATGCTCATCATAGCATTTTTGCATACAAACCAATTAGGGAAAAGCTTGAATTAAAAACAAACAAAAACTTAAAGTCATGGTCAATAGTTTATCCAAAGAAACAGAACCAGTAGGCTGTGTGCATATGTGTGTGTGTGTGTGTGTGGAGAGACGGAAACTTTAAGAGTGAGATTTTAAGCCAGTTGTCACGCAGTTGTGGGCCTGGCAAGTCTGAAATCTACAAGACAGACCAGCAGACACCAGGGAAGAATTAATGTTAATTTCTCAAGTCCAAAGGCTATCTAGTGGTAAAATTTCTTCTTCTTAAGGGGAACTCATTTCTTCCTCTTAAGGTCTACAACTGATTATATGAGCCTCAATCACATTGTAGAATCAAATCTGCTTTATTTAAAGTGTACCGATTTAAACGTTAATCACATTTTAAAAATACCTTTATAACAACATCCTTATTGGGATTTGACCAAACATAACACTATGGCGTAGCTAAGTTGACACATACAGTGAAATTAACCTTCACACTACTCAACAAAATATATACTCATTAAAATTTCAATAATTTGATAATGAAAGGGAAAATGTTTACACTATACTGGTAAGTACAAAAGTAACACAAATAATATACAAAACATGATACTTTTGTAAACTGTTTCATTTTAAAAATTTTAGTGACAGAAATAAATAGAATTTTTTCTCTTCTTATAAAACTTTTGACTTTTCTAATTTTTCTAAAATGAGCTTTCAGTACTTTTTAAAGAAAAATAAACATTAAATTCAAAATACATTCAAACATGAATAAACCAAGGGAAAAAATATACATGGCAGCCTCGGCAAACTTAGATGCTCATACTCAGCACCAATCCTCTAGGAGACCCCACTACATTGCACTTTGTTATACAGATAGTGTGGAACTCAGGCAGCCCCCTTGCTCTTTCCATACGCAAGAATGGTTTACTTGAAAAAGTTGTCTCTTTGGGATAGGCGATGAATCTGTTCAAATATAATGCAAAGAACCTCAGAGATTCCACTTACTACCCCGTAAGTGGTCCTCCTCTGGCATTTTCTCCTGCGATGCTCAGTGAAGGATTCTCTCTGCAAATGTGGTTCAGCTGCTGTAGGATTTATGGTGTCTGTACAGCATTGTGTATATTGAGTGATTGACTGGACAGGTGTTCTGCAGTATTTTATTTGTTTCCATAGCCAAATTTAACCACCATGTTAGCTATTCCTCATTGTTTAACTTTGCTACTTAAAAATCAAATATACTCTTATTGATATATGACTTTTTTGAGTAGCAATTTGTAAAGTACTATGACCCAGCTTTAGCAAACTTTCTAAAAGAAAAGTGTTGCTCTTGATCTATTGAATTAATTTTGGGAAATCGTACAAGCGATGTGTGAGAAATGACGTCATGAGTCACTCTCTTACTCTAACTTAGAATTATGAAAAAAATTATCGATGAAGATTCTGATAAAATTTGTTCTATATATTACCATGATCATATAAACTGGCTTATACTGGCATTGTCCCCTGCAGTGTTTTACACACATTACTGTATTTAGAGCAAAAATGGTGCTAGCCCAGAAATAAACCTAGGTTTGAGAGTAACAATGTGGCTGAAAAGCTACAGCTTTACAACTGGCCGTTGCAGCCTTTGTCTGATTTACATGTCAGTCCCTTATTCGAAAGAGCACATATGCTTGAAAGAGTTTACTTAACGTCATCACACAATTGAATAAATATCTATCTCTCTTTTTTTTTTTTTCTGGTCTTTATAGATTTCATGAAAATGAAATAAAAATAAAGCATTTTAATTTGTAAAATCTAAAAGCAACAAAAAAGGCTAATTACAAAGTCTTTTTGTATATATATGTATAAACATATGATTTGTATGTACATATATATATAATACCTTTCCAACCCCTGCCAAGTCTTAAAATACAACTGTGAACATAGGTGACAAATCCGGGGAAATTAAAGAGCAAGAGACATCACATTGCAAAAAAGTAAGGACATGTTTTATTTACTTGTGGGAAACAGAGCTTTAAAAGTGGCTTGAAGTCCCTAAATAGCCACTAATGTGACCCTGAGACAAGCGACTTGGAACCTACAGGGTTGGAAAGCAGCCCTCAGAGTTTTATACGGCTCTCTTTCTGTCTGTTTTTTCTGACAGAAATGTCCATTTTACTACTCTGCTGTGAGATTCCTTTGTTTGAAAATTTTTGCAATTCCCAAGCATTTTAGTTTTGACTAAAAATAAAATGGTTATAAATAACCCTCAAGTACACTTCTTAACCTTTGAAATATCCCTTATCTAGGTTTAAGGAATAGTAAGAAAGATTTTCTTGCTTATAAAAATTATTTCTAGGTGTTCTGATTCACCAAAAGCATTTGCTTTCCTTTCATTTATTATTGGACATTGTAATGTGGGTTTAGAGCCAGAGGAGCACGGATTTATTAGATAGTTCACTCCTGGGGTGACAGAGGCCTTGGTAATAAATGGAAAATGGTTGTGGTAGGTGACTAGATCTTGGGCCTGACTCCTTGGGCGTCATTCTCCGCAGTGTGTCTCTTAACCATATACTTACCTCCGTGATATACTTTTCAACAGTAACTGAGAATGCCGTTATTCTAAAGTTAACTCTATGATGTTTCTCATTAAAGAGATGCACGTCTCTAATTGGATAGAAATAACATTTCCAGTATATACTTTCACTTATTGGGTCACCACATAATTTGTATCAAAACAATATCCTTGACCTTTCATTTTCGTTCATTCTCCATTTGAATTAGTCATCGATTCCTGGCATTTCCACCTTATAAATCTCTCTCAAACCATTCACTACCACCAACTTGTTGCAAGTTGCTATTATCTATCATCTGACCTAAAGATAAAAACCTCTAGCTGGTGTACAGACATCTACTATCTATATCAAATCTGTTTCCTATAAATTGATCACCTCCTAGCTTTAAAATGCTTAAATGATCATCTTTAGTGCTTGCAAGAAAGACTGTTTCCTTTAACGTGATTTTTAAAGCTCTGTGACCAGACTACCTCCTCTGTGTCACCTCACACCAAGCTCCTATCGATCTGTACCTGCTAGAGGCACTGGATTTTCTGTTTTTTAACTGATTCACCCGCTCCTGTACCAGACACTTGCGTATGCAAATTTCTCTACCTGGATGACTCTGCATTTATGAATGTTTTCAGTTCTCTGACACTGATATTGCAGTAGATACAACATAAATAAATAGGCTTATTTCCTAGGTTTCCTTCTATCCAAGCCAAGAGATTAGCACATTTGTGTTCTTTGGTGACCATAAAGTTAAAGTGAAGTAATAGTCTCAATTAGGTGGTAAATCAATTTATTAGAGACTAGTAATTCCTTTTGAGGACACGCTCTTGAATTACTTCCTTCAAAGATCTCAGCAGAGATGAAAATATTAAAAAAGCATTCACATAATTTTAACTTTCCACCTGGAATCAGAGGCCTGAGCCAACATTTATTGTCTTTGCAGCTCAAGAGAATTCCTAGTAATTTCTAGTTGTAAGGACCCCACCCAAAGCGTCTGGGTTTTGAGTTACTCTAACTAGGAATTATTATTCTCATTTTAGTAAAGTCACTTAGAATAATCCATGCATGTGGTGATGTGCAGGGCATAGGAACTTGAGAGAAAAGATTTCACTAAAAATAAGAACAATATATCCAACATAATTTCAAATTATTTTGTATAATATACTGTTTAGTTTAAGTTTAGATATAATGACTGATAATTCTTCTCTCTTATATATATTTTCTCATTTTATTAGCTCTAGGGTATAATCTTAAAGTAGCATAGCTCCCTATTTGGATAATTTTTTCAATCCTTTTGAGGTTGTTCTTCACCACAGGAAACGCAGATGAGCAATCTTAGGATAGCTGTTTATGTCAGCAGCACACATGTAAATTCTAGAGTCCAAAACTATTGTTTTATTACTACAATTATTTTTTCCAAAAATTCAAAGCTCTAACGAATTTCTTGCTCTCCAGGAAAAATATTATGATGTCTATATGCTGGCAGCCACTAGGAGACACCAACAATTCCAAACTCATATGTTTTTCTTGGTTGTATTTTGAAATACAGAAAAAGTGCAAACATTTTGACTTCGCTACTTTTTGTTAAATGTGATAAAAACATGTACATAGTTTTAATTATTTCATGTCATGATAGCAATAAAAACAACATATTGATAAAGTGAAATAATATAACACATTTCAAAATATAAAAAGTACATTCAAAATAGACTATTTTTTGCAAAATCAAAATTATTTTTGATTTTTTAAAATTTATTTTTCACCTATGTCAATGTTTTCTTCTTTGTTTATAATCTTTTAAAATACCTTTTCATTTGATACTTTATGTGAATATTTAAATTGATTACTTCTAAGCTTAAGCGGTCTCATATTGCTACTCTTTTCTATCTTCATTAAATTCACTGTTCCATTCTCCTAGTCAACTATTTTCTGCCATCTCTCTTTCCTTCAATTTGAAATATCTCCCCTTGCATCAACTTTCAGCTGGTTTCTACTTATTTGAGAAGAAACAGTTAAAAGAGATTGTTCACAGGCTCCTGCCACCATATTTACCATTCTAGATGCATCCTATTTATATTCTCTGTTCTTTTGCTTGTTTTTAATGATGAATGTTAGTTAAGACCAACCATTCCATTTGTGCAATCATTCTCATTTCTTCTTGTTTGTGCAAGGAAAATTCCAGCAATTTTTCTCATTCATGCGCATGTCTTTTCAGTAAATCTCCTTAACATAAGAGTATATCGGCATTTATTGTTTCAATCCCTCGTCTCCATTTTTCTGCTCAATCCAGTTAAATCCAGCTTTCATCAAATAGATTTTTTTCAAGGTTAACCCTTACCTCCAAGTTGCTGTTCCCAATGGCTAATATGCAACCTCACTTGCTCTAGTTACAATACTCTTCCTTGGGAACCATGGTCCTTTTCTCCCTGTGCTCCATTGTTTCTTAGTTCTTCTTATCCTTACCTGGATGTCCTAAATGTCTGTTCTCCCCTTTATGTCTCTTGCCCTCTTCACATGGAAGAGCTTGATTGGCCCAGGGCTTCTTCTCTATCAACATTTCCTCTAACAGTGATTCATAATATCTTAGGGGCTTACAGGCCATCTCTATGCGGATTTCTTCATTAAAATTCAAACTCCAGTATTTAAATACCCCCTTAACATCTCCACTTGCATTTATCTCAAATCTAACAAGTCCTAAACCAAAATCATGGCCTCCCAACTTCCAAAATAGCTCCTCCTACAGTATTCCCAGCTCAGTAAATGTTAGCTCAAGATGCAATCTAAGAGTCTTTTGTGATTTCTTCTGGATCACTCACATCCACATCTTCCCATCAGCAAGGCCATCAGCTCTACCTTCAAGGTATGTGTGGAAAATGTCTCTTCTTTCTCTACCTCCTGGTCTTAGTCCTTATTATCTGTCGTCTGGATTATGGCAATGGCTTCCTTACTGATCTCTCAGCTGTGATCTTGCTCTCTATAGTTTATACTCAACACAGTGGCCTAGGTGAACAGTTAAAAACCACTTAGATTATGACATTGCTCTTTTCAAAACCCTGCAGTGGCTACTCAAGTCACTTAAAGAAAAAAAGTTCTTACAAAAGCAAAAGAGGCCACTAGATGAAAATGCAAGTCTCCACCCACCTCTACTGTTCTGATGTCTTCTCCTACCCATTCTCCTCCCAGAATTCATTGCTGGTGCACTGGTCTCCTTGAATCTGTCGGATAAGCTTCTGGCTCAGCATGTTGGAAATTTGCTTAGCAAATCTTTCACTAGATATCCATATGGATTATTTCCTTGTGAAAATAGCATTTATCACCACATGACCTACTAATAATCTACTTATTTATTTATAAATCTTTCTCTTAAACAACAAAATGAAAGCTCTCTGAGGGAAGTTATCGCTTTGCTTATATATGTGTATATACACACATAGATCCACAGTAAAGGATATAAAATAAATAATGAATATTAGAATAGAATAAATGTACACTACAACAGTTACTTTATTACATTTTATTTTTATTTCAGTTGTATTTTAAATGCAAGTCAACTAAGTTTTAATAAAATAGGTTTCCAGTACTTTCATCGTAAAGAATAGAAATGATGGTGATATTCAAAATACTGTGTGTTCAAAATCAAAAGCATTGAAAAAATAATTTAACTGTTTCTTTCTTCATGGATGGTATGGAAATATGGCTCCCAAAATGTCAACAAAACAATCTGTTGATAAGATGAAGCTGAGATTGTTGATTAGGGGAAAATACCAACTTACAAAGCTCTGGAGTGTTGTCTACAGGGGCAGGGGTGGAGGAAGAGGTCAGAATTTATTAAGAATTGTAAGTTTGGTTTAAGACAATCTTTAAATGTGGGGACTTGATAAGGATTGGATAGGAATCACATGCCACAGCCAGAATTGGAGGAATCAGCCAGGAGAGGATTTTGAGAAAAATATTCAAATAATCTTAGGGTGTAAATTGTTTGTTGAAGCTTTCCAGTAAAGATTTGATGGTTTTCCAGGAAGTTCCTAATGAGCCATGGAGCCATTGCTGGGGCAGAACAGTCCTGGAAGAGTAAAGAAATACTAATAATGGAAGTGGAATAGCAAAATTATGTTAATGTGGATATTAAGGCGTGATTTCGATTCTCAGTGGATAGCCTGAGCATGGGAGTAGACCGTCTTGAGGCATGCGTTCTCAATGGGTTAAGTGTAGTTCACAATGTCATGCTTTTTCTTAGTTAATGAGGAGTTACCCACCTCACTGGATTGTTACTTTTTTAATGAGTCTAACTGTCCTTTCTCTGTGCTTCTACTTCCTCTGGGTTTTTCCCTCATATTCCCAAAATAGTTTTATTTAACACTAAACTGTGTCTATTTTCCAAATTAGCATTTGTGGATGATTGCTTAAAAGAAATTTTAATTTTTACAGTTTGGCTAAATATTCTTAAATCAACATAACACAACAAAATACAGTTATAAAACAATTATCCATTTCTTCTTGATAATATATCAAAATGTTTCATATTTTATTTTATTTATTTTATTTTATTTTTAATACGTATTTGTTTACCAATGAATAAATGACATATTTATAGAGGGAATTTAAGAGTTGGAATAATTATCTATAAATTGAGACAAATAGATTTTAAGAAAAGAGAGCCTTTAAAACATATATGTTTTTTTCTATTTTTTATTTGTCTATGTGGGAAAAACAAGATACTCCATTATACCAACACTGCTCTCTTTCTTCTTCCTATATCCCTTTTCCTAGGTTGTAGAAAATTTAAATTCTTTGTCATTTTGGAATAGAGAGAGTTGAACCAAATGTGAAATGTTTTCTATATTCTTGAATCAGTAAAGCAGGAATTTGATTATTTTCTTCAGATCTGCTGGTACGTCTGATGCATTTGTTAAATGAATTCCTAAGTAAACAGACTTTATAACTATGATGGGTCAAAAATCTATAATAATGTATAAATACAGAAAAATCTCTAGATAAACCCACTCACACACACTACATTTACATATTTATTTGGCATGTTCTCTGCTTTTATAGTTCCCACTGAAAAAGCATGACTAGAGGTATTTCTATGAAGTAGTAGTTTGCTATGGATCTTAAAACGAATATATCTAACCAATGTAATCTTAAAAAATAACCTGGGAGTGTTAAGGTAATGTCATTTATCAAAATTATTACTGCATTTTCTCCAAAAACATTGCCTTCAGAATTTTGCATCTATTTTTAGTGCTTATTTAAATTATGGAAAAATTATCATTTTTATTTTTGGGCAATATTCAAATCTTATCCAGGACTAAGTCTGAAAAAGATAAGGGATAGTCAAGCTGCATAGTACTACTTTGTTTAAAAATTATGTGAAATATTTCTAAAAGCAGTTATAGAAGGTAAATTTCAAAATTATTTTGAACAAGGTAGCATTATTTAAATAAGTATATAGATTTTTGGAGTGAATACTTTAAGGAATACTGCACTTTGAGCTATAGTGTTTCAACTGGATGGCCAATGTAACGATACATATATATGTTATATAATGATACTATATTATTTTTAAATTATTTTAATATTTTGAATATGAATAATAGTGTTTTATTTTCTACCTTTCTCCATTCCTTACTTCAGGAAAGTATATTTGTCAAGGAAATAGATATTTTTAAAGTGGTTGTTTTGCAACTAAGAACAGTAAACCAACCAATAAACAAAATCATCTGTCTATATTTTTTCAACTTTTATGAGATTCACTGATGAACAGAAGTTATTTCTTCAGATATAAAGTTAAGCCATAAAACGTTTTATAAACAGGAATTTTGACCAGAATAAGTAGTAAGACCACTCAGAGATGATGGTGCTAAACCAACACCCATGTTGGAGTTTTATCAGCCGGGTGTGAAGGCGTGGTGCTGCAATTAACTACATGCATTAGAGCTGGAGAAACACAACCTCTCAGCACTTTACAGCAAATACAATGCAATTCCCTCTGATTGTATAGTAACAAAATTCTCATTCTTCCCACTTCAGTTAGCTTTGTAGCAGTCAAATCGAATAATAGATTTGTAAAAGTCTTGTACATCATGAAAACCTTTCCAAATGTTCATCCCTCTTCTCTCTCATGCAGATTGCACCTTGTACAAAACAGTCTCCACATCTCTCCTCTTTAGCGTTTGACCTGTCTTTGAGTCTTATTTTTCACCCAGTCGTTTCTCCAATGCTAAACTGCTCTATTGACTGAGTATATTTGATCCTCTAAGACTTCAGAAAGCTACTTGCCTGAGAATCAAATATAAGCAGTAGGATTGGGAGACGAACAGTGGAAGGCACCACTGTCACAATCACCGCCAATTCACCTATTAGGATGCTGCATTTGTGGTTTGGTTTTGTTTGCAAGTCTTGATTCTTTCCCACCATATTAAGACCTATTGTCTTCCTCAAAATGTCAGTTCCATATTTCTTCCTTATTTGAAGGATTACCAGAGTCCCAGTTTCACACAGTTATGCAATTATAATTAGAATCCATTTACTTCCCAATAATTGGAGTCCAGCCATCACCATGGGAATAAAAGCAAGACTTACAGTTCAGAGCAAAGAACAAAATCGTGTCATACATCTTGTGCAAAAAGGGCAGAACATCGCTTGGCATCAGTGACACTCTGAGCGTCAATGTAGAATTTTAATTGCACTTTGTCTTCTTTGCAATAAAAGAGCATGTTCTAAACCCTTTCAAATAGAATTAATTCTAAAACCAAATTAAGGCTCCCACATTATGATTTAAGTTGAAGCAGCTGATGTTTCATGCCAGCAAAGGCAATCTATAAGAAATACTGTGGAGTTAAGCAGTATGCGTATTTACTGGTATCACAGGTAACATTTAAATAAATTCAATTTCACTGTGAAACTTTCCTTTTTGTAATTTATGACAACAAACAACACTAATAAGAAGTGTTGTCTAACTCATTTTATCTTCTTATAGCCTGGTACTTCTTTTTAATGGTGAGGGATGTACCTATGCTGGTTAACACAACTACCACTAGGTCTAGCAGTCCCAAATTAGAATTAACTATTTTTCTTAGAAATGGGTGGTTATCTATAATTTGTATCTTCAACAGAAGACAGTTCTTGTTTGAGGTGAACTCTATATTCAAACAAAGACCAGCATTTTCATGCCAGCCATTCGTGTTAAAATATATCACTCTAAAATTCACACAGAAAGCAACCAAACTCTTTCTAATTTTCTCCTTAAAACTTTCTCCGCAAGATCACTTTCTAAAAGTAACATAGTTATCAGCCCCTACACAATCAATTTACCTACCAACTTGGAGGTCATTTTTCTACCTGTCATGTTCTCAGATCTATATTTTCATTTCTATTTCCCTAGCCTATTTCTAAGGCAATTCAGATTCACATCTCTAAACGTGTAAACTATTGCAGTCAATTACTCACTAAGCTCCATCAACAGTACTCCTTATATTATCTACCTGATTTAACGCATTTTTTAGGTCAGTTTCCTAGTTAAGAATCCATTTATTCATTCTAGCACTGATGATGTTTCAAGCTTGTTAATGACGTCTGACTCTTTTATCAGAATGGTGCCAGTCATTTCAGATAACCTAACTGTGGGAAGTACCCTACTTCTCTCGTCAACCTCAATGGCTGCTCTGTCACAGCATACAAATGGATTCCCTCTTCTAATGACTGGCTTATTTCCACTCCTGTAATCTGAATGGCACATTGATACTCTTGGGAATAATTCCTGGCTCCACAGGATAAAAAAGTGTATCTAGGTCTGTTGTTTCCTTTTTCATGACATAAAATCATCTATATCCTGTTGTCTTTCCAGAAATATTTCTTAATAATAAACTGCTTCATAAAATATTATTCTTTCCTCCCTTGTCATCTTTCTTATCTTGACTGGACAATTTTCACTGTGCAAAATGCTATTGACCAGAACTGCATAAAATATGCCAGAGGAAGAGAAGAAGTGATTTTTCGGAAACAATTAAAATCAACTTATTCAGAATTATTGTACATGCAAATGAATTTATAGCATATCATTGTATTCAAATGAATGTATATTACATACACAAGTTGGTTTCCAGATTATAATAACTACCTTTGTTTCAAATAAAATGAAATTGAAAATGAGAGTTTAAAGGGAAATGAAATATCTCAAGTGCTTACTTTGATTAAGTGAAGGATATCTTTGCATATATGGAATCAAAATGAAGACCAATTTAATAAATTAATTCAAGCAGTCATTTGATAGGGGAAAATTTATCTAAAATAATTGCTTATCATCATGTAGCTGTGTTAAGAACCAGATTATTTAACTGAGTAGGATTTATAGAAATAGAGTCACAACAGATTTATCTATAATCAAAAATACTTGTATATTTCAATTGTTCTGAGAATATGACTTCAATTGTGCAAATCTATTTGAATATTATGCAATAATGCACATATTTATATTTCATCTGAACACTACTCCATACATTTTCCATGTTAATTCAAATGATGACCTATAAACTCAAAGTAGTTATTCTCTTTAACAATAGAGTTATTAAATATATTGTAAATAATTAAATTCAATATATTAGCTGATTTCTATTGATTCAGTTGATTTCTATTTCCCAAAATTCAGTCGTGCCGTTTGTCACATTATAGAAATCAATCATAATACTTAAAAGTGTATATTTTAACTGTTACAGTTTTTCTTTCAGATTACAGTTTTACTTTTAGACAAAGGATTACAATATATCCGTATTATTTGTACATGTAAAGAAAAATACCCTAAAACCCAACAACAACAGAATTTTCATTTTCAGGGAATAATTCTTTTTTTTAAAAGTGAAGAAAAAATGGTATAGCTATTAGGAGTTAATTGTATCTCCAAAATATTTTGCTGTTGTTGCTGTTGTGACTGGCTGCCTAATAATACTGACTTCTTAAATAAATATAAGACTGACCACATAAAAGACTTTCCAAATCAATACGAAGAAATCTAATTCAACAGAAAAATATGAAAAGGTTTTAACCGGGACTTCACAAAACAGGAAACTCAAACGGCCAACGAACATTTGAAAATTGAAAGACTGACTACACAGGGGAATAAAACTATGAGCACTCTGAAATAACATTGCATGTACATAGATTTGTCTGTATATTGAAGATGTGGGGCAACAGAAATGGGGGTGTAAATTGGTCCAACTGCTTTGCAAAGCATTCTGGCATTTTCTGGTAAATATACAAAATGTGTGACCCAATAATTTCACACCTATTTATATGCTTTAGGATTAATTGTGTCCATTTTGTACATGTACAAAAATGTTATGGTGCCATTGTTTATAATATCTCCTAACCAGGAACAATCAAAATAATCATGGAAATGAAAACAAACAAATAATGTGTGCCATACTCACATACTGGGATACATTTCAGCAATGAAAATAAACAAATTACAGCTGCAAATAATGACATCAATAAACCTTTCAAACATAAAGTTCCACAAAGAATAAATTTAGGTTGGTTCAATTTTCATGAAGTTCAAAAAAAAGTAAAACTAAACTAGATGTTTTATATAGGCTATTACAACAATTTGTAAAACTATGGAGAAAATTAAAATTCAGATTGGCGATTATTGTTAGAGAAGGCAGGAGTTGTGATTAAGGAAGGGCATTCCATGGGGAGAAGGACGGTTCTTATATATTCTAGTCTGTCTCCTTGGAAAAGATTACGTGGTTTTGTTTATTGTGTTATTTAATTTGAAAGTATATGTGCAGACTGCACAAAAATCTATTATAGATATTTTATGCTTCATGTTTTAAGATATAACAATGATAAAATAGAAACACAAACTAGTAAATATCAATAAACTTTCCTGCATGCAAATATGATGTAAAGAAGATCTCTTATACAATATCTTCATGCAAGAGCAAGAGGTGGAACAATCAGGTAATTTTCTCTAATAAGAACTCTGTTCACCAAGGGCTATGATGGCATTTAAACTAGGGAAACAGTTAAATGTCACAGTAGGAAGGAGGTTTCAAAAAAAGAAAGAGAATCTACCACATATCGAGTATGGTAGACCCGATTAAACCACATGCAAAAGATTCAGAAATAAGTGAGTTATTAGTGAAAAATGACTTGCGGTAGCATCTATTTCCCCCGTCTTATACCAGGAAATATAACATATTATTCCTAAAGATTAGCATAGAGCTCAAAACTATGTATATACATTCTATCTGCTGAAAGGGAAAAAGTAAGGAGATATGATGTGTTATAATCATTCTAGATAACTAAGCTAAGCAGTTAATTGAGAAGTAGAGGAAAGAGACTAGTATTTTGATGAAGAAAAGATAAATCTTTAACAGAAAGTTTGAGAAAATTATCTTAGATATTTAGTAGGACTCTTGGGCCATTTTTCAGAAGCTGGGACCCTGCTTCAAACAGTCATTGATGGAGAAATGGAATTGGATAATAAATACAAACTCACCACGGAAGATTGCTTGGATGGGTATGTTAAGCCCATCTACAGCACGAACATCCTCAAACTAGATAAGATTATGGAGACCAATGCTTATTAGCAATTTTATCCAAAGGAACAGCAGCAAAGATCATGAGTAAAATGAACCAAACATTGTCCTCCTGCATCTTTTTTCCCACAAGTCAGAAGTGATTATGTGATCTCGTGAAAGATTTAAGATTGTTCCAAACATGAATGAAAACAAACAAGCTTTCAGGTTTGGAGAAAGAGTAGAAAAAATAAGAAATTTAATTTGGATAAATAACCAACTGTAAAATTTCTCATAACCTAATTGTACGGACAATACTTTTTAAGGACATTGTTGCTAACCTTAAGAAAATAATATTCTTGTGGGGGAATAATTATGCAAAAAATAGTTACAATATAACATGCATACTATGTTGAAATATTACAGTTTAGTGTGATGATTTAGAAGAGGGACAACTGATAGGCTACTTGGAAGATTGGGAAAGAGTATGAGATGATTTTCAGAGGAGAAGATTGAGAAGAATATGTAGAAATTGTTCAAGGAAAGAAATGGAGAAGAGACACTCCTGATAGAGTCAACAGCATTTTCAAAAGCACAGAAATGTAAAATGCCATGAAATATCTTTGAATCATGAGTATAATTTTGACAGGGAGGTCAGGCTACAATATGTGGAATGATATTGGTCCATGAAACTAACACTGATTTAGAAAACTGAGGATGATATGTTATTCAATAAAGCATTTCAAGAAAATAATTTTCTTAATTAAGTAGCTATTATTATAATGTTATTATAGACATTTTCCATAACATGATAATGTGTGGAAAGAGAAAAAAAAAACCCTAGAAAAAATATTCAGTGAGCCATTAGTCTCAGTGAGCTTGGGCTCTATATCAAATTACCATAGACTGGCTTAAACCAGAAACATTTATTTCTCACAGTTCTAGAGGATGGGAAGTGTAAGATGAAGGTGCTGGCAGATTTGGTTCCTGGTTTCTAGACGACTATTTTCTTGCTACATCTTCACATTTCTTCTTTTTTTAAAAAAACTGAATTATTTAATAGAGGTATTAGAAAGTACTTGAAACATAAATGTCCAGAGAATTATTATAATTTCCAAGGTACAGAAGCCTCTCTATGCCCACCCCCTTCACAAAAGCTTAGGGATAATCAATGTCGTTTCACTTAAACTTATCTATGCTGTTGCCTATTACTGTAGTTTATTCGTTTTCTTTGTTGTCAAGTATCTCACTCTGTGAACATAGTACCATTTAATTATCCCCTCAGCTTTTAATGGACCTGTGAGATGACTCGATTTTTGCCTAAAATTAATAATGCTACCATGTAAGTCCTCAGGACCCGTATGCATTTCTCTAGGTTATATATCTGGGGTAAGATTGCTTTATCATAAATTATCAGCATTTTAACCCCACTACAAAATGTCAAACTGCTTTCTAAAGTTGTTCTGTTTCTAAATTTTGCATTCTTCACATTGTAAATCTACCTTAAAACAAAGTCTCTCCTATCCCGGCATGCCTGTGATAATGATTTCTCCACCAATGGGGTTTAACTGCTGGCAGATGATAATCTTCCGCTTGTTAATGACAATCACCTGTTGAGAATTTATTTCTCATCACGCTTTTGCAACTTGTTTGTCTTGGCTGGTCTAGTCTGGGCACAGAGGCACTTGGCTCCAACCTGCGTATTGAGTTCAGATCTCTCATAGCTGTCTCTCAGATCTGAGACAGGGTCTTCTCAGAGGTCAAGAAGACAATCCAACTACATAAGTGCGTTTGAAGCCTCTGTTTGTTTCACATCCATCAATATTAAATTGACCAAAACAAGTAATACAGTCAAACTGAAAGTCAAGAGGTAAGGAAGTGCACTCTGCCACCATGAAGCCATGGCAAGTCTTTAGATGTATAATCCTTCCTATGGAGTGAAAAATCAGGATCAATAATTCAGTCAACCACATCTGGAACATAAGCTAGAAAGAAAACATTGCCATTCATTTATTTCTAACCAATTATTGTACTTTCACAATCATAATTTTTTAATTCATTTTTTAAAATCTTGGAACTCACACCCAGCAAATCAATCTGCTTATTGAACAATGAATTGGGAAGCACAACTACAAGCTTTCACTTACACAAACAAAATTTTCTCTCCAGTTGAACCAAGCAAGACTTTTAGACAATGCAAATTTAATTTGGAAACTTTAGAAAACACATTTATCTAAATTGGACAGTGACAAATTTCAAGATTCATGGAAAAAAATCAAGCGACTTGCATTATTACCCAACTTATAAATATTCTATTTACAGTTCCTAAAAACATAAATGTATTATTTTGACATGTGTAGTTTTAGCATAATTACCATATTCCAACTTAGATATACAAAAAGTCATTTGTATAAAACCACAAAATACACTAATATATAATATTAATACTTTTCTTTAATCTCTCTTCCAATTTCTCAATTATTTTGCAATTGTTAAAATTTACTCTTCTTTGAAAAAAAGTTATTTATTTCAGCAACGATACCTCATATGTAATTTGGATGAATATAGGTAAAATATTCAAATAATATTAACATGAACTTTAGCAAATTAATTATACCAATGATCTATGGTTGCATAAAACTTAGAAATGAGATGAGGAAATTAATTGTACAGACAGGCACATTGAATAGTTGATTGTCTTAATATTAGCCACCTACCTTACTCTGGCACTCATTAATTTATAGAAGAATTTTGTAGATTCCAATTGTTTTTCTCTACTGATTATAGGGTTATATAGTGGTTAGTTAGGCTTGTTTGAGTATTTTTTTAATAAAGATTGGTTTCAAGACAGAACTAACTAAAGAATCTCAAATAGAATGTCAAGTCTCTAGTAACTATTTTTTTAAGAAAAGCTAAAAAAGTTATCTATTGTATCTGTACCAAAGCCGTTTTTTTAGCTATGACACTTCCATAAAAATTGTGTGACTTTAACAATATCCATCTTCTTAAGAACATATTGGATTATTATTATAACTTTTGTTGTTGTTGATGCTCTGACTGGGTCTGTCTGGTATACTATAATTATTTGTAGGAATATATTTGCTGAATATAGAAATGTTTAAACCGTTTTGCCTTCCTGAATGAAGGCAAAAAAGCACCTTTGAAAATATATGGCCTGAAGATTTACACACACACTTACAAACCTAAACATACATATTTACACAAATATATATAAGCAGAGAGGAAAGAAAAAGGGAACATTCGATTTTTCACAATTTCCTATGAGCTTTGCATGAAACTAAGATAATATGGATACAATTTTTTGTATTCATCCACAAAATAGAATGAATCAAAAGGTCACAATTTTTTATTTTATTAACCAAAAACCAAGATGAAATCTTGAATAAAATAGCTGGCGAATAAAACTCATAAGATCATTTCAAAAAAGTACAGTTGAAAAAAGTCACATAAGTAAAACAAGCACAAGACAACAAATGCATGAATAAATACCAAGTAAAATTATTATTTGAGATATATATTTTAGAGTATGATTATGTATATAGAAAACTCTTTTTAGAAAGATTTTAATTAATGAGTCAACTTTTTTTATTAAGACAATTTTTTTTAGAAAAGTTTTTGGTTGATGTCAAATTTGAGGAGAAAGTGTAGAGCTTTCCCATATATTTCCTGCCTTCACATATGCATCAACTTTCCTCTTATCAATATCCCCCACCACAGTGGTAAGTTTCTTACAGTTGATGAAGCTACATTGACACATTATAATCACTCAGAGTCCACAGTTTACACTATGTTTCACTTTAGGTATGGTATGTTCCAAATGGATGAGGATATGTAACCATCATTATGGTAGCATACAGAGTATTTTCATTGCATTAAAAATGTTCTGTGCTCCTCCTATTCATTCCACCAATCCCCCAACCCATGGGAACCACCAGTCTTTTTACTGTCTCCATAGTTTTGCCTTTTCCAGAATGTCATATAGTTGGAATCATCCAGTATGTAGCATTTTCAGATTGGCTTCTTTCACTTGGTCATATGCATTGAAGTTTCCTCTGTGTTTTTTCATGGTTTGATAGCTCTTTTATTTTTAGCACTGATTAACATTCCACTGTGTGGATGTACCACGATTTACTTATCTATTCACCTACTCAGGGCATATTGGTTGCTTCCAAATTTTGTCAGTTATGAACAAAGCCACTATAAACATTCATGCGCAGGTTTTTCCATGAACTTACATTTTCGGCTCCTTTGGGAAATTACCAAGGACCACAATTTCTGGAACTTATGGTGAGAGTACGTTTAATTGTGTAAAGAACTGCCGACCTGTCTTGGTTATACCATTTGTGCAATCCTATCAGCAACACAAGTGAGTCCCTGTTGCTCTATATCCTCGCCAGCATTTGGTATTGTCAATGTTCTGGGTGTCTTTTTTCTCTCAACAATTTAAATATTTCACCTCATTCCATTCTTATTTGCATAGTTTCTGAGGAGAAGTCAAGTGTAATTCCTACCTTTGCTCCTCTATCACTGGTACAAAGTCGAGTTTTGGGGTTTATTTTGATATGCCGTCTTTCAGGATTTTTTCCTTTATCTTTGATTTTCTGTAGTTTGAAAACAGTATGGCTTGGTGTGGGGGTTTTGGCGTTCATTCTGCTTGGTGTTCTCTGATCCCACTGGATCTGTGGTTTGGTATCTGAAACTCATTTGGGGAAATTCTCAGTCATTATTCTTTCAAATATTTCTCGTTTTTTCTCTTTGTTCTCCTTCTGGTATTCCCATTGCGTGTATGTTATACTTTCATAGATGTCTCACAGGCTTTGGATATTTTGTTTGATTATTTCAGTTTGTTCTCTTTACTTTTTGATTTTTGAGGATTCTTGATACATCCTCTAGCTGAGAGTGTCTTTCCTCAGCCATGGAAAATTGACTCATAAGCCAATCAAAGGTATTCTTCACTTCTGTTACAGTATTTTTTATCCCTAGCATTTCTTTTTGAGTCTTTCTCCGAATTTCCATCTGTCTGCTTATGTTGCCCATCTGTTCTTGTATGCTGTCTACTTTATCCATTAGAACCCTTAGCATATTAATTGCAGTTATTTTAAATTCTCAGTCTGTTAATCCAGCACCCTTGCTATGTCTGGTTCTGTTACTTTCTCTGTTCCTTCAAATGTTGGGTTTTTGCCTTGTAATTTTTTCTTGTTAGTCAGACATGACGTACTGGGTAAAAGGAACTTTCGTAAACAGGCTTTAGTAATGTGGTGATGAGATGTGGGGATGAGGAAGAATTTTGTAGTCCTATGATGAAGTGTCAATCTTTTAGTGAGCCTATGCCCCTGCACCGTGTACCTCACAAGAGTTTCTCAGTTTCTTGCTCTCCCTTAGAGGGTGGCTAAAGTGGGCTGAATTTGGGTATTTCCCTGTTCCCATGTGATACGCTATTGCTGACTGGAGTTGTGTATTTCCATCCCCCAGGTCAGTTAGGCTCTGATAATACTTCAGCAGGTCAGGCCCTGTTTAACTAGTTCTTCCTAAGAGGGGGCCTTTTTAAGAAGAACAGAGTGCTTTGGCATATTTAAAAAATGTCCTTTTTCCCCTCTCCCTGCCAAAAACACAAGGGGACTTTTCTCAGATGTTTATTGTGAGAAACTATTTGAGCTCCTGGAAGCAAATCTCACAAAACTCTTGGGAGCTATCCTCTAACAGGTCCCCCTGGGCTTTTTAACTCTCAGCCTTATCTGCATTGAGCTTCCAGCACTTTGTCAATTACGTTTCAGGTTTTCCTACCGTGAACCTGGTTCCAGTGGTAGTTTCTGCTCTGGTGAACTGTGACTCCCTGTATTTGTCTGTCTGTCTCTCCAATCCTGGGGACAGCAGTTTGCCATGTGTCTTTCCCTCTCTTACAGATCCTAGAAGAGTTGTTGATTTTTCTGTCTGTTCAGCTTTTTACTTGTTGTCAGGATAGAGTGGTGACTTCCAAGCTCCTTATACGTGGAACCATAAAGAAAGAGTTTTATTTGTGAAAGTATTTTATGACTAGAACCATTTCATAAATCCAACTTTTAAAAAGAAGCAAATTAATCACTTGGGAAAAGATAAATATTTCAAAATCACATCAAGATATACAAGAAATTATATGTATGACATTTTTTGCCTTCCTGGAAAGAAATGAATTACATCATGCTGGGTTATATTTCTTAATACTTAATTGGTGGATATTCATCTTTATCCTACAGTGAAATTGATCTTCCCGGTGCTGTATTTGTCATAGTAGATTCAGAAAAGTAAGTCTCAATTTTTTACTATTTTCTTGAACAAACAAGCATATGCATGTATTTTCTGTTTGAAGGACTGAAAGATTTCACATGAAATTAACAGGTCCTGGTGTATTTTCGAGGGGTAAGTCTTTGTTATGTTTCTCAATCTTTTCCAACAAATATTCCCTATAGTAAGTTTAGGTCCTTTACAAAAAAATAGTTTAATAATTAAGTAGTTTAAAAAACGGAAATGTTTCATTCCTACCTATGTCTGAAGCGAGTATTGGTCTGAGAGTAAGTCTGACGTCCTTAATAGCTTTTTGCCAGGCTTCCTCTGGTCATTATCCCAGTCAGTAGGTAACAGTGTCCTCGCTACAACTCTAGTATCATGATTGAGGAAGAAATTGCACACATAGTTATCAATCTATTTAAGTTGTATGGCCATTCTTGAACCAAATATGATGTATGATGTTGTAGTTGTAAAGATATATCCACCAATTCTCTATTTCTTCCCTGAAGAGACAGTGCTTAATTTTGCTTCCCTTGTGGGTTACACTTAGTGAGTGACTATTGACTAGAATGCAGCAGAAGTCATGGGATATCAGTTGCGAAATCAGGTTATGAAATGACTGAAGCTTCCATGCTGAGAACACTATTTTGTTATCTCTCTCTAATTACTTGCTCTGGAGAAAGTCCACTGTCATGTCAAGACAGCACTGGGGAATGGGAAGCCACCAGGGGAATAAGCTTCTATCTAATTGATCCCCTGTTGAACTTTGAGTTGATAGCAGCCCCATGCAATAGCTTGAGTACAGCTTTATGACAGACCCTGAGCCAGAACCACCCAGTTAAGCAGCTCCCATATTTCTGAACCCCCCAAAATGTGGAATAACATTTTTTTTTTATCTTAAGCTGCTAAATTCAGGGTCATTTGTTACACAGCAATAGGCAATTGATGCCTGTTTAATTAGGGGTTTTGTGCTACTTAACAAAAGCCTAAAAAATGTGAGTGGCTTAGGAAACGGAGAGTGGACTTCGAGGAGAGTGTTAGTGAATATTTAAAGTGCCTTCAATACACTGTTCATAGAATCTTGGATTTTGAGGATGCTACAGGTGAAACTTGTAAGAAAATGTAGAAAATTTTCTTGAAATACTAAAGCTGAGGATGTGACTGTAAATATTTCAGTATTATCTAAAAAAGAATAAAGATGGTACCTCAGAGTACCATTCAGTAACAAAAGTACCCACCAAAGAGATTTAGGGTGTGCCTCTCAGATTCTCTCCATAACACAATGGGGCTTCTAGGAAGATCAAGGGCATGTCCCCTCACTCATGTTAGCAGGAATCCAAGGTCCAGAAGGGTATATCTCTAGAAGGGGCTTATCTCACTGTGCTCATAGAGTGAAACTCAATTAGATTTTTAAGACTCACAAATTTCATAAAATAATTATCTCTGTAGAAACATTGCCAGCTTGAACTAAGACATACAAAGATCATATAAAATAAAAAAAAACAAGAATCACAGAGAAATATTTCCAGGCTTTGAAAACTAATCAAAGGACTTCCAACATTGTTGGGGATCAGTGACCCCTTTTTGTCTCCCATCTTCTCGCTGTTTGAACTGGAATGTCTTCTCAACCATTGTGTGCTGGGTGTAATGGGGGGCAGATAAATTGCGTCTTTGCTTTCAAAGATCAGCAGAGGTACTTAAAGAATCTTGTCTAAACCTGACTTGATTTAAATGATGAGATCCTAGACTTTGAAAAGGTTTTATACTGAGATGAGAATTTTGTGGCGTTTGGGGAAAAAAATGAATGCATTTTGCCTGTGAGAGAAATGTAAAAAATTTATGACCGAAGAAAAGACTCAAGTCATTTTATTTTAATTTTTTTTATTGTGGTCAAAATAGTTTATAACACTGTGAAATTTCAGTTGTACATTAATATTTGTCAAACACCATACAAATGTGCCCCTGCACACCTTGTGCCCACCCTCCGCCACTTCCTCCTGTTAACCACTAAGTTTTTCTCTTTGTCCATAAATTTGTTTATAGTCCACACAGGAGTGAAATCATATGGTGTTTGTCCTTCTCTGCCTGGCTTGTTTTGCTTAACATGATGCCCTCAAGGTCCATTCATGTGGCTGCGAATGGGATGAATATGTCCTTTTTGTGGCTGAGTAGCATATACATATCCCACATCTTCTTTATCCAATCATCAATTGGTGGGGATGGGTACTTGGGTTGCTTCCACATCTTGGCTATTGAGAATAATGCTGCAATGAACATAGGGGTGCATAAGTCTCTTTGTATTGTTGATTTCAAATTCTTTGGATAAATACCCAGTAGTGGGATAGCTGGGTCATATGGTAAATCTGTTTTTAACTTTTTGAGAAATCTCTATACTGTTTTCCAAAGTGGCTGCACCAGTTTGCATTCCCATCAGCAGTGGATGAGGGCTGCCTTTTCTCCACAACCTCTCCAACATTTATTATTTTTCGTCTTGGTGACTATAGCCATTCAAACAGGCATAGGATGATATCTAAGTGTAGTTTTGATCTGCATTTCCCTGATGATTAGCGATGTTGAGCATCTTTTCATGTGGCTATTGGCTATCTGTATATCTTCTTTGGAAAAAATGTCTTTTCATATCCTCTGCCCACTTTTTCATTGGGTTGTTTATTTTTTTTGTAGTTCAGTTGTGTGAGTTCTTTATGTATTACGAAGATTAACCCCTTGTCAGATATATGATTTACAGATATTTTCTCCCAGTTGGCGGGTTGTTTTTTCATTTTGATCTTGGTTTCCTTTGCCTTCCAGAAGCTCTTTAGTCTGATGAAGTCTCAATTGTTTATTTTTTCTTTTGTTTCCCTTGTCTGAGTGGACATCATATTTATAAAGATCCTTTTAAGGCTGATGTCAAAGAGTGTACTGCCTATATTTTCTTCCCGAAGTTTTATGGTTTCAAGTCTTACCTTCAAGTCTTTGACCCATTTTGAGTCTATTTTTGTGTATGGAGAAAGATAATGATCTACTTTCATTCTCTTGCATGTGGCTCTCCAGTTTTCCCAGCACCATTTATTGAAGAGGCTTTCCTTTCTCCATTCTATGTTCTTGATTCCTTTGTTGAAGATTAGCTGTCAGTAGATGTGCGGTTTTATTTCTGGGCTTTCAATTCTGTTCCATTGATTTGTGTGTCTGTTTTTGTAGCAGTAGCATGCTGTTTTGATTACCATAGCTTTGTAATATGTTTTAAAGTCAGAGACTGCAATGCCACCAGCTTTGTTCTTGTTTCTCAGAATTGCTTTGGCTGTTCGGGGCCTTTTGTTGTCCCACATGAATTTTAGTATTCTTTGTTCTATTTCTGTAAAGAATGTCATTGGGATTCTTATTGGGATTGCATTGAATCTGTAGATTACTTTAGATAGTATGGACATTTTAACCATGTTTATTCTTCTAATCCATGTACATGGAATATCTTTCCATTTCTGTATGTCTTTATTGATTTCTTTCAGTAATGTCTTATAGTTTGCCTTGTACAGGTCTTTCACCTCCTTGGTTAAATTTATTCCTAGATATTTTACTCTTTCTGTTGCGATTGTAAGTGGGATTGTATTCTTGAGTTTTTGTTCTGTTACTTCATTATTAGAATATAGAAATGCGATTGATTTTTGTAAGTTCACTTTGTATCCTGCAACTTTGCTGTAGATGTTGATTATTTCTAATAGCTTTCTGATGGGCCCTTTAGGGTTTTCTATATACAAAATCATGTCATCTGCAAAGAGCAAGAGTTTCACTTCTTCAGTGTCTATTTGGATTCCTTCAGTGCCTATTTGGATTCCTTTTATTTCTTTTTCCTGCCTAATTGCTCTGGCCAAAACCTCCAGTACTATGTTGCATAAGAGTGGTGAGAGTTGGCATCCTTGTCTTGTTCCTGTTCTCAGCAGGATGGCTTTCACTTTTTCCCCATTGAACATGATGTTGGCAGTGGGTTTGTCATATATGGCCTTTATTATGTTGATGTATTTTTCTTCTATACCCACTTTATTGAGAGTTTTTATCATGAATGGATGTTAGATCTTGTCAAATGCTTTCTCTGCATCCATGGAGATGATCATGTAGTTTTTCTTCCTCCTTTTGTTAATGTGGCATATCACACTGACTCATTTGTGGATGTTGAACCATCCATGTGCCCCTGGTATAAATCCCTCTTGATCACGGTGTATGATCTTTTTAATGTATTGCTGTATTTGGTTTGCCAATATTTTGTTGAGGATTTTTGCATCTATGTTCATCAGCAACATTGGCCTGTAATTTTCCTTCCTTGTGCTGTCCTTATCTGGTTTTGGGATCAGGGTGATGTTGGCCTTTTAGAATGTGTTAGAAATATTTCTGTCTTCTACAATTTTTTGGAATAGTTTGAGAAGAATATGTAATACATTGTGTTTGAATGTTTGGTAGAATTTTCCAGAGAAGCAATCTGGTCCTGGACTTTCATTTTTGTGGAGTTTTTGATAACTGTTTCAATCTCTTCACTTGTGATTGGTCTATTCAGATTCTGTATTTCTTCTTGATTCAGTTTTGGGAGATTGTAAGAGTCTAAGAATTTATCCATTTCTTCTAGATTGTCCAGTTTGTTGCTGTATAGATTTTCATAATATTCTCTTATAATCTTTTTATTTTTACAGTATCCATTGTAATTTCTCCTCTTTCATTTCTAATTTTATTTATTTGAGCCTTCTCTCTTTTCTTCTGAGTGAGTCTGGCTAAGGATTTGTCAATTTTGTTTATCCTCTGAAAGAACCAGCTCTGTATTTCATTGATCCTTTTTACAGTCTTTTTTGTTTCACTTTCACTTATTTCTTCTCTAACTTTTATTATTTCCCTCCTTCTGCTGAGTTTGGCCTTTGTTTGTTCTTCTTTTTCTAATTTTACCAGGTGTAGTTTAAGATTGTTTATTTGAGCATTTTCTTGTTTGTTAACGTGGGCCTGTATTGCTATAAATTTCCCACTTAGGATCACTTTTGCTGCATCCCAGAAGAGTTGGTATGGTGTCTTTTCATTCTCGTTTGTCTCCAAATATTTTTGTGATTTCTCCTTTTGTTTCTTGGATAATCCATTTGTTGTTCAGTAGCATGTAGTTTGGTCTCCACATTTTTGTTCCTTTTCCAGCTTTTCTATTGTAGTTGATTTCTAGTTTCATGGCAATATGGTTGGAAACGATAGTAGATGTGATTTCAATCTTCTTAAATTTATTAAGATTTGCCTTATTTCCCAATATAGGTCTACCCTTAGGAATGTTTCATTGAGATTGTTGCCTGAGAAGAATGTGTATTCTGCTATTTTTGGATGGAGTGCTATATACATATCTATTAAGTTCATCTGCTCGAGATTTTCTTTTAAGTCCACTATCTCCTTGTTGACTTTTTGTCTGGATGATCTATCCATTGGTGTAAGTGGGGTGTTGAGGTTCTCCACTATTAGTATGTTGTCGTTGATAGCTCCTTTTCAGTTTGTTAATAGTTGCTTTATGGACTTTGATACCCCTGTGTTGGACGCATACATGTTTATAAGTGTTACGTCTTCTTGATAGAGAGTCCCTTTTATCATTATATACTGCACCTCCATATCTCTGTTTACCAGTTTTATCTTGAAGTCTACTTTGTCTGATATAAGTATGGCAATACCTGCTTTGTTTTGTTTGCCATGAGCTTGGAGTATTGTCTTCCATCCCTACACTCTGAGCCTATGTTTGTCTCTAGAGCTGAGATGTGTTTCATGAAGGCAGCATATTGTTGAGTCTTGTTCTTAATCCATCTTGACACTCTATGTCTTTTGATTGAAGAATTCAATCTATTTACATGTAGAGTGATTATTGCTATATGAGGGCTTAATACTGCCATATTATTGAATGCTTCCGGTTCTCCTGCATGTCCTTTGTTTCTCATCCTGTGTATTTCAGACTACCAATTGATTAGGTAGTTTTCTCTGTTGGTTTTCTTCATTTTCTCCTTGTTTATCATAAATATCTCTGTTCTAATTATTAGTGGTTACCCTTAGGTTCATAGAAAAAATCTTATAGCTGAGATAGTCCATTTTCTGATAGCCTCTTATGTACTTAGATTAAAATAATTCCATCCCTTTCTTCTTCCCCTTATAAGTTATTTTTGTCATATCTTTTTCCATCTTGTGTTGTGAGTTTGTGATTAAAATGATGAGATTGTTGTTTTGCTGTTTTCCTTTTCTTTATCCTTGATGTTAAAGTTAAGTGTTTACTAACCTGATCTGATAGTGATCTACCATTTTCTGATTATTGCCTACCTATTCATCTCCTTGCCAAGGGCTTTGTAGCCCATTTCCTATTTTTTTTCCTGGTATGAGGGCCTTCTTAGGATTTCTTGAGGTCTTGTGGCAATGAAATCACTTAGCTTTTATTTATCTGGGAAAGTTGTTATTTCTCTGTCATACATGAAGGAGATTTTCTCTCAGTAGAGCATTATTGGCTGAAAGATTTTGTCTTCAGGATTTTGAATATGTCATCCCGCTCTCTCCTAGCCTGTAAGGTTTCTGCTGAGAAATCTGCTAAAAGCTTGATAGGGGTTTATTTGTAAGTTATTTTCTTCTGCCTTGCTGCCCTTAGCATATTTTCTTTGTCCTTGACTTTTGCCAGTTTCACTACTATATGCCTTGGATGGGTCGTTTTACATTGACAAAGTTAGGAGATCTGGAGGCCTCTTTCACATGGATTTCCAGCTTCCTCCCCAGGTTTGGGAAGTTCTCAGTTATTATTTCTTTGAACAAACTTTCTGCTCCATTCTCCTTCTCTTCCCTCTCTTAAATACCTGTAATCCTTATGTTGCATTTCCTGATTGAGTCAGATATTTCTCTGAGAGCTTCGTCATTTCTTTTTAGTCTTAGTTCTTTCTTCTCCTCCTTCTGAAGCATTTCTGTAGTACTATCCTCTAACTGGCTGATTCTCTCTTCCATATTGTCAGCTCTGTTGTTTAGGGAATCCAGATTTTTCTTTATTTCATCCATTGTGGTTTTCATCTCCAGCAATTCTGATTGATTCTTCTTTATGGTTTCAATGTCCTTTCTGAAGGAGCTCCTGAATTCATTAATTTGTCTTTCTGTGTTTTGTTGTAACTCGTTGAGGTTTTTTATGATAGCTGGTTTGAATTCTTTGTTATTTATTATGGATTTCTCTGGCTTTAGGGTTGCTTCTAGGTACTTCTCACTGTCCTTCTTGTCTGGAGCTTTAATATACCTACTCATACCACTGATGGAATGGATTTTTGCTTCTTCACAGTGCTTTTATCTGGTCACAGCTGCCATGTACTGCCACTCCGTGAGGATCAGGCACTGTGTATTCTGGGCCCCGCAAAAGAAGTGGCTCCTCAGCTCCAGCCACTGACTTCTTTTTCCTCT
The DNA here is from genome assembly GCF_021613505.1 of Equus quagga. Classification (NCBI taxonomy): domain Eukaryota; kingdom Metazoa; phylum Chordata; class Mammalia; order Perissodactyla; family Equidae; genus Equus; species Equus quagga. Next base: position 50,560,879 of record NC_060278.1, read on the forward strand.
GAGCAACTGATCGATGGCAGATCTGGAGCACTGGGCAGGAGGAAGGGTACTCTCCTTCCCCAGTGCTTTCCCAAGCCCAAGCTTGTCTCTCTGTATGGAGCTCTGGATGATTCTTGGCTGTGCACTTTCCCTTTCTTTGCTGCTGCTTCCAAGCTCTCTGTACCTTCCTCAAGGCAATCCTGGGGCTGAGGTACTTGGTGGGGAGAGGGCACCTCCCTCCCCTGCACACTTTCCTTGTCACCATTGCCATACTCTCCATACCATGCTCCAAACGACTCTGGGGCTGGGGTGCTGAGTGTGGACTGGGCATCTCTCCTCACCTGCACCCTTTCTCTGCTGCCACTACCATGCTCACCACAGCATGCTCTGGCTGATTCTGGAGCTGGAGTACCAGGTGGGAATGGGGCACCCTTTTCACCTGCGCACTTCCCACTGCTGCAGCCTGTCTCTCTCCACGCAGCTCCTGCAGATCAGCTTCCACTTCCTCTGGAGGGTCCAGCCCCACCACCACCTCCAGGTGTATGACTGCATGGGTCTCTCAGATGTCTTTTGTGATGTGTATATGTCCTATCTTGGTGTATAAAAATGTTTTTGGTTGTGTCTTAGAGAGGAGAGTCCAAGGGAATAGCTCACTCCACCATGAAGCTGACGTCACTCCTCTAGTGGTTTTAAGCATGTGTCTAGATATTATTTTATAGCTCTCTTTTCAACTTAATTTCACTCCCCAAGAGTATAGGCTGAACTTAGTGATTTGGTTCTAACGAATGGAATATAGAATAATGAAAAAGATTCATTTCAGATATTGGACACATCACTAGCTCTTGTGAAGCCATCTGCTGTGTTGTGAGGCAGCTTTGGAGAGAGAGCAGCAGCTGTCTGGTGAGGGGAAAACTGAGGCAGCCTATGGAGGGTCTCACGTGGTAAGTAACCAATGCCTCCTTATAACAATCATATGGGTGAATTTTGAAGGAAATCTTTTGAAGTCTTCCAACAGCCCTGTGAGTCTGCAAGTGGATTCACCTCCAGCCAAGCTTTGATTTGCCTGCATGATCAGCCAACAGAGTGATGTGGGGACTTTGATCCAGAATCACCTAGATACAATCATTCTTTCATTCCTCATGAGGGGGAAAATTTATTATTTTAAGCCACACATTTGGAATAATTTGTTACACAGCTATAGATAACAAACGTGTGTGATATTTGTTTTCAAAAATTATATAGTCAACGTATTTCCCCAGTCAATATATTTCCAAAACCCAATAAGCAATTCTTAACATTAAAGTCTCTCTCCTAAAATGCCTCATGTGGTTTCTGTTTTCAAAGTGGATCCTGACTACTATAGTGCATTGTTTCTCCCATATGGCTCAAGGTCAAAGCATCTCAGAGTGACAGTGTTGAGTTGAAATGTAAGCACTACGGCCAAAGAGCCTTTGTACTTAACGAGTAATCTCTTTTGTTATGAGTTGTTATAGGTGATTTTCAAAAAATTATAATTTTTAGATATTCTGTATTTAAAAAATAATCTCTTTTAGATTTGAGAGAAATCAGATTCATAAGAAGCAGAAATTGTACCCAATATCTTGTGTTCCTAATAATTTTGAAGATACAAGCACTTGTGAGTTAAAGGTAAAATAGGAATAAATCAGGAATAGCCAGCTCAGCCTCCCCACTCCTCTCTGGCCACATTAATGTGTGCTGTGACCTAGCATTTACATATGAGGTTGACAAATGATATTTTACCCAAAAGGGAAACATTTCATTTGAGAAACCTCTCCCAATTTATACTCTGATAGTTATGTTATTTAATGATATTTTGCAAAAAGTCAACATGTAAATCTATAGATCCCAAATTTGTTTATCATAAGAGTTCTAGAGAGAATTGGCACATTCCATTAAAAATATTCCATAGTTAAGGAACTCCTTCACTTTTAAGTATCACTAATGTGTTTATTGTGAGGTCTGTCAGTAGCAAGTCATTAAGAGAGTTTTACTGGATCACTTTTTCCTTGGTCTGTCTCCAAGCAAAAGGAAAAAATATACTTCAGGTCCAGTGTTAACCCTTTCCTTCTCTAACTGATAGTTGCTTAGAAGTTTTGTTGTTTTTGTGGTAGGTATACTTTTATAATTTCAATTACAATTTCAAATTCAATGGAATTTGGAGTTATTAGACTTTCATTACAAATTCACTCTTGTTTTGTTCAATTATAGTCTGAGAATTTAATCTGTGTTCATTCAAACTGTTGCTTTAAATTGTTGATATTTTCGAGTCTTTCCTCATTAACCATTGCAAGATATTTTTAATTTTGAAATAAGTATAATACACACATATATGTGTGTATATATGTGTGTGTATACATACGTAACATATACACACATAATATATACAGTTAGTGGTAAGAAAATAAGGAACTCAGATGGATTTAGACAGAATATTGATCATGGCACAGAAGAAAACATGCAATTCATGTTTTTTATGTTCACATTAGATTCCTTTGTCCCCTACTCCTCATGGAAATAATGCAGACTGTGTGTAGGCAGATGCTGAGCACATGGTGACCTGTGTCTAGCTGAGGAACACTCAGCTTAGGAACCCCAATCTTACCAGGGACTGCTGAAAAACCTGTACACACTTTGCCCATGAAAAATTCTTTCATCTTCTTTTTTGAAGAAGACTAGCCTTGAGCTAACATCCATGGTCAATCCTCCTATTTTTGCTGAGGAAGATTGGCCCTGAGCTAATATCTGTGCCCATCTTCCTCTACTTTATCTATGGGACTCCTGCCACAGCATGGCTTGCCAAGTGGTGAATTGGTCTGCACTCAGGATCTGAACTAACAAACCACAGGCCACTGAAGCAGAGTGCTTGAACTTAACTGCTATGCCACAAGGCCAGCCCCAAAAACATTTTATCTTTTTTCCATGGAATACAAGCAAACTTCCTCTAGGAGAAGGATGGAGAATTGATCTGGAATATCTCCATGTATAAATAAGTCTGTTCACTGATCCACACGGAGGCATTATCTCTAGCTTTTAAGAGTATCAACGCCTAGAATTCAAGCGTCAAAGAAGAGGAGAATGATCTCCCAGCAGAGATACAGGATTATGATATACATCGTGGAAAAGTGATATGAGGCATTTCCTGTCTTCTTCTGGACCATCCCTTACCTGAACATTTCCCTGATAATACAGCAGTGTGCTTTATATAATAATCAAAGTAAATTTTCCTTTCTTTTAAGAGCATATGTTGGGCATCAGTTTCATCCTAGACTTCATATTAAATAATATTAGAATCATAGAAAGAATAATAAGGTTTCTCAGTCAAAGGATAGTAAAAAGAAAATCTTCATGTGTATCTACTTATCTCCTTGCTTAAGCAATTTGTTAAATAAAACCACTCGGTGAATGGCTAGCTTTGATATAGAGAGGAAGTACTTCACTGTTGAAAATGATAATTGGAAATCAACTTGCTGGCTTCCTAGGAATTTACTTATGTAGCTTCTGTGTTTTACCAGTGAAATTTCATTATCTCTGTTATAGAATAACCCAGATAACAACATAATTTATGTTGGACACATAATATCTGTGGTCCAGACTTTATAATTCTAGCATTTTCTTCCAAAGGCAATAAAATATTAAAGTAAAATATGCAAATATATGCAGAGTGCTACACATCTATGACATCCTCTAGCTACAGTGTACTCTTGTACTTCCTGAAACACAAATCCCATATGTGACTAAATACCAGCCACATTTCTGACTTGGTTAAGAGAAATCTGAATTGCATGATCTAGCGCACACATGACATAGTTGATATTCCCTGAATAAAAAATCAAAAGCATAGTGAATTAAAGTGTAATGTAACTGAGGGAAATCACATTAAGAACGCATTGGACTAACAACAGCATTAGGACATTTACTAAAAAATACAAAACTAAAGCACACATTCACATCTTGTGTTCCCTTCTGTACATTTTTTTTCCCCTTTCCTTTGCCATTAAATTTCTGGAAAGAAACTAAAAATGTTTCTGCTTTACTTGAATAAATTTGGAAATTTCTTAATTCTAAAATTCTTAATTCTAAAACTATTCTTGAATGATGCATTACCTGTTTGATTATTAACTATTTTCAAATTATGTAAGACATTTACTTGTACTAGCTTAGAAAATTAAATCATTGAGAGCAGTGATGGAGCCTAAAAAGGAGGCACTGCGCACATTCTTCTTTTCCTTTTCTCTCTAAGGTCTGTGGCAGATACTAGCTACTGCTAGTAAACTCTAGTAAATTTTCCCTGTCCCATGTTGAATAAGGTCATTTCTATAAGTGTTGGCGTAATGTCTGGCATATACTAAAAACGTTAATATCAATATTAATTTATTTTCTCCTCGTTGCCTCTGCTGCCTCTCAAGAATGTGGAATCTAGTGGGGTTTTTTTCCATGTATGCATAAACTATAATGGATTAGAGATGTCCATATGCAAATATTATTCGACTTCTTTTGTATGGGACTTGTGACTCTTCAGATAGCGTTAAGTACTTTTTCCAAACACCTTTGAAAATATATCATAAAATGTATAATTTTATTCTTGCAAACACTGTTTCATCATTGTCGTATGAGTTTTAACAGAAATATGTATTTAAAAAGTGAAAATACTTTTAGCAAGAAATATCAGAGATTTTGAATACTATTAAAAATATTTCAATTCCTCTGAGAATGAGCAGATTTTAAAAATTAGAATTATGATCCTTATTCTTTTAATAATAATCCATCAAGACCAGAGTTGAGCAATAGATTTGCATGTCATAACTTAATACATTGCCTGATTTTTATTATGATAAACTCCTGGCTGTGGTTTCCACTGCTTTGCCTCTGAGGTAAGATTTTATGTGCATATTTGTTTACATAATCCTATGCCTGTCTCCTGGCTAATGTGAAATGTCCTGGAAGCTTTGGGTAGACATGAGGGGTGGCGTGTTTTTCTCTTGTGTTCTTAGCAAAACTTGGGGGAGGAATGTTCCATAGTCAAAAAGGAACAGCTCCAGAAGTTGTTTTTCGAAATGGATACACACTGAAATTCTAGGAGTAATTGAGGTACATCCATGAAATAGGCATCTCTTGTTGTATTAGTGACCCCACATTGTGTAAATTTTGAATTTAGCAAAGACAACTCCTTAGTCTCCCTAGTATTGTTCTACTTTCCAGCTCCCTCCCAGTGTCTCCACAATCTCTAGAAATAAAAAATATGAAATCATAAGCAAAATTGCCTTCCTGCATGTATTACGATAAAGTTCTCAGAGGCTCTTCTTGCAAAGAATCACTGGACTGGAATCTACTTCCCAATGCAGTCCCCTACAGAAGGATTGTTATCCTCACTGAAGGCTGATACGAGAGAAATATAATTGACAACAACCACCGAAGACTGCATTTAATATCAGGCAGAATTCTTGGTTACGAGAACTGGAAACTGACTCTAGATATCTAAAGCAAGATAATGTAGTTTATTAACAAGGATATTGAGACATCCTGGAATTTATCATGACTAATGAGGCCAAGTTTTTAAATCAGAATCTGTAGTTCCAAAAATCACAACAGCTTTTAAGTAGGATCAGAGTGATCCAAACCCTGTCACCACTGCTGTAGGACACAGCTGCTACTTGACCCAGCTACCAGTACCACTGAACACCCTTTGAGCTTTAAAAATGAATTACTGGTTCCTTTTTTTATTTCACACCTTTATTAAAGTACAGCTGACATTAAAAACACGGCACATATTTAATGTATAGAGTTTGATGAGTTTGGGCATGTGCATAGACCTGTGATACCACCACTGAAGTTGAGATATTAAACACACTCATCATGTCCAAAAGTTTGTTTATGTCTCTTTGTGTTTGTTTTGTGAAAAGACCACTTGACGTGAGATCCACCCTCTTAAATTTTTAAGTGTACAATACCACATTGCTGTACAGCTGACTTCGAGAACCTATTCATCTTGTGTAACAGTAACTTCATTCCCATTGAACAACTCCTCGCCTCCCTTCTTCCATCCCAACAACCACCATTCTATTATGTCTTTGATTATTTTAGATAACTCTTTCTTTATTTTTGTGTCACTCATTTCAAACATAAGCTCAATGCTCCTCAGTTCTATTTTATAGATGAGGAACTTAGGAAACAAGACATAAAGGTACTTTCTGAATTCACACAGCTAAAAGTGTAAGGGCAAGAGTTGCAAGGCGAGATTCTGGTTCCAGAATTCACCTTCCTAAAAACTGCATGGTAAGTATTGAATTGCACTGAACATTAAATGTTCTGTTATCAGTAAAAAATGTTTTCAATGTGTGACTTTTACTAATTGGATATGAATAGGCATTGCACACATCAAAAAGTAAAAATTTTCTCTTTGTAAAATATATCCCAAGGACTGACTGCAACAAATTGTCTAGAGATCAGTAACCTCCGGATTCCAATGATCCACTCAAGATTACTTAAAAATTTTGGGATTGAGATGCAAGAAATAGTTTAGCAAGTATTTCAAGAGGTAGCAACAAATATAAATCTTGAAAACATAAAATTTCCTTTTGTTACTTAGCAGGTCAAAATTGAAATAAAAACAAAAATTACTTTTATTACTCTAAAATAAACTGACAGCAAAGTTGCTAAGATAGTTTATGATAATTCATCAATAATAGCTTTGTTTAAAAATTGTTTTAGAAAACTATTTTGATAAAATCTGCTTGTCTTGCTTCCAATAATTTATATGTAATATACATTATAAGATTAGAGTATTAACATGCAAGATCATTCAAGTAGCCTGAGTAATCTCCTTAACTACCCATTTTCAAATTCATGTGATCATAATTGGCAACTTTGTCTTTCTTTTGCTTATCTTATTATTTTTCTTGAAAAGAGCAATACAGATTCAGAAGAATGAACTCACATACACAGGCACAGAAAGATTTACGACAGATAAGACCTTGGAGACAAACCTACAGGTGTGAGTGTGTAATTTTTTCTTCAACACCATATGTGCTAAAGAGTCTCCTGCAGGAACCAAACCTCCCAGTTTGTTAAAAACATATTTTTTCTTGGAGAGGTAACATTTGGGCAAAGTGACACCTTGTATTTAGAAAACTGGAACAAAATAACATAAATATCAAGATCTCTGTAATGTAGGTTAAGAAAAACCTTTGAACAAAGGTTTTCTTGTAGGTATTTCAATAGATTCGATTTCACATATGTTCACAACTGGTATTGTAGTCATTGTAATAGTATAGTGCCTGCACCCTCAAGATTTTGAACTTCTCAAAATGCAAAAATTGTCAATTTTATATCTTTTACCAGACTATCTGAAGCATCAGAAAGACAGAGTGGCAAAGATGGTATGGTTTTTAATGCAATTATTGCTATATATATTTAACTGATCAAATGATGCATTAGTGCAATTTTGTAAAACTGATCTCTCTTTTTCTCTGTCCATCTCTCTCTCCAGTTCCATCTCCATTTCTTGTCCTTTTTAAAAATTATTACCCCTAAGTCTACTTCCTGGAATAGGACAAGGATTCTTTTTGTTATGGAAGTTTCCCTTCATTGAACAAATTTCATGTAAAAATCTGGAATATATTCAGCAGCTATTGAAATTATTAAAGTTAATGGAAAATTTTTGTACCCTAGCTATAAATTTGTCTCAATCTTAGAAAGTTTTTTCTCCTTGCCTTTCCAAAGCCTTATCAATACTTTCTTCAACCGCAGTTCTGTCCTTTTCCAATTTTCCATGGACTTGACTCAGGGAGAGCCACAGACAGTGTTCAAGAGTGGCTCTCCAGGGAAAGTTTGCCATTTCTACCACCAAAATGTATCTTGAATTTGACCAATTTTGTCCATGAGTACTCATCTAATCTTAATTAAAACAGTATTATTGCTTAGCTTACCAATACTAAATTTTCCAGTATCTGGAGTCATATTTCTAAAATCTAAAACAAAAGAAGTCAACAGCCAACTTAAAACATTCTATTATTGCCCTCCTTACCGTGGCCTAAGAGGTCCTGTAGGATTTGGCAGTTGTCCGCGGTCTCAATCTTACTTTATAGCGCTCAGTTCTTTACTCATTATAATATAGGCACACTGAGATTATTTTTGAACCCTGAAACTGCTGAGTTTTTCCTCTTCAAGTGCCTTTAAACTTCTGTTCTTTATTCTTTCAATTCCCTTCTGTTCATCAATGATTGTATGTTTCACCTTAAATTCATGTTCTCAGAAAGGGTTTCCCTGATAACTCTATCTGTTGGCTTTTGTCTTAATATCCACCATATAAACATATTTGACAAGAATTATTCAGCTCTTCTTATTTGTGTATTGGCACGTATATTTTTTGACTCCTCTTACTGGAAATAAGTATCTTGAGAGTGAGACTGCTGTCTCATTCACAAATATATTTCATTGTTTAAACGTTCTTGGCATATACAACATTGTTAATAAACTTTTTGACTGATTGTTGAGAAACACAAAGAGAGTTTAGGATCATTAATTAGTTCACAACTAAGGGAACAAGATTAGGAAGATATGTGACTTGGCCGGGGTCACAGAGTTAGAAAGGTGAACATTAATTGCAAACCCCATTTGTTGTAATTCTAGAGGTCAAAGGTATGACTAAAAAGTCACAGATTCCATCACCTGAAAATACAATGACTCTTATAAGAATTACAAAAGAATACTATGGGATTTAGTTACTGATCTGATCATGAATACTTAATAAATAAATTTAAAATAATATGAGAAAATATTTTAAAAATTAAAAGTTTATACATATAAATCTTGATAGTATGACAAATAAGACAAATACATTTGAGGGGAATAAATATCACGTCCTCTATGTAAAAGAAACTGCATGAGTGTAGAGGACCGTACAGTATGACAAAAAGTTCATTTATTCATTTGTGAGAATAAAGAATTAGGAATTTTAATTGATAGTGTAGTAATTTTAATATGCTTGATTTATATCATTGCTTATTTTCGCTGCTTAAACAATTTTTCATTAACGCTTGCTCATATAACCATTTTTCTCTCTACTCCTTGTTCTTTTAATTTTTCCTTTATATATTTTGAGACTAGGTTGCTAGAGTACATGTGCTTATGAGCAATGCATTTTGATTTGTTGTTAGTTTGTGTTTTTTTCAATCTGTATAATGTTTTTCATTTCTGTTTACCTGATGTCTGTTTTTACTATTTTATTTAAAAAAATTTGGACAATTTTCTTTGAATTTTACCCTGTTTACACATGCATACAGCATATTAAAGGATTTATTTCTTGTTTTGCACAAAGTGAGAGACTTTAATTTTTTTTCCTTAGGATGATTTTCCTTGAGCTAATATTTGTGCCAATCGTCCTCTATTTTGTATGTGGATCACCTCCACAACATGGCTGCTGACGAGTGGTGTATATCTGTACCCAGGAACTGAACCTGGGCCACTGAAGTGGAGCACACTGAACTTAACCACTAGACCACAGGACTTGCCCCCAACACACACCAATTATAAGTGTACATAGTCTAGTTGCCTATTACTAACATATAGAAATACACTTAATATTTCCGTAATGCCCTTGCATCTGGAGACCTTGCTAAACTCATTGATCTTCCTGTAATCTCATTGTAGATTCGGAAGGATCCTTTTTAGATAGACCATCATCATAACTGCAAAAAATATATTTCTTTTGTTTTCCAATCTGCGTGCAACTTTTTTCCTTTTCTTGACCTTACCACACTGCTGCAATTCGGACTAAACATGCTAAAAGCAGACATCCATGGCATGTTCCAGACTAAAGGGGAAAAACTTTCAATTAAGTATGAATGTTGACTACTTTTGCTTTTGTTTTATTTTTGCCAGTACACTCAAATGCTTTTTCTGTATTTATTAAGAAAAAAATTTTCTTAGTCTGTTAATGTGGTTTCCTATTATTGCTGTAACAAATTACCTCAAACCAATGTTAAGACAAAAATTTTGTGTTAAAAAAACACAAATTTGTTTTCCTACAGTCCTGGAGGTTAGAATCTGAACTGGACCTCACTGGGCTAAAATCGATGTGTTGGCAGGCCTTTGTTCCTGCTGGAGGCCCTAGGGGTGAATCTGTTTCTATCTTTCCAGTTTCTAAAGACTGCCTTCATCACCATGGCTCATGGCCCCTTCCTCCGTCTTCAAAGCCAGCAAAGACTGGTTGAGTCTTTCTCACGCTGTGTTACTCTGACACTCCTGTTCTGTAATCAAATCTCCCTTACCTCCCTCTTATAGGGACACTTGTAATTAAATTTAGAGACCACTTGGATAATTCAGGATTATCTTCCCATTTCATGATGCTTAACTTAATCACATCTCAAAGTCTGTTTGACCACGGAAGTTAACATATGCCCAGGTTCCAGGGATTCAGACACTGACATTTTGGTGGGAAATTATTCAGCCTATGAGATATGGTTAAACAGTTGTTCTTTTGTTTTGTTTTTTCCTCATATGATAAACCAACCTTGAATTCCTGGGAAAAATACAATTTGGTCATTATACATTATACATCTTGCATGTTGCTGGATTTGATATGCTGTAAAATCAAATGAAGGGCATTTGCATCTCTGTTCATGGAGGATATTAGTCTACAGTTTCTTGTATTTTAATGACTCTCTGTGGTTTTGGTATTAGGATGATGCTATCCTTGTAAAATGAGGTAGGAAATACTCCATATTCTTCTAATTTCTCGAGTAGCTTATGTAGAAGAGGTATTATTTCTTTATGTGCATTTGCCAGAATTCAGCACCATATAAAAAGTATAAGACAACATGACCAAGTATGATTTATAGCAGGAATGCAGAATTCAGTCAATATTCAAAATTAAGTCAATCAATGACATTCACTTTATTAGACAGAAAGAGAAAAACCTTTAGACGCAGTAAAATCACTTGAAAAATTCAACACCTGTTTATAATAACCATAGACATAGCAAATTCGAAATAAAAAAGAACATTCTCAACAGGCGAATGGGTAAATATATTGCTGTATATTATACAACAGAATAAATCTATTGCTTCTTACAACCTTGATTATTCTCAAAAGCACTATGTTGAGCGTGAAAAGATTGACATATAAAGAACATACGCTGCATAATTTTATCTATGTGAAGTTGATGGGTAAGCAAGATCTAATAGAAATAAGAAACGTGTTTGCCTCTGAAACTCACTTTAAGGGAGAACAAGGAAACTTTCTGAGAGGAAGCACATGCTCTATATCTCTATCATATCTTTGGTCGCAGACTTGTTTAAATTTGTCGAAATATCGAATTTTACACTTACAGTCTGTACCTTTGTACACAAATTTACCTTAATAAAACAGATAAACACAGAAATGAGTTAACAAATAAAAAATAACACCAATTATCTGTGTGAAATGGTTTCCTATTTACCCGCATGTTGGGAATAATGCAGATTAAATTTTGAACAGTTTTTGTAACATGACTTGATATTTCTCATGTGTATGCATTTGTAAGTTAGCTTCTTAAAATATAATTAAAGGATGAAATAAATCTATTTTGTATAGATCACCGATAACCCTTTTTGTTTTAGAGATATTAAGAAGGGAAAGTAGATCTAATAAGAACATTTTATTCCCATTTTCTCAAATACACAGCTCTGCTATAAATAGGTTTCCACAGAAACACCTACTGCATATCAAAGTTTGAGCCAAGAAAATCTCAGATGTACTTTTTTTATCCAACTGAAACTTTGTGATTGAAGAGTTTTCTTTCATCATCTTTTTAATATTCCTTTAATTTACCCAATTCCTCTGAATCTTCACCAAAAGTCTCTGTCTCTGAGAAGACTTCTCAGTGTTCAGTTCTCTCTTTTTTTTTTTTTTTTTAAAGGAGCTGATGCTTTTTTTTTTTTTTATTTTTTTAAAGACTTTATATTTTTCCTTTTTCTCCCCAAAGCCCCCCGGTACATAGTTGTGTATTCTTCGTTGTGGGTTCCTCTAGTTGTGGCATGTGGGACGCTGCCTCAGCGTGGTCTGACGAGCAGTGCCATGTCCGCGCCCAGGATTCGAACCGTCGAAACACTGGGCCGCCTGCAGCGGAGCGCGCGAACTTAACCACTCGGCCACGGGGCCAGCCCCCAGTGTTCAGTTCTCTTAAACCTTAGTTTCCAGTCTCTTAACTTCTGACCTCGACTAAATCTTTAAAAAAGACTTTTAACTACAGTGTCAATTAATCCTGTAGTATATTACCGTAAAAGTATTGTAAGCCGAAACTGAATTGTACTAAAAGTATTTCTATATAAGTTGATGCTTCCTGTTGCTATTTCAAACATTTGGATATTGTTGTTAATTTGTTGAAGGAGAACATAGTTATGTTTATGACTTCTTATCTAAGTTTTACTTTTTTATTCATAAGCTATTATATGGGTTAATGACAAGTAATTCAATATGTTCTACCTGACAATATAAAATGGAATAAAGATTACTAACCACACAATTTTACCAATTAGAAACTTGAAAATAACATAAGCATCTTCCCCACTAGTTCCCAAAACCAGTTTGCCACAAAAATTGCCTAATTCTTTTTTTTAATTTTTTTTTAAATTTTTATTTTTTTCGGATGTACATCATATTTCAAATTCTGTATACATTACATCCTGTTCACCACCCGAACACTAATTACAGTGCATCCCCTCACATGTGACCCTAATCACCCCTTTTGCCCACCCCCTCCCCCCCTTCCCCAATGGTAACCACCAGTCCAATCTCTAATGCTATGTGGGTTTTTTTTGTCGTTTATATCTTCTACTTATGAGTGAGATAATATGGTATTTTACTTTCTCCCTCTGACTTATTTCACTCAGCATAATACCCTCAAGGTCCATCCATGTTGTCACAAATTGCCAGATTTCATTCTTTCTTATGGTTGAGTAGTAGTCCATTGTGTATGAATACCACATCTTCTTTATCCATTCGTCCCTTGATGGGCACCTAGTTGCTTCCAAGTCTTGGCTGTTGTGTATAATGCCGCAATGAACATAGGGGTGCAAGTATCTTTATGCCTTTGTGTTTTCAAGTTCTTTGGATAAATACCCAGCAGTGGAATAGCTGGATCATATGGTAGGTCTATCCTTAATTTTCTGAGGATACTCCAAACTGCTTTCCATAGTGGCTGCACCAGTTTGCCCTGCCACCAGCAGTGAACAAGGGTTCCCTTCTCTCCACACCCTCTCCAAAATTTGTTGTTTCCTGTCTTGTTAATTATAGCCATTCTGACTGGAGTGAGGTGATACCTCATTGTAGTTTTGATTTGCATTTCCCTGATAGCTAATGATGTTGAGCATCGTTTCATATGCCTGTTGGCCATCTGTATATCTTCTTGGGAGAAATCTCTGTTCAGATCTTTTGCCCATTTTCTAATTGGATTGTTGGTTTTGTTGTTGTTGAGCTGTATTAGTTCTTTGCATATTTTGGATATTAACCCCTTATCTGATGTGTGGTTTGCAAATATCTTCTCCCAATATAAATAATAAAGGATTACAGTCAAGTTGCGGGATACAAAATCAATGTACAAAAATCGGTTGCGTTTCTATACACTAACAATGAAATAGCAGAAAGAGAAATTAAGAATACAATCCCATTTACAATTGCAACAAAAAGAATAAAATACCTAGGAATATACTTAACAAAAGAGGTGAAAGACCTGTACACTGAAAACTATAAGACACTGTTGAAAGAAATCGAAGACACAAAGAAATGGAAAGATATTCCATGCTCTTGGGTTGGAAGAATTAACATTGTTAAAATGTCGATACTTCCTAAAGCAATCTATAGATTCAACACAATCCCTATCAAAGTTCCAACAACATTTTTTACAGAAATAGAACAAAGAATCCTAAAATTTATATGGAACAACAAAAGACCCTGAATAGTCAAAGGATTCCTGAGAAAAAAGAACAAAGCTGGAGGTGTCACACTCCCCGATTTCAAATTATACTACAAAGCCATAGTAACCAAAACAGCATGGTACTGGCACAAAAACAGACACACAGAACAATGGAACAAAATTGAGAGCCCAGAAGTAAACCCACACGTTTATGGACTGCTAATATTTGACAAGGGAGCCAAGAGCATACGATGGAGAAAGGAGAGTCTCTTCAATAAATGGTGTTGGGTAAGCCACATGCAAAAGAATGAAAGTAGACCATTCCCTTACACCATGCACAAAAATCAACTCAAAATGGATTAAAGACTTGAATGTAAGACCCGAAACCGTGAGACTTCTAGAAGAAAACATAGGCAGTACGCTCTATGACATTGATCTGAGCAGCATATTTTCAAGTCCCATGTCTGACCGGGCAAGGGAAACAAAAGAAAAAATGAACAAATGGCACTACATCAAACTAAAAAGCTTCTGCACAGCAAAGGAAATCATCAACAAAATGAAAAATTGCCTAATTCTATTTCCCATATCTTTCTAATAGTCATCGTCTCATTTAGATACAGTCTGTATCCAGCGATGTCTTTCTTTGGGTTTGCTCTTTTCTGATCAAACCCTCAGTTTTTATATTTCTCTCATAGTCTTCCACTGTACAACAGATTTCCCTACATCCTCAAAGTCTTCAGTGATTCTTTCTTATTTTTCTCTCCTTAACTTAATCACTTTCCTCCTAATTTTCTCAAATGATAACTAGGAACTAATAATCTTGTAGAGCTAGAACACACTGTAACATGCCTTACTGTTATAACAACAGTAGGTATGGAAATAGTCTGCTGGCAACTAGTAGATGCTGATAACAGAAATGAAGGCCTAACAAGTCAGGTTTTTCAGGCTGTAATTGTTTGCTACTGTGAAAGTGTCAGACTGATAACTTGATAATTGAAGAAAAGAAATTAACCCAGTGATTTGTGTGCTATGTCAAAAGTTTAAAAATATAATTTATGTATAGCTGGCTTTGCCTGGAAAACATCAAACATAGAACTTTAAAATATGTATGTATATAATTTATATTGTTTATAGTCTTTATTTAGAAATTAATAGACTATCTAACTAGTACTGTTGTGCTACTCTATCTACAGCACTCCATTTTGACTACTTTATACTTAATAGCAAACATAGTACCTTGAATTGCAATGAAATAATTGCTATTGCGCATTCTCATAGCTATAATCTTGTGTAGTCATTTATTAGTTGGATAAGTACAAAAATTATAAAATAGGTATTTCCAACTCTGTTTAGTCTATCAATATAATCCAACTGTATAAAGCAATTCAGAAAAGAGGGAGGGAGAGAGAGAGAGTACACCAGATGTATGTTCTAGAGAGGAAATAAAAATGATGCACTTACCTACCCCATAGTACCCGCCATCTCCCATCCTTGGCCCTTTTTTTGGTTATTGCTCCATGGAAGACAGTGGGAGTAGTGGCAGTCAGTCCAAACAGCATCTAAAAGAGAAGTAGAGTCCACCAGTCTCTGGATGAAAGTTCCATCTTGCTTTCTCTAAGCCATTGTTCTCAAACTGAGCCTCCCCTTGAAGTTGCTTAGTAAGCAAACAAACAAAAAAATACGGTTGTCCAGTCCAGTTCCAGAACCATGAAATCACCAATATTACTGGTGATGATATATTGATCATTTTAAAGCTCGCAAATTATTCTACTGTGCATCCAGGATGAGACCACTGGTCTCAAACATCCTTCTCTCTCTCCTCCTACCCTTCAGGACACCTGCTGCTGAGGGCCCCTCTTCACTGATGCATGTACATCTGAAGCAGGCTCACCTCAAATGCATTGATTCTTTTTTCTTCAAAGGCCTAATCATTAGACTAGAAGTTTAATTACCCTTAGCTCAGTTACTACATCCATCTTATGCAGATAGAGTTTGATAATTGTGAGGAAACAAACGTTCTTTTAGCCAAGTCATGATGGCCTGTAGGAAACTGTTTCTGATCTATTGCATATTTTAAAACAAAACATGCACACTATTTAATATTACTCATATCATTGCTTTCTCTTCCAAGCCCTCAAGGGAAGGAAATCATAATATAGTCTGTCAAAACTCCTTTCGGTAAGACTGATAATGGTGTTAACTTTTCCTCATCTTTCAGGGTGAAATAACCACAAATAAATCATTAAGAAGTTTACATAAAACCATTTCTCATTTAGAATAGGAATGGTATTAATCATAATCACCAATATAGTAAATCCACACTAAATTATAGAATATTTTAAGAATATTTTTAATAAGCAAAATAGCACCATTCTGTTAATATTGCCTGTTAAAATAATATATCTGATATCTTACTTTATCAAGTAATTGAAGTTACCAAATGCATTCGTGTGGTGATATTAAGATTATTACAAACCTTGTTTATTCCTCACAATTATGTTTTCATTATAATTATTTTCTGTATAATTTTTTTCTCATAATTCCAATTAATTTCTCCATATTCTTCCAGATATTAAGGAAACACATTTGACAGCCTTCTCTATGCTAGGCTCTGCAGTATAAGAGTGCTTTTCCCATGAGGATAGTGGTGGGTTCAGCCAGGTAAGGTAAAATGCTATTTTGTAATTTGGTAAGTGTATTAAAAGAGAAAATGGTTAATGTGTTATGACAAGACAGGGTGAGAGTTCTTAGAAAGGCTGAGGATGTTGAGAAGGCTGACCTGCTGGGCTGACCTTGAGCCAACTCTGAAAGGATGAGTAGGCATTTGGGCTAGCAGTTTATAATGTGGACTGTTTTTTACAATCTGAGAAAGCAACTATTATGGAAATATCTATTAGGATTATAGCAAAGAGAAGAGTCTTTGCTATAAACTTAATAAATTTATAAATTTAATAACATTAATTATTTATATTAATTTGCATTTTATATGATTTATATAATTTATAAATTAATAATTTATAGATTTATTAATGTAAATGTAATTAATTTACAGAAAACATTAATACATTTCTTATATAGAATAGAGTATTTAGAAATGAATCTACACTAAAATGTTTTAGCTTAATTCTAGTACAATAAGCTTTTAATGAGTATCAACTACGTATCAGAGACTGTAATTAAAATTTGGGGATTCAGAAAATGACCTTTGAAGATCACAAATTGAAGGAGATAGAAAGGAAATAGTATTTTTGAACTCCTAGTATCTACCATACACTTTAAAAATAACATCTTTTATATTCATAACAATTTTCTAATGTGGGCGATTAAATCAGTTTTACGGACATGGCAGTAGAGCATACGTAAGTTAGACGTCGACCAAACAACAGGGTATGTGTGAAACCTTAATTTAAGACAAAATCTTTCAACTCCAAAGCAGATTTTGCTCTTCCTTATTTCTAAATTCACTAAGGATGCTGAAAATAACAGACCCTTTCACACAACCTGTGACTTTCAGTTAAGAATAGACATTTCTCTTACATGCTTTGCACTTTTAAATGGTACTTACTAGAAAAAAGGATAGATGCTATGTTGCCTGTGAAATTTCATTTTCACTTTTGTCCAGGCTGAAAGAAGACAGAGGAGGGTCTAATCGCAAGAGTGACAGAGCAGAGGCGGGAGAAACGTGATGAGAATTAATTTCATCAAGAGATTGTAAGTGGTATAATATTTTGACGATTATCATAGCAATTTCCAAAGCAGCCCTAAGTGCCCTTTTATGAAAACATATTTGAGTGACAGATTAGAGAGGATCTTCACCTCCAAGAGAGGATGCCAGAGGAAATTGCATTAGGAGACAACTTCTAGGTGGACATATGCAGAACTAAGTAAGCCTCAGACTGAAATTGTCTTTCGTAAGTCTACCATTACATAAAATTTGCACACACGCAAACTAAAGAAGACTGTGGCTTTTTAGGATTCACTCTCTTTGGTAAAATTTAAGAGCTAGAGTTCCTAGGGGCTAATGGATACCTCTATAGAAGTGATCCTTATTGTGTAAAATGATATCTTCTCACACAAGTAGAAAACCAATGAAAGGAAACATTAAAATGCTGAATGTACACAGCTCTGATTGGTGGAATGAAAGATGATTTTAATTTCTTTTTAAAATTTTTCTGTACTGCTCAGAACCTTGTCTGCTCATTTTTTTGTTGTTGGTAATACAATTCACCACTATAATAACAGCTGCAAAGAAGTCTCAAGCTGCACTCCTCCGGACTGTAACAAGCTAGAGCAGACCACATGGATATTCTAGGAGAGATGTTTCATTCCCACATGAATTTGAACATGTTTTTCTTTATCTTTAGAAACCTGTTTTCCTCCACTAAGCTAACTCCTCTTTGTCCATCAAAATATGTGTATTGGTACTTTGCACTTTTCTGTAGAAGTTTTCCCAGAAACATTTTTCCCCAAGTCTTCCCTCTCTCCTTATCATGCGCTATCCTGCAGCACTAATCATCCCTCGTCTTAGTGCATCATGCCAGCTCTGATCTTCGCACCTTCAACTTTGTCTAGAACAATGTGCCATCTCTTATTCCTTAGCTAGACAAACTGTTCCAATCACACAAATCTCAGTGTAGATATTACTGTACTTCCCTTGCTGACTCACCACTTCTGTCTTAGTTGCTTCTGCCATGTGTCCCCTCATTATATTGCCCTTCTGGTCAGAGCACTTACTATATTTTGATAAAATTGACTTTTTTAAAGTAAATGTCTCCCCTACTAGATTTGAATTCCGTGAGACATTGTATATAATATAATTTTGGAAGGAAATTTATTGGTAATAATCATTAAGAAGCAAATGGGATAATTAAGAGACTGGAAGGTCCCATTCTATCAATACAGATAAAGTAAAATATCAAATTGATAAAATACTTATTGCTCAATTCAATGTCTTCCAATATCCTCAACTTTCTTGCCTCACTTGACCTGCTTCCCCAATTGCCCTCCAAAATTCAAGCTCTGAATCATCCAACACTCTTCTCCATTTCTATTCCTAGAATTCAGTGAACTTCTAGTGTAAAACTACATATTCAGGTACTTTATACAATTACTTTTGTGAGTTCCACCTCAGTTGATATACCAAGACTGCACAACAACCTTCTATATGTTTCCAGTCTTTTCAATGATCTCTGGAAATATTCAAAGATTTCACCAGCCCAGCTCTCATATCAATGTCAGCAAATGATCTTGATTTGTGCTTCAGAGGAAAATGTAAATCAGCAAATTTTCTCAAATTATTTTTACTACTCTTAGAAAGAAATGAACCTCCCTGTCGTAGCTTCCTTTCACACTCTATCAAAGGAGAGATCCTCTTCCCTCCATCCCATGGTAATCCTCATATTACCTCATGTATCCTTGAGACCAGATCCTATCAAGTAGGCTCCCTCTGTCTCCCAGATCTTACTTTTTTTTGAGGAAGATTAACCCTGAGCTAACATCGACCACAATCCTTCTCTTTTTGATGAAGAAGATTGGCCCTGAGCTACCACCTGTTCTCATCTTCCTCTACATTATATGTGGGATGCCTGCCACAGCATGGCATGATAAGTGGTGCACAGGTCCATGCCTGGGATCCAAACTGGCGAACCCTGGGTCACCAAAGCGGAGTGCAAGAACTTAACCGCTGTGCCACTGGGCCAACCAGATCTCTCAGATCTTAATCTCATTTTCTTCTGTATATTTCTGATAAACATTGAATCTCATATCTTCAGTCTGAAACATTAAAATTCTTAAAACAAAACAACCTCTTTGCTCTAACTTTCTCCTTTTATCATCTTATACTGCTTCTCTTGATGTGTTAGTACTGCTTGCAGTCTTTACTTACAAGCTATTTTTTTCTCATTTTATGCTTATGCCTCAACTTCTCAAATAAATTCTCTGCACCCATCTCTCCAATGAAGGAGCTAAGGTCATCGGTAACAACCTAGCTATCAAAAGGAATGGTTTTGTTTGTTGTGACATCATCTCGTCATGTTGACCATGTATTTATCTAATAAAATGTCATCCTATGGCTTCTTTGAGCATTCTCCTTGTGTACCCCTTACTTCTATGAAAATGTTTTCCCATTTGCTTTCATGGCTTCACCTTTCTCCGCTCACCTTAAATATTGGTGATGACTCTCCATTGTTTGTTCCTGTCTTTGTACTCCATGTTGGTCCATGGCTAATTAAGAATCTGAATATGCCCTTTTTTATCTGTTTTTCATTGTTAGTAACAACAATTTCAGGTGATAGAACTTTTTTAAATGATGAAAAAGAAAACTGAAGTCTGGCAATTTTGAGAGAAAGAGAGAGACTCTCCAAGTGATAGTTCCCAAGAAAAGATTAAAAGGCATTTGTCGGTAGATTAACACAGATCTTGGTTCTAAAAGCGAACCAGCTCAGCTACTTATTAGCAATAGAAATGGGGGTAAGTCATTTAAGTTTGGTAAACAAGTTTGTTTTTTAAAATGAGAACAATGCTTACATTATAGAATAAGAATGTCATAAATGGAACAAAATATATGGGACAATTTACTCAGGGCATGGAATGTAGAGAGTGCTTGATAAAATACAGCGATTACTATTACAATTATATTTGTTGTTCTTGTTTTTATGTCTATCGTTTATCTGAAGGCGTATATGTTCTTAACTGGATAAGAGGGAGATTCAACCTTAAACTTCAGAGAGGCAGGGATAAAAAAGAATGAATGAATGAGATGAATTAATTTATTCAAAAATATATATTGAGCCTACACGATACATTACATCAAGTACTATTATTGAGTTAAAGGATAAAACTTTATAATATATGTATTTTTAATAAGCAATTATTGAAAATGTTCTGTGAGAGTCACCACACCAGAATATGAATGTAGAGTAATTTTTTTAAAAGATCTTTTCTGTAGTTAACAATCTAGTCCAGGAAGGAATCATTAAATCCGACAGTAAATGCAAAAAATTATAATATGAAAATATGCTCAAGTCTCTGGTGTAAAATAATTGACTGCTAAGAGAGAGGGAAAAAATATAAGCACTAACTGACCAGAAAAGCCATTTTTAAGAAAGTTATATTTAAGCTGTTATATGAAAGAAAAATAAGAGAAACGTAGGTGATAAGTGGGAAGAATATTTCAGGCAGAAGAAATTGGATGTTCAGATGCCTTGAGGTCAGAACAAGAGCTCACAGTTAAGAGACAGAAAGAGAGCTGGTACAGGTGGAGCCTGGAGAGTTAAAGGCTCAGAACTGATTTTAGAGATACAGACTGAAGCAACTCATTCACGATGTTATAGCCAAGGCTATAAAATGTAAACGGTTCTGAGGAGTGGAGTGACATGAATCATTTATTTACCAAATATTTATTGCGTGTTTATATATGCCAGACATTTTCTAGGAACTGAATACAAAATTCTCTGTTCCAAGAAGTTAATTGAGTAAATATTCAAATTACTCAGTCATTTGGGTGTGACAAGCTCATAATGAGCAATATGGAAAAAAGGTACAAGGAAGATAGAGTTCCAATGGGATAGAAGAGTGGGTTTGGGGACACTGCAGTTTTAAATGGGGAAGTGAGAGAGTAATATATAATATATTTTTGTTATATACATTTATTCTGTTTTTGCTGTTAAAAAATTTTAAACCTAGTGATTTTTAAGGAAATATACTATGCTCGCTAAATTATGTCCTGTGCTTTCTGCTCATTTCAACCCCTCCCCAGACACAAACACACATATTTTATCCTTTAGATTAAGCCACTGCCAAAAATTCCTTTTGCTTGGAAGAATTTTTTGTGATATAATCTTCCCACTTTTCTTGTTTTCAAATGCAATGTATGTTAGGATCTCCCCATTTCAGAACACATATTTCTTTCTCATTGTTTTCTACTACCATCTGAGAATTCTACCATATTAATGAGTTTTATTAAACCAGTTTCATACTGATAAAATTTGAATCATGCTATTTTTAAAAATATTTCAAATAAAATTGTGAGATGAAGTCTTTACACACATCTTAGGAAAGTTATGTATTGTCTATTTAAGAAATAGAATTGAGGGGTAACATGGTTTATATTGCAGAAAATCAATTCTGATAATTAACTCCAAACAGCTCTCCCAAATGGCAGCATCAATTACATATTAACCAACAGTTAATGTGAGGATGCTGCCTTCTTGCTCTCACCAACACATTATCACTTTCTGATAATCACTTTCTTTTCATAATTTTCCAATGTGACTGAAATAGTGTCTCATCATTGTTTTCACTTCCATTTATTGGATTATGATTGAGGTTAATTTTTCTTTCATTGTTACTGGTCAGTTGTGTTCTATTTCTGATCTTTATTTTCTTTGCTATATTGCCATATGTGTTTGATTATGAAGGATATCAGCCTTTTTTTAGATGTGTTGAAAATATTTTCATCCTTTTTGCTTATTTATGGTATCTTCCATTAAACAGACATTTTAGTTTGGGGATAGTCTAAATAATCCATATTTTTCCTTCATGGCTTCTTGGCTTTAGAATCTGATGGGTTTTGTTTAGAAAGATCTTTGCATTCCGAGTTTACAAAACATTCATATACTGTTTCTTGTCACATGGTTTAACTTTTCATATTTCAGTCATTTTTCCTGAGGAACTTGGTCTGAGTTTTAAAAACTAGTAAAGAGGTATTCTTAGTTTTTCACCAAATGCTAATCAGTTATTGCAAAAGTTTTGTTAAATAGCCTATCCATTTATTAGTAATTTAAAATGCTTACAATTTTTATCACATGAAAAACCTCAAATGTAACTACATTAATATTTTAGAATTATACCATATTGCGTGTACCTGCCTGACTATTCTTCCCTACTCGTATTTAATACATGTAGCTTTATGATAGTTCTTTTAGGATCAGGTAGGGCCAAACCCCTCTTGCCCTCTTTTTTTTTTTTTAAGAGTAGTTCAGATCTTTTTTGCATGTTTCATTGTAGGCATTTTTTTTCAGATCAAATAAATGATACTTTTGTTATTTTTATTAGAAAGTTGCTGAACGGATATACTGCAGAATGAATAAACATCTTAATGATATTTTCTGTTTATTCACAAAAACTGTTGATATTTATGTTTGTTAAATTTTGTTTTATCTTTTTATTGCTATTGTAAACAGAATCTATTCTGACATTTTATGTTATTTTCTTAAAGTAAGGCTCTTAAGATGTGTATATTGATTTTACAGACAGACACTATATTCAATGCTTTATTTTCCTAGAAGTGACTACATACCTCCTTATTTCTCAGTTATTAATAAGCTGCAAAATGATAACTATAGTTTTAGAAGTAGCCATTTAAGTTTAAAGAAAATAATTGACGTCTTATATCCTCAATGTTCAGAAACTCGCTAAATTCTGAAGAAACCAAAAAAGTTACCCATCTAATCTGAGCTAACTCTAAAATAAATTGATTATCTCATCATATTTAATCTATATGTATTTAGAAATCAAATAAGAATATTTCAATTTCATATACGAAATTTCTGGAAAATTCAACTGAATAACTCAAATAACGCACAGCCCTATACCTTGAATTTTATTTTCAAATTTGATAAGAGGTTTGAGCTGATCTTCTCCTCCTCCATGTGTTTTTCTTCTTTTTTTTAATATTGTTGGACAGAGTTCATTCTATGGGGTGTCACTCTAAATCTACATACATTATGGACACTAAAATGTGGCTGATCTTAGAATCTTGCAAATTAAGCCTCTTGTGAGTCTTATTACCATTAAACAAAAGTTATATAGTCAAATAACCTGGCTACTAATTAATGTGCATCTAGAAATTTCCTGTTGGAGAAGGATTTAGAGCCCAGATCACTGACTTGATAAGTTGAAGATACTGAGACACAAATTTGTTGGATGTCTTGCCCAAGGTAACATGGCAAATCTAAAGTTGATTAGGTTTTAATAAAAACTTGATATAATCCCAAGAAAAAGAATTTTATAATTTTAATTTATTCAAACACTGTTGTAATTTAAAGTATTTTGATTACATTTTGGTGTTCAAAAAAGCATGCTTTTTAAAAATACAGTTTGTGTAAGAATGTTGTTAGAGTGATTACTACAAGTAATGATTTCTGAAATGATAAAAATAACTCTGTCAAAGGGTTATTGTAATTTTTATATGAACACTGATAAATAAAATGCCTTTCAATTCTTGTATAGTGTTTCCCAACAGATTCCAAGTTACATTCATGCTGTGTTCCAGACTATAGAAATTGGAATTAATGTGGAAATGTGTACGTGAAGCATTGTAATGTTTCTTCCAAGATTATAGGAACATTCATTTCTTTTACGTTTATCATCTGAATCAAATACAATGGAGAGCATTTTGCCAAGGTGTCCTTTTGTCAGTTTAATTCTCATTTTCCTGAAGGCATGTCTTAATAATAACAAAACACTCTTTCTGTCTTATTTGTGGTATATCTTTCAATTTTCTAATTAGTTTTCTGGTGTTACAGAGAAATAGCAGAAAATTTATGTAAGACAAACATTTGTTGCCATTGTTTGGAAACAAATCATCTGTATAATTTTCAAACCACAAAGCTGGATAATGCCTACAGTTTTGACACTTTTGAATTATTCTTAAGGTTATAAGCATATCAAATAGTGCTGATATAGGTAAAGATATTTATATTAGTGTTTAGATATAAATATATACTTATATTTACATGTACTTCTATATGTAGCTTATTTCAAGGAGATATTTCCTAAACTTTTGTCCAATTGATTAATTGATTGCTGTTTCTTAGATTTGTTTCTCAATACGTTGCTTTGATGTTTTTAATTTCTTGTTTTTAAAGTACATAGAAATTTGAATACTGTTTAACCTCGTATATTGCCGTGTTTATAGGTGGTTTAATATTTGTAAGGACTGAAGGCAACATGACCCTTTTCTTGTGGTAAGAACACAACATGAGATCTACCTTCTTACAAGATTCTTTTAGTTCCAGTACTCTGCTTCAGCGGCTTGGGGTTCACAGGTTTGGATCTCAGGTGTGGAGCTACACACAACTCATCAAGCCATGCTGTGGCAGTGTCCCCCATACAAAAAAAAAGAAAAAACAAATAGAGGAGGATTGACACAGATGTTAGCTCAGCAACAATCTTCCTCAGGCAAAAAGAAGAAGATTGGTGATCGATGTTAGCTCTGGGCCACTCTTCCTGACCAAAAAACAGAGATTTATTTAACAGCTTTGTTGAGGTATAATTGATATGCTAAATGCAATAAGCCAGTCACAGATGGACAAATACTGCAGAATTTCACTTATCTGATGTTTTTAAAATAGTCAGGGGCCGGCCTGGTGGCACAGTGGTTAAGTTCACACGTTCCACTTCTAGGCGGCCTGCAGTTTGCCGGTTCAGATCCCGGGTGTGGACCTACACATGACTTGGCACGCCATTCTGTGGTAGGCATCCCACATATAAAGTAGAGGAAGATGGGCACGATGTTAGCTCAGGGTCAGGCTTCCTCAGCAAAAAGAGGAGGACTGGCAATAGTTAGCTCAGGGCTAATCTTCCTCAAAAAACAAATGAAAATAAAAAAAATAAAATAGTCAGACTCATAGAAACAGAGCGTACCAGGAGTTGAGGTGAGGGGAGAAATGGGGAGTTGTTGTTCAACAGGTATAAAGTTTCAGGTATGCACGATGAACAACTTCCAGAGGTCTCCTGTGCATTGGCCTATAGTTAACAATTCAGTACTGTACACCCAAAAGTTTGGTAAAAGTGTAAGTCTCATATTGAGTGTTCTTACCACTCACTCACACACACACACACAGGTGCATGCAACCAAAGAAGCAGGAGGAAACTTCTGGAAGTGATGAATATGCTTTTTGCCTTGAATGTGGTGATGGTTTCATAGATGTATGCATATCTCCAAATTCATCAAATTATATACATTAAATATATAAAAATTGAACTATGATATGATCCAACAATCTCACCTCTGGGTATATATCCAAAAGAATTGAAATCATGATCTTGAAGAGATATCTGCACTCCTATGTCCATTGCAGCATTATTCACAATAGCCAAGATATGCAAACAATTGAAATGTCTACTGATGGATGAATGGATAAAGAAAATGTGGTATAGACATAGAAAAGAATATTATTCAGCCTAAAAAGAAACGAAATCCTATCATATGTGACAAGATGGATGAACCAGTAAGACATTATGCTAAGTGAAATAAGCCTCTTAAATTTTTAAGTTATGATACAGTATCTTTAACCATAGTTACAATGTTGTATAGTGGATCTCTAGAGCTTACCCATCTTGTATAATTGAAATTTTATACCCTTTAATTATTATCCCTCTTTAAGATTCAGTAAGATTCATAAAATTTGAGATATGATAGGTATTATAGGGAAAACAGAGTACAACAAATTCAGAGGAAATTTGTAAAAGCAATAAATAGCTCTGGAGTGGAAAACCAAATCCAGGTCTTAAGCTCTAAATGGGAAGGGGCACCAGTTGTTAAGCTCACCATGAACTACCATGTAGTGCACCAGTGCCTGGGCATAAAGCAGGCAGAAATAACATGATGGTCAAGACATTGGATTCTGCAGCCTGACTGCCTGTGTGAGCATGGATTTTTAAAAACTGCACTGTGCTTCAGTTTATTCATCTTTACAATGGAAACAATATTTGATAGTCTTGTGAAGATTAATTTAGTTTATATATATAATGCTCTTTGGATCATGACTAGTCCATTGTAAGTTCTCATAAGATGTTAGCCCAGGGTGTGCACTGAATAAATGAGTCTAACTTCAAGCCAAGTGGTGTTTCCACCAAACTACACATGGCCATGCAGTAAATATTTAAGCTTTCAAAAAATATATTAGTTGTGGGGTTAGTCTGGTTAAGTTCTTGCACTCTGCTTTGGTGACTTGGGGTTCATGGGTTTGGAACTTGGGTGCGGAACTACATACCACTCATCAAGCCATGCTGTGGTGGCGTCCCACATAAAAATAGAGGAAGATTGCCACAGATGTTAGCTCAGGGCCAATCTTCCTCAACAACAACAACAAAAATTCTAAAAAAATAGTGTATATACACACACACACACACACACACACACATATATATATATATATATTAGCTGTTTTGCAAGGCTACCATCTCCTACAGTGATCAGCCTAGGATCCTCAGTCAAAAAATTTCAGGGGATAGTTAGTTTTTATTAATACAATGAACAGCCTGCAGATGAAATAGGAACACGGGTTCAAGAGGTACCCATTCAAGATGTTCAAGTTCTAAAAGTTACTGTGCCTATCCATGGACATGGGCCCTCCAATTCAGCCCATAATTGTAGCTGGAAAACAGCAGAGTTTCTCAAACAGAAATGACAATAAATTAGTGTAGAATATCAAAATAAACGTAGCCAAGGAATATTTGCAGTCAGACATGCTTTATGTAAACTCAGCTAATTCTCCCCAGCTTCATGATATAATTCACCCAATTCGATTGAGATTAGACAGGCTAGAATTAATCACTAATAAAGTCCTGAGTGGCGTCATGAGCATTTTCTCAAGATTTTCTATCAATCTGACTTGGTTTCTTTCCCTGTTCTCTCACTAACTGTGGTGTCTTGAAGTATTTATTTTTGCCTTTCTGAAATTAAATTCTCCATCTATGAAAGGAGTTCTAATGTTTACTTCAGCATTGTGAGGATGAAAGAGAATATACATGTAAATCCTGTACATCAGTGCCTGACACAATGAGTGCCAATAAAGTATAGCTGAGTAGATCAGTGATTTAGGCATGGTTAGATCTGATTTATCAATACTTGTTAGTGACCTCCAATTATAGATTAAATATCTCTTTCACATTCTTCCAATTGCTGAAAATTTTCATAATATTACAACTATGTTCCAGTGATATCTCTCATCAGATTACATATACCCCTGGGCTGGCTTTAAATTGTTATTAAATTTTAAAAGTTACTTTAGCTTAACTGAAACCATATCAAATCATTGGCTAAAAATAGGATACATCAAGAATTGGAGTCTAGGAATAAGAGATATTTCAGTAAAAATGCCCATATTTCATGGCAATAAGTTTACAGATTGTACATAAATACTATGTATTTATTTGTATTTATACATAATATGTACACCTGTCTAATTTGAGGAGGATTATCCTAAATTCAATACTGTTCGTTTAACAGTGCGCTGGCTTTGTTTTCTAAAAAAAAAACATTTTTGGGGTAAAAACAATTTATGATAGGTCTATAGGCAGAATTTTAGATTCAATTATTTACTACATAATGTACTGTGTTACCCATGGCTTAACAGTCAAACTTCTAAGTTGCTTTAAAGAGGTTGTGCAGTCACGCATGTTTGGAGAGAAGAGCAAGTTGACTTGACTCATTGGCCAAGGCACACAGTTTATTACAGGAATTGTAAAGAAGATTGATGATAGTGTTGTAAATCTGTTATGATGAAAACAGTTGGCTATGGTTTCTTAGTGCTTTTAACAGTCTGGTGTAGGATTTTAAAGGTAAAATAAGATGTCTTGATGGTTTAGAGCTATGATTCAAATAACACAATTGTGGAGTGAGCGAAAGTCTCTTCTGTTCTATTTGCTTTGGGCTGAGAAAGCTTCTTGAACACTCAATGACTCTAGAAAAATTTATATAGCTGCTCATTTCTTTACCTGAAGCAAAGTGGGAAAGGATCAAGACTCTTGGTTTTGGCCTGTCTCATCTGTGGATGCCACACTTCTCTGGGTTAGACTGACTCTAATTAGAGGCTTAGTGTCAATATCTGACTGAAAAATTAAGATAAGCTATTAAAAAAACCCAGTGAATCTTTATTTTTTAAAGAATAGCATTAATAAAATTCTCCAAGTATTATACAAGGAAGTATCCAGACTCCACCCCCACTACTTTGCTTTGCTGCCAAAAGTGGAATCTTCATTAGACTACAGAGTACATACAGCTCCCTTGGTAAAGGGGGTGGACAGTAGGCCATTTCTTCTACAAAGCGGGTGGCATTTTGACTCCTTCTCTTCGTCTTCCTGGAGAAGAAATTGTGAATCCACAGTGATATCCAATTATAATGTTCCTTAACCTTTTGGGGGGATACTAGTAAATAACTTTCTCTACAGTTCACGTATAGAAACTTTTATCAAGAGAACCATTAAGCAGAATTTTCTGAACAAAAACGCATTCATAAGAGAATATGTAAATTGTACATTTTCTCCTCCGTGTTAACACACGGAGGAGAAAATTTTTTTTTTTTTGGAAAGGATATAGAAAAATGAACACATGTACATAAAATATATGTATATATATCTGTTATATAGATCTTCAAGGGCCCTTGTTTTGTGCCCCAGGTTAGCTATTATTTCTTTGACATCCCTGTTCCATCAGAAGGGAGGCCTACAATCACACCTTGTACACACCATGGCAACCACTTGGGCAGGTTTCCAAGCATATGTATTTCTTTTATTCCTTTGTATTTTATCATTGCTTTTATTATCCCAGAAGCGTTTGTGTGTCTATGTGTGTGTTTGTGTGCTGTGTCTATGTTTGGGATCTTTCTTAACACCCATAAACTTGTTGAGAGACTAAGATATTCTAACTATAAAAAATAAAAATAGTTAAATGGGATTTTAATTTGAAATGGTGCCTCTAGCCACTAAATTAGTCTTCGGGGCAACCTCAAGAGGCAGATAATTATTTTACAACCAGGAAGTTGAGGCACAGAGCGGTTTAGTAGTGTACACACAGTCCCGCAGGTAATGAAGGGTGGCACCCAGGTAGAAGGAAGGCCAGCTCTTAGCCATTAGGCAGAGCAGACCAGCTTTCCTTCCCTGTTCTTTCAAGGTTGTGATGAAAATGAGGACAGTTCTGACCCTTAACTATGCATCACCTTACAACCCGTAAATTCACCTCCTATTTTCCCTTTCAACAAGCAAATTCCAGAAAAAATTACAAGAGAAAAATTTGGGAAATAGGCTTGGAGGTCTAGGTCACAGCCTGCTTAGTGACATGGCTCACAAATATGTCTGAACAATTAAAACGGAATGTATGGCATCTTTTGTATGGTGAAAACTTTTAAAATCTACTCTCTTAGCAACTTTCAAACATACAACAGTGATGGGTCTGTTAACTCAACTTATTGTAGTAATTATTTTATAATCATTTTGTAATATATACACATCAAATTATGTTGTATACCTAAAAATTATACAATATTATATTTCAATTAAATCTCAATAAGGCTGGAAAAAAATTAAAAAATAAAAAAGATATCAGCAAACACTAATTACACTTATTTATAATATTCATATAGCTCTTTATGGCAATCTTTCAGTAGCCCATGTATTTAATGCAAGCCACAATATTTTGTATTAAAGTTATAAATTGAAAAAAATGGAACGTACAAAATTCAGGAGGAAGAAAATCACTTAAAATCATCAAATGACTGAAACATAAAAATGGTGTGATTGCCATAGTAATACATTCTATTTTATTTTGAGTAGATAACCTTAGTAACTCTCAGATAGAAATTGTTTAAAATGATGAAAATAGACATGCAGATAATTGCTCTATGAATTAGAAAAATTCTTCTTTTTGATGCTTAAATGCTGTGTTGTCATGATATGGTACACTAACATCAAGATTTAGGCACCCAACATGTATCTCTTAGGAAACTTTATAAAGATCATTTGCAAAATTGTGTGAAGTAAACTGAACAAGTAAGAAGATGAAACTAAGAAAAGATTTGCTCCATTTAATCCTCACTTACAGACATTTGAACATTGGCTATTTATGCACTAGTTTATTACAATGGTGCTATATTAAAATTTCTGTAATATATTCCTATTATCTTTGCACTTGACAGCCCAAGTGCAAAAATTCACATTGATTTATAGTTGCCCATTAGCCTATATATTTTAACTGAAAATGTGTTCATTATACATAAAGGTGTTCTTAAACTTTATGTCTCTATGGATCAGGAAATATAGTTCTCGATATTAAGTCCTCTCTACACATCAAATTTGAGTTAATTTCTGAGTTGAAAATATTTGGCAATTAATTGAAGCAGCAAAAATATATGAAATATGAATAGGGGTTTGCTTATTGATCTTGATCTTAAAGAACTACAGAGTTAATTTGGATATTTTTCTCTGCTGTCTTCATGAAGCTCTCGATGGGACTTTCTTCCTACTACCTATTGCATTTCCTTTCTTGCTAATTTGTTCAACAGATATCAGATGCTTATTATAATAATAATACCTGCCATTTATCAAGCTCTTCCCCATGTCTTACCCTTTCAAATTTTCATGGAAAAGTGTGAGATTAATAAAGCAGGTTTTTGTAAGTAGGAGAACAAGGAAACAAAATATTATCAAATATCAGGCTGCTTATTGTCAAGTAGTTTTTACTTTTAAAATATTAACAAGAAAAACAATAACGCTAGCATCTACCATTGGTGAGCTCCTACTGTGTGTAAGGTACTTGAAAGATATTATCTTATGGGGCTGGCCCGGTGGTGCAGCTGTTAAGTTCGCACGTTCTGCTTCTCGGAGGCCCGGGGTTCGCTGGTTCGGATCCCGGGTGCGGACATGGCACGGCTTGGCAGCCATGCTGTGGTAGGCGTCCCACGTATAACCTAGAGGAAGATGGGCATGGATGTTGGCTCAGGGCCGGGCTTCCTCAGCAAAAAGAGGAGGACTGGCAGTAGTTAGCTGAGGGCTAATCTTCCTCCAAAAAAACAAAAAAAAAACAAACAAACAAACAAAAAAAGATATTATCTTAAATCATCACCTCGGCTATGGAAGTTAGTGTTGTTACATGTGATTTTCTGACCTCAAGAGGTCAAGTTCCTTGTCAAAGATCCAATAACTAATAAGTATCAGAATCAGGCAAATATCTCTATCATGTAATCACTCAGACCTATATTTTTTCCCATTGTACCATGATAAATCTCATTTAATTGTTATTATATTTGTTTTCTCCCCAAAGCCCGAGTACATAGTTGTATATCTTAGTTGTAGGTCACTCTAGTTCCTCTATCTGGGATGCCACCACAGCATGGCTTGATGAGTGGTGCTATGTCCACACCCAGGATCTGAACCAGTGAACCCTGGTCCTTCTAAGTAGAGTATACAAACTTAAACACTTAGCCAAGGGGCCAGCCCTTCATTTAATTATCTTTATTTATTTACTTATTTATTTTTTGCTGAAGAAGGCTAGCCCTGAGCTAACATCTGTTGCCAACTTTCCTCTCTTTTTGCTGGAGGAAGATTAGTCCGGAGTTAACATCTGTGCCAATCTTCCTCCACTTTTTATGTGGGTCGTTGCCACAACGTGGGCCACAAGTGGTGTAGGTCTGTGCCTGGGAACTGAACCCAGGCCACTGAAGCAGAGCACACCAAGTTTAACCACTTGGCCATGGGGTCGACCTGAGGATCACTTTTATTAGCCATTTCTCATTAGGTATGAGTAGCATCAACGGATCTAAAATGTATGATGCAAATGGAAGAAAAATGATGGTGATATATAATGTGTTTTGAAAAAACACTAGTTTAATCTAATTTCCTGTTTTTGCAGATCATTACCAGGGCTTTAGAATGTGTAGAATCGCAATCATACTTCTGGATCAAATGAGTTTCTCCAACTACCATACACTGAGGGCTCTGAATTCCACAAGCCCAGTGTTAAGTATTCCCATCTTTGCTCCCTTCCTGTCCCATAACTTCCTGAGGTTTATGTCCTCACATGGGCCATGCAACACCATTTTTCCAGCCTTGTTTGAATTTTTGCCTTTAAGCAAAGAAATTGTCTTCTCAGAGCCTAGATACCTCATCTTTTCGTATTTGATATTGCTCTCAATATTTCACTTGAGGACGTTAAGTCTTTGCAGAACATTTAAAGGCATGAGTGGCTCCGGTTTTTAAAAGATCATGAAAGCTGAGAGAAATGTACGAGGTCAATATTTAAGTTATAAAGAAAAAGAAGGAGTAAATATAAAACTCAAAGAAGAGAGTAGCATGATTCGCAGGTAGACCTAGTAGATATTTATATTAAAATATAATTTGGTAATGTGCAAAAATGCTAACATTGCTTTGGGCAGTATGTTTAAACTGAGATGGGAGTAAAATTGCCTCATGTATCAGAAACTGCAAGCAATTCTGTTTACGTGGACGATAAGGTTCAAGAGAAAGGATAGAGTCATAGAACACAAGAAAAAGTTAAAGCTATCATTGTTATTTAACCTTGTAAAACACGCATGAGTGTACACACACACACACACACACACACACACACAAGCATGTTTGCTCTCTTCAAATACTTTGCTCTCTCCAAACACAGACTGCTTCTCAGTAATTCTCCAGAATATATAACAAAAGCCAATGAGTCTAAACCAGAAAATCAAAGAGGCACACTATAAGAATTTTCTAATAAGTTTAGCTACTGAAAAATAATGCTAAAATATTCACTCCAACTAATGTTGAAGTTAAAATATGTCCTGTAAATCAACAAGAAAAGGTAGAATGAACTATCTTGAAATATTGAGATATTGTGGAGTATTTCACTAAATAATGTCTCAATTTCATAATTATATCCCTTCATATTGACAGAGAAAGCAATACGAGAGCACCTGAAATCAATTATACATGCAAAGATCAATCTAATATACTGAATTTTTTAAAAGGTCTTTGCGTTTTTCTTTTATATTCCAGTGGATCAGATTTCTCTGAAGTGCAAGATTTTGAAGCTTGGTAGTCTGGCTATCATACCTTGCTTATTAGAGAAAAAACAATCTTTTGAAATGTTTTCATACTTAGTCTGTAAAAACTGTCAGGATAAAGAAATTATTATGGAGGCAAAGTATTAAAAAAGCAATTAGAAAGTGACATGCTATAAATAAAAATGCAAGCTTTTATGACAGTGTCAAATTTAATATTCATATAATATGCCAGTTTAGAAAAATGTTGTCAAAATGTGATATCCAGTTTCTTTCTCTTTGATGAAGTTGTCTTGTGAATTACTTGAGATGAATATGCGTAAAGATATTTTTATCTTATTTATACATATATT
This sequence comes from Equus quagga, assembly GCF_021613505.1. Lineage (NCBI taxonomy): Eukaryota > Metazoa > Chordata > Mammalia > Perissodactyla > Equidae > Equus > Equus quagga. The sequence continues at coordinate 50,594,892 of NC_060278.1, forward strand.
TCTTTACTCTTAATTCCTGTCAGTGAATTAAAGGCCACACTTTCTTACATTGTAATATGTCCAAGCTGCGGACATTCATTCCAATCCTAAACATTGCATTCCAGAAGAAAGAGTTTAGTGTACTCAAATCTTTAATATATATCATGCAAATTTATTAGATTATGATTTAGACATCATATGCTTTAATTTCAGGATCTGAAATAATGTAAAATTCACTTAAAAGTGATTTTAGTCTGGCTTTTCTGTGATATATTTTACACCAGAGAGAAAAACATAAATCTTTGAGTTAAATAAAAGTATTCCATACAAATCTGCCCAAGCACGAAAGGGTGTTCAAGTGACTTTTATTTTGGCCTAGAAAGCTATTTAATACAAACACACTGCTTGTGTTTGCTAGACATTAATAAAAATTCATTTTATGTTTATTCATTCTAACCAAACCAATTTCCAACCTTTTACAAAATAACTGAGTTATTAGTACTTTCCCGGAGCTCAGTAATTTTTTGTTCCTTAAGCGTATATTCATTACTGGGCCAAGATTGCTTTATCTAGACCCAAAGTTGCCTCTGGCTGTCCTGAATTCTGTACATCTCTTTCAAGGGTGTGGCAGGTACAATTTTCAAGTTGACAGGAACAAGAGAATCCTAAAGATTTCAATGTTTATAAGCTTGAGAAATCCATTTATTTACCACATACGTAACAAGTGTTTATTGTCTGCCTATTTTTGCCAATTCCTGAGCTCAGTCTGGGTACAAGCACAGATATGTTAGTGGTCCTACTCCCCAAACATGATGGCTTAACCATATTTGTTTATTGGCAGTATGTGGATATTTTCATAAGATCTATTCTGAAATTATATATTTTATGTAAGAATTGGCAAATTAATTACTTGAAAGTATTTAAAAATTTATTTTATCTTCATTTATATGAAATAAATATGTTTCAAATGTTTTTTCCTCTCCTTAAAGTATAAACGCGGTTTATGAGTGGCATTTGTATACTCAGCATTTCTGAACTTCAAAGAAAATGCTGAGGTGTAGCAGAATTTCTAGCTACACTTTGTTTTTGCTCTAAGGTCACTTAGGTTTCAATGATTAAAAATGCTCAAGGATGCACTTCATATTCATCTTGGGAGGAGCGTAGACTGACTGACCTCTGCTGAAATTAAATGTAATTCAAAATGCTGTATCATTCCTAAAAGAAGCGTTATTAAAAATGTTCATCCTCAAATTATTTTTCATCTCATTACTTTTACATGTATTTCTTGTTTCGATTTAATATATTTTGTCCTATGAAAATAACATTCATAAATGTATTCAAACCGAAAATATTTCCATAACAGCAACAAGAAAACATCATAGCCTCAATCCATATAGTTCTTTCTCTAAGATTTAAAACATCCTTTGGTGATAGCTTTTCTAATCTGCAAAATATACCTGAAAACATTGCATTATTTTACTGATAAGGTTATTTCGCCAGTCACAGAGCAAGAAGAAGCAGAGTTTTATTTTAATATATTCTAACATACACTCTTCCTCCCAAGTTATATGTTCTTCCATAAAGTCCAAATCTAGTAAAAACATGTCCCAAGAATGTGTTTGAAAAGAAAAATATTCTTTTGACCTTTGCTACCTATTAACTAAAGTACAACGAAGCTAAACCTGGACTCCTGAATGTTCTAAGGTAGTAAGAAAAAAAAAAATCATGATTTAGTGGGAGAAATGCCTGCCAACTCAGACCAGAGCTGGTTTCTAGACTTTCTTGGAAGCATTAAGATGAAGTGAATTTTCTTGCTACTTCATTCATGTTTTTTATTGAGCTCTGTAGAGAGAAAATTTTAACATGATCCTGATGCTCTGAAGGTCGTAATCTCGAACGTCTGCATCTGGAGGATGTTGGCAAACAGGTGCTGAAATGTTTTCATATTTTACTTTGACAAAAATATAAACTATCCAGTGTTACTGTTATCGTTTTTAGGGTCTGATGGAATATTTTTGCCTACGTATTTGAAGGGGGTACTGTGTCAAGAGAAAATATGTGTGACATCTGAGTTCAGACAAAGAAAACGTCTGTGCACTATTAACAAGCTATGTTGGACAAAAAATGTCACTGAATAGCTGATTGACTGCGCGAGTCAATCGGAACATCAGCTCTTGCTGTGAACGAAAGGACTTGTGAAGCCAGGCAGTGTTTGTTTTAGTGAAAACTCAGCATGATTCTGCGATACCTTCGTGAAGCTTCTGAACATCTTTCTTAATCTCTGTTTATTTATAAAGTGGGTACAGAACTATAAAATCCATCGTTTTAATGTACTAATTGTGTAAGTTTATTGATATTAAATACTAATATTTCCCAAGAAAGAGGAACACGAATGTCCATGCAAAGACTCATGCAAGAATATTCAAAGTAGATTTATTTAGAATCTCCCCAAACCAGAAACTGCCCAATAGCTCGTCAATCGGCTAATGGATAAATAACTTGGAGTGTAGGCATAAAATGCAATACCAATTCAGCAATAAAAAGAATGAATTATTTGTTTGCAGAACAACATGGCTGAATCTCAAAATAATTATGATGAGTGAAAAAAAACAGATTCAAAAAGAGCGTTCATAATGTGTGATTTCTTCATCTAAAATTCTAGAAAATGCCAGCTAATCTATAGTCACAGGAAGCAGTTCAGTTGTTGCCTCAGGAGCGGGAGAATGTAAGGAGGAACAGATAAGAAAGGGCAAGAGGAAACTTCCTGACTGTGGGGATAGCTTTATGGGTATATACATATCAAAACATATTAATTTTTTAAATATGTGCAGTTCATTTTATGTCAGCTCTACCTCAATAGAGCTGAAAAGAAAATTGAATTCTGTATGCCCTTGATCGTAATTGCAAATCCCCAAAGGGCCAGCAGTCCTGGAAAAAGAGCTTTTTGCCTTTATTTCTAATAGTACCGGATTAGTAACATGATTTTAATATGTATAATTTTGGACATTTTCAGAATTTATAGTCCTAGAAAAAAATTGAGTGGATTTCCTTCTATGTGTACGTTATTCTTAAAAAACCAACACTCTAGGGGCCAGCCTCGTGGCGTAGTTGTTAAGTTTTCATGCTCCATTTCGGCAGCCTGGGGTTGCTAGTTCAGATCCCAGGCACAGACGTGGACACCTCTGATCAAGCCATGCTGTGACAGCATCCCCCATATAAAATAGAGGAAGATGGGCACGGATGTTAGCTCAGGGCCAATCTTCCTCAGTAAAAAGAAGAGTATTGGTGGAGGATGTTAGTTCAAGGCTAATCTTCCTCAAAAATCAATCAATCAATCAACACTCTATCCATATTGTAAGTACAGAGCATATAAGTATGTGAGAAGCATGGAGCTATATATATATATATATATATACACACACACATATATATATGCATATATATATTTAGAGACCTATATATGCATGTGCACAACATAAGTACAATTCTTTTAATAAGTGCATAATGATACGTAAGCCAGCGAGTTTTAGTAAAGTTGCATTTCTAACAATCAAAATTATAATTATATTTATCCCTAGAGACAGGCATGTCTTTTCTTCTGTCAGGCCATCGATGGGGGCAGGTTGGGTCAATCTAGTCTGCAGGAATCCTGGGCATGGGCTTTGCTATTGCTTTAGTTACATTGTGCACCAAAGTCGTCTTCACCTCTTGGTGGGCTGCTCCTGCTTCATGCTTGTTTGAGATCCGAGCGCCTTCACCTCTCCTACTGTGCTCTGATTTCAGCCAACTCTTCCTACCTTCCACCCGATGTCTCTCTCAGCCCTCCTTCCCCTCCTCCAGTGGTGGACTGCACTTGGCTAGTACTCCCTACAAGCAAGGATGCAGAGGTGCAGAGGTGAGGGTTTGAAGTGCCAGCAGAGCAGGGGTAGGGAGAGTCTTCCATCCTCCTACTCACCATCTGTCTCTGGCAGACCCTGCATACCTGGAACTCAAGGGTGAGGCTCGCTCAGCTCTGGGCCCTTCCCCAGCAACCACATTGGCCTTGTACTCAACGCAGAATCCCATGAAGGGCTGCCTCTTTGCATCTCCTCTAGCAGTGGAGGAGCTCTGCTCCCTGCTCAGCACTGGGGCTGGTGTGGGCGGTTTCCTGCTGGCCCCATGGGCCAGATCACCTCTGCCTTGTGCTCAGTGCAGACTCCCGGTTGTGCGGTTGCTGGCTCTTCCCATAACGTCTGTCTCCTACTCTATGAGGGATCAGGGTGCAAGAAGAAGTGCTACCCCTCCCCACAATTCAGATGATGGCTCAATTGTTCTCATGCAGGACAGATTTCTTTCCCTTCCACTGCTTGACCTTCTACCTCTGGCAGGCTCTCTGCCTGCCTGCGCCAACCCAGGGGGTTCTCTTGCTCCATCTCTAGTCTTTCTTCTGAAAACTAGGTAGAACTCCATGGAAAAAAGTTGGTGGACGGTATGGCTTCTCTTATGTCTGCAGTGCCAGGGTTTTTCACATCAACCCACAGTCAGCCTTAAAATATTTGTCAAATTCTCATGTGTCATCTTCTTACCCACTTCTCAGGTCACTGTGATCTCCTACTCTTCTGGCAAAGGTTTGACAATATGTGTGTCCCATGTCTTCTAAGTATCTCTTCCAAGTTTTTAGATTTTAGTTATTTTTCCTTGCAACTTCAATTCTAATGGGCTCAGAATTATGGTTTCGTAGACTATCTGGCATGTTAGGGTGAGTGTGGCATTCTTCGGCAACTTTCTACATACTAAGCAGAAGCAGAAGTGTCCAGATGCTGTACTGACTTTGATTTATTATCTTGGCTGGAGAAGGTGACAAGTTTCACACGTGTCCATACAACTTTCTCCAACATAATCTCTTATAGCCTATCCACATCCCATAGAAGAATTGTGGCATCTGCTCTGTACATGTATCCCAGTTATTCATTTTGGGATCAAGTGTATGACCCTCGGGGTATCTGCAGACTCAGTGAACCCAACGTGAACTGAACTGGGGCCCAGACTCAACCTATTACTTTCTTTCGTATATGCTACTCTAACAGTAGGACCATGATGACACTTCTGGTTCCCTGGTACCAATGTCATTTGAGCCCTTTGTCCAACTGTCTTTGGGACATTTTCATGTTTCCCTTTCCTTGGTGTATGTTTGCCCAAATAAATGGCTGTAGTTTCCTTTGTAGACTGTGGGAATCATTACTGTGGATACTTACTGTGATGTTGCAAGATTCTTCCTTCTGGGGACTCAGCCACTCATTCACACAAGGAATTTCAGATCCATAAGTTGGATACTGAGTCAGGAATCATGACTTTACAAAGGGAGAACAATCTGGAATGGGGGGGTGGGAGTGGATAACAGCACTCGGTTTTTCTCACCATCCATCACTGATATCTTTTGATTTTACAGGTAGGTACTTCCCCTGTCATTTTTTTATCTGTTTGTTGGCCCCAGGAATAGAGTGTTGTAGTCGACACTTTATAGCTTTCTGCAAAGATCCCATTGCTGCCCCTCAAACCTGCACACATACTGATAATTATGTCAAACTGACTTCTGCTAGTTAAGTGCCACCTCCTGCCATCCATCATTTTGGATACTATCATTGGCATTTATTAGAAAGCCCAGTTCTATAACAATATCTCCAACATCAACCCTGACCCACAGTGGAGAGCACAGTATAAGTACAGAGTGGTGCTGGTCACCACGTCATTGCTCATCAAGTTTGTAAATTAGGTATCTTCTCAGGCCTCCTGTGGAACAGAAGCTGTTGTCTTTTCCGGTCTTACATAGTTTCTTTCCTCCAGCACTCCCAATTCTCTGAAAATTTTAATCCCTTCTTCCTCCACTTACATCTAATATTCTGGCATTTCTCTCTCTTGTGGTGTGAGCCATCGCTTCTTCTATGCTTCTAGAAAGCCATCCTTAGCCATCCTTATAGCATGTTTGCACCATGTCCTGAGATCTTTGCTAGAGTGCTAAATTCTTTATCTTAGAAGAGAATTCCAAAATCCATAAACTCTCCCTATTGAAAGCGTAACTTTCATCATCTTGCGTAAGCACACTCAGGATTCAGTTCCGTGTGTGTCTGCTTTCCCAGATCTTGCCATTACATACCGGCTACATCCTACAGTTCCTTTGACATGCAATTACTTCTCCTCTTTTCAGATCTACTATGCCTATAGCTGGGGTGTGTTGTGACTTAACCATAGTTATTGGTTAAGTGATAAGTAGTAGTTAATGGCTTAGATTTTGCAAGGAGACACCTCTGCGTCCTCTTCAGATAAGGGTGAATGTGAAGGAACAGGCAATTTCTGCGGGCTCAGGAGGTCCCACTGGATTCTGAGAATTTCACATTTTCAAGCACCTCAATCTAGAGGTTCTCATTCAATATCTCAGAATCCCGTTCTTTCCCAGTCAAGGCTCTGGTTTGGAATAGGAGAGCTGCCTTAGTTGGAAGCTTAGATACTCTTCCATGTAAGTCCTGGGTGTGGTTCCCTGGGCCTTAGCTTCCTCTGTCCTGCTAAGGCAGGAAATACATGCACCAAGGAAACTCTCTGACTCTGCCACTTCGTCTTTATTTTCAATTAATCAAGGTCAGCTTTTAGTTATCTTTTTCAGAGTTTAATCCAAATTATGCATTCCTCATTCAGTTCCATTTAATTTATAGCTAATACTTCCCCTGTCTTTCTCAAACGGTTGATATATCATAGCTGCTAATGCATTCTCTCCTACCATTGTCGTTCACCAACTATGAAAGGTAAAATGACGCTGTTACATGGGGCCAGAGGCTCTCTGTGGCCACCCACTGCCAGTCATAGGTCATAAGGTCTTTACTGCCAAGTGAAGAATCTCATTCCAGTTTCTGCTGATTCAAGCCACTTCTGGAAATGTCTGCAGACTTGGTTCCTAGGAGAGTAAATTCTGAGACTGAGATTAGCATGCAAGAGATTTATTAGCAAGTGCTCGAGAGCAACACTGTGGAAGGAAGGGAAAAAAGATTGGGCCAAAGTTGAGCTGCAATTCAGACACAGTAGAGGCCTCACTGTCTCTATAGGAATTCTAAAGTTGAGTAGACGCTTTAGAATTGTCCCACAGTTGGGCACAGAGGCTGGGCATTTGTACCCAACATGGATCAATCATTGGAAATGGGCAGTACTTTGAGCAAGGCAGCTCTCTTCAGCTGGGGAAAATCCTTTCAATTGTTGATGGATGAAGGCTTTCTGCCAGGGAGACGATCCTTCATTCCTGGTGGGGAATCAGTATGATCCACCCTAGCATCCACTACAGGGCCCTTAGAAGCCACCAAAATAACCTCTCAAATAATGTAGGACATGATTGTTCAATAATTCAGCAGGCTGGTAGAGTCTTGAAATTCAATTACATTAATACTTTTATCTGCAGTCTACTGTACTCTTTTAAAATGAAATTCAGAACTTTAAAAGTTGGAACTTTGCCAAGTGAAAAGTGATTACTTTACCTCCAAGCCATTTCAATTTATTTTTTGTTAAATCCTCTGGAGGATACGATTCTTTTATATCCTAACGAATCACTATCGAGAGAGTAAAGTTAATAAGAGAATGAAAAGAGTAGGTTCCTAATTCCAGAAAGGCATTTTACTGAAGTCTATTGTTTTCTACAAATTCACTGGAAGTGTGCACACACACACATACACAGAATCAGGTAGAATGTAAGAACATGTCAGGAAAGAGTTGCCTGCAAGTTCTCTAGAATTCATCTTATATCAATAGTCTGTGAGACTCCTCTCCTATGTAATGTGCCAATTGGGATTTATCATATTCTATCTTATGCCTGATTTCAAGGCCACAACTAAAAATCCCCAGTAATAATCCTTGTCAATGTTTTTTTTTTTGATAATGTAACTTTTGCTAGATTTACTTATAATTTTTACATGTGTACATATAAGTGAGATTGGTCTGTATCCTGGGTTTTTTTAAATTATCTTCATCAAGTTTGGGCAATTAAGATAGCTTCCATCACAAATAAGTTACGGAGTGTTCATACTTCTTTAATCTAGAATAGTTTTACGTATCCTTAGATGTTAGATAGAATTAGGCTGCAGAACCATCAATTTCTGGTAACTTTTTAAAATGTTTCCAATCTTTTCTAAGGAAATTGGTCTATTCAAATAGAATCTGTCTTCTGGTCACATTTTAAATTATAATTTTATGGGAAATCATACATTTCCTCTAATATTCCAAATTTGTTATATGTAGAAGTATCATAGAATTCTTTTCATCTTTTATCTGTCTATAGCTGTGTGTTTTTTGCATTCTTAATTTTCTTCACTTTTATATCTGTTTTTACTTTAAAAATCTCATAAGAGATTAGCTTCTGGATATTTTCAAAATAGTCTACTTTTATATTTATCTATCCATTCCTCTGCTCTTTTTCTTCCATTTTATTAATTCCTGCTTTTATATTTATTAATTTCTTTATCTACACCATATTAGCTTATGCTGTGTTTTTCCTAACATTTAACATATAGTAAATACATTCATAGTAAGCATGTTTTATGTAATAATGAAGACAGAGAAGATAATAAAGAATTACTTTTTTGCCTAGTACAAGATCAATATTGATATTTTTCCATTTGGGGAAAAATTTCATTTTTTTCAATTATGTATGTAAAAGAAGTTTAATACAACCTCATTCTTTCTTCACATACACACACGCACACAGGTACACAAACAAACACGCAAATACCATCCTTATTTTAAATAATAGCTTTATTTTTCCATTTTGTCTTATGTTTTGGTATGCTAGATATGACTAATTATGAAACAAGTATGTCTATACGTGTTGCTTTTATAATTTTTAATGGCTAGAGAAATGAATGTGTATGGTTTTCCAGATTTAAAGTTCATGTTCAGTTTTCAATATTACAAATAAAAACTTTCTAACACTGAAGTTTAGCAGTTTAACAGAAATTTTTTCTATACACATATATGAAATCATATCTTTTTAAAAAGACTATTCCATTTATTTAATTTGGTTAGTATTATATTAACTTAATGGATGAAATGCACTTAAACTTTTGTTCCTTTTGCAACCTATTTATTAGATTACTAGTTTTATTTACCACATAACAAAATATATTTATAGATATAAGACATATAATTAATTGCGAGTAAATAAAATGCATTTTTATAATATAATATATATGACTATATGGAAGATTAAAAATCATTTTCACATGTCATATAATGTATTACATATAACATTTTTATAATAATTTGCTTAATATTAATTTACTCATATTTGGATATATATGCACGTTACATGTATTCATTTCTTAAATAGTATATATTCACATTTGTATATATTTTAAAGAAAAACATAAACATATCACATACTAATATCATGCATATACATGTATAGTTTAAATTGATATTATATTTGTATTTGTGTAGTTTAAATTCATATTATATCAACATAATATATATAAACACTTCAATATCTTAATTGCCAACACTTACTAACTTCAGAAACCGAAACTTCCCTGTAAGTACCTCCTTTATGTACTCTGAAATATAAAAAATAAGAAAAGGAAAATGATGAATTGTGACAAAGCGTCCATTTAAATAACTTGCTTTATATACTCATGGATAGGTATTTTGTTGGCGCTTCACTGTAAGCAAGTAATTAAGTTTCACAGTAATCTTGTTGTGAGCAATAGAATAAATGGATGTATGGGAACCAAAATTATTCTTCCTCAATTATAATAAAATTCTTTGCATCAGTGCAACTTGCGTCATTTAAGTGTTAAAATCTAATTCCTTGAAGTACTCTATTGTAATCGTTCATAAAAAAGGAGTGTCATTTTGGCATGCTGAGCTAAAGGGGAATGCAGACATGAAAAGTGGAACAGATGAGAACTGGATTTTCCTCCCACTGCTGTTATTGTAAAGTAAATAGGCTAGCTTAATGCCTTGAAGCTGTTGATGACGTTTTTTCCAAGTACTTGAACATTAAATATTTGTCTGGCAATACCTTAAGGAATATTTTTAAATGCAATGAACTCTTAAAAGATCATCATAAAAATCATTCGTAATTAGGTTTAGGAAACCAATTTAAGCATCTGTGTAAATCACATTTGATGCAACGCTATGTCGAATGCATGGTCAGGTAAGTCTTAGGAAATAATGTATATGTATCATGTTCCTACACAGCATACATAACCACTAAGTATTAAAATTGGTTTTTATAAAAAGGTGAATATTTGCTATTGGAAGTGTCTCAGGATTTAAGTTAAACACTAATAATTATGAGAGATGGCTATATGATTTGACATCATTACAAATAACAAGGGGATCATTGTCCTTGCCATTTAAAAATTATGAGCAATAAAGGAAAAATCCATTAGATAAAGCCTAGGATTACAATATTATATCATATAAACATGATACTTCAATATTGTTATATTGTTATGATATTGAGGAGAACACTGTGTTCCCCCAGAGCTTTCTAGGGTACCAAGGTAACAAAGAGTATGAAGGCCAATGGGTCTCAGGGAACCTCAGGAATTTTGTTGATATTATGATGTCTTCTTGCACAATGAGGAAATTAAAGGAATGTTCCAAGAGCACTGACAATGTTTTCTAGTCTCCTATCTACCATGGCAGGAGGCAAGTGTTACTGGAAAAGATAAAATGATCAAAGTAGTATAGCTTTTCCAAAACAAGAAATGTTTGTCCTTGGAAGTTAGATTGAGTTTTATTATGTCCTTTTGTGGGCTATTAGTATTTGATAACTTCTATCACTGTATAGCACTATATATTAGTAGATATGTGTGTGTGGACACATATATACACCCCAAAGTAATCCTAAGACGTATTGTTATTATCATTATATTTTAAAACAAGAAACTGACAGTGAGAGATATTGGGAAACTCTGATTTTACTGATATATGTCAATTTTATTCGTTAGTATCTCTCAATTCCATAAAAGCTCAGTGCAAAACATTCTAGTTTCCTATCACTTCTTGTACATTCTGCCTATTTTATTCCTCTTTCTCTCTTTTATTTAGAATTTCCTTTTTATTATCTTTAATCATTTTTTCTTTTTTTTAAAAAATCTGTTTCATAAAAGAGGGTAGAAGAATGGCTCCTTTAGATCTATGGACAATTGTCAATTCACTTTGAGTGTGTTGGTGGGTGTGGCTTTGCCTTATACACATATGTGTGTGTCTGTCTACATCATTCTTCCTACCAATATAGACAATATCAATTTAATTTAAAAGCATAAAATTGTTTTCTAAATATGTACTAGCTCATCCAAAATGTTCAAATGCTTCAAAACTGAAATTCATCTCAACACTGAAGTTGCAAATATTTAATTAATGCTTACTAAATGTCAGATTCCATGCTTGGTACTTAAAATGTAAACAAAAGTGAAAAGTGAATACACTGGCATACCTTCCTTCAAGGAGCCTAGAATGTAATATTAGATCAAAGGTAACACGAAATACAAGATTAGCTTCACGAGACATAAATTAACAATAAATTATAGAAGCCAAATGGAAAATAAAATTTTAATCTATATGATGTAAAGAATACTTCCCAGAAGATGTATATTTTGAGCTGGATTTTGGATAACGGATCAAGTTTTGATAGGTGGAAATTGTTCAAAGAATGATTCCCTCATTTTATGATTGGTAATAAGAAGAAAAGATACATTAAATATGTGATCACATATTCAACAAATATATTAATCCAATTTGGGTGGAGATAATAAGGGCAAGGGATGATTTTTTATGAAAAAACAATCTGACCAATGATAAAAGTCATCTTTCGAGACTTAAATCAGGAATGCCTGGCTTTTCTATATGAAACATTATCATTTCCCTTTGGTCCTGACATATGTGCGTGCCTCTCAACATGAAGTGAATTAGCTTATCAATTACTGAACATAACAGCCAAGGCATAGACATTATGGAGGTAGGAGAGAGACATTGCCCACTATGAGAATCATCAGTTAAATTATGAACTCACAGTCCTCCTTCACTTGCTTCTGTATCTAGATAGCAAACAGCCCAAAGTAGATAGGTTCAAATTAGATGTTATTGTCAGCATGAAACTGGTTCATCTGGAAGGAACACTTTTTATCTCCTGGATGCTATGACCTCTGTGTGGCACTACTATTAGCCACTTCTTTATAAGTCACGGAGAAAATAAATACTTTAGTGCTGGTTGGGGGCTTTCAGGTGCTTAGTTTATCCTCTTTCTCATACCATTTTTATGCTCCTCACAGTAGTGAAGCATAAAACACACATCAGTGAGAGTAGTTAAGTTGATCAATAAAGGATGGTGAGAAAATAAGCCACAGAACGAAGCCAGAGGCTGAAGAAATGAGTGTACGTGTTTGAAATGCAGAGTTAGATGAATATGTTTCCTTTGAGAATAATCAGTTCACTTGGTTGTAAGTAGATGAGAAAAAACAAAATACTTGCATTCTCAGGTGCTGTGAGTCTAATGTTCTACCACATTCTACACACATATCCTAACTTGCATTCATCAGGGAGGTTTTCTGGAGAGCGTCAAGTCCATATAAAAGTGCAATACAGGAAAAAAAAATTCCCTGAAGGCATACAAAATTAAGCAAGGTACTGGAAATTTGACATCAGTTTTTTAATCAATACCATTAGTGTAGAATGGAAAAAGTAAATATTACCCTACAGTAGAAAAAAAGGAAAAATATTTATTTTACCATGTTCTCCTTTTTCTCCTCTCATCTTAGACCTTGACAGGCAAAATCACATGTCAATAGAAAGCAATATGTCTTTAAGATTTGGGAAACACATTGTACATGGGATGCACTTCTGTTTCTGCAGGGCTAGGAAAGGAAAGGAATGACAGGGATCAATTAGAATGGTCCTAGAGGAAGAGAAATTAAAGCCCAATAGATTGCAGCGGGCTTGTTCTGAGTTCTAGGTTTAAGGGGAAAAGAGTTAAAGGTACAATATTAGTCAGGGTTTTTTTTAAATACAAGCGACAATAACACAACTTAAATGGCTTAACCAAAAGAAGCTCTTTGTTGGCTCCCATTAGTGGTTGATTCAAGGGCCGATCCTGACATAATGCCATTGACATCTAGGAGTTCAACAATGTCTTCAACACTCTGTCTTATTTCTGTCCCTCTCCTGTTCCTGCTTTGATCTGTGTTTATTTCATTCCCAGACAGGCTCTCTGCAAATGGTATGAAAGGCAGATCATTAAATGTTTGAGACTTACACTCTTCTTCCAGTTAGGAATTCAACATATGGGGTGGAGTAGGTTGTGTGTGGTTGGTATGGTACCAGTCGAGTGTTTATATCATCCATTCCTTATCTTTCTGTGCCCAAGTGGATGGAGCAATCCACTTTTTCACCCTGGGTCATATTTTGTTCCTGTGGAGAGTATGGTAGGGATATTTGATGTTGAACCCTACTGTAATTGAACATAGTGGAAGAGGTGCTGGTCCTAAAGCAAAACTACCAAAAGAACAGATGGACACTACTTGCAACTTCTTCATTTTTATCTTTTGAGGAATATCCAACATTGTTCACCAGGATTGATCCATAGAAAAGGGATTGAGAAGCAGGTTTGCAAGAAAGAAAACTTGAATGGGACCTTGAGAATCAATATAAAATAGATGGGTTAAAGCAAGAAAAGGAACTGGAAACAAAGTCATTATAAAATTAAACATTTTGAAGTGATAGCATATCTTCAGAGACTTAGAAAGTTGTACATTTTGCTACATTCTTTTAATATGTTGGAAAATAAACACATTTCTATTTAATACTGGCAAGGATAGGTAGTAATCCCCACTTTAAACAATTTTAGATAAGAAAACAATTTTTAATTTTGGATTTATAGGGAGAAAATTGATTACATTTTAGAATCATTTGGGTTTATTTTTTTCCAGTACTCAAAATGTAATTTTGCAATGTATAAATAGTGCAATATTGGGTGTTCTGTTTGAATTAAAAATGAGCATCCAGGTCCATTTGTATGGGTAAGACAAAGTAAAAAAATTTGCAACACAAAAATTCACTGTTTGTACGAATAACGAGTAAACTATGTTTTAAAGTTAAGAATAGATACTATTAGTGATATAAGTTCTAACATATCACCATATACTACAATAATTCCGTTTTCTCCATGATTAGGACACATTGTTTATTTTCATCTAGTTTTAGGTAGTCCATTTTTCACATCTTATTGTTTTGAAAATATTTACTTAAACTAAAATCTTCCCCTTGTAATTCCAGCTATATCTTCAGTCTGTCCAGTAGTCCTACAGAATGATACAGAAAAAGCCTAAAAACTTCATTGTCTCCTAGGTAATTGAAGAAAGTCGATATTTTCTCCTAAAATCTTTATTTTTGTAGAGTAAAGGTCTTCACGGTCTTTCAAGTCTCCCTCTTTCTTGTTATTTTTTTTTTCAACACCAAGGTTTTCAGATCCTTCATTATTCTGGACACATAAAATAGATTTTAAATGTGCTGCTCAGAACTGAACTCAACACTCCGCATCGGGCCTGATTGTGAAAACTCTGACATGATATTTACACCCTCGTGTTCAATTAATATTTTATGCAACATGTTTTATTAATGTTTAAATCTTTTCCATCCGTTGTCTTAAGAAGAGCTTGGAATCTTCAACTTTTCCTAGGCCCTTTAAGAAAAATATATATATATATATATGAATAGTCATTAACTTACATCAAAAATAGTTTCAAAAGAAAGAATCATCATATTGTTCGATGGTTGCACCCACATTCCAATTTCAACCTACTCAACATCCATTTATGGAGTGTGCAGTTGACAGGGACAGTATCATGTTTTACAAATGGCTATAAGAGGACAACCTCTTGTTGTGCTTTCCCACTTGCTCTATGAACCTGGGTGATGTCTTTCCTGTTAGTGACTCACATGTTGCATGTGTCCTTGCCTGAGTCCACTCCTTCTTGGGCCTTTTTCCCTTATGTTTGCCTCACTGCTTTTTGCTGTCATTATATTCTGTAGCAACTATATTCTGTCTCCAGCAAGCATCCTCATATGGATGTTATTTTCTGAAACGTGATTTCTGTTCTTGTACCTTATGGAATTTGGTTTGCACCCTCTTCAGTAAGGCCTGCTATTTCTCTTTCTCCTGCATACTTGTGGGTTTAGGAGCAAGAGGAGCATTCTCTCTGCTGTCCATTGTTGATTCCAAATAATCATACAGCTACTATTGACCATCAAACCTTCTTCCTTTGGAAGAGGTAATATTTGCCTATGTGTCACCTCTCCCAAACGTAAGCAAGTATTTGGGATTTCTAACTTTCTTAAGGACTCTAGCGTCTAGTTCATGATCTTCCTTGTAAAATACCTGTTATTAATACTGGTGATTTCAATGTAAATGTTGAAAATATGTTCACTCTTTTTCCTCCCTGCTCCTTGCCTTATCAACACCAAAAATCTTGTTCTGCATCCTAGGGTTGTCATCCTTTAGGATGAATCCATCATATATTACTAGTAACTGGAAATTATTTACTTTCAATATTTCACACCAAAAATTAGCTTTCTAATTATTTTTTTAGCTTTCTTAGAAACATCTTTATTATAGGTATTCTTAAACTTTCTCTATGTGCATTACAGACTGGGTATACATTTCTTTTTCTTTCTTTTTCTTTTTTTTGAGAGGAAGATCAGCCCGGAGCTAACATCTGTTGACAATCTTGCTCTTTTGCTTGAGGAAGATTGTCACTGAGCTAACGTCTATGCTAAACTTCCTCTATCTTATCTGGGATGTCGCCACAGCAAGGCTTGACGAGTGGTGCTAGGTCCCTGCCTGGGATCCAAACCTATGAACCCAGGGCCGCCAACATAGAACGTGTGAACTTAAGCACTATGCCTCTGGGCCAGCTCCTACATTTCTTTTTCCATTGAAATACATTTGACATATAACACTGTGTAAATTTAAGTTGTTCAACATGTTAATTTGACATATTTATATATTGTAATATGATTTTCATTGTAGTAATAATTAGCACCTTTATCACATTACATAATCATTTCCTTTTAATGGTTGGAATAATTAGGTTCTTGTCTCTTAGCAAGTAATGGTTATAATACAATATTGTTGTTTATATTCAGTATACTGTGTATTAGATTGTTAATGCTTATTTACTACCCATTATAAGTTTGTACCCTTAAACAACATCTGTTCTATCCCCTCACTCCCCATCATCTGGTAACCACCATTTTGTTTCCTGTTTTTATGAGTTTAACTTTTTCAGATTCCACATATAAATGATATCACATGGTAATAGTCTTTGTCTATTTGACTTATCTCACTTAGCACAATGTGCTCAAGGTCCATCCATATTGTCACATATGTGAGGAAGTCCTTCTTTCTCATGGTTGAATAATGTTCTAATATATATATATATGTATGTATGTATGTATAGACTCACACACACACAACCCACATCTTAGCTTTCTAATTTCTAATTCTATCAGTGGCTATCTTTTCTCATATCCTTTTTTAGTTTCACAGCAACTCTATTACACTTTTATAGAGACACCAACTCACATAGCCTTAACCGACACGTAGTCCACTCACTTCTTTGTAGTTCCAGTTGATCATCCATTGCAACTCTAGGATCCCTTTGGTTCACCGGCAATCAAATTTGTAGAAGAAAACTAGTCAATTTCCATTTGGTTCCTGTTTGAATCTAGGCTATGTAAGCTTAGTTACAAAGAATTCAGTGCTGACATACCTATCATTCATGTCCAGTTCTCTGTCTGTTAAAATTACAGTGGCTTTTACAAGACATTTCACTTTTTGTAAGCCCTCTTTTCAGATGATCTTAGCTTCTATTTTACTGAGGTAATTTAGGCCCACAAAACTATCTTAAATTTCTTGCTCTCAAAGTCAGCATTTCTCTGTATCTTCTCTTGTATTCTTCTCTTTCTTTTATGTCTCAAGAAAAAATATTTTTGTCTTTCTTTCTAAGACTGAACTTCATGATAAAATGTCGTGATGGAAAGAACACCATAGTTAAAGTCAAAAGCTCTACTTTCAAACCTGCTATTTCCATTATTTTGAACAAGTCACATTCCTTTCCGGGACATTATATATTTAGTTTAGTACATGTCATTAGTCTCATGGAATTCCCATATTTAGCACTATTACTTTATTGCTTGGTATAGAATTTGGAAAAAATGTATTATACTCTAAATAGCTTTTATTTGAAAGCCTTTTAAATGAAGAGAGTTTTTATAGCTATAGAAGTAATAAATTTAAGAATAACAGCCTTAAAGCATTTTTGTTTAATTGCATTTACCTCTATTATGTCTTAGGAATCTCACCGATTTTTGAGAACGATAAAAAGATCATTAAGCTATCTGACTCAATTCAATATAGTAAACAATCCCATTTAAACAAATCTTTTAAACAATGAAATATTAAATTGTAAAACTTAGGTAACATACATTAATTGGACAATGAATATTCCAAAATGCTGCCAAATCTTTAACACTGTTATTCCATAGAATTTTTTTTGTATGTTATATTCAACCTAGGATTATTTGAAAATTATAAAATTGAGCACTTAGCATACAAATTTCTGTTTTGTCAACTATATGCTATCACTGTGAAAGTGAACTACACAATAGTAATTTCTTAGTAAATATTTGTATTCATTATTCATGTTGACTTGACAACTCTGAATGACACCCTTACAATACCTCAATTCTCGTGTAATTTTCTTTTTCTCAACAGGCAGTTATATTCCATACCCAAACAAAGAGAATTTATTATAGCAAAACACAGGATCGTAACAGCACAATAGTACAATAAAATATGTTGGTGTCAATGAACATTTAAACATACTAATTCAAATGCTATTTAAGTGGTACCTTACAATTTTATGAAAATGATGATCATTGAATGTGAGCAGTCAAAAAGCTTTGAAGCAACTCCTCCTGCTCCTCATGGTATGACGTCACACTGAAGTTAGAAGCAAAATCCTAACTAATTCTTCCTTCCTCTAATGTTCGTCACAGGTTACTTCTTTTTTTTTTTTTTTTTTTTTTTAAAGATTTTATTTTTTTCCTTTTTCTCCCCAAAGCCCCCCGGTACATAGTTGTGTATTCTTCGTTGTGGGCTCTTCTAGTTGTGTCATGTGGGATGCTGCCTCAGCGTGGTCTGATGAGCAGTGCCATGTCCGCGCCCAGGATTCGAACTAACGAAACACTGGGCCGCCTGCAGCGGAGCGCACGAACTTAACCACTCGGCCACGGGGCCAGCCCCCACAGGTTACTTCTTGAAATATCCCCACATTTTCTTTCTTTCTCTTACTCTACTATAATCAGCCATCAACTTTTTTTATCTTTATGCCTTCAACTCATTCTTAATATGTGTTTCTGTTTTCATCTCCCATTGTCCCTGCCTGGGCCTCCCCCAAACTGACACTCAACCCACATATCCACTTACATAAGCTCCGACTCGTGGTCTTAGAAAGAATGATACCCTACTTCCTAGTCTATTCATTGAGAGTCATCTCTGGATGAACTGCTTTCCCCCTGACTCCTCTAGAAGACTTCACTTGTTTTCTCTGGGTCTTCAATGATTTCCCACGGCCTACATTTTTTTCCTCTTTCCAGTAGATGTGAACATCACTACCAATATTGTAAAATATCGATTTTTACATGTACTCTAAAGTGCTCTTAACATGTTCTGTCCCATAAAATCAATATTTAACAATTTACTGCCTCAAGGAGCTGAAATTCCTTAGCATAGCTAAGCATAGTTTAAAAACCCTTCAAATTCTATGTAATCTTAGCAGAATGGTTTCTCATTCACTTTGTAATGCACAACTCTTTAAATTTCTATTGCTTTTTTTCTCTTTCACACTTTTGGTTCCAAGCATTTTTTCCTTTTCCTGTTTTTAAATCTATCCAAGTCCATTTGTATACTTGCATCCCAAATCATGACTTTAAAAGCTTTGCAGACCAGTACAGTTCTTCAGAATAACAGCACTTATTGTCTATGACAATTTTCTAGCAGTAAGTCTTTCTCTGTTTCCTAAATTTTTAATATATTTACCTCATATGATAATATAATTATTGACAATTAAAATCATCATTTGTCCAACAACTAAAATCACAAGATAGAAAATTTTTTGTGTGAGCTTACATCTCATACTTGTTTCAATCTATGACAGAGACTCCATGTACATTACCTTCCTCTCTTTTTCTGCCTTCTCTAGTTTTAACTGAGCATTTTATGACTCTAATTTCTCCTCTTTTTTAACATGTCACACTTTTACATTTTTTTTTCATGATTGCTATACCACTCCCAAGATACTGCAGGTACCTTATAACAGAGTATTCCTAATTCCCCACCCCTGCCCCTGTGATGTGATTGTCATTCATGTCAGTTATCCATCTATTATAATCACCCAATACATTGTCCCTATTATATTTTTGGCCAATAGTTATCTATTAGGTCATTTTATTAAGAATAAGAAAAATAAAACATTTTGCTTTACTTTTTTGTTTATCTAAGAAAGTTTTATTTGCCCTTTACTTTTGAAGGATATTTTTGCTTAATCCAGGATGCTATCTTGGTGATATTTTTCTTTCAATATTTCAAATATTTCACTCCACTCTATTCTTGTTTGCATGGTTTCTGATGAGGAGTTCAGTGTAACTATTATCCTTGTTTTTTCTATAAGTAGGGTCCCTTTTCTTTGGCTTTTTTCAAAATTTTCTTTTTGTGTTTGGCTTTCCAGTTTACCTTGTGAACTTAATTCTCTGATGGATCTAAAAAAGTCATTGATTTTAAATTTGTTCAGATTTTTTCTCACGAGGATGGGAGTGACAACTTCCAAGCACTTTGCATGGAAAAGCTAAAACTCTCTTTGCCTACATTATTGTTCCTTATAAAATTAGTTTATTTTTTTAAAATTAGCAAATATTAATATGGAGTAATAATGCCATAGGAAATAATATTTTATTTAACATGATTTCATTAAGACTTTCATGTAAACATAGTCATTTAGCATGCCATAACCTTTACATATTATTTTTTATTATATGGGTTTCTTTTATATCAAGAAAAGATGTAAATAATGAAAAATTACATTTGCACTTTTATGCAAATCTGATGTCACATAGATTTCCTACATTTATATATACTGTGCATTAATTAAGCCAGAAAAAGGGATAATTTGACAATTGTATTGATTCTCAAGACAGCACTTAAATATTTATAGATTACTTATGTCTCACTTCTAATATATGTTTGAGTAGTACCAAAAAGCCCCACTTAATGTTCTTTGAATACTTCCAGTAAATGTGAATTCTATGATAATTTTCTTTGTCACTAGCCCTCTGGACCTAAATTTTATTTTCATGGATTACCAAGATTGAAAGATGCAATACAGAGTAAAAAGAAATTAACTCATCATATGTATGATATAAAATATCTAGATTCTTTAAATATCTTATGATTATCTGGAGAATTTCTATGGTTATTGTTCCATTTCTAAAATGGAAAATTTTCCACAGCATCCTGTAAATAGGTAAAATTTTGAAAGCATAGATCAGAAGCTGTAGTAATTATACAATCATTGAGCAAAACATAAGGAGTTTCAACTTAGAACAATCTACTCTGGAATGTATCCTATGTATAAGGTGTATTTCCCAAATATTTGTAGCAAATTACACATGATAAAAGATTTATGCCACAATATCTAATGTGGTTCTTAATATACATAGAGGAAATATTTACGAAAATTACATTCTAAGTTGGAGAAGATCAAGGAACATAGAGAGGTAAGATTTTTATACTCAAACTGGTATAAGATCAACCCCAGTAGACTTTGATAAGTTATGTATATATAATGTAAAACCTAAAGCAAACATTTTAAAAAGCTTTATAAATAATACACATGTAAGGAGTATAGATAACTCAAAATGAAAATTTTAAAAAATTCTCAACTAACTCATATGAGGATAAGAAAGAAAATAGAAAAACTGACAAACAGAAAATAAAACCCAAAATGTTAGACTTAATATTTAACATTTAATAACAAAATTAAATGAAAATGGATTAAGTAAACCAAAGTAAAAAGTAGATAACAAATAAACAATGTGATCTAACCATATACTATCTACAAGGAATTTGTGTAAAATATAATGATATAGGAAGGTGAAATTAAAAGGATAGAAAAAGATATACCATATATACATTAATGGAAAGAAAGTAGGAGTGGCTATGTCAATATCAGATGAAGTAGATTTCAGACCAAAGAAAATTACCAGGAATAAAGAGGATATTACGTAATGATAAAAATGATCAATCCACCAAACACAAAGCAATGTTAAATGTGTATGCACCAAACAACAGAGCTGCAAAAGTTATAAAAGAAGAAACAGACATCCACAAATATATTTGGAGACTTCAACATCCTCTCTCAATAAATAATGGAAAAATTTGGCAGAAAATCAGCAAGGATATAGCAAAAATGAAAAACACCATCAACCAACATGATCTAATCAATATTTACTGAACGTTCCTCTCAATGACAGCAGAAGACATGTTCTTTTTAATTGGCTAAGCAACATATATTAAGATAGATCAAACATTATGCCAAAAGAGAAACTTCAACAAATTTAAAATAATTAAAATCATACGGAGTGTACTCTCTGACCACAATGGCCTTATATTAGAAATGAGTATAAAGAGCCATAGCAGGAAAATCTCCAAACATTCAGAAACTAAAAACTACTTCTAAATCGCAATGAGCTAAATAAGAGGTCTCAAGGAAAATAAAAATTACATTTAAAAAATGTAAACACAACATATCAAAATTTGTGAGACTCAGCTAATGCAGTGTTCATGGGAAATTTATAACACTAAATGCGTATATTAGGAAAACTCTCAAGTCAATAATTTCCCATTTTCAGTCAGTAAAAGAAGGGCAAAATAAACCCAAAGCAATCAGATTGAAGGAAATGATAAAGATAGGAGCAGAAATCAATGATATTAAAACAGGAAATAATAGAGAAATTCAATAAACAAAAAACTTGTTCTTGGTAAAGATGAATAAAATTGTCAAACTTCTATGAATGTTGACAAAGCAAAAAGAAAGAAAATGTATTTTGTATTAAGATTTGTATTTGTATTTAATTCTTAGTATTAACAATGAAAGAGAGAATATCACTACAAACCCTGCTGATAAAAAAGGATAGTAAACAGATATTACCAACAATTCTAAACACATAAATTTGACTTAGATGAAGCATACTAATTTTTTGAAAAGTAAAAACTGCTACAACTTACTCAATGTAAGGTAAATAAACTCGAAACGATATAAGAACTAAGGGAATTTAATTTGTAACTATGCACTTCCTGAAAAAGAGATGACCATGTGCAGATGGTTTCACTGGAAAAATCCAACAAATGTTTAAAAAAGAAATAGCTGCAATTCTCCACAATCTTTTCCAGAGAATAAAAAAGGGAGTAGTCCTCAATTCATTCCATGAAATTAGTATTAACCTGATA
The DNA here is from genome assembly GCF_021613505.1 of Equus quagga. Taxonomy (NCBI): domain Eukaryota; kingdom Metazoa; phylum Chordata; class Mammalia; order Perissodactyla; family Equidae; genus Equus; species Equus quagga. The sequence goes on from NC_060278.1 coordinate 50,617,450, forward strand.
CCAAAATAATGAAAAGATAAGACAAAAAGGAAACCACAAACCTATATGTCTCATAAACATGGATGCCAAGATTCTTAACAAAATATTAATAAATAGAACTCAACAATATATAAAAAGAACTATATTCTATGACCAAGTGAGTTTATTCCAGGCTGTTTCAATATCTGAAAACCAATGTAATACACTATATTAACAGGCTAAAGAAGAAGAAATAAATAATGATAGCAATTGATGTAGAAAAAATTTAAGAATTCATGATAGGCCTGGCCCGGTGGTGCAGCAGTTAAGTTCACACGTTCTGCTTCGGCGGCCCAGGGTTCGCTGGTTTGTATCCTGGGTGTGGACATGGCACCACTTGGCAAGCCATGCTGTGGCAGGCGTCCCACATATAAAGTAGAGGAAGGTGGGCATGGATGTTAGCTCAGGGCCAGTCTTCCTCAGCAAAAAGAGGAGGATTGGCAGCAGCTGTTAGCTCAGGGCTAATCTTCCTCAAAAGAAAAAAGATTTTCATGATAAAAAAGACTATAAGAAAAATAGTAGTAGACAGATATTTCCTCAACTTAACAAAGAACATCTACAAAAGCAAACAAGAGTTACCATATAGTTACTGTTAAGTTTGGTCTTTCTTTCCAAGGCAAATCCTCATGATAGAAAGCCATAATGGAAAGAACATTGTAGTTCAAGTCAGAAGCTCTGCCTTCACACTTGGCATTTCTATTATTTTGGAGGAGGAATGGACACATTGATCAGTGTAATGGAATAGAGAACACAGAAATAATACCTAGGTAAGTACAGCTAACTACTTTTTGACAAAGGTGCAAAACCAACTCAATGCCGAAGGATAATCATTTCAATGAATCATGCTGGAGTAATGTGATATCCACACACACACACACACACACACCCCAACAACAACAACTAGCCTTGACCTAAACCTCACACTTTATACAAAATTAACTATACATGGATTACAGATTTAATATTAAATGTAAACCTATAGTTTAATATAGTCAAAAAAATATTGGTATCTAGGGCCCAGTGAAATGACGTGACACTAAGAGCATGACCCATAAAATTAAAAAATCCATAAGTTGAGCATCATCAAAATTAAAATGTTTTGTTCTGCAAAAGATCCTATTAAGAGGATGACAAGATAACCTACAGACTGGGGGAAAATATTTGCAAGCTATACACCTGACAAAGAAATCATATATGGAACATATAAAGAACTCTCAAAATTCAACTCGTATAAAACCAGACAATCTAATTAGAAAATAGCCATGAGATCTGAAAAGATATTTCCTGGGAGTGGATATATGGATGACAAATAAGCAAATGAGAAGATGTTCAGCATCACTTGCCATTAGAGAAATTAAGATCATAATGAGATATCACTATGTCTACTAGAACAGCTGAAATTAAAAATAATGTCAATACAAAGGATGATGCAAAGGGACTGGATCTCTCATACAGTGCTGATGGGAGTGTAAAAATTACAGCCACTCTGGAAAATACACTGGGCAGTTTCTAAAAAACAACATACACTCCCGTGAGATAGTTGCACTCACTCTCGTGTGTTTATGTCAGAAAAATTAAAGTTTATCTCCACACAAAATTTCTACACAATTATTAGCAGCTATTTTAATAGCCAAGCACTAGAAACAACCAAAATGCCCTTTAATCGGTAAATAGTTTAACTGTGCTACATGCATACGACAGAACAGTACTCAGTGATAAAAAGGAGCAAATTATTGATGTGCACAGCCTGGATGGACCTCAAGGACATCATGCTGAGTGAAAAAAAAAACAATTTCATAAGATCACATACTATGCGATTCAATTTATATAACGTTCTTGAAATGACAAAGTCATAGAGATGGAAAAATGGTTGGTGTTTGCTAGGATTTAAGCACGGTAAGGGGGCAGCGAGTGTGTGACTATGAAGGCTTACCACAAGGCACATCTTTGTAAGGATGAAATGTTGTGTCTCCTGATTGTGATAGTGATTAGACAATTCCGTATGTGTAAATATGCATGGTCATATTCCCATTTTTGATAGTTTACTATAATTAGATAAGACGTAACCATTGGGAGAAACTGGGTGAAGTGCACATGGGAACTTCTGTGTTAATTATACAATTTCCTATGAATATATAATTATTTCAAAATACAAAGCTTTTTTTCTTTTTTTAAGAGTTACTTATACCCTCACCAAACAACATTGACGCTTATCTACTTCAACACGATCTGTGTTCTCTATTAACCATTTGTAATCCTTTTCCGCAAGACTCACGAGGAGCTTGGCGTTAATCTATAGACTGTCTGCAGCCCCAAATATACCACAGCTATTCCAGGAAGAGAGTCCAGGTTGCATTGGCTGAAAGAAACCTGATTCTACCTATTTAGCCAAGAAATTCTTTAACTGAGAATAAAACAAGTAATTAGAGTGTTGGAATATAGGTCTTTAATCCCTTTGACTTTAACTTACAAGGGCAATGGAATTTGGTTTAAGACATTAACTCTTTTAGATGTCCATGTCTTTGAAATTTAACTTGCAAAGACTTAGTCTCTCAACTGCATTTCTCCCTAGGAATTCAATAAAAGGGAAATTACATTCAAATCTGGGGCTCGTCTATGTAGTTGCTGGATCACTCATTGTTTGATCAGAGAAGCAGCAACAGTAGGAGTACTATGGAATAATTGATTTATTATAGTAATTACAACTTAGACAATTAAGAGGGGAATTATGGTCTGGAATGGAGAGTTGGGTTATCAGAGAAAAGTCACTAATCAGCCCTTATTAAACCCTGGGAGCATTTGGACAAGTAGGAGCTTGCAGAGAAATCTGGGAAGTTAGACATATCCACCTGCCAGAGAGGAATCACAGAAGAGAGTTAGGTGATGGGAAGTCTGTGGATGGCTGTGTCTCTGTGTCTGTCGGTGGGTGGTCGGTCACCAGGAAGAAGAGTTAAGTGTAGGGGGAAGGGAATGAGGACAAGCATGAACTTGACAGCACCGCTGCATCTTTCTCTAAGCATGGAGTAGATGGAGGGCAGGTGCCAGCCCACTGGCTGTATCTGCATCTCTCTCTCTGCTTCCGATCACTAGCACCAACAGAGAAGATGGATGATGCCTCACTGCCACTCTCCAAATCTCACATATATTTCAAGTCTCATATATATCTCTCTTTCGACCAATTCTGACTTAGAATCATAGAGGGAAAGGAATTCTGGGAAACATACTTCTAATAGCCCAGCTGACACAGTCCCAAACCAACACAGTTACTGCTTAAAATCCGAGTGCTTTCATGCTGACTTTCCATCTCATAGCAGAACCACTGATGCAATATGTTTGAAAACATGGGTGGATACAATTTGAAAGGGGAAAGAAATATGGCAGTAACTTTTTCAGACGTGAATAAAGTGTTCACTCAATCAATTTAATAAACAAATACAATTGTTTTTTATGTATTTTTCTGCCTTTAAGAGACACAATCGGGGTCGGCCCAGTGGCACAGTGGTTAAGTTTGCATGTTCCACTTTGGCAGCACGGTGTTCCCCGGTTCAGATCCCTGGACTTATGCATCACTTATCAAGCCATGCTGTGGCAGGCGTCCCACATATAAAATAGAGGAAGATGGGCACAGATGTGAGCTCAGGGCCAGTCTTCCTCAGCAAAAAGAGGAGGATTCGTGGCAGATGTTAGTGCAGAAAAAAAAAAGAGACACGATGTATCTCTCTGTAAGTACTCTTTGAGGAGTATACTAAATAGGAGTATTTTGTATGAACGTAAAGACTTTGTAAGGGTCTGAAAAAGAGTCCTTAACTTCTCCACTATACAGCAACAACATTTCTATCCGATTATGGCCTTAATGTTTTATGGAGATAGGTTAAAAGAAATAGAGTTTTGGAATATTGGGAGAGAATGAAATTATTCTTGACACCTGATGTTTCCAGCTAGGAGGAGGGGTACCTGCTAGTTTCATCTCCCTGGCCTCCTTCAATTCCTTTCATTTCCTTCAATTCATTTCTAGGGAAGGAGGAATAACTTACGTGATTACTGGATTTGGAACAAAGATTGGGGCATATGCTCAACCGCTCCATTATAATTGTCTTAGGAAACAGTTGTCCACAGGAAACATGATTTTACTCCCAGGAGACCTGTTGTTTTCCAGTGCCTGTAAACTGTTGTTTGCAGTCACCCGTAGCTAAACCAATCGATCTAATTCTGATGTTCAGGAACAGAAAAACCATGTCTCCTGATAACATTTTGTTAACCATATGCCTGGCTCCTTATTTCTATCCATTATTTCAGAACTTGGGCAGGAAAAAATGATGCAATTTATTAGCCCTCTTCATCTCAAGCTGTTAACTATTGTTACTTAAAGGTAAAATACATCCCAAATGATAGAATATTTTTGCTTTGGGAAAGTGCCATCTCAATGGCTCCTGCTCAGAGGAGAATAGGTGACTAATCTGATGGAAATATTGGCGCAATACTCACTGCTCTTACATACATTACAGCAATATGTTAGGCTGTTATAAGAACTTCCAAAATACACTGCTTTTACTGGGCAAAAATTATTTCACCCTGAACAGAAGAGAGAAGGCAGGTGACCCAGGGCTGATATTCAAAGCAAGTAGATGTGAGACTCCTTCCTCTCCATTCTTAGGCTCTGCCTTAATCTATAATCAAAGATGTCTTACTTCTGCATTCCAGCCCAAGTATGGAGTGGGAGGAAGAGAGGAGCAAAAGAAGGGCTCTCTCCTTTCAACAAATAGAAGGACAAAACTAAGTCACATCTTTTGCCCCTGTGCCATTTGTCCAAACCTCATCACGTTGCCACATTGCTGAAAGAGGCTTTGCCAGAGTAGTCATTTTCTCAGCTGGATTTATTTATCTTTTTATTGTATAAGAAGAGGAGGATTGATATCAGGCAAGAATTAGTGATCTCAACCACGATACCTGGCCTGCATTTCTGGCTACACCTGATTTGGCGCAAAATCAGCTACATCTGACTCTGGTACGTCTGCTTTACTATGTCTGAATTTTTTCTACTCTGCTCTGTAAATATCTGGGAAACTGAGTCAGAGCTCACACCACGCCTTCTGGTGGCTGGCCAAAGGACACATCTCTTCTCACCCAGCTCTTGCTTTTTTGTGTCTGACAGTGTGCGGCAGGCTGCAATGCTATATGTGCATAATTTTAGTACATTACTAGCTCTAGTCAATTCACTAGCTGGCTCTAACATCAGGTTTGCGAGCAGGCATTTTTGTGGATTTCAATTCCAAGCTTTGATCTTCGACACAGTTATAAAAGAAGATGTCTGTGATTTGGTGCTCAACTTTTGTGTCTATTTTTTGAATTTTCACAGAAGCTAGGGAGGAGAGAGCTATAATTAGATGCCACGCCAACTCCAACATAGATTAATTTATTGATCCTGAAAACCATACAGTGAGTGAAGTGACGCACTATTGTTATTTCCAAGTAAATATGAGGAAATTAACATCAGGAGAGTTCATTTTAAGGAGAGAATATCTTAGAACTTACATAAAATCAGAAGGTACACACTCTGGGAAATGCTAGTACAGTTTCAATTAATTGCTTATTTGCTCAAAATAGTACAGAGAAAGATAACTGGAAATATTTTTAAAGCATAATAACTTCTTTATGAGGATAAATAAAAATTATTAGTGATTCAGAAACGAAAGAATATGGCTTTGGAGTAAGAAAAGACTATTCGCTTTAACTCAGATCATCCATTTCTTAGTTACATAAACTAATATAACTATAGTTTATATAACTAACTATATACAAATGTTATTTAAACTCTCAGAACTTCTGTTTTCTATTCTGAATGAGCGTGATAATGCTTCACAAGATTTTTGGGAGGATCAAGTAAGAGGTAAAATGCAAAAACATGTACCCAGTTTTTGTTTTGTTTTTGCTGAGGAAGATTTGCCCTAGGCTAACATCTGTTACCAATCTTCCTCTTTCTTTCTTTTTTTTATGTGAGCCATGGCCATAGCATGGCCACCTACAGACAAATGGTACGGTTCCACACCCAGGAACTGAACCCAGGCTACCAAAGCAGACCTCGCTGAACTTTAACCACTAGGCCATTGGGGCTGGCCTGATACCCCAGTATTTAACATATGACACTTAATATAATTTAATTTCATCCCAATCACATAAACCCAAAGTAGATTTGAATAAAATTAAGTAAGAACTTGTTTGCTTTATTTCATAACATAAAACATTTGGATTTAAATTTAAAAATTATGGGCATTTGTCATATTGACTTTTTTCCAGTTACTGCCCAAGAGTAGAAATTCAATAAATATTCATTTGATGAAGGCATTGAGGATCTTACATCAAAGGCTTAACAGTATAGGCTTAACAGCATAAATAATTTGAAGGCATTATTGCATTAATATAAGAGAAATTCTAAATATATATGGTTTGAGGTTGATATAAAAGAAGACAAACAAAATTTCCATACAATTTCTCTTGAAATCACTGTTGAATAATTGGATAATGTATCAGTTTAGTATTTCTTATATTCCAGTATATAAGCTTCTATTTTGTTGAGTTAACTTTAAATAATAAGAGCTTGATGCTCTCTGAGATTCCTTCAAATGTTAAAGCAATCCCTCTTTTCTTACAAATTGCTGGAAAGATTTCTAAGGAAAATTGTTTTCCCTTCTCTTTTCTCAAACAAGAACAATAAAAAAAAAACACTCAATACTGTGCACGAATCATTCTCATTTGATGTTGAAAGAGATGATCCCGTTAAGATGATTATCACTTACAAAAACCTTTTGCTTTACAGTCTGGGATAGATTGCTTATTGACTTACTACTCTTCAATTCCATCCTGTCTACCTTCTAAGATTGAGTAGTTCCTGTGTTTCCTTCTAAATGAATCCAAATCTTCAATATTATTCTTTGCTCATAGGACGTCATAGCAAATGTATTCTATGTTGTGCAAGAAAGTGATTCTTTTACATATTATTTAAAAAAGTAGTCTATCGGGAAATGTAAGGAAGAGAAATACATCCATGTAATATGGATTTCTGATAGAAAAAAATATTTTTTTCAAAATTTTATGTTTACTGAAGGATGTTATGAAATTACCTTCAGGTGAGTGAACAGGAGAACGGAGATTAGCAACACAACCATCAGTGACAGGAGAAGATGGGGCTGGGGACAAGAAGGAGGACAGTTAAAAGGAGACCCAGGCAGAAAAAATAGTTGAGTAACAAGCCTGACTAAATAAAACGTTTCTTTGATAGCGTCAACCTTTAAAAACAGAAACCGGTCTAAAAGGTAAAGAGTTTATTTGAGATCAAAGAATTGCAATTCAGGGAGAAGAGATTCAAGCAGAAACCCAAATAGTGGCCTAATTACAGGAGAAGAGCTTGGGGCTTTTATGGGAACAAGGAGGAAGATGAGGTAAGACGGCTTTTCTGAAGAATTCATTGGTGCTGACAGGCTAAGTTACTCTTGGCCCTTCGTGATTGCTTACTGACTCTGTCTTCAGATAGGAAGTCTGTAATCTTCAGTCCTTGTGGTCAGGATGTCCATTTTCCTGCTGCCTTCTCAAACAATAGTTTGTAAAACAATTGTGGTTTGGTCCAGTCCAAAGGTTTGGAACAAGACTAGCAAGGCAATTCCGTCGAATGGCTACTTCGGCTCTATTTTAAAATGGCTCCACTTATGTCAATTTTCACAATAGAAAGGAACCTAACTTACAACTTCTCAAAGTCCATAACCTTAGAGAAATGAAGAGAAAAAGAGAGTACAGAAATCAAACTGACCTCTATAGTAATGAAAGGTAGTGACAAACTCAAACAGAAGTTAATAGGAAGAAAACAATAATATATATCATGCAGAAGGTATATTCAGGTGAATAATCAGTATGGTGAAATTTGATGCGAATAGTTTAGTAAAATATTGTGATACTTGAATCAATTAGAAATAAAATATAATAAGCATGTTTGATATGCAAAATGTGATTGGATTCAGATCAAATAGACTCAAGTTGAATACTAATACTCTGAATTAATGGGAAAAAAGGTCCCAGGAAAAAGGAAGAAAAGAAAAAAGTCTAGAAATAATCTCTCTGTAATTGTAAGTGCAACAGTTAAACAATACTTCAGACAGCAGAAGTTGATCTTTGGGAAAATACATTCTGTTGACTCTTTTATTAGAAGAAGAAGGTGGGTGTGTGGAAACAAGAACAGAATATTGTCAACTGGAGCAAATGATGTATTTCAAACGAAAGACATGTCCAACATAACAGACAATCAAATGCCTAGAAGCTTTTGGAAAGATTTCTTAGAGAGTTTATCCCTGGTATATCCACAATAAAGCTTATTAAAATTGTCCTGTCTTTGAGAGGTTCTGTAACTACTGTTTTCACTAGCAGCAGAAATACTGCTCTTTGATCAGAAAGGAATATGCTTTTGCTGCCAGTGGTAACCTGAGGAAGATTATGATCTATGCATCGACTATGCATTTTTGAGTACCTGTTAAGTGCCGGGCATTGTGTTAGGCACTTCAAACTACAAAAACGAAGAGACAATGCCCTCATTCTAAGGATATTAACAGTTAGTGACAGACGAAGCTGTTACCACACAAAGGGCACTATCTGCTGGCTGCGAGACAAAAGCCAGTTGTCAAGAGGCAAGATGGCGGCAGAAAAAGGGCATTTTATTACAGCTTTTTAGCAAGAGTGAAGATGGCTGATGGCTGACTAACGTCCAAAAGGACCATCTTAAGGGGGCACAGAATCTTGAAGCAGTTATACAGGCAAGTGGGTTACAGGGGAGGGGCACTAGGAATGTTGACCCTCTGGTGTTACAGACTGGGAGTGGCCGCACCAGGTAGACTCTCCGTCTAGGGGTCATCACATTCCTAAGAAACTCAAAAGAAGTTATTGTCTTACTGCAGCTGGGAGGTATATGCACAAGCAGGGGTCATAAAATCTACAGAGCAGGGCGGATCTCCTCGAGGGAGCATATCCAGCTGGGTTAGTTAGAGATCACTCAAAGTTACGATATTGTTTCTTTTCTACAATATGGCTTCCCTTATGTCAGCCTTGTGTTGAGCTGGTATCAAAGCCAGCAAACACATTTGAAATGAAATTTAATCCCTGATTAGAGATTAGCATTGAATTCTGCTAATTCAGATACCACAGTGCAACTGTACTTGACCTAAGACTTGAGGCATAAATATGCACTATCTACCTCAAATAAAGGGTGTTGTTTTTTTGCCACAATATGAAATCTTGCAAAGGACTCAATAGCCTACTGATTACAGACTGAGTCACACAACTTTTTATTGAGTATTGGATTTTCTTCTTAATAACTTGAGAATACTAAATTTGAAGCTTCATATAGGAGGCAGAATATTATAAAAGTGACATTTCAATTGAGTGTCTGAGGCATATTTGTGTTGTGTTTCCTCTTTTGTGAGCCAAGTGTATCTAGATATTTAGTATTAGCTTTACCAAGGAGAAGAGCCTATCAGACTCCCATGTTTTCAGTGATTGAACTTTGCCCATCCACGTGATTGGAGTAGGTTGAACTATGTCAAAGTCTTGTATTGACTCTGCTATTTGTCCTGAGTAAACACCGAATACTGAGGAGTAACCTAAAGACTCTACTGAAAAGAATACATCATGTAGCACATTGCTTCAATTAGAAGGCACACCTGTATTACTATACTATACTATACTACTATACTATGTTATATAGGATGTATATGACAATTACTCTATGTAAATATAGTCTTAAAACAAACTATTAACAAAACATTGGGTTTTGGTTTTATCTATATGTTACATCTTCAGGATACGTAAAGAATACATTATTAAATTCATGGTCACAACACACAAACATACACACATACACACGTACATACAAGCATACACACACCAGTGAAATATGAAGAATGCAAATTTGTGAGAGCAGTGTTGTCTCTTCATTTTGTTACAAAGAAAAATAGCACTACTATAAATTTTCTTTGAACTGTCCAAAATATGAATTGAAATGGATCTTCAGAAGCACACATAAACATTCATTAGGACTCAGCATGATTTTTATTGCTTTGTAAATAAATGAAAGCTTTTGAGATTTAAGTGAAATATTTTAGGAATTCAAATGTGTGTACGTGTGTTTCAAGCAAAATAGCATTTCAAAGGCAGAAATAAAATACCACATACTATATGATTCCATTCATATGAAATGTCCAAAAATGACAAAGCTTTGGAGACAGAAAGTAGATTAGTGGTTGTCTGAAGCTGGAGGGGTGGGAATGGGAATTAACAGCAAATGGGCAGGAGGGATAATTTTAGTGATGAAAATATTCTACACTATACTACGGGGATGGTTGCACGAATCAGTGAACTTACTCAAAATTGTTGAATCATATAGTTAACATAGGTGAATTTTATGATCTGATGAATTTTATGATAAATTATACTTCAATAACTATTTTAAAAAGAAAAAGAAATATGTTTCAATAAATAAATAGAGAAACTTCATCTGGAAAAAAGTCAGTATTTTTTAGTGAGTTAATGTTTATTTCATCTTATGAATAGCTTCTTATAGCTTTAAAGAGTAAAATGTTTTGCCAAGTGGTATTTCAATAAAATGACTTAGAACACTTTATGGCTTAATGTTGTGGTAATGATATTATTACAACTTTTCACTTGTTTCACCTTGATGTTTGTGTTCATATGTCATAATCATAAATCTTACTAATTAATTTAACGACTGAGAACCATTCCATCAATTGGACACACCACAGTTAACCAACCCTCTATTGATAAATGTTTGGCTGTTTGCTCTAGTAAATAAGCCCTTTAAGTTAGGACATTGTTGCCTATGTTCATTTGGATATTATAAACGTTTCTTTGATATATTTCCCACAGGTTAAAATATACAATGTGTTCATATTTTTTGTCTTGCAATTTTTGGCTGCCTGCCTATATGTTTAGGATGAGGTCTGTGATGTGGGTATCCTCTGCTGCTACCTGTGTTGAATTGTCTTCCACTTTTTCTCTCTCTTAAATGTGGAGGTTGTTGACAGTTCTGGTTCCCAAGGTTGGGACTTGTCAACTGTGGCTTCCTATTAACATGAGTGGGTGAGGGAGCTGTCTTTAGGTTAGAGGAGCCCAATTCTAAGACGAGGAAGCCTTTTGTGGAGTACAAATAGCTAAGCCATCACTATTTGTTATTGCATAGTAGTATACTCAGTGCCATTATATAAAGGTCATCTGTTTTTGTTTGACTTTTGCTTTTCAGTCATGAAAGTTCCTAATCAACTTCAGCTCCACTTTAGTGGGACAGAGAGGTCTCATTTTTTGCAGCTGTTTTGTTGGCTGATTTTCTAATTCTTTTGTTTTGGTACCATCCCTATCACCTCTGACTTCTGCACTGCTGACTCAGAGTCTTGGATTTCCCTGGCACATGTATAGATATTAATTTACAAAACACAGTAATAAACTTTTCTAAAAGAAAAATAAGCGCCTTAGAAGTGCCAGGCTCCTTTTATTTACCAATATAGTTTAGCAACAAATTACATACAAATATATCTCATATTAAATTTAAAAATCACATGATACTCTATAGTATTGCTGTTTCTGGATTTAATGATGTTAGGGATTCTCAATCTTGGCAGCAAACTAAAATCACTCAGGGAACTTTTTAAAATTGTAATGCCCAGTCTCCAATAACAATTAAATCACTGTCTCTAATAGAGAGAAGGCAAACCCAAGAATCATATTTATAAACTTCTTTAAATGATCTCAACAAGCAGTGAAGGGTGGAAATTTAGATGTCCTTATTTTTTTGTCTCAAATAATAATGCAGTAACCATCCTAATTCTCTTACTTTTGAAAAATTATTTGAGGCATTTTTCATGATAGATACCCAGAAATGAAATTTCTGGGTGAAGCGGTACACCCTATCTAAATGTCTGTATGAATTGTCAAGATGCCCTTTGAAAGTTTGTGAGTTAAATAATACGTGATGATACCCCATATTTCTTCACATAAAGGTCAGGACTAGATATTATGAGTAAATTTAGAGATGAGATTTTTTCATTTATCATATCTTATTATTGTTGTAACACATCAGTGCAAGAATCAGTGTCATACAAAATCTAAATATGAGAATCTACTATTCCTTTATACCTACTTTTCATTATTAAGAGAAGTACAATTTCTCCATATTTTGCCTATGTTTTGATTATTTTCTAGCAATATAATGTCAATTCCCATATGTATCCAATTTTATAAAAGATAATAGAATATACCAACTTCTGTTTTGATATCTAAATTATTCAGAATTTGCTGTATTTGGAGAGGTGGACCCAAAGCATATAGCTCCCATGTTTTCTCTACAGGTTCCCTCTATAATTTGAAAATAATTCAAAAGCATGTTAAGTATGGTGATAATGTTATATTATATACTATGAAAATGACTGTTATAATTAGGGTCACAGAAAAATAGGTAGTCTTATATCATCGATCCCATGCAGCTTGAAAAAAGAAAAGTTTAAAATATGAGTATTATATTGCTTCTCTTTTAATCTCTTTTCTATCCTCTTTACTTTTTTCTGGGATGTATTCTGCTCTATAGAGTTGATAACAAGTAGACATCTTTCTTTGATTCCATTTGTGGTTTTTGCTTTGCTAGAATAAATCCATATTGCACAGGCATAAACTTTAGAGCATCTGTAAGTGGCAAGTCTGAGTTATTCTTAATTTATAAGCATCTTTGTTTTATTTTTAAACAAAATGGATAATTTATTTAGATAGAGATATCAGGGTTCTAAATAATTTTATTTAATATAGTATTCACTTTAGATATGAGTGTGTTACTTATTGTTTTCCATTCTAATTTTTGGGGACAGATAATCTGTTTTATGCTGTTCTACATTCTATCTCTCCTAAAGGATTTTAGAAGTTTTTCTTTATCCTTGAGATTATGAAATTTCATAAGTTATTGACACACTTTTTAAATGTTTTTGTTGATATTTGTCCACAATTTTAATCGGGAAAATAGTATTGTTTAAATTGAGATAAATTTTCTTTTGTTTTGGAAAGTTCTCACTATAGAATGATCTACCCCCTCCCAATTATCTATCTTTCTAGAAATTCATATTTTTTATTCGTTTATCAAGATTATAATCTCTAGGCCACTAAATTGCTCTCCATCGATGTTCATTTTTTTTAAAGATTTTATTTTTCTCCCCAAAGCCCCCCAGTCCATAGCTGTATATTCTTCGTTGTGGGTCCTTCCAGCCGTGGCATGCAGGATGCCACCCCAGTGTGGCTTGATGAGCAGTGCCATGTCCACGCCCAGGATTCGAACCAATGAAACACTGGGCCACCTACAGCAGAGCGCGCGAACTCAACCACTCGGCCACGGGGCCAGCCCCTCCATCAACGTTCATTTTATTCTCATCTACTGTATTTTACAATAATGTAAATAATATACTTTATCAATATAAAAAGTAATATTTTATAATATTACAATTAGTCATCAATCATTGATTCAAGCCGATAGTCTAGATTAGGCTATAGTGACAACTAACTTCAAGCTCTCAGTGGGAAAGAAGATCTCAAAATATTTCTAACTCCTCTCAGATCTAACTGCATTCAGATCAACAAGGGCCGCTTGTTCCCACAGTCATTCAGGGTAGAGTCTGTCAGAAATTCCACCATCTTTAGATGTACCACGTGAAACATGAGACCTCCACATTTTCCACAGCAGAGTAAAAGAGAGACTGGAGAATCCCACTTAGGACTTAGAGTGTCACAGCCCTAAAGTAGCACACGGAAACAGTTCTGCTCACATTTTATTGGATGGAACTAATCACAAGAACCTACCCAATGGCAAGGGGCAGAGAAGTGCAATTAATATCCAATATTCCATATGTCCTATAGGGAAGGAGACCTGAGTGTTGGCAATTACTTACAGTGTCTTCCAAAATCTACCCTCCTGGAAACAAATATTTAGTACACTCTTCTTCCCCCGCATACAACACATTTAACTCTCTTTAGGGAACGTAATGCAAAATTAGAATGCATTCATGGTATTGGGCTCAAAATCCAGGATGTCTATGCTGATAAACATTGGTCTTGGATGTGGCCTCTCTTCATCCAAAGATCCATGAACTTACAACAAACAGGTTACCCATCCATCTCATAATCAACAATAATGAATATACAGGGCTGGAAGATGGAAAAGATAAACTGCAATAAACAGCCTTATTTGAAATGTGAAGAATTAGTGGACATAATGAAGTCACTGGCCCTGAGGACATCTGCAATCTACAGGGAAATTATTTGTGAGCTCACAGGCCCTGTGAATGGGGAATAAGTTTCTATTCTAGCATTGTGGGGGGAGTGTCCTCGTTCATTTTCCTCCTTGACTCCAGCCTCCATTCTCTGTGAAGTTTTTTGTTTTACATTATCCTTTGGCCACATATGAAGAGACTTGACTCTCTTTAGGGGTTGCATAGATTTCTCATCCTTGTTCTTACTCATAGAAGTTTGGGAGCTCAAAGAGGATATTTTTAAACATTTTATTATGAAAAATTTTATACTGAGAACAAATATGAAATAATTTTCCAGTGAAATTTTGTATATTCACTACCTAGATTCTATCATTAACATTTCACTGTATATATGAACATTTCACTATATATATATCATGTATTTATCCAACTACCTACCCATCCATCACTACATCCATTAATGAATCATATTTTAATGCATTTAAAATTACAAATATTAATATATTTACCCCTAAATACTTCAGAATGCACATCATTAACTTGAGCTTAAAAACTTTTTATAATATTTATGTATTTATTCATTTTTTTGCTGAGGAAGATTCACCCTGAGCTAACATTTGCTGCCAATCAACCTCTATTTTGGATGTGAGGTGCCATCACAGCATGGCCACTGATAGATGATAGTGTAGGTCAGCACCTGGGAACTGAACTTGGGCCCGCTGAGCAGAGCACGCTGAACTTAACTACTAGGCCACTGGAGCTGGCCCTGTTTACAGTCTTTTAATGTAAATTTTGTGTACAATAAAGAGCAAAACATTAAGTGTTTATCTGCTGGGTTTTAACGAATGCATAAATCTCTGTAAGTCAAACTCCTATCAAGTTATAGAATATTACCATTACTCTAGAAAGTTTCCTTGGATTTTTTTCTCCAATGCACACCTGTCTCACACCCAAGAGGCAACTACTGTTCTGATTTTTTCACTATAGACAAATTTCGTGTGTTCTAGAATTTTATATAAATGTGATCATCCAGCACTCTTTTGTCTAGAACATTTTAAGTTCAGGATAATGCTTCTGAGCTTCATTCATGCCATTGCATGTATCAGAAGTGTGTTCACTTTTATTGCTGAGTAGTATTCCATTATTTGAATGTATCTTGTTTTTCCATTCTTCTGTTAATGGACACCTGTCCAATTTCCCAAAACTGGTGATCATGAATTAACTTCTGTGTATATTCTTGTACAAGTCTTTTTATAAATATATGTTTTCATTTCTCGTGGATAAATCCATAGGAGTATAATTTCTAACTTATATAGCATAGGTATTTTTTTATTTTCTTATGCTTGATTTTCTTAGGTAGGAAGCTAATTGTTCTGGTTTCAAAGCGTAAAATTTAGATTCCCATCAATCCTATCTGAGGTTTATGGCTGTCCCACTTGCGCAATAACATTGGTATTGTCAGTCTCTAATTTTAGCCTGTCAGGGGTCTGTGTTATCATATCAAAGGTAATGTCAAGTCTTAAACAATCTCAGGACTTTTTAGTGAGTCTCAAATTCATTTTTGTTTGTTTTTATGTTTTTAATAAGACCACACTCTCAACAACATAGTCTATTTCTATTCTGTTGGCCTTTTGTCTGTTCCATATTCCAGTAATCACCCCACAGTTTACTTGATGAGGTAATTTTCATGTCAACTATAATTATTTGCCTTATCACTCATACACCTTTGTCTTTGTACTTAAAGGGGACTCCAGTGAGGGCATAGTCTTTGAGTTGAGGCATATCACTCATCTGACCTTTGCCCTAAGTCCTTTTATCCAAATGAAATAGTTTGCTTAGTGCCACCCTTATTCTGATATTTATCTAATGCAATAGGAACAGTAGATACATTTAATTGGGATTCTGTTACTTAAAGTCTTTCTCCATCATACTTATAATTGTTTTAGTTCTGTGAAAGTTTCCTTTACCAATCTTGCAACATTCTACTTTTCTGGAATCTCTCTATTCCCTTTTATTTATGCTTCCAAAGCTACTAATAAATCTATACTACTAAAGTCTACTCTCCTTTTCCCCTAAAGTCATATATGATGCATGAAATGCCAGCAACAATTTCTTCAAATGGTTTGTTACTACATAACTTAGATCAATATATGTCTAGCCTCCAGTATCACTTTTGCCCAAGAACAATTGATTTGTTGTTCATTTTCTATGCCCTGACTAGATAGGAGAGGCTCTGCTCCAGAGAGCCACATGGCAACATTGCCTGAAGGAGGGTATAGCTGGAACATGATACCTCCTCATTCACTTTGTACAAAGAGAGCAACTGGAAGATGAAAAGAATGAAAAACCGTGGACCTGGTACTCTAATGGTTGTTCTAAGGTCATCATCTTCAGTGATCAATAAAAAAATGTGTCCTCCCATATACTTGCATAGGACCTTGTATATAATTGGCACCAAAGTTTTCCATTGGGTTAAAATTAACTTGACAATAGAAATCAAAATAGTATTTTCTTTATTAATTTCATATACCCAATATTTAATTGTATCATTTCTGCAAATATTTTAGTAAGATATAATTGTTTAATGTCAAAGGAACATAGACAGTCATTTACTCTGAACCAACGTCAAATCAGTCCAACTTTTGAAAGTAACATGATCCTGCAAAGATGTATTTTTTGAATATTGAAGACTGTCTCTCACAAACTCAAGAAATTAGATTAAATATCACTTATAATATATAAAGCCTCACGTTGGTGACACACATAGAAAAGCAAGGGCTTTTGAAATGTACCTGAAACTTTACTTAACTTAGTGCTGTATAAAATCAGTAACCTCTGCTTTTCAGACACATAAAAGCTAAGGCGAAATTGCTTGAAGCATGAGAAATTGACAAAATGTTAATGAAATTTTCAGCATTCAACCCTTGTCTTTTCTGAACTGAAAATCAGGCTCAATCAGGAATGTATTAGGCTCTTTAGAAAGATAACTTCTATATGTTACTAGAAATTTTACTTTTTGTCTATGTGTGAACTGCTTTTGAATCTGGTAAGAACCACGTATTGTTCATGTATTCTGTCATATGATGAGATGTCTTAGTAGGACTTTTGGTTATTCTTTCATTTTAGGTATCTGAGTATATATTTTGTATTGCTCCAACCACATTCTTATTTATTTACTTTTGGTTAAAGGAAAAAATGTTTGACATATTCTGATCCAAATAGTCATTAGCAAAAATAGTTTACCAAGAATTTGGGGCTGAATGTATTACTAGTGGAGTGATGACTCCTGTAGATGTTTGGGAAGCTGTGTATATAAAAATATTGCACATTAACTCCCACACAGTAACAAGCCATCTTTCAATATGAAATTTTGGTGAACTGTACTCAATTTTTATTGAGAATCTAAAGATCTGAAGATTTGTCACCTAGGAAAAAAGGTAAGCAGGAAGTGAACAGACCCTAGAAGGGACTGAGCTCAACTTTGAATCAAATAACGTTGAAGTTGTATTGAATTGACTCTGGAGTGCTAGGCCAACAGCTCTGTAAATTCCAGAAACAGACCTGTACCTACATGGGCACAAAAGTTATGATAAAAGTGTCACTGAAGAGATGAGAAAATAATGACCTTTAAAGAAATGTGTCAACTAGACGCATGTGTGGAAAAAATAAAACTGACCTTCACCTCATACCACATGCAAAGTAAATTTCAGATGAGTTGTAGATTTACATTTAAGTAAAATAATACAGGTTCTAGAAGAAAACACAGGACACACCTCCATGACTTCATTGTTTGGAAATGCATGGATAACATATTTATTTTCTAAAAGACAACATTTATTGATTGGGTACATTAAAATGAAGAACATCTGCTTATCAAAAGATACAAAACATGAGTGAAAAGGAAAGCCAGGGGTAAAAATTGCAACATAAGCAAGTAACTATTTACACACACATGTATAAATATAAATACAAATTTTCACATATTACCTCCTATAAAGAAATAAATAGAATAAATATTAAGAAGGCCAACCCTGTGGCCGAGTGGTTAAGTTTACACGCTCTGCTTTGGTGGCCCAGGGTTTTGCTGGTTCGGATCCTGGGTGCGGACATGGCACCATTCATCAGGCCACGCTGAGGTGGTGTCGCACATAGCACAACCAGAGGCACTCATAACTAGAATATACAACTATGTACTGGGGGGATTTGGGGAGAAAAAGAAGAAAAAAAAAAAGATTGGCAACAGTTGTTAGCTCAGGTGCCAATCTTAAAAAAAAAAAAATTGAAAAGTTGGCCAGAAATTTGGTAGGTGATTTACAAAAAAGTGTTTTCTAAATTGCTAATAAGCAGAGGAAAAACTGTTCAGTCTCCTTGTAGTCCAAGAAAAACAAATTAAAGCATGGTGAGTTATCACTTATCATTATGCACATACCATGATGGTCAAAGGAAAAAGACAGCTCATGTCAAACTTTATAATATGCAATGATCAGTCCTCAACTGAATAACCAAGGGAGACCCTCTGCTGGTCTCAGGTGCTTTCTGTGCAGCTGTCTCCCCAGAACTCTGTCTTCAAGCTGTAGCAGCCTTGGCTTCTCTTCACTCTCAGCTTAATCTCCTGAAGTCAGAGAGTTTCTTGGGCTCCCCTCCCCCAGCTAGGAGTCCTGGAACTTCTTCTCTCAGTAAGCCTGTGCCAATGCAGGGCTCATCTCACTGAGCCCCGTCTCTCAGAGATCAGATTGTATCATTCCCTGCCCTCCAATATCACCAAAGTCATTATTTCACATGTTTTGTCTTTTGGGGGTTTTTTGCTTGTTTCCAACAGGAAAGTAAATCTGGTCTATGATGCCCTACCTTACCCAGAAGCAAAAGCATTATCACTAATTTTTATTTATTTATTTTTCTCTGAAGTAACATCCATTGCCAATCTTCGCTTTTTGCTTGAGGAAGATTGGCCTCGAGCTAACATCTGTGCCAGTCTTCTCTATTTTATATGTGGAATGAATGACGCCACAGCATGGCTTGATGAGCGGTATGTAGGTCTGAGCCTGGGATCTGAACCCGTGAACCCCAGGCCTCCAAAGCAGGGCACATGAACTTAACTGCTATGCCACCGGGCTGGCCCCAAAAGCAATACCACTCATTTTTAAACTATTTTTCCCAGCACGAAAGCTGAAAGCAGAGATCTGCTACCACAAACTGTGAAAAACACGATCCAGTTTTCCATCTCATTTATTATGTCTTTTACTGCTTTCTGAAATCTGACATCTTAAGCTTTTAGTTAAAAAAAAATAAAATGCAATTGGTCATCATCTTCTTCTTTGCTGGTATATGATTCACGAAAATAAGGTTTACAAGAGAATTTCAATTTAGTGACCTGAACTATTACAGTCCTGTACAGTGCATCTTGTTCAACTCTCAGTGGTAGCGATGTTAGAAAACAGGAAGTCAAATCGGATTAAAATTAAGTAGCACGTGTGGATGTTGTTGGTATATTGAATTGAACAAAGCAAAAGCAAAAATAGATTTTTGAGAAAATCCGGACAAATTGAAACATACAGGATATTAGAAGATGTTGGCTTTTTTTAGTTTTTGCTTATTTTTTCAGATATGATAATGATATTACTATTATATTTTAAATGCTTATCACTTAGAGATACTTGCTAAGTGATTTACGAGTCAAATAATGTGATATATGTAATTGGCCTTAAAATACTCAGCAAATGTTAGGTGCTTGCATTTGAACAGATGAAATAACAAGATCAAAAAGATATAGTGAAATAAAACTTAATTGTGACAAGTTCTAATGGAGACTCAAATGAGTTATGATAAAGAAATACATGACAGTCTGAACAAAATAAATTATTGCAAAAGTAAATAAAATAGAATCATATATTTAATATAGTGGTTAAGGTAATTCATAGATAATACCTGTGTATTTTAAAATCACATCATCATAATAAGCAATTCCCATTAATTTCTGTGGCTAAATAATATTACATCCCTGAATTTGGTTGACCCCTTATTATTTGCTATTTCAAGTTTTCCAATGATAAGTAAAATTTCACTAGCACACACTTTTTGCAACAGATGAAATAGGAAAAGAAAAATCTGTTTAAAATTTTACTTTTTTGCAATATTTTTAGGACTGCTTCATTCAAAAACATGCCCAAATTAGAATTGATTGAAGTTGTTTTAGTTTAAGAGGTATACTCTAGGGGCTGGCGCTATGGTGTACTGGTTAGGTTCACACAGTCCGCTTGGGCGACTCAAGGTTTTGCTAGTTGGGATCCTAGGCACAGACCTAGCAGCGCTCATCAAGCCATGCTGAGGCAGTGACCCACATAGCAGATCCAGCAGGACCTACACTAGAATATACAACTATGTACTGGGGGGCTTTGGGGAGAAAGAGAACAAAGAAAAGAAAGGAGATTAGCAACAGATGTTAGCTCAGGACCAATCTTCCTCACCAAAAAAGCATATCTTAAAAAAAATAAATAAAAGATATATACTCTAAATCCAGGGTAGGCAAACTATGGTCCATGGGCTCAAACTCTCCTTTCACTCAAGCCTGTAAATAAAATTTGATTTCAACACAGCAGTGACTATGCAGTTACACATTATCTATGGCTAATTTTTTCCTACAATTGTAGAAGAAAGTAGTGATTTTATATATCATATATTTCATATTTTATATAAAATAATATGTATTTTATTTTAGAGATATTAAAACACCATGGACCACATATTTATTATAATTATTATTAAACAATAAAAAGAAGATTGAATAGCAAGGCATGTCAAAGCAAGGCCAAGATATTTTAAAAACAGAAAGATTTTTAAACCCACATCAAAAGGGACTTATTAATATAAAGAGAAAGGCTTTTTGTTACATATATAATTAATAAGATTATATTTTTACTTAAAATACTTGTGTTTTCTTGCATGGTTTAAAAAGATGAATTATATAAAGGTCAAACTCAGCAAACTATCCAGGTTTAAATGTTATGACATTGATGTATGGAGGGCATTTTTTAAGATTTCATTGTATGGAGCATGCATGAGTCCAGGGAAAAGCACTTAATTTGTTTGTGCAGAGAATATATTTTAGGTTCTCTGATCTCTCAGGCAGATTTTGAGTTATTCTTTGAGACCAAGAGACAGCGATCTTTTCTAAATAGAGGACACCGTTAACATCAGGGCTTTTCTGACCTTCTATATTATAAACAGGATACTAATTTCCTGTAGCTCTATAGAGAGTAAAATTGACTTCAAGAAAAAGAGAAAATCACAGATTTCTTTTAGAAGTAATACTCTGGGGGAAGTATAGGTGGCTCAAATATTTCATGGAAGACATCAAGAGAAGTAGCTATTCACAAGAATTAAGATAACAAAATTTTTTGACTGTAAAACAAAGTGGGATTAGATAAAATTATTCATTTAAATACAAGATTGACCCATCTCTCTATAAGACCCAGCCTCTGGGCCAGCTGGGTTGCACAGTGGTTAAGTTGGCACGTTCCGCTTCAGTGGTCTGGGGTTCTCCAGTTCAAATCCTGGGTGTAGACCTATGCACCACTTGTCAAGCCATACTGTGGTAGGCATCCCACATATAAAGTAGGGGAAGATGGACACAGATGTTAGCTCAGGGCCAGTCTTCCTAAGCAAAAAAAAAAAAAGAAGTGGAAGAAGAAGTGGAGGATTGGTGGCAGACGTTAGCTCAGGGCTAATCTTCCTCAATAAATAAATAAAGTATCTGACTTTCAAAAAAAAAAAAAAAGCCATCCAGCCTCTGCTGTAGTATGTACACAGAACAACATAAAACTTCTCCATAAGCTAATCTCAGCGTGTATGGAGTGAAGGACACTGCCACAAGGACCGTGACTCAACAAACCATCTCTTCTTCAAGTTCTCAGTCCATAGGGCTTCCCTTCATAGAGGATCTAAGTTCAGTGGGAGCTTGGAATAATATAGACCATCACTTCCACCTTATAGAAATTTGCAAGATGAACTTATCTTGTGATGTCATGTTTTCATGGGGTTGTTTCTTGGTCTTATTGGCATGACCATTATTAATTAAATTTTGAAGGTCAAATGATTAGAAATTTGGAATATTTTTCACCCACTTGAGCCATGTGACTAGTCATCACATTTTCACTTATTTTCATTTTGGGTTCTGCATAAAGTTAGCCCGATTGACTCATGTATGTGGGTATTGTAATAGAGTATATGATAGAATTATTTTAATTTCTATACACTCAATATTCTGCTCTCTGTAGAGTCAAAAGATAGTCCTCTTTTCTCCTCCAAATGCCTTAAATAATTCAATTATTTGACTTATTCAATTATTTTATTTTTATGCACTTGAAAAACATTAAATGCATTGCAATTCTACTACTACTGTTACTATTACTCTCCTAGGAGCAGCACTTCAAATATTACATGTAATTGGAAACAATGCCTTCTTATTAATATTTTCACAATATATTTTTTACTGCTTTTTCCTTATTTATCAAAACACCCAACAAATTAGTCATTTATTGAAGTAAGAAAATTTAAATGAAAAATAAGTTAGCATATAGTGTTACAGTAACTTTAAGACAGATACAGGCTATCAAAATGGTTTGATCTTTTAGAGGTCATTGACTCCAAAAAGCATTTTTTATCATAAAGGCATAATTGTCACTTAATCTAGCATACATCTATCACTTAGTTATATAGAAAATCAGTATTTAAATAAATAAGAGATAACCGGGGTTGATGATTTGCACATACACAGCGGTGTAGACTGACTAGATATTGTCAGGGGCATCTAGTCTAATGGGTTAGTTACTCATTCTAATTGGTTATTGCCCCTATCAGATGGGTTGTTAAATAGTTTTTATTTTTAACCAGAAATAAATAAATGAGAATATTACAATTGGTGTCATCTCTACATTCAGAGCCAAAAATACTGATGTCGCAGAAAGTTGAATGCCTGATAGTCCCTTACAAGCTCCACCATTTTATAAATAACACACTGAGGCTGGAGTGGTTAAGTGATGTAACTCATGTCCCAGAACTAAATAGTTTTGCCTGTCCCCAATAATGGTATTTGACATGTCATTAAGTAAGTCAGTTTCAGTCCAAACATTTCAGAAGCATGATTTAGAGTTTTGTTAGGTATAGACATTTATCTTGGCTGTTTTCTGATTTTTCTGCCAAGATTGGAAGTTGTATTTTGCCTAACAGAAGTTTGAACACAAAGATATAAATGTGGTGTAATAGCGAGTTTCTAAGTAACTCAATCTACTTCTCTTGTCTTCCACCTTATTCAAGGACTTCATAATAGCTTGACCACACTATTACAAGTGTTTGTTATTGGTTTCAAGTCTTGCTCACCCAAAATCCAACATCTGAACATCTTCTTAAAATATTAAAAATGGCAATCTAAATACATAATTCAGTTATGGCAAAGGTATTGAACTGATCTTCTCTCTCATAACCGGTAGAAATGACAATTCTACCTATCCGCAAATATGTATATACATCCTTGCAGTATATAGTTGTCAGCAGCTCAAACAAGGCAGCAATTTTCTTTGACACCTCTCCTTGGGCAGATTTTTAGTGAAATGACTCAGAAGAGACAGCAACCCATGAACAGCTTTTCTTAACAAATTTGAGTTAGAATTTTCTGCCAGATCCAGAAGGCAAATTTCCAAGTTTCTCAGCACAACACCACAGTGACTACTTTGCACTTACCGACCTCTAACAAGATCTGAATCTCTTCCTTGTGCATTGTGTATCTCCCTTAAGAGTAGTGGCTGCTCCCTATGTCTGCTTGTCCTATATTTTCTAGATTTCTCTTCGCTTCTTACTAACCAATCCCATTACTGCAATAATTATGTTTAATCATTTTATTTTATTTATTTTATGATTTCAAACTTCTCCTGTTCAAATTTTGGTGAGGTTTCCATTTTCTCATGGAATCCAGACTCATACATGACTTTAATCTCCATATTATCAGTAATATTTCACTTTAAGTATGTCCCTTCTGTGTCAGTGGTTTTATTTAGAGTTTATACTACACATTCACAGTTTGTCTATCATTAAATATATTGCACACAGCATATATTACCCACCACTGTTTCCCCTCCTCTTCATCGTGCAAAATCTTAAGGTCTCTGCTCATCAAATTGTTGTTTATGTCTTTTCCTGAATATTTTCCTCAGATGAACCAGATGCAACAGGATTCTTTCATCAGTTTCAGTATATCTTTAGCTTTTGAGGCTTCTTATAGTTATTATGTTGCTTGTGCTCTTTCTCTGCTGTCTGCTGTACTATGGATGTATTATGAGCTGTCTTTGTATGCTTCTGGTGCTCTGCTGTGATGTTACCTTAAGAGAGATGGAAGGTGCAATGGTCTGTGTTCCTATGCATAATTAGTTTATAAATCTCCAGATCATCAATCCCAGGTACCAGGAACCAACTTCTTGACTATCCCACCTTCTATGTCCTCCTAGCCTGATATATTGAACCTTTCTGCAACAGTATAGGAACCTCTCTTGAGTAATTTTTCCCTGGAAGTTTCCACATAGGGAAATCTGACTCAGGGTAGATGAAGTCCTACAAGAGTGGCCTCGCTCATACTTTGCAAGGGCGGCATCCTGCTGCCTCGTCATTGTCTGTGCTCTGGAGAAGTGGACGGCTCAGAGTTGTAGATCAGATTAGAGGGAAATCAGCGTGACATAACCCACCCTCTCCTCACTCTCTACAATATGCGTTTTTGTAAACACATATGAATATATATACACACATATATTAATATCTACATCTATCTATCTAAATCAGTCTTGGGAGAGATTTTTATTACGGTTCTTTTGTTTTTATTTATTTATTTATTTGTTTATTTTGCTGAGGCAGATTGGCCCTGAGCTAACATCTGTTGCTGATCTTCCTCTTTTTGCTTGAGAAAGATTGGCCCTGGAGCTAACCTCCATGGTAATCTTCCTTCATTTTGTATGTGGGGCACCACCACAGCATGTCTTGATAAGTGATGTGTTGGCACATGCCAGGGATCTGAATCTATGACCCCTGGGCCACCAAACTAGAGCACACGAATTTACACACTACTCCACACACCAGCCCTATATTACTGTTCTTTACCACCCAATGACACACCACTAATATTTGGTGCCAACAGCTATACCATTTACATAATTTGAAAGTATCTTTAGACATATCTAATAACAAAATGATACATTTCATTACAATAAACTTTGTATGTGCTCTTTGACTTATTAAAAATATTTCTCCAGTAAATTTCTTCCAAAATATGCTATATTTACAAACATTTTCATATCACTTACTTAATATCTTATATCTGTTAGAATACACAAAATGAGAAAAAAAAATACATAAAATATATTTTTGTACTTTAGTAAATAAGGCATCTACATAAATAAATAACTTTAGCCATGTACTATTTATCAGGGGTATCTACAAAATTCTTTAGGACCCCCATAGAGCACAAGCAAGAAAAATTAAAGTCAATTTAGCCAGGAGGGTTAAAATAAGTAATTTTAACTAAATATCGCAAAACAGTTGTGTTCACAATTTATACTTTATATGTCTATTGTGCTTTGACAGGATAGATTGGAAATAGGGGAAATGGGGATTCGGGGACAAGGTGACAAGAGCATGAAGACAGGAACTTTCACTGGTTATTTAAAAAATGGTGTGACATCATTCAGATGTAGTTTGTTCCGATTTTTTTCCTCTTAACATTATTTTTAACTTGCCTCTGGTTTGGCTTTTGATTCTATTGATAATTGGGATATTTTGAGGCCCTGTAGAATAATAAATCGATTTGATGGGGATCTGAAAGTGAGTTCTTTTTTCTAAAATGAACTGCACCGTGTCTCCCCAGGATTAATGCACGTGAATTGGAACTTCTAGATAATTTATCCAAGTGAAAAATTAGGGACTAAATAAACCATGCAGTGTCTTTATGCTCCATAATGTGTAAGAAACTATAAAGGCAAAACAGGGTGTGTGATTTTGGTACTGAAACCATGCAGTTGCCATGGAACTCTTGCCCTACTGTTAGTTTTTGTTTCCTCCCACAGCTTCAATATTTCTGAACTTGGCCAGAAAATTTCCATGCAAAATTTTCAAAGAGAAATATCAGCATTAATATTAGAGTTAAAGAATATAAATTAAATATTTTCTTTGGAAGATGAAAATCATCTCAGCAGATTCATCTGTCTTTGGAAGACCTGGGGTTTGCAAAAAGAATTTTAAAATATTTTATTTGTCTCGGACATTAATCTTACAAGTGTGAATTTAAAACAGCAAGAAAAATATGAAGGGAAAGTTCAGAAATCATGCTATTAATGTAGTGAATTCACTCACTACATAGTACTAATTCTGGGGAAGATGGGGCTGTGTGCCCACAGTGATGAGATCTGTGCTACTGAGGAAGAATTTTATTATGAGTTGTCTAATACATCATTTAAAATAAGAAAAACAAAAAAGTACTATTTTCTTTGATTTAAATCTCAATAATAAGTACTGTAGAAGAATATTTTTATACTAAATTAGGAAATTCATGTAAAAAGCTGGAATAGACCTTGACAATTGTACTTGATGAAAAATTATTTAGGGCCGGCCCAGTGGTGCAGCGGTTAAGTTTGCATGTTCCGCTTCTCGCCGTCCCAGGATTCTCCGGTTCGGATCCCGGGTGCAGACACGGTACCGCTTGGCACACCATGCTGTGGTAGGCATCCCACATATAAAGTAGAGGAACACAGGCATGAATGTTAGCTCAGGGCCAGGCTTCGTCAGCAAAAAAGAGGAGGACTGGCAGTAGTTAGCTCAGGGCTAATCTTCCTCAAAAAAAAAAAAAAATTATTTTTTGAGAGACTATTTCAGGCTTGAATAGTGACGAAAACACACATGGTTCTTATACTCCTAAAACTCATCTGTTGGTATAACATATGGGAAAAACTTTTGACTTTTCCTTTAGGTGCAATTGTAAATAAGCTCACTTCTGTGCATTCATTTCAAGTTCTAGAACACTGAATACTTCTAATCAAACTTCAGAATCTTGTGGTGGGAATTGGGGAAAGATAGAGTCAGATATAAGAGGAATAAATAGCCCCAACTCAGGGAAAGAACATACTTTAACTACATTCCTCTCTTCTCCACCCTACCCGCGCCCCAAAAAAGACTTCACCTTGCTTTTAGAGCAGTACCTCAATCTTATCACTATAACACGTTATTTTGAAATCCTCAGCTCAATCTGCGCATATATCTCCCATTATATTTGTGCTTCCTTGAGACCAGCAACTACATTTTAAATATTTTACCTCATTTTGAGAATCATAGTAGAAGCTCCAGATTATTTTTCTAAATGAACTTAACTGAAAAACTAAGAAATATGTCTGGATACTAATTTGGTTGAGATAACCTCAAAAAGGAATATCAACATAGGGAGAAATGGAAAAAATTACAGGTGAGCTACATATGCAAAATGATATTAAGGAGACCCAGAGTCTAGAGTCTTCTGTATGAGCTTTGCCAAGAAGATACATGAGAAGTAATACTGAGTTCTTAGATAGACGCAATTAGCCAAAAAACTGTTAGTGCCCTTCAAGAAACAAAACACCAGAAATAAAAAATAATGTGGCCCTGAAGAGAGTTTAGCACATAATTATTTAGTTTAAAACCTGTCATATCTTATAAGGAATGGCTACGGAGGTGTTGCCCACCATATGAGAATACTACACGTAATTGCATATTTGAGTGTATGTGCTCTATATCCATCTTGAGAAAGATTCAATCTGCATAAAATATAAACAGAGGACAGATGGGAAAGACACAATATGAGAATGAAGATTGGAGAAAATGGTGCTACAGATTAAAAATTTCTTGTCTGTCTTTTCTTTTGAGGTTTTTAAATTATACTTGGAAAGTTCAGAATTCCCCAAGACCACCTTGACTTCTATCACCAACTATAGAATTCAGGAATCCTAAGACCAGCTTCAAGCTCAGAAGTTTCCTAGAAGGACTCACAGAGCAGCAAAGCTTTTAGACTCATGATTATGGTTTTTTACAGCAAAAGATACAAGGGAAGACTCACATAAGGCAGGGGCCAGGAGTAACTAAGCTTGGGGCTTCCAGTTGTCCTTTCCCAGTGGCATCATGCAGATGGAGCTTATTCTGTTCTGACAATGTGCATGGAGCATTGCCAGCAAGGGAAGTTACCTAAGATTTAGTTTCCAGAGTTTGTATTGGGGGTAGACCACCTAGATATGGTTGACTGCCCATGTGGCTGACCTCACTCTCCAGCTCCTCCTGAGGTAGAGTTGCTATCATGTGGCTGTCAGGGAGAAAGAAATATTCCTTTAACCTCTAGGCTCTTCTGGCTGTGCTAAGAAATAAATTGCCATGAGACAGAATAATAGGAGATAAGCAAACAAATTTAATAACATGTATACATGGGCGAAACCCAGGAAATTGAGTAACTTGCCAAAATGACTGAAGCCACTACCTTAAATACATCTTCAGCTAAAGAAAAGGAGGATGTCAGGGGTAGTGGTTTGGGACTTCAGAGGAAGGCAATTCACATGGAGATGGAAAAGCAAATGTTTCATAAACAAATGTTCCCCAAGCCTTGCAAAGACAATGAAACATGGAGGGGACTGTGATCAAATGGGCCTTGCTAGGTTCTTCCCTGTCTACCACACCTAGTTCAAATTATACGATAGTTAGTTATGCTGATAGCTCCTTCCCGGAACAGAGGTTCTATCTCAAATTCTTTTAGGCAGTTCAGGTTTCTTCTTGAGTTTTTTGTTCTTAAAAATAATCAAGTCAAAGACACGCATTTTGGGTAGCAAATTCTGCTCCCTAATGTGGTCCCGAGTCCTCATATGGTTATATTGAATGGTGTGGTGCAAAGCCCCCAGGTATAAAAGATACTTTTATCAAGCAGGACATTCCAAGGGCAGAGAGATCATTTCCTAGGAGACAAGTGCAAAATCAGATCTCTCTTTTCACAAAGTTTATGCTTTAATGCACAGTTAATATTTTACTTTGTTTTGTTTTGTTTTGAAATGCTCTACTACAAGAAAAAGTGAGGTGTTCAGTATACGTGGTTTTTCTGAGTCTTTAAAACTGAGAAAACTTTCCCCATTATCTCATAAATAAATAAAAGTAGAAACAAATATAGTACAATTGTAACTCATGGAGAGTTTAACGTGATTGAATTGAAGTGGCTGGTGTTGAGAGGGAATAAGAATAATTTAAACAAGTTGGATTAAGTCAAGGACAGACCAATTTGGGCCAGCCCTGAAAACCAAGTTGAGAAAACCATTTGGACTTGAGCTGATGAGTTTTAAGGAAACCTTGTTCTTTCCTCAGCACAGCAGCAACAAGAAGGAAGAAGGATCTACAGGAAGCTATTCTTTCTGTTGTATTTAGAATGGATTGATTATTCTAGTTTAAGCCAGAAAGATCTATGAATAGTCTGTTGCAGTAATTTTGAAATGAGACAATAATGATCTGGATTAATGCTGTAGCTATATAAATGGAAAGTTAGATATCGACAATAAATTTTTTTAAGGCTGTATTGAAGCATAATTGACAAATAAAATTGTAAGATATTTGAAGTGTACAACATGGTGGTCTCACATATGTATACATTGTGAAAGGATTCCCAACATCAAGTTAATTAACACATTCATTAACTCATATATTTACCTTTTGCATCTTTTGGTAAAAACATTTAAGTTCTACTCTCTTAGCAAATTTCAATTTTACCATACAACATACAACTACAACACCACGTTATACATTAGATCCTCAGACCTTATTCATCTTATAACTAAAAGTTTGTACCCTTTGACCAACGTCTCCCTATTCCCTCTACCAACCCAAGAATACATCTTGACTGGTGAATGAATAAATTGACTTCGACAATATATTGCCTTTAATAAGGTAAGTGTATAAAGAAAAGAAATGAGGAAGTTTCTCTCCTATTCTTTATTTTGAGTATTTTATCCTTTTCCACCTTCTACGTGTACAGAAGCTCTCACTTCCAGAGATGTAATTGTGATATTCTTATTGTGGAAATACTGTACCTTATGAGTCAAAACTGCCTGAATGATTATTCAAAAACTTCATTATACCATGAATCAGAGAGGCTCCCCACTTCTTAAATAGTTAATATTAAATTAAAATTAGAGCATTTTACACCAGAATTAGTTTTCAAATATTTTTTAATTAATCCCTTCTTTTGCAAAACTGTCAAACCAGGCTACACATTCTGAAGGCAATAACTTTGAGTGATATCATAATCATAAAGCTGTAATTACTCATATTAAATTAAATTAAATAGATCAGACACCATATACTTAGAATTATATAAAAGAAACTAAATCCATTTAAAGGTTTATCTACATAGTTATTTACTACTTGCTTGTAAAGCTCAGTCTTGTCATTTATTATTTGGTTGTCATAGGCAAGCATTTAACCTTTACACTGCAAGTATTTTCCAAAGGCTGACAGAAAACGAATAAATCCATTAAGAAAGACCCTTAAAACTATGTAGCTTGCATCAGTCTTTGAATTCTTATTGATTCTATATTTAGAAAATGTATTTTATGTCTACCTACCTTTGACATTAATTTGGAGAATCCAAAAAGCAAACAAAAGAAAACTAATTCTTAGAGGCCATTATTAAGTTACAGTAACCTTGACTCATAATGATTTCAGCTATCGCATATTTATACAGAGAACAAATTTATATTAGAAACAAATTGAAGGGAGAGAACTGGACTAAACTGTTACAATGAGTAAAAATAACAATTTTTGTTGAAAATTGAAATTGAACCCCCTTTGTGATAATTCTATCAATAAATTAAATGATAATAATAATAGCATTTATTAATCAGTTATCATGGACCAGAACTCTTTGAAGAATTTTACCTATATTATCACAGTTATTCCTCACAATCAATTATGGGTTATTCATTGTTACTTTGCCTGTTTTATAGATCAGAAAATGGAAATTTGACAACTTTTTAACTTACGAAAATTTCACAAAAAGTAAATAATAGGCATACTATTTGAACACATCACATTACTGTCTGATGATGGATTTCCTGGGATCTTAATTTCTGCGTATCTCAGCCTCATCATATTGAGATTTATGGTTTGCAGAAAACATGAGTGAAGAGCAGTTCAAATCTAATATTGAAATTTAGGAGAGAAGCCAGAGCTAAAATCCAAAAGAGTCAGTATATTTTCATTTTATTATAATTACGTTTTTTTTTTTTTTTTTGGTGAGGAAGTTTCACCCTGAGCTAACATCCACTGCCAATCTGCCTGGTTTTCTACGTGAGCCACCACCACAGCATGGCCACTGACAGAAAAGTGGTGTGGGTCCCATACCTGGGAACCAAACATGGGCTGCTGAAGCAGAGCCAAAGAGTCAGGATATTTTAATAAAAATAGTATGCATTTATAACCTGAGCTTAAAACCTAATCCCACCAGTTATACATCTGAGATTCAACTTTCTAATCTATCAAGTTGAGACTTTACAGTCTCACTTTATAATGACTGCTTTTCTTGGTTGTTTAATGAATATAGATAATATATTCAAGAACCCAGTATTGATAAGTAAGGTCTACTGGGAAGTGATTTATAAAATCTATTTCCTATGCAAATGTTCAACTCAAATGGATCTTAAATTTGAAGCAAAGATATGCACAAAAAGGAGAGTAGATTAGGTTGGCCAAATAATGTAATGAAATGAATCTTTTTCAACTCATCAAATTTTAAATTAAGCTAGAGATTATTTACCAGAGAAGCATCTGGTATTATCCCTGCATGTTACAAAGAAGTGGAATTAATTGGTCTTAGGCAGAGAGAAATTTTTTCTTTAAACAACAAATAGTTACTGAACACTTATCATGAGCATAGCTCTCTAGTGCATGCTGAACGGGATACCAACATATCATAATTATAGTATATTTTAATAAGTCTTCTAGGATCTTTGATAAGTCTTCTAAGACCTAGGGTCTTCAAGGAAGAAATAGTGTATTCACAAATATCAAATAAATAATATATGCCGAGATGTGTGATGTTGATAGACAGAGAATGCTCCAGAAGTTGTGAGAATGGGGAAGGCGAATGGGCTGAAAGAATGCAAGAACACTTCTTGGGGAAGTGGAGATTTAGGGAGGAGGGGAGCTGAAATAAGCAATAGAATTTGATGAGGAAGAGAGAAGAAAAAGACAATGAAAACTTCATTGTTCCAAAAATAAGTGCTGTATGTCTCTACTCCTATGGATTTATTCATCTATTTCTCCTTCTGGAAGCACAGTCTATGACGTCTTGTAATTTAGATTTGGATATTAAGTAGAAATACTTGAAGGCAGACTGATAACTTTAAACTTTATCTTTTTAAACTTTGAATGCTTTGAGCTTCAAGTGATTTCTCCAAGAATAATCAGTCTGAATTTTACAATTTTTTCTGGCTTTTTACTCCATTTCCTTCAATTACTCTCATTTAAACTGGTTTCCTTGCTGTTTCCTTCCACGTGGCAAATGCAAGCACACATGCGCGCACACCAGACACACAGACTCACAGATAGTTATGTCTTTTTAACCAAGAGCACTGCATAAAGCACAACCAAAGGCAGAACTAGAATCGATGTCTTTACTTTGCTCCTCTACATTAACATTTCAGACCCTGAAGACTCTGTTTTATATAGCTATAATTCTGTTATTGTTTATTATTTAATTCTTGAGATTGACTTGAATCTTATATGTAGCATGATGCAGAAGTCAATATACAGTTGGAGAATATAATTGAAATAGCAAACAAATGTTTTCACTTGATGATGGTAGTTAAAAGAAACAGTTTATTTTATGTTTTAATTTTCTTTGTATCAAGTGTGTGTTATTGAATAACTTTAGTCTCCTAGCGAATGTTATTCTTTGTCTTAGAATAAAGTTTTAACGATCTATTGAAAGATTAATTCTCTGTTCTCCAAAAGTATTAATCTTTCTGAGTACATTAAAATTGGGGAAATTGAATTCTTATTTCTGGATCATGAACTGCCTCATTTCTGCAGAAAACAGATTACAAGAGCTTTGGACATTCATATCAATGGCTGGACCACTTTAATTCTCAGGTAGCCCCTAGATCAACAAAAGGTTTCACATTCTCATTTACTTTCTTTGGTGGTGGATAAACACACATTCTAATTTTTCTTTTCTATCAATTCTTACTATTACTCCACTAGAAGACGGTTTATGGCATAACAACCCTAACAAATGTTTAAAAGGACGGAAAGATAATGCTTATGAAAATTCTATCACTTCTACAAGTAGAGAGTAACTATATTAATGTATTAATAACTATATTACATATTACTTTTAAGGAAATGCTACATTTATGACCCCTACACTACTTCATTCTATGAAGCAAAGGCCCCTAATGCACATGGGAGTTCAACAACAACCCAGAATTTGGGACAACTGCATCTCTTTTGAAGAAAGGCTCCATGTCAAATTTACTAAGCTGAGATTTAGAGGAAATAGAGTTATGGAAGCCTACAAGTCACCAGACTCCTATTTTTCCCTGAGGCCATTCTCCGCTAACCTCCCCTTCATTCCCATGAATCAGCCATGTGACGATGCATGTCTCTGCCTAGTCTCTGGAACCATGATCCAACCTCATCCTTCCAGGCAAATTTTCTTGATATCTTAGGGACTATGGACTTATTGGCTGCATCTTGCCTACATGTAGTTCTGTTGGAGGAGGTCATCAAGAGGATGGGGCCAACAGTTGACCTGCAAGCTAGACCTGGACAATCAGAGGCTCCTCACCCCATCCCATGTCCTTGGAATTTATGTCCAGCCCATTATTCTTACAGCAGGAGCCATTTTCAAAGACACAGCCTTGAGAGAGTAAGGTGTTGTTGAGACTATCTGGACTAAATAAGTGACTGAACCCCGTCAAGCCCTCTGTAGAAATTTTTAAGATTCTAGCAAGTGGGTGCAGAAATCCACTTGTCTTGTGGCCACCCAAGGCAAGCCTCCTATATAAGTTCCCTTGCTTGTTACAACTGCCACCTACCAATCTGGAGTGGTCTGCCTCTTTCTTCTGTCTCTCCTTGCCCTCTGTGTACAAAGGCCAGTTTCAGATTACACAGGGGAGGCTCTGTGGTTGTGAACCTACAAGTTCTTACTTAGGACTGTCTTACCCTGATCTTGAACTTTGGTCTAGTCTTCCCCTATTCCTGCTGTCTGCTTTACCTTTAGCCTTTGTCATCTATATCCTCAACGTGACATTCACACAGTTCTTCAAGTGATGACTTTTTATTTTTTTGGAATGGACAATTGATTAATAGTTCCCCCTAAGAAAGAATAATCTGGATGTAATTGATCATAGTTAATATTTTAGTAAAGAAGAAATGACATTATTTTATCACATATCTTCTGTCCGTGTAAAAATGTTCATCACCTTTTACCAGCTTTTGATTGTTTTTGCATGTTTTTCCTTTTTAGAGATAAAATGCGGTAGATTCCTGGGGCTTCTACCATCATAATCTATTGCCCTTTGGCTTCTCCTGAGGAACAACTATCTGACCTGACAGTTATGAAAAGTGCAACCAAATGTTAGGAATTACATTGAGAGCAGGCCTGAATACAGTTTCTCTGTTAAGATAGATCAAAAGAGGCTGTGCTTGGAAAATTAATGTCTTCATCGAGCCAGAAAAGCATAAGCCTTCTACAGTAAATATCACTTTATTTATTTTAACTATTGACTCTCAATGTTCGCTGGAAAAAAAAATACATATTTTATTCAACAATTTCAAATGCAGCCTCAGGTTGTTTGCAATTACATTTAAGTCAGAAATTTTCTGTTTAACTTGGAAAAATGAAATTAAATAAATAGAACCAGTTATATATTATTATTATATAATTAATATATATATTATTATTATATAGACTCAGCTATATTAAAAAAAGCCAAATTAACATCTGAAATCAAACTACAGGGCTAAAAATTCTGAGATGGCATGAGAAATTTGCAATCAGACCTAAAACTTGCATTTTTATTATATTTAAGATTAATTTAGATTATTTGGATGCCAGGAGTTTTTGTTTTGTTTTCACTGCTTATCAGGCTATACTTAATGTAGCATGTTTAGTGTTTAAATGTTAGAATCTGGAGAAACATAAAATAAGATAAAGTCTCTTTTCAGTTTTACAGATTAAAAGATTTATTGGGATTGGTCTTGGTAGGAATATAGAACTGGGAGAAAAAATAATTTTTTCCTGTTTCTATCAGAAAACTAAATTTATGTTCATGGTTTACTGAAAAGCAGCGGTTTATTGTTCACAACTACATATTAAACATGAACAGCATAGTAGAGCTTAGAAGAGAAAGCAAAAGACAAAAGACATTGCTATTGCTTATTGATAGCTTAAGGTCTCATAATTTTTTTTTTTTTTAAGATTGACACCTGAGCTAACAACTGTTGCCAATTTTTTTTTTCTGCTTTATCTCCCCAAACCCCGCCTGTACACAGTTGTATATCTTAGTTGCAGGTCCTTCTAGTTGTGAGATGTGGGACGCCGCCTCAACGTGGACTGACGAGCAGTGCCATGTCCGCGCCCAGGATCCGAACCCTGGGCCACCGCAGGGGAGTGCGCAAACTTAACCACTCTGCCACGGAGCCGGCCCCAATTTTTCTTTTTAATTGAATATGTTGGGAATATTTTTCCTCGTTTAAAAATGTAGAAATTGAAAGCTTACCCTTCTTTATGAGAGAATTATATAATATGTAGATTCTACATTTCTAGTGAGATTATGAACTATCAGATATTTGATAACTGAATTTGAAGTGATGCGAACAGCTGTGGAGGATTAATGGGAAGACAGCAATATCTTGTCTTTATAACATGTATCTTCCAACAAAATATTTTATAAGGCAATATAATATTAGGCGAATCACATGTTCTGTCTTCAAACAGATCTATTGTTGAACTCTTGACTTGATCATTTATTACCCATATGTTTTTAAATAATTTATCTTTATTTCATCCATAAATTCAAATTACTTATTTATAGACTTGGAATGATAACATCTATTTAAGAGATTTGATATATTATTTAGTAATAGCACATATATGAGTTTCTAGTTTCTAGAATCTTTTAAAAATCAAATAAGACATACTACATTTCTGCATGAAGTGAATGATCTTCATAACTGTCCCACTGATTTGTCAAACTTTTCTTTCTTCTTCATATATGTGCTTAAATACTGTGATGTGTTATTGAATTAAACTGTCAAATAAAAACAAATCTAGGCTCAGATAAGAAAAGATTTATGTAGAACAATTTGCAATTGGGAGAAAGCTCCAATCTCAGAAATCTACAATTATCTCAAAATGAAACAGAAAAGGCTTTTTTTCTTATTGATGTATAATTCACACTTAACATTATATTAGTTTCAGGTATACAACATAATGATTCCATATTTGTATGTATTGCAAAATGATCACCACAATAAAGCTAGTTAACGTCTGTAAATCCATCACCATATGTACTTACAAAAAAAAATCTTCCTTTTTTTTAGGAAGATCAGCCCTGAGCTAACTGCTGCCAATCCTCCTCTTTTTGCCGAGGAAGGCTGGCCCTGAGCTAACATCCGTGCCCATCTTCTTCTACTTTATATGTGGGACGCCTACCACATCATGGCGTGCCAAGTGGTACCATGTCCACACTGGGGATCTGAACCAGTGAACCCTGGGGTGCCAAAGCGGAACGTGTGCACTTAGCTGCACCACTGGGCCGGCCCCAAAATCTTTTTTCTTGTATGAGGACTTTTAAGATCTACTCTCTTGGCAACTTTCAAATATGTTTTTTCTCTTATGGGAAAGAGTAATAAGTAAATAAGGGGAATTTGGGCATATAGTAGCAGAATCAGCAGACTATTAAATCTATGAGGTTTGACAGAAAATGTGTCTTGCTGTACTCAGCCAAATCTCTGGGTAAACTGACCAAAAAATATATATATATATAAATATATGACAAAATCTGAATGGATAAAAAAAGTTGTAGAAGGTTTGTGGAAAAGGAATCTTGGGAAAAGAATTTTATGTGTGGTTAAGCTGGCTAAGATTGGAATGGATTTAAATTTTAAAAAAATAGGTTTAATATCAAAAGTACACTAGTGCAAAATTAGAATTTGGTTTTGTTTTTACTAAAAGGACAACATTTTCTTAAATTATTGGCCTACTCTTAATAAGAAATTGTAAACAAAGGTTTCTCTTCATCTTTTAGGAAAAATTTGACTGAAAAGCAATGATTTTGTGTCTCACCAAAATAATTTACTGTACTTCACATTGTCTTTATCTGGTCATTGATTACTTAAGAAAATCTAGCCTTCTAAGTATTAAAAGAGGTAAGGTTTCACAACTATGTAACTTTTGGTTTTTGCTTTGTGGTCTTTAATTGTCACTTTGGTTAAACGGATATTTTTGACAAACTTGCCCAAAATCAAATTGTAAATGAAGTCTTTTTGACCTTGAACTAACTTTGGCATTTTCCAGAGAGTGCCTGGAACATCTCAAAGGATTTATCTTTCACTTTATCAAAGAAAGATGTTAAACTAATTAGGTTTACCTAGTATTTTAAATTATGTGAGAAGCATTGTCAAATAAAAAGTGATGATAAATCTTCTTAGATTTTATGTATGGATGTATGTTATTAATAAATATTCCAGAAATTGTTCAAACTTTCTTGATATTTGCCAATGATCTCAGTATCTAATTATTATCCCAAACTATTGCAGGCTACAGAAATAACTACATTGCCTTATCTTTAATCATGGGAATTTACAAGTCTTTTGTCATTTAAAGACAGTTATTGTTTTACTCTGATGCTTTTGCAAATGTGAGATACATGGAAAGGACCCCACCAAATACTCTTGACCACTGATACTGATGTTACATCACCAGCTGTTGAATCCAGGGTGCATATCTCACGACTGAACAAATCTGCACATAACATCTGGTCCTGTGAAAATGCTGGAGATCTCAAAATCAAATTGACTGGGAAGAGAAGTAGCTGACATGGAGGTAGACTGCTTCCTCCCGCGATGTCAGATTAAGAACATTTCTTTCCATTATTCCTTCCCTCTCTGATCATCTTTTTCTATTTCTTACACCAGGAGAGTCTTTATGATTCTTTTGTCCACCTTTGCCTTGTCCTGGCATGAAAAGATAATACCATTGTTCTCATATCTCAAGTCATTTCAAAGGAGGCTAATCCAACCTCCAACCCTTTGATTTGCTAGGATGCTGGTGATCCTATGGTTCTTTCTGACCATCACAAAATTCTCTCTGATTTCCAAAGCCTCAGTTTCTCTGTAACAAGCTCTCTGGATAAACACTTCTGGGAAATGGAGACATAGTTACACAAAATACATAAACAAACAGACCACATGGCTGAAAGAAATATCTCCACTCTTTGGGATCATTTCTTATACGATTCTAGCTGGTTTGGGTCATGGAGCCCTGGCTCAGGAGCACCTTCCTGATCTTTTTTTTCACATCTATGGCCATTGTTTTGTTTCTAATAATTATTATTCCCTCCCTAATATGCTGTGCTCTCTCTAAAGTTTTAAATACACGTGGGCAGCCATTGAGTAGTTGACAGATGGTTTCTTTCTTACTAGAACAACAAAAGGGAACAGAAGAATATAACCAAGAATATGTGCCTGACATTGTCGTGTGAATACTACACTAAGACCCAAAGAGGCAATGGTAACTGAGTCATGCTAAGACCAGTATTTTTGATCAAACCTCTTGATTGGTCAACAGGATGATCAAAAGGGGGGACTGTTGAAATAATTTTCTAGGCCCAAGATGGAGCAGCTCCTCCCAGGGCACCACATTAACAAACCAGAACAGATAATTTTCAGGTTCCTGTAAATTTTCCCCTTAACCAGAATGCAGTATGTTCAGTCAGCCAATCCTCAAACACCAAGTCAACTCTGAGCCTTCTCACCCTAAACAAGGGTGACTATGTGGCCCCAGGCAATCAGATGTTTTCTCTCTCTCTCTTCCTTGTTCTGTATTCTTTATCCTATAAAAGCTTGTCTTCTGCTCCATTTTGCAGTTCTCCAAAAGGTGACTTCACTTCATGAAGTGTTAAATAAAGTTTGTTTGCATCACTTCTTGTTTTCTTTAATCATTTTTTTAACAAGTAAATGACAAATAGTAACTGAACTATGGCTCAAACAAATTTCGTTTGAATTACCGTGTAAATATCAAAGTAGTTTCCCCTCAATATTTTAAAATACTAGATAGTCTTGGATTGTATTTTTCTTAATAATGAACTATACAAAGTTTACTGATATGCTAATTTTACCATTGTTTAATTTTCATAAAATATTTAATAATTTTTCAAAAGGAAACAGAAAAATAATTGCTGAAGCAGAAAACTTTTATAATGATTATAATTATTATTTAAAGGATTTCTAGATATTATTTTTACTTCTAGAACATGAAAAAGTTAAAAGGGAAAATTTTTTGCATTCAATAATCCTTTATCTTATTGTATAAAAGCTTCCTCCTTGATTTACATTTTAATGAAGTTGGTAACAAAACACCTATGGCTGGACTAAGTAATTTGCTGTCGCAATCTTATCTGAGAAGTTAAAAGACATAAGTGAGTTTGAACACTATTATACAAGCATAAAAAGACATGCGATATAGTTTCACTAATCAACCTAATCGTCCTCTATCCATCTATTTAAATTCTCCAAGGGTATGGTTTATTCCAAGACATAATAAAGCCTTGACTGTCTCTGAGTTAGTGGTCAAAAATGTAAAAGTCAGGTGCCAAAGACCAAAAGAAACTTTAAGGAAAGACTCAAACTATTGTATGTCATGTCTGCATAACAATTTTGATTTTAAAGATATAAGTGGGGAAGAGAAATTATCTCATACTATAGTGGTCCACTGATTATCTTCAAGATATGCTCTTTGTAAAATATAAAGATCTCTTCAAAAGTCATCTTCCAGATGGAGAGAGAGCAGTATGTCTTTTGACTGTAATTTCTTGCATACCTGTTAATTACAAGGCTTCTTGGCATAGTGGAATTTTATCCTACTTCTGCTCAAAACTGATTTTCTAT
Organism: Equus quagga; assembly: GCF_021613505.1. Lineage (NCBI taxonomy): Eukaryota > Metazoa > Chordata > Mammalia > Perissodactyla > Equidae > Equus > Equus quagga. Next base: position 50,657,961 of record NC_060278.1, read on the forward strand.
TGAGTTTGGTTGATGGTGGAGTGAGAGGGCATACTTTATAGGCTGATATTGTTTCATCTGATGGTATGCCAAGGCCCAATCTCTTCTGTGTTAGAATCTACATGCTTCATTAGACTAGGTGACTTCATTGTATAAATGGGAGAGCCTTCTACTTCCCACCAAATGTTTCAATTCCTTTTGATTATTGTTATTAATCTATTCATGGTGCATTGCTTCCCATTATTTTAACTTTGTGCCTTTAAAGGGAATGTTCTTGCACACTTTGTGTTCAAGACATTCATGATTAGAAAAGAGGTCGCATTTGAAAGGATTAAAATAATCAGTCCAATACTAAATGGTCAGCCACAATTTGATGTATTCACTAGTATGGTAAAATAATATTTTATAATGTCTATGAAAGATCTCTAATTATATTTAATTATATTTTTCAGATAAATAAATTATATTTTCTAGGTTTTACTTCAATACTGTTTTGCTAATTTAGTAAAACCATATATTATTATAGTAATACTTTCTTCTAAGCAGGAGCAAAGGTTTTCCCATATACATTCTTTTATGGGAATAGTTCAATATTAAATGGAGCCTCTTGGTATAAATTACACCATCTCTGTGACGCATCTCAAGACCTACTCAACTCCACGTTTCATTGTGAACCATCTCTGGAAGAGTATAAATCATCTGATCTTACAATAAAGATAAATAAAATTTGACCACATACATGTTTAGGGTTCTATATACACTGCCCCACTGGCATGTTATCTATTCTTTTTTCTTTTTTTAAAGATTGACCATGAGTTGACATCTGTTGCCAATCTTCCTTTTGTTTTTTTTTTCCTTCTTCTCCCCAAAGCCCCCCAGTATGTAGTTGTATATTCTTGTAGGTCCTTCTGGCTGTGCTGTGTGGGACACCACTTCAGCATGGCCTGATGAGTGTTTCTAGATCCACGCCCAGAATCGGAACCAGCAAAAACGTAGGCCACCGAAGTGGAGCATGCGAACTTAACTGCTAGGCCATAGGGCTGGCCCCCTTACATCTTTTCTTTCTAATGAATTCACGATGAAAACAGTCTGCAATCAACATAGAGAGATAGTCAGCATCCTGAATAAGCACAATAAAAAAACATGATCCTTTTTTACAAAGTACAGATTGGGGTGAAAATTGCAAATCATTTTAAATTTTATAATGTGTTGTTTTTATATAAACTACTTGCCAAAGTAATATACACAAGGCATTTAAATTGACCATTTTAATATTTTCAAGACACTTCATTTTTATCATTTAGAGTCACTTGCTGGAGAAAAAATTGACAAATAGAACCATGTTGTCATTTTCCACTACCCTCTTTGCCTCTACAGTCACCTAGACTAACAACTCCCATTGCCTTCAAGAAGTAAACAAGATTACAACATTGGACTAGGTCCCTGGCATGTCCAAGGTGTGAGAACCTTTCTACTTATTTTAGAATATTAAAATAGAAGTATATAATCCATTTGCTAGCAGCAAGAGCATGACATTCTGAACCACCTTGAAGTTAAAAAAATGAAACAGTTTCAATTCCATTTGATAATATTTTGTCTTTAGTATAGAATAGAGCACCATGGATTATATTGTTGCTGTTATTTTTAAAGGAGGAAAGTAAATTTATTGTGGCATAAAGTACACTGCTAAGACATGTTTTAAGAGGCTAACCTGCAAGATCAGCTTCATTGAAGTGTCTGTAGTTCAATTTTCTATAACCTTTCTCAAGTCGAGTATTCTGGGAAGAGAGAATAGAGCAGCATCCACAGAGAGCAGGATGTTAGGAGAACTAACTTTACATCAGTGTCCTGCTCATAAACCTGGAAAAGTGAAACTATGTACACAGTAGCGTTGGCTATATAACAAGACTGGAGAGAATGATGATCTTTAAAAGTATTATTTAACACTCTGGGAAATGATCAAGCGTCGCTCATATTTGAATTTTTTGTGCAATAATACATATGGAAACATGTGTGTAAGTACAAAATGTTTAATGCTTTTGACATAACAGTTCAGCTAATATCCTTATAGTGCTTTCAATTTCCAAAGCAGTTGTACATACATACCACTTAAAACAGTATGTAAACAGTCTCAGAAAGGTTAAGTAACTTGCCCAAAGACTCCTAATCAGTGAAATATCTATAATCTGAACCCATGTTCTGAATTATGTTCCTATGTTTTTCCTAATAAGTAAAAAGATTAAGTCAAAATAGCAATACCATATTATTACATAAAACATTACCTAGTTCATGGTAAATTATAAGGGCAACAGAGCATATTGATCTGAAGTAAAATCATTTTTTTTGCAGGTCAAATGCAAACACAGCCTATTGATTTGGGTCCCAATCAAAGAATGTTGATTAGAATATTACATTGTCCAGTGATGGACATGTGTCTCTAACACCTGGCACACTCTTGTTCCAATATGCAAATCAGGCTTAGGGCTCCTTTTTGGTCCAGGAGGACAAAGAGAGAACAGTTTTTCCTTGACATTCAGAGGGAGTATTTGTTGCAAATCCTCCCGTAGAGTTTCAAGAACCTTTGCTTGGCAAGCAATCCCCTGCATTTTTAGCCATTTCTACCGTGGGTGGTGTAATAATACCACAGTGAGGGCCATTGAGATTGAAGTTTTGAATTCCCAATAAACAGAACATTATACAGAGGAAGCTTTGGACATTGGAGGATAAAGGCTTTCTCGGTAAACTGGAAGAACTCACTGGTGACAAATGGCGGGGGTTTGTCTCCCTCATGTGCCTCCACATTTGGCTCTTTTCATCAGGAGAATGTCCTCTGACAATTGTGGGACAGGGAAGTACAAACATATAACATACATTTTCACTTGACCTTTACTTAAATCTTAGAAATAACAAAATACATTAAAATGGCCCAAAGGGCTGCACCGATAAGGTCACATTAGCTTCCCTTCTTCACTGAGAACCTTACCCAAACTTCATTAATCAAACTGAGAATGCGAAATCTATGCCATAGAACCAGCTTAGATTGCAATTTGGAATCCTGTGCCCAAAAAAACCATCCACTTGAGAGTCTCTCTCCTATGCAAATTCTCCAATTTGGACAGATGCACACCTCTTCCTCCGGTAGGGAGAGGAAGACATCAGTCCCACTTTCGATCATATTTCTCCTTGCAGCACTGACATTATGGGAGAGGGGGAGGAAGGGATTTGGGGACATAACGAGAGAGAATGGCTCTATCCCATTTACTTCCTTTTGGGGGAATGAGTGGCTTCTTGTGATTCAACCAAAAAATTTGTAAAGTTTTCAATCCACCCAAATCTCTATGTCATCATTACCAGCACTGACACTTTTAATTTTAGTTTTGGGAACTCTAGACTCAGCAGCTACAGCCACATTGCTTTTTGGCTGGAGTTCTAAGACTTGCTGCCTTACTGATATGATGACATTCCTTCCTTCTCCTGCCAGAGGAGACTGAGGAAAAACCAAATCACCTTTGCATCATTTAAGCAGCTTGTTCCCATCCTACCTCAACCAAGCAGCCTCAAAACAGTCATCAACAGATATGGCTGTTGCACAGTGGTAAACCCTTACTCTTCCCTCTCACCCACAACTTGGCTGAGACACTTACTAGAGGATGCCAGAAAGTCTTCTCAGATCCCCTAAATGACCCACAAGATCCTCATCTAGCTTTTTTTCAGAAATGCGTGTCTTTGTTAACAACTCTTCCTCTTTGCCAGAACTTCTGTAATTGTGAAGGCCTTGTGATTTTACCCTACTCTCACATTAGCAAGCTGGCTTTATCCCTGTGATCCTGTGACTTATCATTAGAAATATATATTTGGTCTTCATCCCTGTTTCTGGAACAGAGCTAGGAAAACCATCGGAAATTCCTAAGTGACGACAGTAATAAAGGTGTCTTTTGTTACGTTAATTAGGTGACTTTTGGAAAGCACCTAAGGATGGGGGCTGGCTGCCAGAAGAGCCAACCACGTGATTAGAGGGTTGGAACGTTTAGTCCAGTCCCCAGACCTACAAAGAGGGAAGAGAGGTTAGAGATTGAATGGATGGCCAATGGCCAATGATTTAACCAATCACATCTATGTAATGAAGCCTCCACAAAAACCCAAAAGGAGAGGATTCAGAGAGTTTCTGGGTGGGCAAAGGCATAGAGAAACCTGGACAATGGCATACCTGGAGATGGCATGGAAGCTACCCACCCTTTCCCGGTACCTTGCCCTGTGAATCTCTGCCAACTGGCTATTCTTAAATTATGTTCTTTTCTAATAAACCAGTAATCTAGTAGGTAAAATGTTTCTCTGAGTCTTGTGAGCTGCTGCAGCAAATTAATTGACCCAAGAAGGAGGTCAGGGGGACCTCTGATTTATAGCCAATTGTTCAGAAGCACAGTAGCAACCTGGACTAGTGGCTGGCATCTGAAATTGAGTGGTGCAGTCTTGCAGGACTGAACCTTTAACCTGTGGGATCTGATGCAATCTCCAGGCAGATAGGGTCAGAACTGAGTTGAATTGTAGGACACCCAGTTGGTGTCTAGACAATTGCTCATTGCTGTGGGGAACCACCCCCAAAAGTGGATTAGGTCCAGAACGTAAAAGATTCCCATTTCAGGAATGCCAGCAGAAGACACAAGACTCCTGGGTCAGACACAAAGGGTGATTTCTTACTCATAGCGACAGCACTAGTTAGGGTATCATCTTATTCTTGTGTCAGTTTTCCAAAACCCAATTCCCACAGGACAATGAATCAAGAGCTAGTAATTGTTTTTGCATGCATTGAGTTTTGTTACAGAAAAGGAATCCTGAACTTAAGAATCCTGATTCTTTCATACTGAACTACAAGCAAACCTGTCCAATCTTCCCCCATAAAGAGACATTATCTGTATTACATTGGATGGTAAACAAACTTGCCCTTTGCTGCAGCAGAAGAGATTATCTGTCTTCCAAGGCTGTTTGCTGTACACACAACCAGGAAAATACAGTTTGAAATGAAAGGGCAGTCCGTGCCTCTGTTCCCCAGACATGTGGAAACGTGGGAGACATATACAGAATGGTCTTACAATATACTGTTAGTGAGATTTCGCAGGAGGTACTACATTAGCAGCCACAGGAAACAATTACCAATACCAGGTTTAGATGTTACAATAAAAAGTAACCACACAATGGGGCTGGGCCGGTGGCATAGTCGTTAAGTTCATGGGCTCCATTTCGGAGGCCCAGGATGCACAGGTTCTGATCCTGGGCAAACACCTAGCATTGCTTGTCAAGCCACGCTGTGGTGGCATCCCACATAAAATAGAGGAAGATTGGCACAGATGTTAACTCAGTGACAATCTTCCTCAATCGAAAAGAGTGAATCTTTTGCTCATGATCTTTTGGCTCAGAGCCAATCTTCCTCCCTCCCCCGCCACCCAAAAGTAATCATATGAGTGTGGGCACATGCACACACATACACCTGTGTGACATTAAGTATGAAACAATCTCTTTAGTACTTAATGTTTACTCTAGAATCTCAATTAATTTATCAGTTTTTATGTGGATGCTAATTTACTTTTTACCATTACTGAATTTGCATCCCTACTTCATGCACACTTTTGTCTACTCTAATTGAGATAACCGTTTCACTCTCCACTCAGAGCATTATACTTTCTTAGGACATATTTTGTGGTTGAAATGATAGTATAGTATAAGTTTTTGAAGGCAGGGATGATGAGAATTTGTATAGTATGATGAAAACAGTTGCTTATAATAAATTCTCTGTCTTTTGAAACCTCTCTCACAAATTTGCAGTGGGAAATTATTTCTTGGGCTATCAAAGTCTTTCTCTTTTGATAGCATTTATTATACAGACACCTGAGATGCGTAACTGGAATTTCTTCTATCTTCTTGTTTATTTCTAATGGGTGCACTATAATATCCTCATTTAAAGCTATAATAAGTCGTACTCATCCTTTAGAAAGACTATTGTGATTTCTTTTCTTTTTGTATTCCTGCTGGAGAATGATAAGATTTTAATACTTGAATGTTACCTTGGTAATCATCTTTTCAACTCTTACAAGAAAATTTTCTTTAATTATTTGTTTCCTTTTCTGTTGAAAGTACTTTTTAGTTTATATCTATTTACGTTGCTTATTGTACCATGTATAAAGTTTCATGTTATATTAGAGCTGAGAAAAACTTTTCTTGCTCATTCTGTGAGGATGAAAAATGGTAAATAAGTGTGTTCTGCTGTTTTGCAGGGCATTAGAGAAACTCAGAATAGTTTCCTAGTGTACTAGAAAGTGACCATTTTATTTTAGGAAAAGGTAATTTTATGTATTAGATATTAATGTTGAATGATGTTAGCAACCATTCCCTTTTTAATTTTTTTCAATTATAAGAAAATTACCTATATACTTTTGAAAATATATGAATTGTTTGGTACTGCTGAACAAATTACCACAAACTTAGCTACTTAACTACGCACAAATTAATCACTAGACAATTTTTATGTATCAGGAGTCTAGCATAGCATGGTTGGGTTACCTGCGTAAGATATCACAAGGCTGAAATCAAGGTGTTGGTATGGCTATGTTTTTGTCTTGAGGGCCCAAGAAAAGAAAGAAAAACTGTTCCAAACTCATCCTTGTTTAGAGAATTCAGTTCTTTGTGTTTGTACGAATGGAGTCCTCATATTTTTCCTGGTTCTATGTCAAGGACTACTCTCGATTCCTAAAGGTCATCTGCATTCCTTGCCACATGGCTCCTTCCATCTTCAAGTCAACCATGATGTGTCAAACACTTGCTAGTGCTTTGAATCTTTGACTTCCCTTCTGTGGCCAACCGGAAAAAAAAAAAAAAAAAAACCTGTCTATTTTAAAGAACCCTTGTGGAAATTATCTTTTCTCAAGACCAACTGTGCCATTTAAAATAACCTAATCATAGGGCTGAAATCAATCATATTCAGAGTCCCAGAGATTATGCAGGAAGTAAATGTCAGGAGAGGGCAGACTATGTTAGGAGCCATCTCAGAATTCTGCCTGCTGCAATACATGGAATACATGTCAATAGATGGAAATATGTTGGAACATTTATTCATATGTCCCTCATCCAAAGATAAACATCTCTGGGATATTTTGGGATATTTTAATCAAGTGTTATTTTTCAAGTATTTTATATTATTATCATCTTACACATAAATTTGTCTTTTTTAACTTAAACAGCAATTTTCAATTTATGAAATATTTTTGTAATTCTTTTAAATTGATTGAAGCACTGAATTTGACCACAGGGTTATCATGTTTTTATTATCAATTTTCTTGTAAAAAATAAATTCTCTAATCCATTAAATGTCTAATCGTTCTCTGTTCTATTAAATCATATAGATATCTGGTAATTAATTGATAATAAAGAGCTAGCCACTATTTCCTTTGATCTCTATTAGTGCATTACTATATCAACTCTTGATCCTGCAATGTTCAATCTACTTTCTGTGTGAAGTTATTTGAGATCAATTGGTGTTAAATACGGAGGATGCATATTCTCAACAATATTTTAACAAAGATCTAATGAAACAATATTGGTTAAATTTTGTGTTTTCTATAACCATAGTTTAAAAACTGAAAATTTCTGACTAGCTAATGCAGGAAAATACTAAAAATCTATTTAATCTACATAAAAATCATTTTAAAAGTGTAGATATTTAATTTTCAGTTTTATAGTTTACAAAAATGAATATAATGATATGGATATTTTAATGTAGGTGAGTAGTGTCTATAATATTGAAACTTTGGTCCAGGCAAAGCTCAAATAAAATTAAATAATATTTATAAAATTATTTAGAATATTATAACACCTTCTACAAATCAAAAAATTATTAATTCTGTATACAATTTAAATTTTTGACTTCTAATTTATAAACTTTAGTAAACTTTATCCTCTGCAACACACAAGTACATTATCATGCCACGGAGTACTTATCTAAAAATTTAAACAAATCCCAAATTCTGTTTTTATGGCAGAAAAAGTGAATGAACTAAAATAAAAAGTAAAATACTCAGACAATACTGACAGATATGTAACTTTGAATCAGGAAAATTGGATGCCATGTTTCCGAAGGGGCTTCTGTTTAAATTTTGTCATCGTAGATAAATGTATGTGATGTGCCACTGCATTTGTGGAACACAGTATTCATAATTACTTACTGAACAGTTTCCCTGAGAATGTTTGTCTTTGAAGCCTTATTTATAAAATTGTAAATCCCTGGGCTAGCCCGGTGTTGCAGCGGTTAAGTTCTCACGTTCTGCTTCAGCAGCCCAGGGTTGGCCAGTTCAGATCCCGGGTGCCGACATGGCACTGCTTGGGACGCCATGCTGTGGTAGACATCCAACATATAAAGTAGAGGAAGATGGGCACGGATGTTAGCTCAGGGCCAGTCTTCCTCAGCAAAAAGAAGAGGATTAGCAGTAGATATTAGCTCAGGGCTAATCTTCCTCAAAAAAAAAAAAAAATTGTAAATTCCCTTACTGATATTAGACATTAACCTATTGGTTTTTCCAGCAAACCTGAGCTTATAATTCACTTAAATCAAAATCAGTGTTGAGTGCATATCCCTTTGTTCTCTTTCAGAAATCAGTAATTATCAGATATCAGAGAATACAGTTTTTAGTCTTGGTATGATTATACATCCAGAAAATCATAACCTTTAATTAGACGTAGGATACTGTGTAGTCTCAATTTAGTATTTTTTTGCTGCATTTGTACAAAGGCACTGGGCATTTTCCAGTTCAGATACTTGAGGACAATCTCATCAAAGTTACCTTTGGAAGATAATAACTATGATTAGTCACAGTGAGAAGTTAGCCAGGAAAGTATTAATAGAAGCTAGTGGGCTCTCTCAATGAAAAGGATGGTTTAGAGAGCTCCTGGAGGCCGTGTTTGCAGAGATACCTGAAAAGACATCCTAACTACAGGGATGGTCCACAAGCAGGAAATCGCATAATTACTGAATTAGGGTGGGAATAACTCTGAAAAGGAAATGAATCATATTTTATAACAATATGCACATAAAGCTGAAAAATCTGTCCAAAATGGGGGGGAAACTGGCATATTAATTCAAATATTAGTAACATCTAGTGCACTCTCCTACTATTTTCTTGAGGTTCGATTAAAATTCTTTCTGATACACGCTGTAATTTGTCTAGCATACAAGTATTATACAGTTCTACTTCTTTGAGTAATAGTTTATATCATTTTACATATGATTTAAATTATAATTGAGAACCGCTGAAATACGTAGATATATCTTGTGCACCGACAGAAACAAATTATTCCTAAAATAAATGACATTCTTAGTTTTATTTTTTTAAACCAAAAGAAATATTTTTTAGTAATCCTCTTATAATAATGTTTGTGAAATGAGCAAGAACCAGTATCACTTACTATCAAACTAGAAAATCTTTTTATATTTTGTAAAATTTTCATACACCTATACAAAAAGTAATAGAAGTTATTATTTTTATTCTAAACCTTGTATTTAAGTACTAGGCTAGGTCCACATTTTGTGCTCAGTTAATATCTGAACCTTTGAGTCATTAGATAAAATTTGTAAATCCTAATTCTGTCTTATTTTGAGAAAATAATGAACCTTCTCAATAAAAGGGGTTAGTTATATGAGCTTTACTTTTTTTCAAATAAGTATTCGATAGAATTGATGTGTGTCATAATACACTATTAATATTTTACTAGAACTTCAGGTGAAAAGTTAAAATAATTATATTTTTAACTATCGTTTTAGTAAGCACAATTGACAGCTTCCCACTATAGCAATTACAATAGTAACAACAAAATTCTTGCAGAAAATTCCATCTTGTACTTACAACTATAATTATTTCTGTAGTTAAGTAGGTTTTATTACCTCCCCCTGAACTGAAATAGGAACTCATTAATGAGAAGTTTGAAGTGATTAATTAGAGACCTGTTGAAAAACATCTTTGAAGATAGCTAAATTAGGCTTTTCATTTTTTTCCCCCAGATAGAGTTTTATACTAATTGGCTTTTTTTCCCTACTTGATAACAATCTGTGTTTTGGGAAGTTGCAGCTCTTGCTTTCATATTTTTCAAGTTCGTAGTTGAAAAGATAGACTACAGTTAGATCTTTTATTTTTTTCTTTTATTGAGAATAGACCCCTTTAGTCTAATGTTATATGAACTTGGCAGAATATCTGAGAGCACAGAATGACCAGCACTCCATAGGAATTCCATAGGGTCATTTACTGAAATAGGGTCTTTAGGGAGATAAGTAACAATGCTTAAGCAATACTGTGACCAGCAAATCAATCTTCAATAATCACTCTCTCTCAGCTCTCTGTCTATATCTGTATCCATACAGTTACTAATTGAGTGAATTTCAACTGTTTGATTTCTCATCATGAATATTAAATAATTCTATCTAAATCTAGAGTCATTTCAAAATATTTTCAAGCCCTTATTTTTCTCGAAGTTATGGTGGCATGATGGTAAACTCATTAAACTGAAGTGGAGAACACCCTAAAAGTCGATTACTGCATTTTGCTTTATGTGAAGCCAAAAATTTTGCAAGCCTTGGTTAATATATAATTGCATTTCAGCGGTGAGAAAAAGGATTATAAAGATCAACTAGACCCCAGACTTCCAAAGTGCATTGACCTTTCTTTCTTGACATAATATCATGCAAATAAAAAGCAAACACACCTGATTTGGTAGCATTGCAAAAACAAAAACAAAAAGCAAAAATCAAAGACAGCTAAAACATTTGGGAGAGAAGAAAATGAGTTTATTTGGTGGATCACATATTATAGTTCAAATTGTCTTGCCCTAATGCTTAAAATAACTTTTCTTTTTGAAATTTTTATTTTCATATAGTCTTGACAAAGTCAAGATGAAGCATGCATTCTGCTACAGTAGAGATGGAAACTCAGATCGTCCATTCTCATTTCATCTTGATTTCATCACCCTCCTCAGCTCTCTTTAAAAGTAAGTAACTTAGAAAAATAAAATTTTAGACAAATTTCTGGATTGACTTGTATTATATGGATCCGATCCTGTTTTTCTCCCAAACAAACTGATACCCTACTGAGAATTCCCATGTAACATTTCAGGCTGGAAAACTGACTTTTACAAAGGCAAGTTTCCTGAGCTTAAGTAAGGTCAGGAAACAACCTGTCTAAGTCACTAACCCTTCTGTGTCTCAGGTATTTCTCTGTAAATTCAGGACGTTAAGTAAAATTATCTTACATCCCTGTCACGATGAAGTTGTATACTTCTTCCAGTTGAGTGACTCTGGGAAATTTAATTGTTTCTCAGTTTTCTTACTTGTAAATCTCTATTCCATCAACCTCAAAATCCTTTCTGTGAGCATAATTATTGTTAGATAAATGTTCAAAAACATGTTTAAATGTTATATAAATGTAAGTGGTAGGGAATGGTTATAAAATCATTTTCTGTAAATTTAGGTACAATTACTTACAATTTAATTACGTTTTTAAAATTTTTTTGTTATATGAAATGACAGCTCTAAATATACTTTTTTGATTTTAATCAGTAAATATACTGCTGTTTGATAATAATCATGTTCAATTTGTTATGGGAATGTTTCCATCTTCCCCAAAAATAACATATCTAGAAAAATAGGACTTCCTTTTTTTATGTTTAAAAGGCTTGCAATTTGCTTTATAAATTCTAAAAAAATGTATATTATATAAATATTTTTATTTTCGATATCTGATATTAATGTCTACATAAATATTAAAGATAGTTTAAAATTTATTTTACATGATTTCAAAGAAACAGACAGGAATTATATGAGATACTCAGCTTGACCTCTCTCTAACCTCAATTTCTTGGTGCCCTCTTCCCGATCATCACTTTTTCTAGTTCCCCTTACCTCTCTAAATCCAACAAACCATTAGCTGTAACAGGAACAATGATCTATTGTTTTTATCAGCTTTTCACTGCCCAGAATCCCTTCAGCAGCCCACTATCTTCCTCACACAAATTAAAGTTAATGGCTATCCACTGAAAGTACTAGATCTTAGGCAACTTCAACTTATTCGCCCTTGTCTGTCCCACTTGGTTTTCCACCTCACTCAAAGTAAAATCTAAGATCCTTGCAATGACCCAGAAGACTCTTTACAATCTAACGTAGTCCACATCCCATTACCTTGCTGCCCTCACTTTTAGGGTTTTCCCCTAATTTGTCCCGTTCCAAGCTCTGTTTTTCGTTTGTTTGTTTTCAAACTGCAGACTCCCAGCCTTGTACCCATTTTCTATGAATGGAACATACTTTCTGCAGATAGCCATATGGCTCACCAATTCACATTCTTCATCAGTTTGCTCAAATGTCCTCAAAGGGGTGCCTTATCTAACTATATGACTAAAAGTTTCAACTCACCTCTTTAAGAGCTTCCAATTTCTCCTCTCTGCTGATCTTAGGTCAGTGACATATCACACTGGGGATAGTGAAAAATTGATTGTATCATAAGAACACATGTACCTGGGAACAGGAAACAAAGAAAGCAAACTGAGTGTACTTTACAAAAACAATGGAATTTTGCAATGATATGAACAAAGCCAAAGGCTTGAAAAATATTAACTGTGTCTACATGATTTTAAGGAAAGAGTGTAAGTTGATTCACAAATTTAAGGTAAAAAAATGATTAACATTTTTGTAATAAAGAAAAAAGTTGTAAACTAGTTTTTTGTAATAAAGAAAAAAGTTGTAAACTAGTGTCAGGAAGGGGACAATTCCCCCGTTCCCTCTTTGATTCTTTTCTCTGGTCGAATAACTAAAATGACATACTACAGATTAACAGGAGAAAATCAAATTTAATACATGCACACAGGGAATTTTCTTTCTTTCTTTTTTTAAAGATTTTATTTATTTTTTAATTTTTTTTTCCTTTTTCTCCCCAAAGCCCCCCAGTACATAGTTGTATACTCTTCATTGTGGGTCCTTCTAGTTGTGGCATGTGGGACGCTGCCTCAGCGTGGTTTGATGAGCAGTGCCATGTCCGCGCCCAGGATTCAAACCAACAAAACACTGGGCCGCCTGCAGCAGAGTGCACGAACTTAACCACTCGGCCACGGGGCCAGCCCTGGGAATTTTCAAAAGCAAGAAAAATTCCAAAGTCGGGCAAAATGAAGCGTGTATGTCATTCTGGATTAAGGAGAAAGGGGCAGGGGTCTGGGACCTCAAATTGAAAGGAAGCAATTTACAGGAAGAAAAAAGAGTTAATATTTGGTAAACAGATATTTGCTGAGCTATCCAGAAACAATGGGGTACAGAGAGGACTCTGATCAAACAGACCTTGCTAGTTCCCTCTCTGTCTACCACGCCTAGTTCATATTACACTGCAGTTATCTATGGTGATACCTCCTTCTGCGAACAGGTCCTCTATCTAAATTCTTTTTAGGTTGTTAGGGGGAAGTTCACAGTTTCTTCCTCTTTTGGGCTTTGATTGTTTTTAGCTCAAAATAATCTGCATACCAGAGTGGAGCATCGTGGCGTGACTCATTCTGAACCCCTACACCAGCCAACCAAACTTCTAACTTTTCAACCAAGAGACTGGGCCTCTGTCCCATTTATTTGAAATGCAAAGCAGGTATTGGACCAAATTTTTTAAAAGTTCAGTTGGTCACAATTTGCCTTTTGAAAAACGGAATCCATGCACTAAATATTTTCAATTAATGCACAGTGCAAGAAAAAGAGCAAAAAAAACCTTAATCCAGTTACACTCCACAAGAGCGCTGAATGTTCTCCAGAAATCACCTGCAGACTATCTGAAAGTAATCCCTTCATTTAAGAAATTCCTGCCTTGTTAACAGTGTGAGAATATAAATTTAAAGCACTTTTGACAAGGAAAAAACTTTATCATAATAAAATGGTTTAATTTCCCTGAGCATGAAATATTTTCCCCAAGGACTGTATCTATTAATGTCATGCTATGATTAATTAATTGGTTCTGGGAACTATTATGCCATATTAGTCTCTTTCATATTAGCGTTCCCAAGAGTGGTGGATAAATAAGACAGTGATTGCACTTCTCCATGTCCAGCCATTTCCTGCCAAGACGTTTTGCGGATGTTCAGCGTCTGTGCAATTCCCCACAATGTACTTCTGGGCTGACTTCGTTCAAGCTTTGTTAGTTTAATGCTTAGAGATGACTCAAGTTCTAGCAGGAAATCTTTTCCTCTCATTACTTTTCTGTGATATTATAGACAACAGTGTCCCTTGGGGGCATGACAATTGATCCCAGCAGGGTTGTTTACAGTGACATGATGACACCATTGCCAAAGGGGGGTTGCCAAAGGGTAGGCTCCTTCAATGTCAATTTTAACCCAGCAGCGACTTCTGCAGTTGTAAATAATTCTGTCTGTTTCATCTCTAGTCAGGTAACTGCTGTCAAATTAAAGAGGGCTTCAAAACTCACAGCACAGTTTTGCTTTTTCATTATTACATCTGCGATTTGATTGGTGTGATATATTTTCTTGCATGAATGAGCATCAATTAAAGGAGATGGACATTTACAGAAAATTTACTCAACTAGAGAGGCTCACAATTTTTTTTCCATGTCAACCATCTGAATTCACACTGCAATGACATTTTGGGAATATATGAATGCAATTTAAGTAACAGTATTTTAACTGTAATAAAATTATTTTCTTAAAATATTAAAGCATCACTTTCATTAATATCAAGTACCCATTAAAATGTTGGATTGTATAAATACAATAATATTAGTAAGAATGACTAATACGTGTCAACCACTTCATTTACATTATTTAATCCAAACTTCTTAATAATCTATGAATAAACCATATGTTGTTAAAGAAAGCTGCTCAGAGACATAAATAATTTCCCAATTTAATGTATTTGTTGTCTCTGATGGGAAAAACCTCGCATACCTCTCTCTGTGCCCTGTTGCTTCTTCAGGTTCAAAAGGGATTAAAGAACATTAAATGAAGGCCAGTGGCCTTTGCCTGCATTTCAAGCACTAAAGTGACCGTCATCTTTGTTCTCAGACCTATCTAAGATCAAAACAAATATTCTAATCAATTTTCAGCATGACAGATATTCAAATATATGAAGTAAACCCTATCACCCCAACGTCTCCTCTTTTCCATTTTCCGTAGTTATTGTTGAAATTAGAGTCCAGGCTGAAATCCCTAGTTCTGGACAGTATGCTTCACCCACTCTGGGTTCTCAATCGTCCTCTTCTTGTGCAGTTACCAAAATTTTAAACTATACTTTAAGTGTCATCTGATCGTCTCTCAAAAATTATTGATTTTATTAAAGAGTGCTTCTGTGATTGGGACATTACTTATTTAATTATTTTCCATTCGGTCTACATTTTTGATTCAATGATTCAGCCAAACCACATAAATCTTTATATTTTTTTCCATTTTATATCTCACAATGTATATCTTTCACCTGTGAAAATGAGCCAACAATATCTGCTCATAGATTGTGGGAATATGAAATTCAAATCATAATTCTCTATAAGTTTAAAAATTAGGAAATGTTTTGCCAACATATACAAATTTTAGTCAGTACAAATGGAAAATATTTAAAATTTTAATAAAATATAGATAATATCAATTTGTTTTTGTTTTTCAGTTTATTAGGCAATATTTACTAGTTGATAAACTTATTTTTCATTTACTTATAAGTAATAAATTGGATCTTAGAGATCAGCATACCCTCCCCTTCTTGGATAAGATTATTAAGGTTAACAGCACATATAGGCATATACACCACCACCAGTTAACCTAAGTGATTATCTTCCACCATGCATGATTGATCTTGTTTACAAAAATCAAATTTACAGTAATATGGAGACATTTTTTTCCTTTAATATTTTCTTTATTGCTTTACTTATCTGGTTTTGAGTTGAGAGATGATATTTAATGTTATATTTTTTAAAAATAAGATAAATAATTTAGGCTGAAGGAAAAGTAAACAATGGCAGTGTTAGGATCTATTTGATTCTTTGAATTTTGTGTTGAACAAGGGTCTGGCATCATGGGAAATGAAATTTAAGGATATTACCAATTTCAGTGAAAGAATGTACCAATATCAACTGGGATGTATTTATTTTATTTTCAATCATCCTAGTTTTTATCAGTTAAGCAATAGAAGGGTAAAAAAAATGGAATTATCATAAAAAAAAGAATTGAAGATCAAAAGTTATGATATCTAACTATTCCAGAGAATCCCATACAGGAAAACTCCAAAGATAATTGAAATATTAATTTACATAATTAATTAATAGAAACTAGCTTATATGTAAATGTGTGTTGGTGTAAATTAAGGCACTTTAATTTGAATGTACTGTGCACAGGAGAATGAGTTATTAGCAAATTAATATCATGCCTTTATTAATTGTCAACATGTTGCAAATAAATACTATGGATAAGTACTTTGGATCTACTATTCCAGGGTAAGACATTGTTCTTGCACTAAAGGACATTTAATGAACTTAAATATAAGTAAAGTTAAATTGAAATTAAATGAATAGACACAACAAAGGATATTTTTTATTACACATTATTCTTGACCATTGAAATTGACACTAGAGTCTAATCAATTTTGCTAAGACTTTTATTGTTAGGATGTTCTTATAAGTTCTGATCAAAGTTTCAAAGAGTTGTCGACAAAAATAATCCATAACCAATCTATAAGTGAAAATTTGGGTGAGTTTATTCAAGGCTAAAATGTGAGGACCATGGCCCAGGGCCTTTCTTCCTGAAGGAAGAAAGGGCACCAAAGAAGTGGGGTATACAGAGTGGTTATATACCCCCAAAGAGGATGTTTCACATATAATTGAAATGTTCTTTTTACAATAGTCACTAGACTGCTCTGTTGGCACAGCAATTGATGAACACAGCAGGTAGGTCTGCTGTCTCTGTGGACACAGCAGGGTGGCTGGTCTGTTGTCTGTAGCTGGGTGGTCACAGGTGAGCAGGGTGGTCACAGGTGAGCGCAGCAATCAGTTCCTAGCCTAAGGAAAGATGCTTATCCTTAAGGAGATACCAATGTGGGGGACACACACACACTTGAGAGTAGGTTGTTTTTCTTTTTCCTCTATACAGGGAGGAAGTCAGGATCCATGAATAGTATATGTAGTTAATGATCACGATAGGTTGATAGGTGCTGGATTTTGAGTTTAGATCCAGCGCATTTGAGTTCCGTATTTTACTGTCTTTGAACTACTCCATGCTGTATTTAATGAATCTGAGACAGAATTTAACTATGACTGGTGGCCCTCATCATATTCATATGCAAACGTTTAGTTGGTCAGGTAGCATAGTTCTCAAATTACGATTATTCTTTTGGTTATGCCAGGTTTTAAGACTATTCACATTAATTCTAAATTTCTGCCTTCAAATGTACTTTTTTTTTTTTTGATATATTTTTTTTTATTAATGTTATGATGGATTACAAGCTTGTGAAATTTCAGTTGTACATTTTTGTTAGTCATGTTGTGGGTACACCACTTCCCCCTCCGTACCCTCCCCCCACCCCCCCTTTTCCCTGGTAACCACCGATCAGATCTCCTTCTCAATATACTAATTTCCACCTATGAGTGGAGTCATATAGAGTTCGTCTTTCTCTGACTGACTTATTTCGCTTAACATAATGCCCTCGAGGTCCATCCACATTGTTGTGAATGGGCCAATTTCGTCTTTTTTTATGGCTGAGTAGTATTCCATTGTGTATATATACCACATCTTCTTTATCCAATCATCAGTTTCTGGGCATGTAGGCTGGTTCCACGTCTTGGCTATTGTAAATAATGCTGCGATGAACATAGGGGAGCACCGGACTCTTGAGATATCTGATATCAGGTTCTTAGGATAGATACCCAGTAATGGGATGGCTGGGTCATAGGGTATTTCTATTTTTAACTTTTTGAGAAATCTCCATACTGTTTTCCATAGTGGCTGTACCAGTTTGCATTCCCACCAACAGTGTATGAGGGTTCCTCTTTCTCCACAACCTCTCCAACATTTGTCATTCTTGGTTTTGGATGTTTTTGCCAATCTAACGGGGGTAAGGTGATATCTTAGTGTAGTTTTGATTTGCATTTCCCTGATGATTAGCGATGATGAACATCTTTTCATGTGTCTATTGGCCATATTCATATCTTCTTTTGAGAAATGTCTGTTCATGTCCTCTGCCCATTTTTTGATCGGGTTGTTTGTTTTTTTGTTGTTAAGCAGTGTGAGTTCTTTGTATATTATGGAGATTAACCCTTTGTTGGATAAGTGGCTTGTAAATATTTTTTCCCAATTAGTGAGCTGTTTTTTTGTTTCAATTCTGTTTTCCCTTGCCTTGAAGAAGCTCTTTAGTCTGATGAAGTCCCATTTGTTTATTCTTTCTATTGTTTCCCTCAACTGAGGAGTTACAGTGTCCGAAAAGATTCTTTTGAAACTGATGTCAAAGAGTGTACTGCCTATATTCTCTTCCAAAAGACTTATTGTCTCAGGCCTAATCTTTAGGTCTTTGATCCATTTTGAGTTTATTTTGGTGTGTGGTGAAAAAGAATGGTCGATTTTCAGTCTTTTGCATGTGGCTGTCCAGTTTTCCCAGCACCATTTGTTGAAGAGACTTTCTTTTCTCCATTGAAGGCCCTCTGCTCCTTTGTCGAAGATTAGCTGTCCGTAGATGTGTGGTTTTATCTCTGGGCTTTCAATTCTGTTCCATTGATCTGTGGACCTGTTTTTGTACCAGTACCATGCTGTTTTGATCACTGTAGCTTTGTAGTATGTTTTGAAATCGGGGATTGTGATTCCGCCGGCTTTGTTTTTCTTGCTCAAGATTGCTTTAGCAATTCGTGGTCTTTTGTTCCCCCATATGAATTTTAGGATTGTTTGTTCAATTTCTGTGAAGAATGTTCTGGGGATTCTGATTGGGATAGCATTGAATCTGTATATTGCTTTAGGTAGTATGGACATTTTAACTATGTTTATTCTTCCAATCCATGTGCAAGGAATGTCTTTCCATCTCTTTATGTCATCGTCAATTTCTTTCAAGAAAGTCTTGTAGTTTTCATTGTATAGATCCTTCACTTCCTTGGTTAAGTTTATCCCAAGGTATTTTATTCTTTTCGTTGTGATTGTGAATGGGATAGAGTTCTTGAGTTCTTTTTCTGTTAGTTTATTGTTAGTGTATAGAAATGCTACTGATTTATGCACGTTAATTTTATACCCTGCTACTTTGCTGTAGTTGTTGATTATTTCTAATAGTTTTTCTGTGGATTCTTTGGGGTTTTCTATGTATAAGATCATGTCGTCTGCAAACAACGCGAGTTTTAGTTCTTCGTTACCTATTTGGATTCCTTTTATTTTTTTTTCCTGCCGAATTGCTCTGGCCAGCACCTCCAGTACTATGTTGAATAGGAGTGGTGAAAGTGGGCACCCTTGTCTTGTTCCTGTCCTCAGAGGGATGGCTTTCAGCTTTTGTCCATTGAGTATGATGTTGGCTGTGGGTCTATCATATATGGCCTTTATTATGTTGAGGTACTTTCCTTCTATACCCATTTTACTGAGGGTTTTTATCATAAATGGGTGTTGGATCTTGTCGAATGCTTTCTCTGCGTCTATTGAGATGATCATGTGGTTTTTGTTTTTCATTTTGTTGATGTAGTGTATCACGTTGATTGACTTGCGGATGTTGAACCATCCCTGTGTCCCTGGTATAAATCCCACTTGATCATGGTGTATAATCTTTTTGATGTATTGCTGTAATCGGTTTGCCAAAATTTTGTTGAGGATTTTTGCATCTATGTTCATCAGTGATATCGGCCTGTAGTTCTCCTTCTTTGTGTTGTCCTTGTCAGGTTTGGGGATCAGAGTGATGTTGGCTTCATAGAATGTGTTAGGGAGTTCTCCATCTTTCTCAATTTTTTGGAACAGTTTGAGGAGAATAGGTATTAAGTCTTCTTTGAATGTTTGGTAGAATTCTCCAGAGAAGCCGTCTGGTCCTGGACTCTTGTTTTTGGGGAGGTTTTTGATTACCGTTTCTATTTCCTTACTTGTGATTGGTCTATTCAGATTCTCCATTTCTTCCTGATTCAGTTTGGGGAGATTGTAGGAGTCTAGGAATTTGTCCATTTCTTCCAAGTTGTTCAATTTGTTGGCATATAGTTTTTCATAGTATTCTCTTATGATCTCTTGTATTTCATTGGTATCTGTTGTGATTTCTCCTCTGTCATTCCTGATTTTGTTAATTTGCGCTTTCTCTCTTCTTTTCTTGGTGAGTCTGGCTAGGGGTTTGTCAATTTTGTTAATTCTTTCGAAGAACCAACTCTTTGTTTCATTGATCCTTTCTATTGTCTTTTTTGTTTCAATATCGTTTATTTCTGCTCTTATTTTTATTATTTCCCTCCTTCTACTGACTCTGGGCTTTGTTTGTTCTTCTTTTTCTAGTTCTGTTAGGTGTCGTTTGAGGTTGCTTACGTGAGCTTTTTCTTGTTTAGTGAGGTGAGCCTGTATTGCGATGAATTTCCCTCTTAGGACTGCTTTTGCTGCATCCCAAATGATTTGGTATGTCGTGTTCTCATTTTCATTTGTCTCCAGATAATATTTGATTTCTTCTTTAATTTCTTCAATGATCCATTGTTTGTTGAGAAGCGTGTTGTTTAGTCTCCACATTTTTGCACCTTTCTCTGCTTTTTTCTTGTAGTTGATTTCTAGTTTAATAGCGTTATGATCAGAAAAGATGCTTGATATTATTTCAACTCTCTTGTATTTATTGATGTTTGCTTTGGTTCCCAAAATATGGTCAATCCTTGAGAATGTTCCATGTGCACTTGAGAAGAATGTGTAACCTGCTGTTTTTGGATGAAGTGTTCTATATATATCTATTAAGTCCATCTGGTCTAATTTTTCATTTAATTCTATTATTTCCTTGTTGATTTTCTGTCTGGATGTTCTGTCCATTGGTGTTAATGGTGTGTTGAGGTCCCCTACTATTATTGTATTGTTGTTGATGTCTTCTTTTAGTTCTATTAAGAGTTGCTTTACAAATTTTGGTGCTCCTGTGTTGGGTGCGTATATATTTATAAGTGTTATGTTTTCTTGGTGGAGAGTCCCTTTTATCATTATATACTGTCCCTCTTTATCTTTCTTTATCTGTTTTGCTTTGAAATCTACCTTGTCTGATATTAGTATAGCGACACCTGCTTTCTTTTGTTCATTATTAGCTTGGAGTATTGTTCTCCATCCCTTCACTCTGAGTCTGTGTTTGTCTTTGGGGCTGAGGTGTGTTTCCTGGAGGCAGCATATTGTTGGATCTTGTTCTTTGATCCATCCTGCCACTCTGTGTCTTTTGATTGGGGAGTTCAATCCGTTTACATTTAGAGTGATTATTGAGACGTGGGGGCCTACCACTCCCATTTTGTGTCTTGTTTTCCGTTTTTTTTCAGTTTCCTTTGTTTCTCGTCCCATGGTTTAATCTGTTCTGATGTAGAGCTGCTACTCTCTGTTGTTGTCCTTCTACTTATCTCCTCTGCTCTTGGTTTTGTAGCCCCTTTCCTTTTTTGGATTTTTCAGGAATGAGGGTTTTCCTGAGGATTTCCTGAAGAGGAGGTTTTGTGGCAATGAACTCCCTTAATTTTTGTTTATCTGGGAAAGTTTTTATTTCTCCATCGTATTTGAAGGATATTTTCGCTGGGTAGAGAATTCTCGGCTGTAGATTTTTGTCCTTCAGATTTTTGAATATATCATTCCACTCTCTTCTAGCCTGTAAAGTTTCTGCTGAGAAATCTGCTGATAGCCTGATGGGGGTTCCTTTGTAGGTTAGTTTCTTTTGCCTGGCTGTCCTTAATATTTTCTCCTTGTCGTTGACTTTTGCTAGCTTCACTACTATATGCCGTGGAGTTGGTCTTCTTGCATTGATAAAGTTTGGAGATCTATTGGCTTATGTCACCTGAAGATCCATCTCCCTCACCAGATTTGGGAAGTTCTCAGCCATTATTTCTTTGAATAGGTTTTCTGCCCCTTTCTCCTTCTCTTCTCCCTCTGGTATACCTATAATCCTTACGTTGCATCTCCTAATTGTGTCTGATAATTCTCGGAGAGTTTCTTCATTTCTTTTAAGTCTTGCTTCTCTCTCCTCCTCTGCCTGCAACAATTCTATATTGCCATCTTCCAAATTGCTAATTCTTTCCTCCATATTATCGGCCCTACTGTTCAGAGCATCTAGATTTTTCTTAATCTCCTCTATTGTGTTCTTCATTTCCAATATTTCTGTTTGGCTCTTCTTTATCGTATCAAACTCTTTTGTGACATAGCTCCTGAACTCGTTGAGTTGTCGGTCAGAATTCTCTCTTAACTCATTGAGAATCTTAATGATGGCTGTTTTGAAGTCATCGTCATTTAGGTTATACATCTCATTTTCTTTGGGATTGTTTTCTGTATATTTGTTGCTTTCTTTCTGTTCTGGAGATTTAATGTATTTTTTCATATTGCTTGATGTTGTTGATTTGTGCCTCCGCATGGAAATAGAGTTTAGTTGCTCCTTTCACTTGTTTCAGCTGCTGCGGTGGGAGGAGCAGCTCTTTATATTTCACCAACCAGGAATCCTGTCCGTAGTTGCTAACTGGGCCTGGGCCCCTCTTCGTAGCCACAGTGGCCCTTTGGATTCCCTCCTCTGCCGTGGGGGCCGTCACAGGGGGGCTTCAGGCTGCAGGTGCCTACTGTTGCAGCCCACCTAGATGTGCTCTCTCCTTGGGGTCTGCAACGGTGTTATGGGCTTTTCCAGCAGCCAGGGGTGGGATCACTTATATTTGTCGCTCCGTTGCTGTCGGCACTCACCAAATCTCACTTGTCCTCTATAGGTCGCAGGAGAGCTATTGGCATCTTCTACAGTCTGTGGTTAGTACACCTAGCTATGCTGAAAAATATGGAACGCTTCACGAATTTGCGTGTCATCCTTGCGCAGGGGCCATGCTAATCTTCTCTGTATCGTTCCAATTTTAGTATATGTGCTGCCGAAGTGAGCACGGCCTTCAAATGTACTTTATGGCCAGCAAGGGAAAAAAACAATAGAGAATCTAGGGCACAAAGTCTTCACAAATTTATTGAAGACACACAGATGTATTGAAATCATAGAATCTTTTGCTAAGAAGGCATCCAGTCAAAGTTTAATCAGACAAGGAGAACCACCAGATGACGTGCATGTATATGTGTGTTTGTCTACACATATGTATAAATATGTAAGATGTGTTACATGAATTTTTTTCCAACACAACTATAGGACTGAATACACAGTTTTTATGAATCTGTTGTTTCAGTGCAGGACACACAGGTGATAAAGAAACGTGGACATAAGTGTGAAAAGCAAGGAAAAGTGGGAACCTGTCAGAGTGGAATCCACAAAAGGACTGATCAATCTCTGAATCAATTTCTCACTGCCTCTAAGCCTCCTACTTCCAATGGAGGTGTCCTCCAGCACCACATGGAGCTCTTCATCACCAAGCTGGACTGGACAATTTCCTCAAGAGATTGAAGCAGGAGATTCTGGAAGAGGTGGAGGAGCTGTGGGTCCTGTTGCTGTCCACGACAACCAACCGAAGTAGCACATAATTAACGACATCATGTGTGAGTTGCAACAGCCCCTCATGTCCTGCACATACCTTCCAGTCCAAACAGAAGCCAGCTGCTGCTTAGCTTATGCCTTGAAATTCTCACATAAAATGTCTTTTGTGACCTATTTCTCACAACAACCTAGGCCTATGTGAAGAAGGGAATTCTGGGAAATGTAGTTTTCTGAACTGACACAATGCAACTCCATCTCAAAAGAGATTTTAAACGTTGCATAAATCAAACATTAGATACTTTAATTAACCAGAATATAATTTCTTTTTCTCAACTGTAATGACGTTCATTTGCACTCTGTTTTAGCTTTCTACAAACATGAAATTAACTTATGCTCATTATTATTCCAAATTGCTTCTCCTGTGAAATCACAAACCACAATATGCTCACTCTATTTCTACCAACTAATATTCATATCTCTGTTACACTGATTATCTCTTCTTCCTTGAGTATCTTTAATTTTTGTTGCATCTTTTTGAACTGTTCTGTTCATGTTATCACTAACTCTTTCCAGATTCAAAATATAAAAATGCAAATCAGAGCAGGGTAATAAATACTTGTACATATGCATGCAAATGTATGTGTTAGGGGTGATGGGCTGTGTGTGTGTTTGCGAGTGAGTGAGAAAACGTTCATAATGATGCCTGCTACTGTCGTCCAAGATGTTATATTCAAGAGGGTGTATAGATTATACTACAATAAGCACAATTTTGGGTTTTTGTTTGCCATGGTTAAGAATACAGAAAATTAGTTCCTAAATGTCTAATGAAAGTTTCAATAACTTTTATAACTTCTTGTTGGAGAAACAAAATATTTTTCTTCAGTCTTCACATCCAAGCAGACCTCCTTGCCTAGAAGAAAGAACAGTTCACCCAACCCATAAAATGAAAGAGACGAGAAAGGACAGAAAGAAAAAATAGCGGAGGGGAGAAAATAGGAAATAACAGTTGTATAGAGAATATTGAAATCTAAAAAAAAAAAATGTCTAGAGAGGATTTAATCCACTCAAAGAAATCAGTTAAAGCTAATATTCTTTGAAAATGAATTTGCTGTCCTTTCTACTCTAAAGTAAGTTCTCTTCCCAAATTAAATGTTGCAATGTTAAATGTCAATTAAAGGTAAAGCTGCCACTACAAATTTCCAGAGAACACTGAGTTCAGAAAGACCTTTGAGGCTGCTCCTAATATGTAAGTTCCTGGAGGAAAAAAAAAAACTAATAAGAAAGTTAATTTATGTTTGAAACTAATCTTCTCCAAAAACTCATGTTGTTCTCTTATATTTCTTTAGAGTCTGCTATATTTATGACTTTTCTCGAAACTGTGTTTATTTTTCTGAAAATAAATGAAAGGTGTTGACATCTGGCACTACTCTGACCATGCGTGCTGTCGAATTGGAACAGTTCTAATAAATGACTTGGAAGCGCTTGTCAATTTTATCTCAACTCGCTGGTTGCAACAACGTGTCAAAATTTGATATTGTTGCTACTCTTCCACGAATTTGAAATAGAATTGCTCAAAGTATTTAAAAAGTTAGAGTTTGTAATTTATAATACAAAGCTTGCCACATTTAACCACAAAATAACTCTTTAATTACTAGTGACAAGTGATAAGAGAGCACTTAGAAAAGGAAATTGATTCTCAGATGTTAAGATGGCTTTGCTAAGAATAAGACATCCAATGTAACGTTTTCTTTCTGGATAAATATACTTTCAGACTACCACTTAAGGAAAATGTAATAATTTAACTAAACATTCCATAATATTATTTTTAACAAAGTGGAAAAGTATGGACTGAGACATTATTAAGTTTGGTTTATAGACCTATATGTGTAATTTATGCAAAGACTATTGATTACTGTTCCAATGCTATTTTGGAGGAAAAACTCTTACTGGCATATGGCAGAACCAAATAGTAATTTAGCAAACTCAATCGATATTTCTTCCAATGATTTTGATAAAGATATACAAAGAGGTAATTAAATTGGGGATAAACAGTACTCAGTAATAGAGCTGATGCACTATGAAACAAATAATATTTATAGTATCCCAAATGGGATGGGTTAAAAGAATAAGGTGAAATAGCACAGTGGTTACCGTAAATTCTGCAATTAGCATTACAAAAGAGATACTGGATTAAGTAGAGGATAGCTACCAAAAGTGAAGGAAAAGCGAAGTAGGTGGAAAGACGAGGCTAAATACCAGTCGAACATCGCAACAAAGATTCAGTCTGAGCAGACATAAGAAAGAGAATCAGAAAACATTGATATATCCATAGAGAAAAAACAACAAATAGACTAGATTTGACAGGAAGGATTAATCATGGGTAAAATTCAGTCCCATTCGTATGATGTGTTCTATCTCCACCATGTTAAATATTTGATGAGAGTTTATTTGTTCCAATGGGTGATGGGGTAAAATGTACAAAATAATGTATTCTAACGTCTGGAACAAGTATGCGAAATTGAAGGGTATCTTATCAAAGCTTCCTAATAAGACATAAATCAAAGTGGCTAACTGAGTATGGTTTGATGCTCAAGACTACAAAAATATTTTCTTTATCAGGAGTTTTGAACAGTCACAAATCACCAAATTTCTATTATTATTTGCAATTAGTGGCTTCAACAGACAATATAGTACATGGCTATGATTCTTAAATTGAGGTTTATGTTTCTACTAAGCAGCAAAGTAGAATGCTTATGGAGTAGTGAGTAGAAGGATAAACATATTGGGTGATTCTGTGCTCAGATTTTTACTCAAAGACTATGGAAATAATATGGAATAAAATACTGCTGAAAGAGTATGGTAAGAATAGGGTTAAGCAAAATTAAATGATATTCTCATTCTTATACAAAACTATCTTGTACGTAAAGTAAACATTTCATGGATAGTTAAGATATGGCACATTTTTATTGCTCTTTATTTGTTAAACTACTTTTCAACTTTGAATAAGCTTATTAAATGCAGTCTGTGATTCTCAGAGGCAGAACTAAAATGTGTCCACCTGTTGACTCCATTGTGTGATATATATATGTGTGTACATAATTGTATGTGTCATTTACTGTATTACAACTAATTGTAGTATCTTCAGCATGTGTCCCTCTTCCAGGATCTGTCCACAAGCGCCACATTGACAGCGTCAATGCTATTCATTTTAGTCTCAATAAATAATTTGGGAATGAATGAATAAAAATTCACAAGAAGGGGACTATCTGGTGGTGCAGCAGTTAAGTTCGCCCATTCCACTTGGGCAGCCCAGAGTTCACTGGTTCAGACCCCGGGTGCGGACCTGGCACTGCTTGTCAAGCCATGCTGTGGCAGGCGTCCCACATATAAAGTAGAGGAAGATGGGCACGGATGTTAGCTCAGGGCCAGTCTTCCTCAGCAAAAAGGGGAGGATTGGCAGCAGATGTTAGCTCAGGGCTAATCTTCCTCAAAAAAACAAATAAATAAAAATAAATATATACAGATATCTCCTAAGAGAGTATTACTAATTTAAGGTATAGTCCTCATGAATTTATTCTTTGGGAGATTTTTTGTATTTATTATTATGAAATGTTCTCTTTTATTTCTAAGATTTGCTAATTCTAACATGAAGTTAATAAGAATATATGTAAAATATTACATATATTGTGTTTATATTTTATATGTAAAAATACTATCCTAATTATTACATATGGGTATTCTCTAAAACTAATTTTAACCCTATAAGAAATATTAGAATTACCCTTTTTTTAAATAAATGAAGAAACAGAGTTCTGGCTATTCAAATAGTTGTCCAAGGTCACACAGCTGGAAGATGGGAAATTAAAGACTGACCCTATGCTTCTTTGACTTACGATCGATGCTTTTTAATCCCAGTGTTATTGAACTGAAATCAACATAAAAAATAAATGTTTGCAGCTCACAAACCTGTTCCTGGTATTCATTTGAGTCAGGATCACATTGGCAATAAATATAACGATAAACTAAGCATCAATTTCTGAATGATAATCGCTTTGAAGACAGAAATATTTGTATTGTACTTAGTATCATTCTTTGTTTAATGAATTTGTATCTTGGATGAAATTGTTTTCATATCACATGAAATTAACACCAGATTTCCCATCAGAATACAGTTGTTCTGAGTAAAAATCAAAGGAAAATGCTTATAGAGATGAGGTTTCTTGAAATGTGGAATGACTACAAAAAGCAAAAAGCATTGTATTATTTTGTTCAATTTAGTTATACATTCTACAGCCTCCAGTATAATTTAATTTTGACTTTGTAGCCAAATGTTGCTTCAGGCCCTGTCTACCATGGTTACATATAAATCTTTATTATCATTGTCTCACTTACCTGAGGGATTTTCCTGTATTTTTCTCTATGATAATAAACAAAATACTACGTTTATTTCCAGGTTGTAATAATTTTTTATCAAAACCACGTTTTAGATTATACCTATGACCTAGCCCCATTCTCAAAGATTACTCATCAAAATTGATTAATCTTTTCTGAAATGATACGATATAAATTCCCCTTTTCTTACTTGAATATACAGAGTTGTCATCTATAGAGATTAATTTTTAATATATAAAAGAGCTTTAAAAAGTTTAGTGTATTTCATTATAGTGCTAAAAACTGCAAAAATGGTGTATTATGTCCCCACTACTATGTTTCTCTATGGGGTTTGTTTTAAAATTTTAGATAAATAAATCTACCTGAATGTGAAACTGATCTCCTAAGTTTCAAAATTATAGATGTGTGAAGGCCACTGAGAGTTGTTGATTTTCTCCTCCCTTTTCTTTCTTAAGCCTTAGTCAAATATTTCTTTACAGGATACTGCTCTTTTAATAAAGTATGCAACTGTTAGCCAATATTCTTTTTTTGTTTTTTTGGTGAGAAAGATTGTCACTGAGCTAACATCTGTGCCAGTCTTTCTCTATTTTATGTGGGATGCTGCCACAGCATGGCTTGATGAGAGTTGCATAGGTCCTCATCTGAGATCTAAACCCGCAAAGCCCATGCTGCCAAAGTGGAGCATGCGAACTGAAATACTATGCCACTGAACGGGCCTCATATGCATTTTTAATCAGTTAAAAATGCAGAAGTGAAAAAGCTAATTGTTGAACACTTGTGCTAAAATAGTGCTGTGCTAAGAGAGCCACTATTTTCTGAGGGTCATCTCCATTTTCCTGTCCTGACGCACTCACTCTGTCTACACATCATCAGTCGCCCATTCCCTTAGACCCCTCATTTGTTTACTAAAATCAATTCTCACCAAGTCTGCAGTTTATTTTAATCCATTTTCTCATGTCCAGACTATTCCAACAGTTGAGGTTTCACCGCATTTTAATCTTTCCTGAACTTAACGACCAATCTCATTTTTTTTCTAAAACCACATTATAGTTTTTCCTCTCAAAATCTTCAGTGGATCCCTAGTGCCAAAGAAAATGTTAAATACTTCACCCCTGAATTCAAGGCCCTATAAAAATGCTGTCTCTCCAGGCTTACCTTCCATTATTCAGCTACATAGAGAATGTACTTCAGTGAAACTATGCTGCTTACACATAAAATTTCATTGCATTTCCCACTACTATTCTTTTATCACACCATTACCCTTTAATGTTAAACTGCTTTTTTTCCCCCACATTTTCCCCTCTCTAAATTTTACCCTACCCTTCAAGCTCTAACTAGCTTAAATCTTGCTTATTCCAAAATCCATTTTTAAGGACTCCAGGCAAAAGCGTTATTGTTTCTACTCTAAATGCCTATATAATTCAACATCTGTCTACACTTATGAATGTATTATTCACTAGTCCACAGAACTGAGAAAGGCATTTTACATGTCTAATTTCCTGGATTGATTTTAGAGAACTATTTGTATTACCCTGGCTCCTAGAAATGTGGCTTCCTGACATCGAATATATATTTGACGAATGAAGATGCTATTTACCTAACAGTAAAAGTGGGAAATAATACAGAAATTATTCAAAAGAAGGAGTTAATTCATAATGCTACAAATGCTTGGTTTTCCTCCTAGATAGAGTCTCCTTCCTTATTTTATGTCCTTCTTCAGTGATGTTATGGTTTAACATTTATTGAGCACAGGAAATGTGATTGGCACTGCACACAACTCAACAGTTAGGCATGATTTCTGTTCAATGAGCTTGAAATACTCATAATAAAAATGGGGCCATGGGGCCGGCCCAGTGGCACAGTGGTTAAGTGCATATGTTCCACTTTGATGGCCCAGGGTTCACCAGTTCAAATCCCGGGAGTGGACATGGCACTGCTTGACAAGCCATGCTGTGCTAGGTGCCCCATATATAAAGTAGAGGAAGATGGGCAAGGATGTTTTCTCAGGGCCAGCCTTCCTCAGCAAAAAGAGGTAGATTGCTGGCAGTTAGCTCAGGGCTAATCCTCCTCCAAAAAAAAAAAAAAATGGGGCCAAAATGGTTATGAATAACAGGCTAAAGTAATATCTTCATTATCAATTTACTTTCCATTCTACTTTTTCTCTAGTTGTTTTTTGCTTGAGGAAGATTCACCCTGAGATAACGTCTGTGCCAATCTTCCTCTATTTTGTATGTGGGTCACCACTACCACATGGCTGCTGATGAGTGGTGTAAGTCCGTGACTGGAAACCAAACCTGGGCCACTGAAGCAAAGAGGCTGAACTTAGCCACAAGGCCATGGGGCCAGCCCCTTTTATTCTCTAGTTTTGATTCTGTTTTCTCTTGTCTGGTCAATTACCACGGCTTCTAAACTAGTTTCCCTATCAATAACTTATACCTCCATGATTGTCCTTCCCAAATTTCAGGTAAATAAAGTATTATTTTCATTAAGATCCTCCTCTATTTAAAAAGACTTGAGGGGCTGGCCTGTTGGTGCAGCGGTTCAGTGCCCATGTTCAACTTTGGCAGCCCAGGGTACACTGTTCAGATCCTGGGTGCAGACCTGGCACTGCTTGGCAAGCTATGCTGTGGTAGGCATCCCACATATAAAATAGAGGAAGATGGGCCCAGATGTTAGCTCAGGGCCAGCCTTCCTCAGCAAAAAGAGGATGACCAGCAGCAGATGTTAGCTCAGGGCTAATCACCCTCAAAATAAATAAATAAATAAATAAATAAATAAAAACACATGGGGCCAACCCCATGGCCAAGTGGTTAAGTTCAAGCAGTCCACTTTGGCGGCCCAGGGTTTCACAAGTTCAGATCCTTGGCACAGACGTGGCACCGTTTGTCAGGCCACGCCGAGGTGGCGTCCCACATAGCACAACCAGAGCTACTCACGACTAGAATCTACAACTATGTACTGGGGGGTTTTGAGGAGAAGAATTTATAAAAAAAAAAAAAAAAGAAAAAGACTGGCAACAGTTGTTAGCTCAGGTGCCAATCTTTAAAATAAAAAATAAAAAAATAAAACCACTGAATAATTTGCAATAGCTATCAAATGAAGTCATTGTAGATACTTTCTGAACTTTCATGGCACTGTCAACTCAAATAAATTCCCACTCACTTTTTTATCCTTCCATTTTTTTTCTAGTACTTTTGAAAATGTTATTCCTACTCCCACCTGAGAGGATGAAGATGACCGTATTAGGATTGGCCTCAGGTGGGAGTGGGAATAACATTTTCAAAAGTACTAGGAAAAAAAAAATGGAAGGATAAAAAAGTGAGTGGGAATTTATTTGAACTGACAGTGCCATGGAAGTTTAGAAAGTTGTGTATTCAACTACATTAAGAATCCCACCAACGGTCCATATGTTCAATCTTTCTCTTTCTCTTTGCTCATTTTCACTTATGCTTAAAGAGTCTCAACTATCTCCCACCTAAGGAAACAAACCAAACAAACAAAAAGACCCTAGAATGTGTGCTCCCTCTAGCTTCCCAGAATGCTTTTCCTTCTTGTCATAACCATATCAAAGCTGAGAATCTTTGTTAACAAGTAACAAAAATCCAAAATCAAATAGTTTTAAACAAAAAATGAAATCTCTATCTCATGCACCTTAAACAAAGATGTAGGTCCTATTTTAGGCTTGGCTTGCTAGGAAATGTCAATGCCCATGCTTCAGTCGTTTCCACAAGCCAGCCTCCCACATGATGGCAAATGGTTACAAGAGCTATAAATCTCACGTCCCCAACCATCATTTTGGGGAAGACAATATGCATCTGTATCTTTAAAAGTCCAACATAGATCAATCACATGTATTGGCTCTGATTGGTTACTTGCCCACTCTTGAATCCGTCATCTGATCATGGGTGTGGGTTATGCTGACTGACTTCCTAGCTGGAGACAAACCCTAGAACTGAAATGAGATAAACATTGCTGAGAATGCAAGAAATGTAAATCCCATGAAGAAAAAGCATTGCGCTCTTGATTAAATAATGGGTTATAGATGTTGTGGAGACAAAGGACAATTACTTACGAGGCTAGTTAGCCATCTTGAATAAGTTGGCCACTTTGCTCAATTTCCGTCTCATTTCCACCTAACAAAAATGCACTCTAGTTTTTAACTTCATCAATTCATTGAACTTTCTCTATCCAAATCACATTTGACTAATGCTCACTTCTTTGTTATCATGCATTTATTCAGCAAATATTAAAGCACCCTCTGTCCCTGTCACTGTTAATATACACATTATATGGATTCAATAAAGACAATAGACAAGGGTTTTTGTCCGAATGGAGCTGTCATCTGGAGGAAGGGACAAAACAAGCGTTAGACATTCTAAATTAACAGAAGTATAAAGCATGTAGGATATGAGAGTAGACCCCACTGAGAAGAAGACCTTTGAAAAAGGGATTGAAGGAGGTGAGGGAGTTTGCCAAGTGGCTAAGTGAAGGTACAGGACTCCAGGCAGTGGAAAGAGTTGGCACCAACAACCTGTGGGGATGAAATGCCTGGAGTAGATAACGAACAGCAGGGAGGCTGGTGTGGTTGGGGTGATGTCACCTCTTTAAAGTGTAGAAAAACTTTAGGTCAGAGTTCAGGCCCCGGCATACTCAGACTGGAAGGCCATTGTAATGAGTGTGGATTTTACTGAGTCCAATGGACACGCATTTGAGGATTCTGGACAGACGAGTGGTGTAAACTGACTTATAGTTTAAAAGGAATTGCATTCCTATGCTGACCGTACCGTAGGGAGTAAAAAGACAGATCAGTTAAGAGATTGATAATCCCAGGGAGAGATTATAGGGACTCTGAACAGAGTAGAAGCTGTGAAGGTGACGTAAGAGGACAAATTTTGAATATATTCTGATGAAGGAATCGAGGATTTTCTAACTGCTGGAATAAGGTATGTCAGAAAACATAGAAGGGATATGAATGATTTTAACTTATTTGGCCTTAGCAATTGTAATCAAGGAATTTTTTTTCCAAATAAAATGGGAAGACAGTAGGTGGAACCACTGGGGGTGGAAGATCGGGGCTTCTGTTTGGATTTATTAAATTTGAGCTATCAAGTGAATCTCTCTTAAATATTATTGTGTGCAATCACCCTTGATATTGGTGAAATGCAGATTTCCATTCAGTAGATCGGAGCAGGGCTTGAGAAAATGCATTTCTAACATACTTCCAAGCAATGTTACACCACTCGTGTGTAGCAGATATTGAGTAGCAGAGTACTAGAGATCCAAGACAGAAGTTGAGTAGGTACCTGGTTTTCAGATGAGTGGTCTAACCTGTAGATAAAAATTTGCAAGATAGGGCTGGCCTGGTGCCATAGTGGTTTAGTTCGTATGCTCAACTCCGCTTCAGTGGCCCTGGGTTTGCAGGTTCCGATCCTGGGTGCGGACCTAGCACTGCTCATCAAGCCACACTGTGGCAGCATCTCACATAAAGTAGAGGAAGATGGGCACAGATGTTAGCTCAGTGACAGTCTTCCTCCAGTAAAACAGGAGGATTGGCAACAAATTTTAACTCAGGGCCAATCTTCCTCACAAAACCAAAACGAAACAAAACAGAAGTTAGAAGTAAACAAAATAGAGACTATATTTGGAGCTACAAGAAGGTTTGAGATCATCAAAGGGGAGATGTTTACAGAGGACTTATGGCTGATATCTTGTGTTCTCCAGGATTAAGAGAACTGGAAGAAGAAACAGTAGTGAGGGCTCAAAAGGAATGAAAAGTAAGATATCAGATCAGTGTTGTGCAATAGGGTTTAAGTGTTGAAGGTGCAGCAAGGAAGAAGGAATGACCAAATGTGTCAAATTAAGTATTAATAGGACAATTAAGATGAGGGCTGAGTATTGTGCACCAGAGGTAACATTGTGGAAGTTATTGTGGATCTTGCTAAGAATAGTTTTGGTGTAGTGGTAAAGGCAAAAGCCAGAATGTGTTGTTTCAGACTGAATGCAAGAAGAGGAATTGGCAACAGTATGTCTAGACAAGTCTTAAGGAGATTTGCCAAGTACGGAGCAAAAACGTGTGGTAATAGTAAGCAGGTTATTAGGATTAACATTTTTTTTGTGTATGTGTGTTTGTTTTCAGGTGGAAGAGAATCAATATTATGTTTGAATGGTCTAGCCAGTAGAGAGCAAATATTCGAGAGTACATGAGAGAGAAGAGAATTCTTGGAACAGTGTCCTTGAATCGATGAGATATGGGTGAGATCTACTGCTCGTGTAAACTCGTTTTGTCCATAGCGATGAGCACTGACTGTTTCTCTATGGTGTTGAGAGAGAAAGTAGGGCTAATAAACA